>NW_024061783.1:7500-1207500 GCF_006381635.1 Hibiscus syriacus
GGATGTCCAAATTTTTGTATTAATTCCTCCCATCATTAACACATCCAGATTGATGGGCTATTGATAATGAAAGACTAATTTTGCCTGACCCCTTTTAATATTAGGTTGTTCAAGATACTGTTGATGTTGGAACAGAAACTTCTGCAGCTCTCAAGGCTCAGGTACACAACTTGAAAGCATTGAGAATTATCAACATTGTGGTCACCGTGTCATTCTTATAGTATTGTTGTGGGTGTTTTTTAGCCCGTGTATCTTTTTTCATTTTGCAGTTGCCACTAAAGATAAAAGATAAAAACAGACTGTTACAGACCTTTCAATGGCCAGGGTGCATATCCGACACCAGTTCTACCACCAATCAAGTCTACTATACCCCTTGATCCTATTGGACAGCTCAGTGAGTGTTTGCTGTTGAAGAATATGTTTGATCCTGCAACTGAGGTTTAGATTTTCCTGTTCTAAACATGTTATTTCACTGTTACTTCGTGTGTTCTTTTCTGCTTCCTTGTACAAGATAGTTAATTTTCTGTATGTTTTATCGCCAGAAGGAACCAGATTTTGACTTGGATATTAAAGAGGATGTTAAAGAATAATGCAGCAAATTTGGCAGGGTGAAGCATATTTATGTTGACAAGTAAGCAATGCACTGTCTATTGCTTGGGATAAACTCAATTGTTTCGGTAATTGTTTTTATTTTCTCAAATCTGGATAAGGATCTTCTATAGCCATTATTTATTGTTTATTATTGAGCAAATGTTCTATGTATGTTGAACAACAGTCCTATTTGCAACCTATTGTTTGTTTGCTGGTAAAAATGAAATTACACCATATCTTGTAAGTCGCCTTTATCGTGCCCAGAAATAAGTAAGTTCTAATATGAAGCTGTTACTATTTACAGAGATTGGATTATTTTCCATTCTGATTCCAACATTGTGGCTATAGACTCTGGTGTACCATGTCGACCACCTATAGGGAAACGTGCAAAAGATCAAGTAATTTATCCGAAAGTGGTTGAATTACTTCACAACAATTCCAGTTACTCCAACTTGTTACATGTTACAACATGTGGGAAATTAGGATCTCCGCAACCAGAAGGTACTGAAACGGCTGATACACAGGGGATGGAATCAAACTCGGTTATTCAGGAATTTCCTAGTGGATCCGTGCAGCTTTAAGGGATCTGCAGGAATTCCATATATTCCTTCTTACACTTCATCAAAAGCTAGATAGTTTTTTGCGCAAATTTTTTAGTATTATAAATAAGACGACATCGGGGGACTTAAACAAGGAGGATTATGCAGTTCTTGAATCACCATTGCGTCCTCCTTTCCTTGGAGGTGTTTCTTTCCCATCTACTCCATCTAAGGAGCGGGTCTTTAGTGATAACTAACCATACTGCAGTGATTTAGAGACGCAGAGATCAGCTCCCAAAACAGCATCGTCGGGGCACAAAGAAAACATGGACTTCAATTCTCCTTTGTCACAAGAAGGTTGGCTGTTGGCATGGAAAATTCTACAAAGGTAATGGAGAGCCACTTAGAAGCTTTACAATAATATTTTCATGAAATTAAATGATTACAAAGTCTTAAAAAAATATCCCAATCAAATCAATAATTATGGTCAAATGGCAAACTGTTTTAGTTTATATAAATATAGCATGATTTAGTTACATGGTCAAAGACTCTGTAACACTCTACTCAAAATCGTGCATGTTTACAGATTCGATCTCTTAGCTAAAAATAAGATATGGGATGACTTATGCACTGCAATTTGCAATGACGAAGGTGTTGAAAGTATTAAAATGGTTTTCAAATTTGGTAATCAACTTTGAAAAAATGGTTTTCAAAGTTTGGTAAATGTTTCTTTGAAAATGGTTTTCAAAGTTTGGTAAATGTTTATTTGAAAAATAGTTTTTCAAAGTTTGGTAGATTTGTTGAAAAATGATGGGATAATCACAATTAATCCCTAGGTTTTAGGGTATTTACAAGATTAAGTCCTTAAGTTTCAACTATAAATACCCTAGCTCATTTAGCTTCAAAACCATCCCAAAAATCATTTCTTTCTCCCAATACTAGAGAGTTTTCTTGTTAGTAGTGAGTGTTTTGTAAACACCTGTAAATTTTCTCTATTAGTAAAAGATCTGCAGCAGTCCGGAGACGTAAGCAGAATTGGCTGAACTCCGTTATCAATTTCAGATATTATTTTTCCGCTTTTATTTTGTATTCTCACTAATCTGGTTATAGGAAAATTACTTATTACTCGTTTATTTCCCAACAACTGAACCCTGAACCCTGGACCCTGGACCCTGGACCCTGGACCCTGGACCCTGGACCCTGGACCCTGGACCCTGAACCCTGAACCCTAAACCCTGACAGTGAAAGATACCTGCAAAATTTGTACATTGAACTGTATGTACAATAGTAATATTTTTCCTTTTACATTTTCTTGCTCATATTTGATATTGAGTTGCTAAGAGTTAGGAAAACTTTTTTTATGGTTTGTAGAGGCATAATTTTGGTTTGGTTACAGAATTAGACTGGTTATTTGCAGGAACGATCAATATCAGCGGTTATAACTTCAGTATCAAACATGATACCTCAGGTTCACTCCAGCTTTAAACAGTTACAAACAATTTAAAGATATCTTTTATGCTATTTGTTTGAATACACAACGATTCATCGGAAACTGCTATGACTTTTACATTTCTTTAGAGTTGAGACTAAGTGCAAAAAAAGAGATTTCTTTGTTGATGCAAGATGTACCATGTATAATAAGTTATATGATTTTCTACCAGAAATTGTGAAGAGAGTTTGAATTTAATCCAACTTTTGCTATTAAACTTGCATCTAAGAACACCTAGATTCACAAATAAAACTCATGCTTTTCTCAACTCATCTCTCATACCTTTGCCTATGTGGTTTCTAGCTCTATCCCAGAGAAAACGAACCCAGGATTTCCAGAGCAGATTTATGCCAAACGAAATCACCAGCATTCTCTTAGCGTTTTCCCTCCCGATGTGGACTTTTCTTCTACACCAGAAAATACGGTTCTTTAGCTTTCACGACGTTAAAAAAAATCGTAAACCTTCAATCTTTTAATTTTCTTGGTTTATGCCGAACCCAAACAAAGCCTTTCCTCTTACTTTTTCATTGTCTGCCTTGCTTTCGCCTTCTTGATCGTTGGGTGGTCGCTGTTTGATAACTTCAAGAATCAATAAAGGAGGTGGCATTTTCAGTTGTGGGTAGATTTCAAGTTAGATTATTGGAGGAAGGAAATGGCAGTTTAAATAAATTGAGCAGTTTATAATTTAAACAAATGCTGAACTTAACTGATGAGTTTTGAAGTACTATGGAACTGATTGTAATACGACAACAAGATGACACTTTACATTGGTCGTGAAGCTTCAAAGGTGTGTGTTTGTTTTCTTGTTTACTATTCTAGAATTGGGAAACTATTTAGGGATTTTGATTTGATTTTTGGGTTGTTGGGTTTTGAGATTTTTGACACAATTTTCTAAATTTGAATCAGGGAATTGGTTTGGGCAGTCGAGGACTGCAATTGAGTTGTTGTGTTTAATAATCTTAGAGAGGGTGGTATACCAAAGCTGTCTTTGTAAAGATGATTCTTTCAGCTCTTTTAACTTCTGTTGGGATCAATCTTGGTCTTTGCTTCTTGTTTTTCACTCTATACTCGATATTGAAGAACCAGTCTGGTAATATCACAGTATATTCGCATGCCATAACAATTCTCAGTTTTTCGTTTATTTTAGAGTGATTTTCTAATGGTAGTGGCTGTAAGATGTGCCAGTAATTCTCAGTGTGAACTTTGCTATGAAGAACTATTCGAACGTTGATCAGAGCTGTATCTAGTGGCTAATATATTCTGTTAGTATGGCAGCATGAATTTCCGGAAATGATCTTACTATGAAGCTTTGTTCTACTATTCGCATGCCATAACAATTCGCAGTTTCTCATTTATTTTAGAGTGATTGTCTAATGGTAGTGGCTGTAAGATGTGCCAGTAATTCTCAGTTTGAACTTTGTTATGAAGAACTATTCGAACGTTGATCATAGTTGTATCTAGTGGCTAATATATTTTGTTAGTATGGCAGCATGAATGAATTTCCAGAAATGATCTTACTATGAAGCTTTGGTCTACCGTTCTGCCTGATCCAATTCTGAGACTTTTACATTGATTCTTGGGATTTTGTTGGAATGTACTGGAAATGATTTGTAGGTATCTTATTTTTCTTCAATTTTGAACTTCTTCTGAGACAACTTGTATGTTCTGCAGCTATGACAAATCAACAGCTAAAGGATAGAGGAAACCAGATGATGGATGAGACTGATCAAGCCATTGACAGGCTAATAAGGGTTATCAAAACTTTTTCTGCAATCTGATTATATGACACCCGTGCATTTTCTATAGGGAGAAATAATTGGTTTTATATTCAGATCCTTAGATATTAAAATTTCCTTCTATATTCTTTCTATTGAACTAAAAATCAACAAAATGCAAGAAGTCTTGGGATGTCCAAATTTTTGTATTAATTCCTCCCATCATTAAACATCCAGATTGATGGGCTATTGATAATGAAAGACTAATTTTGCCTGACCCCTTTAATATTAGGTGTTCAAGATACTGTTGATGTTGGAACAGAAACTTCTGCAGCTCTCAAGGCTCAGGTACACAACTTGAAAGCATTAAGAATTATCAACATTGTGGTCACCGTGTCATTCTTATAGTATTGTTGTGGGTGTTTTTTAGCCCGTGTATCTTTTTCATTTTGCAGTTGCCACTAAAGATAAAAGAAAAAACAGACTGTTACAGACCTTTCAATGGCCAGGGTGCATATCCGACACCAGTTCTACCACCAATCAAGTCTACTATACCCCTTGATCCTATTGGACAGCTCAGTGAGTGTTGCTGTTGAAGAATATGTTTGATCCTGCAACTGAGGTTTAGATTTTCCTGTTCTAAACATGTTATTTCACTGTTACTTCGTGTGTTCTTTCTGCTTCCTGTACAAGATAGTTAATTTTCTGTATGTTTTATCGCCAGAAGGAACCAGATTTTGACTTGGATATTAAAGAGGATGTTAAAGAATAATGCAGCAAATTTGGCAGGGTGAAGCATATTTATGTTGACAAGTAAGCAAGCACTGTCTATTGCTTGGGATAAACTCAATTGTTTCGTAATTGTTTTTATTTTCTCAAATCTGGATAAGGATCTTCTATAGCCATTATTTATTGTTTATTATTGAGCAAATGTTCTATGTATGTTGAACAACAGTCCTATTTGCAACCTATTGTTTGTTTGCTGGTAAAATGAAATTACACCATATCTTGTAAGTCGCCTTTATCGTGCCCAGAAATAAGTAAGTTCTAATATGAAGCTGTTACTATTTACAGAGATTGGATTATTTTCCATTCTGATTCCAACATTGTGGCTATAGACTCTGGTGTACCATGTCGACCACCTATAGGGAAACGTGCAAAAGATCAAGTAATTTATCCGAAAGTGGTTGAATTACTTCACAACAATTCCAGTTACTCCAACTTGTTACATGTTACAACATGTGGGAAATTAGGATCTCCGCAACCAGAAGGTACTGAAACGGCTGATACACAGGGGATGGAATCAAACTCGGTTATTCAGGAATTTCCTAGTGGATCCGTGCAGCTTTAAGGGATCTGCAGGAATTCCATATATTCCTTCTTACACTTCATCAAAAGCTAGATAGTTTTTTGCGCAAATTTTTTAGTATTATAAATAAGACGACATCGGGGGACTTAGACAAGGAGGATTATGCAGTTCTTGAATCACCATTGCGTCCTCCTTTCCTTGGAGGTGTTTCTTTCCCATCTACTCCATCTAAGGAGCGGGTCTTTAGTGATAACTAACCATACTGCAGTGATTTAGAGACGCAGAGATCAGCTCCCAAAACAGCATCGTCGGGGCACAAAGAAAACATGGACTTCAATTCTCCTTTGTCACAAGAAGGTTGGCTGTTGGCATGGAAAATTCTACAAAGGTAATGGAGAGCCACTTAGAAGCTTTACAATAATATTTTTCATGAAATTAAATGATTACAAAGTCTCGTATAAAAAATATATATTCCCAATCAAATCAATAATTATGGTCAAATGGCAAACTGTTTTAGTTTTATATAAATATAGCATGATTTAGTTACATGGTCAAAGACTCTGTAACACTCTACTTCAAAATCACGTGCATGTTTTACAGATTCGATCTCTTAGCTAAAAATAAGATATGGGATGACTTATGCACTGCAATTTGCAATGACGAAGGTGTTGAAAGTATTAAAATGGTTTTCAAATTTGGTAATCAACTTTGAAAAAATAGTTTTCAAAGTTTGGTAAATGTTTCTTTGAAAATGGTTTTCAAAGTTTGGTAAATGTTTCTTTGAAAAATAGTTTTTCAAAGTTTGGTAGATATTTGTTGAAAAATGATAATGGGATAATCACAATTAATCCCTAGGTTTTAGGGTATTTACAAGATTAAGTCCTTAAGTTTCAACTATAAATACCCTAGCTCATTTAGCTTCAAAACCATCCCAAAAATCATTTCTTTCTCCCAATACTAAAGAGTTTTCTTGTTAGTAGTGAGTGTTTTGTAAACACCTGTAAATTTTCTCTATTAGTAAAAGATCTGCAGCAGTCCGGAGACGTAAGCACAATTGGCTGAACTCCGTTATCAATTTCAGATATTATTTTTCCGCTTTTATTTTGTATTCTCACTAATCTGGTTATAGGAAAATTACTTGTTACTCGTTTATTTCCCAACAACTGGTAATCAGAGCTTTTGGTTGTGAATTTTGTCAATTTTTTGCGAGGTTACTATTCATGTGAATAGTGAATTTTGTGAATAGTAAAATTTTGTCGGCGATACGAATTTGTCGACGGAGGTGTTCTAATACACGGTGGTTCGCAAGAATTGTCAGAAACGATCCAAACGAAACCAGATTCGAGTGGGAGCGATGGCTGCAGATGAAGGGAATGTGAAAATTGAAAAATTCGATGGTGTGGACTTTGGCTTTTGGAAGATGCAGATTGAAGATTTTCTGTACCAGAAAAATCTATATCAACCTCTCTCAGGAAAGCAACCAGAGGGTATGAAGAATGAAGACTGGGCTCTTCTCGACAGACAAGCCCTCGGAGTTATCCGACTGACGTTATCCCGCAAATGTTGCTTTCAACATAGCAAAGGAAAAGACCACGGCGGGTCTTATGACGGCTCTCTCCAGTATGTATGAGAAGTCATCGGCCTCAAACAAAGTTCATTTGATGAGGCGATTATTCAATTTGCGGATGACGGAAGGGGCATCGGTGGCACAACACCTAAATGAACTCAACACAATCACAACCCAGTTGATTTTAGTGGAAATTGAATTTGATGATGAAGTTCGAGCTTTAATTCTCTTATCATCTTTACCAGACAGTTGGAATGCTACTGTTACAGCAGTCAGCAGTTTGTCGAGAAACAGCAAATTAAAATTCGACGATGTTCGGGATCTGGTACTGAGCGAAGAAATTCGACGGAGAGAATCGGGTAAAGCATCAACCTCCTCAGCCTTGCACACGGAGTCCAGAGGGAGAACTTCATAAAGAAATTCAAATCGTGGCAGATCGAAATCCAGAAGGGGAAAATCAAGAACAGGAAATAAAGATTTTACCTGTTATAATTGCGGCAAGAAGGGCCACTTCAAAAGAGATTGCCGAGCACCGAAGAAAAATACCAGCGCACAGGAATCTACCAACATAACGGAGGAGACAGGTGATGCCATGATTTTTAAGCTTCAACAGTCCGATTGAATCATGGATTTTGGATTCAGGGGCATTTTTCCACTCCACGCCATGCCAAGAAATCATGGAGAACTATGTCAGTGGTGATTTTGGGAAGGTTCATCTTGCTGATGATGAAACCTTGAAGATCGTCAGAAAAGGAGACATCCGACTAAAGCTGTCAAACCAGACCACCTGGAAGCTGACAGGAGTGAGACATATTCCTGGTCTCAAAAGAAATTTGATTTCTGTAGGACAGCTTGATGGAGAAGGATACAGTACAACCTTTTCAGGTTGTGAATGGAAGATTACCAAAGGAGCACTCGTCATTGCTCGTGGTAAGACTGGTACTCTCTATGTAACCTCAAATTTAGAGAATATCATTGCAGTAGCAGATGCTGATGGAAAATCAAACCTATGGCACCAAAGGCTTGGCCATATGAGCGATAAAGGGATGAAGACACTTTTATCAAAGGGGAAGCTGCCAGATCTAAAGAATGTAGATGTCGGACTATGCGAGGATTGCATCTTTGGCAAACAAAAGAAAGTCAGCTTTGCAAAGATTGGTAAGACACCCAAGGCTGAAAAGTTAGAGTTAGTTCATACTGATGTATGGGGACCATCTCCAGTTCCATCTCTTGCATGCTCATTATATTATGTCACCTTCATCGATGATTCTACACGGAAAGTGTGGGTTTATTTTCTGAAGAAAAAATCAGAAGTCTTTGATACCTTCAGAAAATGGAAGGCCATGGTGGAAAATGAGAATGGTATGAAAGTCAAGCGGTTAAGGTCTGACAATGGAGGAGAGTACAGAAATAGGAGATTCAGATATTTTTACGCAAACAATGGGATCAAGATGGAGACAACAGTTCCCATGACACCGCAGCAGAATGGCGTAGTAGAGCGCATGAACAGAACTCTGAATGAACGTGCCAGAAGCATGAGGATACATGCCAGATTGCCCAAATTTCTATGGGCTGAAGCTATTAACACTGCAGCTTACCTGATCAACCGTGGGCCCTCAGTTCCTTTGGATGGCAGAATACCAGAGGAAGTTTGGAGCAAGAAAGAAATAAACCTTTCACACTTAAGAGTGTGTGGTTGTATTTCTTATGTACATATAGACTCTGCTGAAAGAAGTAAACTTGATGCTAAGTCCAACAAATGTGCCTTTGTTGGTTACGGCGGTGATGAGTTCGGTTACCGGTTTTGGGACTATGAAAATCAGAAGATCATTAGAAGCAGAGATGTCATTTCAATGAGAATGTGATGTACAAAGACAGGTCAACTGTAGAATCAAGCAGCTCCAATACCAAAGCTGAAACAAAGGAATTTGCTGAGTTTGAGGAGATTTCTGGAAATGATGTTCAGATCAGTCCTGAAGCAGTTCAAGAAGAACCAGGCACACCGGAACTAAGATGCTCCTCCAGAATTCCTAAACCAACCCAACGGTATTCTCCTTCTTTGCACTACTTGTTGCCGACTGACAATGGTGAACTAGAGTGCTATGATGAAGCAATGCAAGTGGAGGATTCAGTCAAGTGGGAGTCTTCCATGAAGATGAGATGGACTCGTTTTTGTCAAATCAGACGTGGAATTAGCTGAATTACCATAGGCAAGAAAGCGCTTCACAACAAGTGGATTTACAGGATCAAAGAAGAGCACGATGGGAGCAAACGCTACAAAGCGAGATTGGTTGTCAAAGGTTTTCAGCAAAAAGAATGTATTGACTATAATGAAATTTTCTCTCCAGCCATGAAACTGTCTACAATCAGACTGGTGTTGAAAATTGTAGCTGTAGAGAATTTACATCTTGAGCAGTTAGATGTAAAGATAACTTTTTCATGGTGATTTGGAGGAAATCTATATGAGGCAGCAGAAGGCTTCATAGAGACAGACAATAAAACTGGTATGCAGGTTGAAGAATAGCTGTATGGTTTAAAACAAGCTCCTAGACAGTGGTACAAGAAGTTCGATAGTTTCATGAGTAGCAGTGGTTTTACCAGATGCCAAGCAGATCATTGTTGCTACATCAAGAGGTTTGACAATAGCTTCATTATTTTATTGTTGTACGTTGATGACATGCTCGTTGCAGGCTCAGACATGCAAGAGATTATAAACTTGAAGCAAAAATTGCCAAAGCAGTTTGCTATGAAGGATCTGGGCGCTGCAAAGTAGATTCTTGGGATGAGGATCAAGAGAGACACAAAGTCAGGGACTTTGATATTATCACAGGCTGAGTACATCAACAAAGTACTCTCCAGGTTCAACATGCAAGATGCTAAACCAGTAAGTACACCTTTAGGTGTTCATTTCAGACTCTCCAAAGAACAGTCACCAAAGACGAGGAGAACGTGCAACTGGTGAAGGTGCCGTACGCCTTAGCGATTGGAAGTCTGATGTAGCCATGGTTGTACCAGACCAGATATTGCTCAAGCAGTGGGAGCTGTTAGCAGGTACATGAAATCCGGGCAAGGTACACTGGGAAGCAGTCAAATGGATCCTCAGATATCTGCGGGGTACCACAAACAAAACACTTTGTTTCAAAGGTGGAGATACGATACTGACAGGCTATGTAGATGCTGACTTAGCCGGAAATGTTGACATCAGAAGTAGCACTACAGGATATGTCTATACTCTAGGGGAACCGCAGTGAGTTGGGTTTCTCAACTAAGAAGATAGTTGCTCTCTCCACAACTGAAGCAGAATATGTCGCTGTTACGGAAGCTAGCAAGGAGATGGTTTGGCTCCAAAGTTTCTTGGAAGAGTTAGGCAGAAACAAGAAAACAATGTCTTGTATTGCGACAGTCAAAGTGCTATACATCTAGCAAAGAATCCGTCTTTTCATTCCAGGACAAAGCACATACAATTGCGATATCATTTTATCCGGTCTCTCTGGAAGATGAGATTTTGAAACTTGAAAAGATCAGTGGAGCTCAAAATCCAGCCAGATATGTTGACAAAGACGGTGACTACAGACAAAGTTGTGTTCAACTTCAGTTGGCTGCTACATAACAAGACTAGAAAAGCTGTGCATTGATCGAGGTGTGAAGACAGATTAAAATCAGTCTCAAGTGGGAGATTGTTGAAAGTATTAAAATGGTTTTCAAGTTTGGTAACCAACTTTGAAAAATGGTTTTCAAGTTTGGTAAATGTTTCTTTGAAAATGGTTTTCAAAGTTGGTAAATGTTTCTTTGAAAAATAGTTTTTCAAGTTTGGTATGTTTGTTGAAAAATGATAATAGGATAATCACAATTAATCCCTAGGTTTTAGGGGTATTACAAGATTAAGTCCTTAAGTTTCAACTATAAATACCCTAGCTCATTTAGCTTCAAAACCATCCCAAAATTATTTCTTTCTCCAATACTAGAGAGTTTTCTTGTGAGTAGTGAGTGTTTTGTAAACACCTGTAATTCTCTCTTAGTAAAAGATCTGCAGCAGTCCGGAGACGTAAGCACAATTGGCTGAACTCCGTTATCAATTTCGGATATTATTTTTCCGCTTTTATTTTGCATTCTCACTAATCTGGTTATAGGGAAATTACTTGTTACTCGTTTATTTCTCAACAGACGGTCGGTTTATGTACGACTTTGAATACAATATATTAACGATATTCACCCCAATTTCAAAGTAATTATACTACACGTTTTTACATTATAACATTCATTTTAGATTAAATTTGTATATTTTAATTTTAGTTCTAAACTATAATTTTCATTATAAATTAATCTAATTTTAAACCTTTCAATTTTACTTTAAATGGTAACTCTTATTTTAAAAAATTTTAACATTTTAGTTTAACTTTCTAATTATATTTTGATGAATTCAGTTTTAAATTATTAGTATCTATTAATCAAACTTTCAATTAATAGAAGGATTATAATAATTATTAATTAGACAAAAGGGTAACTTTTGCCCCTGTAATATACTCAGTTTATCACTTTCACTCCTATTGTATTTTTACATCAGTTTAGCCTTCGAAATCGCATCATTTTCCTACCCCTAACTTAAAACTCTATATTATAAAGCATAAACCTTAAATCACAACCCTATAACCTCTAAGTCATAAACCATAAACCTAAATCCCAACTTAGAGTTTATATTTGAGGGTTTTAAGTTAGGAGTAGGGTATAGAATGATGCAATTAAGCGACTTTGAAAGCTAAGTTGATGCGAAAATACGATAGGGTTAAAAGTAATAAATTGGGTCTACTACAAAGGTAAAAGTTACCCTTAAACTGTATTAATTATCATATAAATATTAATATAAATTATGTAAGTGAACTCTAGCGACCTCAATAATTAAAACACAATTGTTTTTAAAGGGAATTTAAAATACTTTACTTTCATTTATTTTAATTAATAAAAATAAACTTTATTTTTCTCGCATTCTCTGTATCCAAATTAGAAATATTTATCGGGCGAGTTAATCGTGAGTTGAGTAGTATTTGATTCGTTTTCGTTAAAAAATTGTTGTTCGACTCGCTCATTGAACACACACAAAAATTACCTTACTTTTTAACTATATTTAAAATCTTGTAAATTAATAATTTAATATATTTTATTATTTATTAGAAGATTAATAAGTTGGTAGTAATTATTAAGTAGTAGTTTATCATCTTTGTTATTATCTATTAGTAAATTAGTAATTATTAATTAGATATTTTTTAATTGAATAGTTTTTTTAATAAAAATAATTATTAATTAGACATTCTTTGTTAATTGAATAGTTTTTCTTAAGGTATCTTTTAAAAATTATAAAAACATAATGAATTATTATTGATCAAACTCATTAAGATTTTGAGTCGAATTAACTTAATCGAGCATTGACTGAATTTGGACGAATCGAATTCAAGCAAATCATAAATTTAATTAACTCATTAATCACTCCTAATCTAATCAGAGTTTTGACTATGTTTGGAAAAGTTAAAAATAATAATAACGATGATAATTTTTTCAATAAAAAGATTGTTTTGAACAAATTTTCAACAAAATTGAAATTGAATAATCCAATTAAAGAATATTTTAATAGAAATTCGGACATATATACAATATATAAAAAGTTCTTGAACGAATTTAGTAAAATATCCACGTCAGCCATTTTAAAACTGACAAATATCGTCATATAACTATAACTTGGGGAAAACTCAACGGCGACAACAGTGGCACGTTAAAGATCCCCTTCATCTCAGTCTCCAAATCAAAAAAAAGGTAGACCAACTTGACGGCGTCAAAGGCACTTCACCGTTACTTTTCTCTTTGGCCACGTCATCATTTTATCTCTTCATTGCATTCACTATCCTCTCTTCCCTTTCGCCGTAATCTCTGCTCCGTTTCCTCGCCCCGTCGTCGGCGCGTGCATCCCACTTTCCGACTTCAAGAGGGAAATTAACAACCGCTTTCGAGCCACGTAGCTGGAAAGCAGCTCGGTCGTAAGCCCTTCCGGCTACGATGGCCGTTTCAAAGGTTCCTAACCAGATCCTAGAACCTCGTCGGGACCGACTCCGCCGCGAACTTCCCCCACGGCCTTCTTCGGACTCCTCTGTAATGCTTCTTCGGCTCTGCCTGAGTTAAATCCGGTGTACCGAACTGAACCTGCTCCACCTTCGGAGGTAACGAGATTTTCAGCGACGGTTTTCGGTTCCGAGAGCTCGAATTCGAAGAAACATCAGGTTTAGCCGCTGAAAGTATTTGAGGTTTGAACTCAAATCAAAAGCACCGGCGTTGGATGAGAAGGATTTAGGCGTGGTGAGATCAATAATTTAAGGTTTCGACTCGAATTGAAAGCCAATAAAATTAGGAGAGAATTGAAAGAAATCATCATCGTCCACGGATTTAAAATCGGATTCAGTAAGAGACGAATCAGAGCTCGAAGTCTCCGATCTAGAGGTCGAAACTTGAGGCTTCGTCTCAGTAATCCATTGGTTTTGAGTTGAAAAACTCTATCCAACCGGAGAAAGTTCATCGAGTAAATACTGTTTGATATTGAAGCGTGCTTGATACTTCACTGCTTGCTTCCATATCCAAAGAGCAAATAAAAGAATTTCAAATGAATTTTGCGGATTTGAATGAAGGTTGGTTTGTTTGTTTGTTTAAATCGAGTGAAGAATTTTGTAGTAGTTGGTTAGGAGTTGAAGAAGAGAGTAGGATTAAAAATATTAGGGGATTTGAATGAAGGTTTGTCAACAAGTCCACATCTTAAATATTAAATCAATTCAAAAGATTAAATTAAAAATATTAGTACGAAAGTTCATATAACTCTTTTTATTTAAACAAAATCAACTAGATAATGTTATTGGAAAAAAATTTACGAGATAATACGTTCTAATAATTAATTGTTGAGATAGGGTGAAATTTACAGTTCGAACATATGTCGTCAGGCACTCCTGGCGACCAAGGAGGTCGCCATGCCGTCCCTGCGAGCTGTGGTGAGCTGCTGCATTACCTATATCGGTAATTAGGCTTTTACCCGAAACCCTAAAGTAACTAATAATCTAGCCAGTTTGGTCGCCGGGATCACATGGTGACCTATAAGATCGCCCGGCATACATGACGACTTTCATTTCAGCGTAGTTAAAAAACCTAATTATCGATGTAAGTAATCGTTGTTACTTAGGGAAATTTAGGTAATTGCATTAAAACCTAATTACCGATATAGGTAATATTTGGTACTTAGGAAAATTTAGGTAATCGTTGTTCGGAGCACATGGCGACCAATGAAAAATTGTAGCATTCGCCTCAAATGGACAAATAATCCTTCGACTGTATCATTTGAGTAAAAAAAAATCAACACATTATTCCACAGATTTTTTGCCTTAGTTTATTAATATAAGAATTAAATTAAACAATGTTTTAAAGCAATTCCACATATCATTTAATATTATTTTAGAAGAAATATAAATTTGAGCTAATGTTTTTCTATTAGGGTATAAATTGATTTAATTATTCGTCACTAAATTTCATTTATATTTTGAGCTAATAAAATATTTTAACAGAAACAATGGATTATGAGTGATAAGATAATCTATTAATAACCATACATTAGGAATATCAATTCAAAGATAATATTAATAATCTTAGATTACCAACAAATAATATTTAAAATCAAACATGAGAATATGGTTTTAGAATCTTATATTTTCATATTAGAAATAAAAAAAGATTATCCAAAACAAACACATTAATTAAAAGACCATAAACGACTGTCAAGCTATCCTAGTTTTGCTTTTCAATATGTGCATCAGCATCACCTTCAAGTTAAGCTTTGTATTGCTGTAATCAGGTAAGGTTTGGGGTGCATGCATTTACGTCTATGGATAATGGCCGTTGGCCCGTGCGTGAGGAAGTTGAAAGTTGGGCCAATCTGTTCAAATTAGTTAGTATATGGCAGCCCAACCGAATCCTCTAGACTTTGGACTTTGCCTATGTCACTTTCTCCTACCTCTAGATTTCACCAACCAGCACTACTTGAATTGTTTCATTTTAGATTGGGTCAACTTAAGTCCAAGATCCGTACGTTAGTGGGCCTTAAGCCCGGACAAAGTTGATTTCTACATTCTTAATTTTGTAAAATAATCGGAGTTGAGATATACAAGGACAAAAGATGCCCAACTTTAGGGCAGTGGCAATGCATTTAAGTTCCTAATTATGAATCATGACTCATTGAACTCCCCATAGTATTCCAATCTAATAAACACATACTAGTATGCTTAACAAGTAGTGACTAATACTAAAAGAAATGCTTCGTGACATTGGATTTTGCATGGTCCTTTAGTACGTAGGCCAATAGTTATCCAAGTCCATGCAATGGTCAACAGTCAAGTATCTGTTGGTCTGCACATTTGCATTGATCTGATCTGCACCATAGCCATTTTCCGGGTCAAAGGTAGTGGTGGTCATCAAAGAGGCCGTAACGTCTTGTTGGTGCAGCAGTGGCGGAGGTTGCATTGGTCGCATCACAGGCTGCGTAGAACCTCCAAGATTCAAATTCAGGCCGGATATGGTAAAACCTCCAGGAATTGGATAGTTGAATTGGGATTGAATAGGTAGATTGGCACTACAACTCGGACCACCCCTTAGAACCCTTGAAAGTTCCGCTCCCATAGACAAGTCCTGCATCATTGGTACAACACCAGGTCCCCCTCCTCCTATATCCAAACTGTAGGGATTCACTGCAGCTCTCGAGGCGGAGGGATACTTTTTCATCCCCACACTCTTCTGAAACACGCGACACACAACCCATTCCTCCTGCTGAACTTACAAAAAGTTTATATCAATACGATACTCAGAATGAAGATCCTGATCAAAGGGTACGTACGTACCTTGTTAGTTCTAAAAGATGATTTAGAGTGAATACGATACTCATGCATGACCCAATTGGTTTTTTCTCCTCGGGGTGCTCTCCCTCTGTAAAACACCAAGGTCTTCTTCATCCCAACCAACTCTGATGTGCATCTACTGTTGAAGACCTCCTTGTCTTTTCCCGTCGTCTTCCAGTAACCCGTGTTCGTTGCTCGGTTTGTTCTTACGCCAGTGGGGTATTTTCGATCCCGAAGGCTGAAAAAATACCACTCTTTTTCTCCCATTTTGGCCTTCCCTGATCAGGAATCGAAACATTTCGTATTAGATATCTCTTACCACAATTCTATGCAAAACTTGATTATCTCTTTGTTTTTTTTAAGAAAAAGAATATATACATACATCTGTTACAAGAAATGATAATCCAAGTTTATCTATTATTTCAAGCTTATTAATATTGAAAACCAGTAGGTAAACCAAAATTGTAATTCACACTGCAACTCTAATTTTATCGTAAACTTGTTATCGTCCCATTTTCTTTCTTTCGTAAAATCTTTTTCCCGTGGTTAAAGAAAGAAAATGGCAGTTATGCATAACATTGTTACCATACTGATTGCTGCAGCCTGAAGACAAAAACTTTCCGTATTCAAAGAAAGAGCATAAATATAAGTGACTTTGACCTTTTCATAATCCTAAACATGATTCAAAGATGGGAAATTAATGTTGATTCTCTCAAAATCTAGAACCAACAGTAATCTGATGATTGTTTTTGTTTATGGAGAAAAAGACATAAGTTAAAACTACCAGGAAGGTCCCAGGGCTCGCATTTGTTGAGATCAACGTCTGCAATAGCTCTTCCTGTAAAGTTAGCATCTGAAATCTTATTTACAAGATAGAAAGTGATGAGCTCTTCATCAGTTGGATGAAAACGAAATCCCGGCGGTAAGTTTTCTTCGTTTCCATTCTCTCCCTCCATATTTCCTTATTGTTTTCTGCACTACGATTTTGCTCCTACATACATATAAAATCGTAAAACAAATTAAAAGTTACCCATAAAAGATACATGTAGTGCTCTGATAGCCAAATAGGCCATAGGCAAAGAAGCAAGCAACCAAGGAGAAGTGAAAAGAGTATGCCGATTGATTTCCTTTCAAAATAACAGAAATCAACTTTTGAAACCTAAGTATCTTACTTGCAAACAAGATAAACAAAAACAAGAAGAAAGAAGAAATAATCTCTTCTATTAGGTTTTGCTGGCAAATATCATGTATATAATTGAAATCATAACGCATAAGCAATCTTGGTTTTCTTACTTTGCTAGCAATAGCATGCACAAGAAAGAAGAAGAGGAAGAATATAACTATATATCATGATTCTTGAGGGTGTGTATCTCTGAAGCTCTCACCTACTATGGGTCTTCTTTTTGAAGGTACATCATATATTTGTCCACCTCCTATATATTTTTTTATTATATGATTTTTAATTAATACTAACAAAACATTATGCTTAGTCATATAAGAAATCCCTTTTCGGATATTTACGCGATTGCCCTCTTGTCCTGGAGCTTAAATCCAGTCAAATAAGTGATAACTTGTTCTTCTCTAACTCTTACAAGTAAATGGATGAATCTACCCTAAACCAATTATACTATATAAATATTACTGTTCTGACTAGGGTTAGCTCATAAGATGAATATTACGTATCGAATCTAATTTTACAAAATAATTACAGTTATATAATAAAAGTTTGAATTATTCTTTTTTTTTTTGTTATACTTTTATCTTAATAATTTTTATGAATGTGGTATCTCTTAAATCTAATAAATAATTTTAGTGACTTAAGACAAATTATTCTCATTCAAATTCAAACAATAATGTTCATAGAACTTAAGTAGTTTAGCATTTTAAAAAATACTAATTTTCTTCTTGTGATGAGACTCAAATTTTTATGAGGGATATGGAATAGTTATTATAAGTTTGAAAAAAATTAGTTTGTTTTTATGAATTAAACTATCGATGATCAACGAATTGTACAAGGGATATAAAATAATAAATCTTTTATAAGTCGAAAAGATTTAGTTTATTTTTGAAGAATTGAACTATCAATTATCATTAATTATTTTAAGAGTTTGGTAAAATTCAAAGAATGTAGAGTTACCTAATGATTTGATCTTATTTTGTAACACCAAATTTAAATCAGTTGTGTAAATAGATATATATATATATATATATATATATATATTCACCTTTGCCATGGTTATGTATAAGAGATATTTATGTAATTGAGAAGAGTAATAATTTCTATAAAAATATATGTAATAACCATTTTGAAAATTTTTATTATTTTAAAAGAATAGTTATGACTTCTTTATAGAAAAATGAGATTTTGAATTTTTTTGAATTGTTTTAAATTGAAGCTACCATCGACCTTTGGACTAGGTAGGTCGAATACCTACAACGTCTTTTTTAAAATGATTAAAATCATTTTAAAGACAAAAATTGGTATGCTTTACTAAAAATCTATTTTTAAAGATTCGGGAATCAATTACGCGTTGAGAAGGATAAGCAACCCTATAACACCCAAAAATTGGTACTTAGTCGCTTACACATCGCCGTAAATTGTGGACATTGTGAATTCATATCAATATTTAAATTACGATCCTTTTATTGAAAATGATATTTTTCGAATTAATTATTAGAGAAAATTCTTAAATTAGAAAAAGAAATCTCAATATTCGCAATCCTCCATTGGGAGGCTATCCCATCTATTTCTGAACTATAAAAGAATATTCTCCTCAAATTGTTTAAAAATAAAGTAAATTGAATAAGAAATAAATATCATAACTTGCATGAAATGATACTGTTGAATCATGTTTTATAATATTTTAATATAACAAATTAAGGCAAAATGTTTTTGGACTTGATTGAATTTGTTCAAAGTTTTTAAAAATTTCAAAAATGATTCAAATCCCATTAAAATAGAATTTGAGCACAACACTGCTTTTCTGGGAACATAGTACCGATATTGTTCTTATAGTATCGATACTACATGAACAATACCGATATTGTTTACGCAGTACCGATGCCAAAGGTAAGAAAAGTATCGGTACTCTCTAGATAGTATCAATACTACCAGGTATTTTCCCAAGAGGCTCAAATTTTTGAATGCAAAATAGGTATTAATACTCAAAGGAATACCGATACTACTTTACATAGTGGTATCGATACCATGAACATAATATCGATACTGGTCAGGCCCAATGGCTAATAACGGCTAGTTTATTTAAATCTTATATTGGTCAGGCCCAATGGCTAGTAACGGCTAGTCCTGGGCAATTTTATTTTGTAGAAAATTAATCCCCAATGGCTCCAAAACATCCCCAATTGCTAGAAACAACCACAAACTCATTCCAACATATAAAAACAAGTTGAGAACACTTGAAGAAGGGTTAGAACACATATCCAAGCAATCAAACATAATAGAAGAGTTTTTCATTCTTATTTTTCTTTCTCTTGTAAATATTAGTGTTTTGAGCTCATTGTAAATCTTTTATTTGTTTTCTTGTGAGCTTAAATATTTGTAAACACCTTCCTTTTGAAAGGTTTTTCTTGTTTATATCTTTTACCTTGTAAAATAGGATTGGTTTTAGCTTAGCTTTTGAAAAGCAAGGGAGTTTGTAAAGGTTATCTCTTGATCTTGTAAAAATAAAGAACAAATTAGTGAATTTGTTAGAAAATTCTTACGAGGAGCTAAGGTAGTGGATGTAGACTTTGTTGAGAATTTGAACCACTATAAATTCTTGTGCAAATTTTCCTATCCTTTTTACTCCTTACTCACTAAACTCAAAAAGCCAATTTACCCCCTCTTGGAAAATCATTCGATTGTCCATTTGATTTTCATAAAAAATCCAAACAATTGGTATCAGAGATTGACTCATTATAAGGTCTAACAACCTTGATACGATCCTTGAAGAAGCTCTACCAATTTTTGAAACAACTAAGAAGATGGCTTCCAACTCCGACTCGTTCCACATGAAAGACTCTCAACCGATTGATAAGCCTCCATACTTCAATGGAGCCAACTACCATCATTGGAAGAAATTAATGAATCTATTCATCCAATCCAAAGATCTTGATGCATGGGAGATGATCAAGAACGGGTACTCTTCTCCAAATAAGAAGACAAATGAGTGGAGTGCCCAAGAACGGAATAAAACTCAACTAAATGCTAAGGTCATGCACATGTTATTTTTTACATTTGGTCCCGATGTCTATGAAGGAGTTTCTTCCTGTTCAAATGCCAAGGAGCTTTGGAATAAGCTCGACAAACTTAATGGTGACAAAAAATAAGAACCACCAAAGGTAGTGTGCTTAATGGCTCTTGAAGAGCCCGAAGTATCTTCTAACTCTAGTGAATCTAATTCATATTCTTTTAATGAGTTACTAGATGCATATGATGAATTATTTTTTTAGTTTGAGACCATGAACTCCAAATACAAGAAAATGATTTCAAAACTTAAAGTTGAAAACGATTTCTTTTGAAAGCCAAAGTTGATTTTGAAAAACAAAATGAAAATTTGAAAATCGATTTAGAGCTTTCAAAAATGAAAATTTTGAAAAAGAAAGTTTTGATTTAAAGGTTAAGTTTGAATGCTTAATAAAAGAAAAAGAAATCATTTTAAATAATTCATCTAATTTCATAACGACAAAATGCTCACATTGTCATTATCATGATCACAACGAACATAATTGTCCTTTAAAGAAAGGAAAACATTTTAAAATTAAACAAGTATGGATTCCTAAGGGAACAATGGGCATTGAAACTAACGTTCAAGGATCCAAAGCAATTTGGATACCAAAATCAAAATGAATGTGTCTTGTAGGTGTATTGGAGCAATGGTGATAAAGGTAAATGATTTCAATTGCTCTTGTCACACAAAAGAAGAATGGGTAACCTCTAACCTTAAAGCTTTTTGATTTTGTAAATTGGTTGCCTATTGATTTTTAAGCATGTATGATAGCTTCATGCACATGCACTTAAATTCACCAAATTAGGATTGCATAAATTATATTAGACTTGGATATATTGAATTTCTTGTGCTACTAACTTGTTTGTTCATCTTTGTTGAAATTCAATGTCTTTTAAGTGTCAAGATTTTAAAGTCAAATTTCTGTTTGAAATGCTTTTATTGAGGGGGAGCTTTGATTTTTCGAATGATTTTAATGTTAAAATTACTACTTACTCTCCATTGTTATTTTTGAACTTTAAAGTTGAATTATTTTTTATATAACAAAAAGGGGGAGAAGTATGAGTTTGAAAAATTCAACTTCAAGAATGAAAAATGGGGAGCTTAAATATTTTCCAAATATTTTTTTTCATGAAATATTTTATTAAGAGGGAGTTTTGCAGAAAAACAATTTTTCAAATGTTTTGTTATATAAAAAAGGGGGAGATTGTTGAACCATGTTTTATAATATTTTGATATAACAAATTAAGGTAAAATGTTTTTGGACTTGATTGAATTTGTTCAAAGGTTTCAAAAATAATTCAAAGTCAATTAAAATATCAAAGAAAGAAAAGTATTGATACTCTCTAGGTATTATCGATACTACGAGGTGTTTTCCAAGAGGCTTAAATTCCATAATGAAAAATAGGTACCGATACTCAAAGGGGTACCGATACTACTTTACACAGTGATATCAATACCATGAACCACAGTATCGATATTGGTCAGGCCTAACGGCTAGTAACAGTTAGTTTATTTAAATATTACAAAGGTAGTACCAATACTCATTAAAGGAGATAATCCTTGTCTTGGGCAGTTTTATTTTGAAGAAAATTAATTCCCAACGGCTCCGAAACATCCCCAACTGCTAGAAACAACCACAAAACAAGTTGACGGCATTTGAAGAAGGGTTAGAACACCTATCCAAGTAATCAAACACAAGAGAAGAGTTCTTCATTCTTATTTTCTTTTCTCTTGTAAATATTAATGTTTTGAGCTCATTGTAAATCTTTTATTTGTTTTCTTGTGAGGTTAAATCTTTGCAAACACCTTCCTTTTGAGATATTTTTCTTGTTTACATCTTTTACCTTGTAAAAAGGGATTGGTTCTAGCTTAGCCTATGAAAAGCTAGGGAGTTTGTAAAGATTATCTCTTGATCCTGTAAAAATAAAGAATAAATTAGTGAATTTGTTAGAAAATCCCAACATCCATTGCCCTTGTTTCTAGGAAATATTATTATTATTATTTTAATAGATGAATAAAAATGCTTGATTTGTTGCCCAATTCATTTATCGTTCGAATGTCATTTTGAATTTGCACTACTTCTATAAAGTAATACTATCCATGTCCATTCTACGACCAATGTTCTCGAGAGCAGATAAATACAATTTTTAAAATATTATCAAATATAAAGCATTTAATAAAAGTTCAACTATATATATATATAAATACAATCCGCAAAGTATACGTATAAATATATACATAAGATATATTCTAAATATATATAAATAATACACATATGACTACGGAAGCAAAGGAAATATAAAAGTCATAATACAAGCCTAAAATACATGCGAAACGGATACCTAGGATTTGAAGGATTAAAATAGAAGTGTCAAAATATAATAGGTTTAAATTCGAACAATAAAACTTAAAAAAAAATTGTACGAATGAAAAACTATAGTAAAAACTTGGTAATGTCTAAAATTTGAGCAGGTAAGATATCATGGTAACCAGTACAAATATTAAGCAACATGAATAATGAAATTTAATAAACTAACTGATATTAAGGATTAAAATGAGTATTATTAAAATTATATTCCAAATATGTAAAACAGTAAAATAATTAAATAAATAATTCACAGGATCAAAATGAACCAATACTATGATTTTGGGCCTGAATCAGATATTAAACCAAATATGCATATTAATTAGAAAAAGTGACTAAAATAGAATAGAACAAAATTTAAAGCTTCAAATCATAAACATTTAAAGCTATATTCAATGATCGAAACGAAACATTACAAAGGAAGAGAGACCCGACAAGCTATTAACCCATGCGCTAAAATGCTCTATGAGTCCTCCCTAAACGACATCGTTTGACACTAAATATATATGTCTAAAACATAGCCCAAAGCAGTCCATCCTCTCCACTATTCTCATTTCTCTCCTTTTTCATTTTGGAGAAAATGAAAACTCTCTCAACTCTCCCTTCTCCACACCGCCAAGAGAAGAAATAAAGTGAACTTCGACTGCCCTCTACCGACGTCGGAGACGAAGACCACACCGGATCAGAACCCCAACCCTCTATACCTTAGCCGAAAACAAACATAGACACTACCCACCTTAACAAAAAAAACCTTTTGAAAATTCAAAATCCAAGGTAAACCTATAGATCTAACATGGAAGGATTTTACCTTCGGTTTCCTTCTCCCAGTGAGTTAATGGTGGCAGCGTTTTGCACAAAAGGGTTAGTCTTTCCCCCACCCCCTTTTTGTTCTTTGTTGGTTCGAATGCTTCCCTCTTTCTCTGGTTCGAAAAAAAATTCCCCTTTCATTTTGCTTATTACATGTGCTTTATGGTTGATTTTTTTGGTGAAATTATGAGATCTATTAGGTAGGGAAATTATTTTCCTGAACAAATCGGGATTTAGGTACTTTTTAGTGGGTGGTTGGATTTGATTTGTTTTTTACTGATGGTGGTTGTTTTTGGTTTACTGTTTGGGTTTGTTGCTAAAGACGGCAGCGTTGGGACTCGTCGATGGCTGCTCACGCGACTGGGAGACAAACGGTGGGCTTCACATGCCGGTTGGGTGGTCAATCATCACTAGTGACAGCTGGTTTCTTCACATGTTAGGGGAAAAACCCAAGCCATTAATGCATGTGGGTTGTTGGATCTAGATCAGATCCAACGGCTAGAGATGGTGAGCGACGCAAGTCCAAAACACAAAACCCTAGCGGGTTGGGCTCTCAATCGGGCTTAATTCCTACTGGGCTAGCTAAGTGGGCTTCGGGTTGTGTTTGTTGGGTTTGAACCGATGGGTTGATTGTTGGGCATTTCTTTTGTAAGATTTGGGTTCCATTTGTATCATTTGTAACATTTGGTCCAATTTTATAACATGAAAAAAATAATATTAGTAGTAGTAGTAATAAAAATAATAATAATAATAAATAATAGTGATAATTAATAATATTAATAATAAATAATAATAATAACTAATAAATTCCAGGCAAAAACGAGTATCTACAATATAAACATAAAGAAAAGGAGAGTAGGACATGATGATATAGAATTTATTGAAAAGAAAACATAGTTCAACAAGATGAGAATAATAAAATTAAAAAAATAATATATGGAAATTAATCAATGCACTCTCATGATATGCAAAACCGCATAGAAAATAGTGTTTTTTTGTTTATATTCGTTATAATTAATTATATAACAATGGCACGTGATAGTTGTTCTGTGTAGTTAATTTGAATTTCTCTAGATTGAGGGGAGGGCCAAGGGACGACAAGCGCAGCCATAGAAAAATGAATGAATCAAGGAAAGAAGCAACGTTTTGTTAGACCACTCTCCTGGATCCCCTTCAATTCCCCCTTATTCTGCTCATGTTTAACCTCCTTTGCTTCTTTCTTTACTGCATACACTCTGCATATACATTAGGTTTATCATTTTGTTTAACTACTCGTTGACATACAATATATTAACTCTTCATCTTATATGATCATACATGCACCACATTTCAATATCATCTTGTTATTCATCTGTGGTATATTAAGACTTTGGGCTCATTTTATAATATATATATATATATATATATGAAGTATGCATTCACATATTCAACACGCCTCCAATATACACGTGTTGGCATTCTCTTGATTTAACGACTTCATCAACGCATGTGCATATATTTTCGGTAAAACTGTGTCGTAATTTTCAAGAAGGATGAACATTAATAATGATAAAAGTAAAACCTTACCCTTACGCCGGTTTGGAGAGAAAGGAGATTCATGGTTGGCAATGGCATGCTACTTGTCCAACACTTCAAAATATTTTATGGGGGCAGCTGCTTGCTCAGCTTTATATTATTCTTACGTCTTTCCTGGTATATATAATATATACACATGTTGGGCATCCATCGTAATTAATACAATGGAAAATCAACTCCCAATGAAATATATATATATATATATATATATATATATAAATAGAGAGAGAGAGAGAGGAAGAAGGAAGGAAATTAATGTGTAGAGTGCTGAAATGATATTTGTTCCCAAAAAGGATACAACATATTCAAAGGAGTAGTTGCACGCCAGATAAAGACAGTTTTCCTCTGCAAACAATGAAGTTGGGGTTTCCTTATCGTATTAATTTGTTTTCTTTTATTTCTTCTCCAAAAACAATACTATACTAGTTACAGTTGTAGCGATGACTTGTGGTGGGATATATGGCTAGCGAATGTTTCTTAGGTTGGAATATATATGTTATATCAGAATAAGAAGCTTGAAAGAAATCATGTGAGTGAGTTTAGTATTTAACAATGTTCTTTAGCTTATGTCATATAACTATGAAGCTGAGATCTCTGTTGGGTGCTAAAAAGAGAGAGACTATCACTATTAGAAATTTAGAGTCCTTGCAAGAGGAGTGTTGGAATTAATATACATGTGTCTGTTTCATAAGGCCAATTGCAACAATGCATACGAAAATTGTGTTCCCAAAAGTAACATATATAGGATGGGAGAAGAACCAGTCTTCCCCAGTTGATTGAGATTTAAAGCAAACAAGTGTTTGTCCATGGATTGATTCTTTCATCTAGACATCTACTCTCCCACCATATTTGCTTCTTTGACTCTGGTGGTTATTAGTGTTCCCAAATTTGAGAGGTACATCTTAATCGATGCATGTTTTTTCAGGAAAGTTACTTTTTTTTTTCTCTGGGGAGAGCTCTGCCTGGTAACCAAAATACTACGTCCGGGTCATATGTTTGTGCTTGAAAAATTATTCATCTTGAGTAATTATAAATAGCAGAAAACTACAAAATTTTTCAGCTCGACGCCCCTGTTAGACTACTTTTTTTTAATGACTATACATGCATATAAAATCCCTCATCATTAATGTTGTTCAGAAGCTACTGGGCCATGTTTTTACTTGAAAGTGACTGATGATCACAAACTTATGTAAATGCATAAAGAAAAAGTGTTGGTGGATAGTTTAGATATCCAAGTGCGCTTACTTGCTTTGGGATTCTGAAATACCCATCTTCTCGAGGATCATTTCCAACTCCTTACAAGAAGAATATCATGCTAGGTTTAAAGACTAGTCATATTCCAGAAGAAAGGTTGAACAAATGAGTTAACAATTCGATTAAGAAAACTGAATAGTATGCATCTTGCTCGGTTGAAATGTCGACTGAGAATAACACAAGAAACACTAGAGGAAATAAAATATAATATTAGCTTAGAAAATATTTTAGACTAGTAGATGCTAAGGAAGGAAACAGATATATCCGTGAATCACCTGCACCATACGTCCAGTTTCAATAGTTCGAACATGGATCGTAATCTACAAGGCAATTCCCATATCTTGAACAAGGAGCATACAATCTGCAGGCCATTTGATCATGTTGCAAACATGTTTAACAGCTAGCAGGATTTCGAACAGGCCATGTTTAACATGTTTGACATAAATCCAGAGGCTGATAGTTCATTCATGTTTGCATCTATTAGAGGGTAGCTACATTTTTTTTTAAATTCACATAAGAACATGATAAAGTACATATATGAATGAAACGAAATGTCTACAGTTATGCCTGGCTTGGAAACTCCTCTTAGTTATCCAAACAATCACATAACCAGTGCAGCCATTTCTCCTGGTTTCAAACAATTTCTGGTCTTGACGCCACCTTTATTCCACTTTTCTTGGGCCATCTAATTACCCAAATTTATCAGTTGATGTGATATGACTATTGATTCAATCACATTTGTGAAGAATACTATCAAAGATTATACTTGTAGGCCTTCTAATGAAACAGGGACAAAATGTCACCATTAACATTTATACACTCCCAAAGAAATTCAACTAATTCCGATCTCTACCTAATGGAAATGGAAATCCCCATATTATCATCGAAATGAACCATAATTAATCCCTCCAGATCAATTCGAACAACACCCTGCAACAATTTTCATGGTGAAGATCAAGCCTCAAATGAGACTAGACAAATAAATTTTCCACTGCAAGCTAGAACAATGGAAGGTACCAGTATGTGGGGTTATTTACTTGCCTTATCTTTTCATCTCTCTTTACCTACTAGTATTGATCAAAATACTGGAAAGAGTTAAAATCACCTTCGTTATTCAATAAAAGCAAATGGAAAACTTATAGAAAGTCTGGTTACCTTTTAACAAGTCCTATATCATCCCATCTATACAGTTTCCCTATAATACAGATGATGCAATTAAACAGATTATTCTACGATTTATATAAAGTAACAAGCCACTAAATCTTGTCTTCTTCCATAAGTATTCTGCAACCCTGACCAATGCAGCAGTCTCGCCTCCCAAAAATCATATTCCTTTTGCAGTCTGTCATTCTTGGGGTTAAAAATCACCAAAACGCTAACATTCTCAACGCTTTTGAATACTAAATTGTATGCATAGTATATATGACATGTGAGTGAAGTCCAAGTTTCTCAATTGAAGAAATAATTCCCCAATCATTACTGCTATGATGTGGTCCGAGAGATTTTGGAAGTCTGGTGCATCCCCAGATGGCGCATTTAACTTCAACAGACTGAAAGTAAAATTCAGTTTACAAACACCCAACGTACGAGACCTCCATGCAATCATTCACACTAGACTAGATTAGACTAGAATGTTAAGGACCCAAAATGATTACAATTTAGAATTGTTGCTTATGAAACTTGGTATAAACATCTGGCAAACTGTCAAAACTCAAAACTGAATGGAAGGTCATACAAAGTGCTTCCCCATAGAAGTTATAGCTTGGGGTTGCGGGTTGAACTTGACCTGCAAGAATTCCTTTGAGCAGGCGGTAACACCACCTGTTTTAGACCTCGTGCCACAATCTTTCAACTTGTAGCTCCTCGGAGAAGGTTCCTTTATGAGCATGCATACACCAAATAAGAGTACTGTTAGACAATGAGACTTGCTGCATGTTAGGCTTAGCTGCTATACTAAATGAATGATTTCATCTCAAATCCAAATTTATGTTAAGGCATATGTATCATCAATCAATCTGTCAAATCATGACAATACTCCAAAACATAATGCTTACCAAAAATTTCGAAAA
This sequence comes from Hibiscus syriacus, assembly GCF_006381635.1. Taxonomy (NCBI): domain Eukaryota; kingdom Viridiplantae; phylum Streptophyta; class Magnoliopsida; order Malvales; family Malvaceae; genus Hibiscus; species Hibiscus syriacus. The sequence goes on from NW_024061783.1 coordinate 35,922, forward strand.
GGGAAAGCAGGAAGGAAAGTGATACCTCCAGTCTTAGGGAAACCGAAATGATAGGTGGTTTAAAAGAGACGGGATCGATGCAGTAAACAAGCAAAATAGCTTCGGAAGAAACTCAAGCCTTGAGCAAAGCCTCGTTGTTTAGCAGCCTCAGTTCATTCCTAAACCAAACAAGGGAAATCCCGTTTCCATTCTTGTTCACTTTTTTTGATGAGTACATTTCATAGGTCTCCTCCGCAAGGCTGTCTAGTCCCGGAACATGTTAGTTGAAGATGCATCGGACTGCCTTTGGGATTTTTGAAGCGAGCTCATGATGTGAAAACCAAGATGAAACCTAGTTTGTGTTAAAAATGCAAATGTTGAAGACGAACAAGTGAGATTTTTGGTGTGCAAAAGTGGAGAAGGAAAAATAACACCAAGTAGTTGGAGTTTTGAGATTTCTACTTTCTAATTAAACCTGGATTTAACTCTGTCGTTGCCTGTTTGTCCTTGAATTAATTTACATAACATAGATTGGTTTTTGTTTGCGCTAGCTTCGGTTTGTTAAACCAACTTGTTTTCCCACATGGGGCACAACAATGAACAAATCTCATCTATATGATACAAATAATGTTGTGAAATTCGGGTTAATTTCCACCAATAACAGATTCACCTTGAAAACTATTATCTAGGTGACTAGTGTGAAAACGATTGTACTAAAAATCACCCCAAGGTAGATTCCCAGGAAAGAGGAGGGGTCACAATGGTCCCTCTTAAAACCCACTTTCCTTAGACAGAACTACCAAGACAAGTAATTTTAATAGGACAATAATTGACAACAACTATACCCGACAATAGCTATTAAATAGACATAAAAGAGAACACCAAAATATTTCACTAATAGAGGAAATATTACAAAGAGAGAAAGAATACAAATAGCCTTTAAAATAGAAAAAGGCTTATATTTGTGGGATGATTAACTAAGGAGGAGGAGGGTTTTATTTATAACAAAAGAATTTCCCCTCCTCCTTATACACAACCAATGTGGGACTTTTTCCAAAAACCAACAAATCTCCACCTTGGCAAATTCCACACACATCTCTAAAAAAAACAATCTTTTAATTTGTAACAATATTGACCAAATCTAAACAATGTTTAAACTTGACCGCAGTTACCACTTTTGTCAACATATCAGCAGGATTCTCAATGGTCCGAATCTTCTGGATTATGACTCCACCTTCTTCTAGAATCTCTCGTACAAAGTGATATCGAACATCGATGTGCTTCGTCATTGCATGGTAAACCTGGTTCTTTGCTAAATGAATAGCACTCTGACTGTCACAGTGCACTTTGATGTGCTTTTGTTCCATTCCCAATTCACCAAGCAACCCTTGAAGCCAAATTGCCTCCTTCACAGCCTCTGTAACTGCCATATACTCTGCCTCTGTAGTAGACAAAGCCACTGTTGACTGTAAGGTGGACTTCCAACTGATTGGTGCCTTTGCAAATGTAAACACATAACCAGTAATTGATCGACGCTTGTCCAAATCACCTGCATAGTCTGAATCACAATACCCAACTACACACTGACCATCTTGTTTGTCCTGCTGAAAGACCAAACCAACATCTACGGTGTTCAGAATATACCGCAGAATCCATTTCACAGCTTGCCAATGCTCCTTTCCAGGATCATGCATATACCTGCTCACAACCCCAATTGCCTGTGAAATATCGGGTCTCGTACACACCATTGCATACATCAAGCTACCAACAGCACTTGCATACGGAACCTTTGACATGTATTCCCGTTCTGCATCATCCTTAGGTGACATGGATGCACCGAGCTTGAAAATGAGGAGCAAGAGGTGTACTAACTGGTTTTGACATCTCATTTATGCCAAAACGTTTTAGTACCTTCCTCAGATATTCTTTCTGAGACAAACAAAGCCTCCCCAATTTCTTATCCCTTGATATCTCCATGCCTAGAATCTTCTTCGCTTCACCAAGATCCTTCATCTCAAACTCCCTGTTCAATTGAGTCTTTAGTTTCGCAATTTCTGTCTGACTCCTGGAAGCTATCAGCATATCATCAACATAAAGAAGAAGATATATATATAGGATCCGTCTTCTAGCTCGCGTAAATACACACAATGATCATATTTGCTTCTTGTGTACTTCTGCCCTATCATAAACTTGTCAAATCGCTTGTACCACTGCCTTGGAGATTGCTTCAATCCGTACAGCGATTTTTCTAATTTGCACACCATCTCTTCTTTTTCAGCAACTTTGAATCCATCTGGCTGAGTCATGTAGATTTCCTCATCCAAGTCTCCATGTAAAAATGCAGATTTTACATCCATCTGAACTAGTTCCAAATCCAACTGCGCTATCAAAGCCAACAAAATTCTGATGGAGGAATATTTTACAACTGGAGAAAATACTTCATTATAATCAACTCCCTCCGTTTGAGCGTAGCCTTTAGCCACCAATCTTGCTTTGTAGCGGATGTTATTCTTGTCAGGAAATCCATCTTTCTTTGCATATACCCACTTGCACCCAATTGCCTTCTTTCCCTTCGGAAGACTAGCTAGTTTCCACGTCTGATTCTTTTGAAGGGATTGCATTTCTTCATTCATGGCAATCCTCCACTTTTTATGTTCTGAACTTTGAACTGCTTCATTAAAAGTTGCAGGAATGTCATCAATTGCAATTGGTGATGCAAAAGAGACCATATCAGCATAAAGAGCAGGTTGTCTAATGGTCCTCTTTCCCTTTCTGAGTGCAATTGATTCATGTTGCTGTGGAGGTTCTTGGGTCTGAACCTCTTTTTCATCTGACTCTTCTTCTACCATAGGAGAGTCAACATCATTTTCTTTACTGGTTGGGACAAATTTGCTTCCTTCAAACTCCACCTTTTTGGGAGTTCCATCTGTCTGCTCCAATTTTTCTGAAGTCACCTTTCTCAACATGGTAGATTCATCAAAGGTAACATCCCTGCTGAAGATTATTTTCTTTGTTTCTGGACACCAAATACGATAGCCTTTCACACCAGAGGTGATCCCCATAAAAATCGCCTTCTTTGCTCTTGGATCCAGCTTTGACTCCTTAACATGGTAGTATGCAGTGGAACCAAACACATGTAAGGAATCATAATCTGTAGCAGGTACTCCAAACCATTTCTCTAATGGTGTTTTACCACCAATAGCAGTCGATGGTAAGCGGTTGACAAGGTGACAAGCATAGACCAAAGCCTCAGCCCAAAATTCTTTGCCTAACCCAGCATTAGACAACATACACCGAACCTTCTCCACTAATGTCCGGTTCATACGCTCTGCCACTCCATTCTGTTGTGGTGTACCTCTGACAGTGAAGTGCCTAACAATACCTTCCTCTTCACAGACTTTCAGAAATGGATCATTTTTGTACTCTCCACCATTGTCTGTACGGAGATGTTTGATTTTTCTGCCTGTTTGAGTCTCCATCATCTTTTTCCATTTAAGGAAAAATCCTAGCACCTCATCCTTTGTCTTCATTGGATACACCCAAACTCTCCGGGAAAAATCATCAACAAAGGTGACATAATAGTGTGTTCCTCCCAATGAAGTTGTCTTGGAAGGCCCCCATACATCTGAATGAACATAATCCAAAATACCTTTAGTATCATGGATTGCTGTTCCAAATTTCACCCTCGTCTTCTTCCCTTTGATGCAATGCTCACAAAAAGCTAATTTGCAAGCCCGAGCACCCTTCAATAATCCTTGATCTATCAGTAATTTCAAGGATTTTTCACCAACATGCCCCAAGCGCATATGCCATAACCTGGTTGCTTCTGACTCCTGTTCATCAGTAGAAGCTGCCACTGCTGATGTCCCAACAATTGTACTACCCAGAAAGTAATACACATTATTTCTTTTTCGGATTCCCTTCATTATCACCAGTGCACCAGAGATAATCCTCATAATTCCATCTTTTGCCCTCACTTCTAAACCTTTTGACTCTAAGGTTCCCACAGAGATGAGATTTCTCATTAAATCTGGTACATAATGGACACCTGTTAAGGTTCTGATTGATCCATCCTGATTCCTCAAGCGAATTGAACCAATCCCAAGTGTGTCAAGAGGGGAATTATTTGCTGTGTAGACAATTCCACCTTTTAGTTCTTTAAAATCAAAGAACCATTCTCTATTGGGGGTCATATGGTGGCTACAAGCTGAATCTAACAGCCATGAACTGGAACAGCTGGTTGATGGCGTAGCAGCGAATGCGAAATCTGAATCTCCATCATCATACTCGACCACATTTGATTCTGAGACAGTCTTCCCCCCTTTCAGGTTTGCCTTTATTCTTTAGCCTGGGACATTCTTTCTTCCAGTGCCCTTTTTCTCGACAAAAGGCACATTCATCTTTGCTCAATCTGGACTTTGACTTCGATCTCCCTCTGCTTCCTTTATTCTGACTCTTGGAACGGCCTCTAACAACAAGAGCTTCTGCTTCGACACTTGTGTTTTCTTGTTTGTCTTTCTTTCTCAATTCATAACTATACAAGGGCAGCAGTTACTTCATTGAGAGACACATCAACCTTCCCATGAAGTAGAGTAGTTTCAAGATACTCAAACTCATCAGGAAGTGATCCCATCAACATCAGAGCCAGATCTTCGTCTTCAAAAGTCACGTCCATATTCATCAGATCAGTCACCAGCTGATTAAAGCTAGTAATGTGATCATTCATAGTGGTACCTGGTACATAGTTGAAGCGGAACAGTCTCTTTTTCATGTAGAGTTTGTTCTGACCGCTTTTCTTCAAAAATTTCTCCTCCAGTGCCTTCCACAATTTACTTGCAGAAGTTTCCTTAGAAAATGCATACTTCTGCTCTCTAGAAAGACACGATCGAATAGTACCACATGACATTCTATTGATCATCTTCCATTCTTTCTCCTCAACATCATCTGGTTTCTCTCCTTCAATAGCAATGTCTAGACCCTGCTGAAATAGGGCATCTAGAACCTCGCTTTGCCACATGCCGAAATGACCGATGCCATCAAAAATCTCCACTGCAAATCTAACATTTGTCACAGCGTTTCTTGCCAAAATTGAAGATGAAGAAGCGTCTGCCATTTCTGCTACAAATTCTATTTAATAGCTGCCAATGCAGAATGTCAATTATCCCAAGGAAATTTTTCTGATGTGGAAGATCAGCCTAAGCCGCAACCACAGAGCATACTAAAATAAACCAAGAGCGCTGATACCAATTGTTGTGAAATTCGGGTTAATTTCCACCAATAACAGATTCACCTTGAAAACTATTATCTAGGTGACTAGTGTGAAAACGATTGTACTAAAAATCACCCCAAGGTAGATTCCCAGGAAAGAGGAGGGGTCACAATGGTCCCTCTTAAAACCCACTTTCCTTAGACAGAACTACCAAGACAAGTAATTTTAATAGGACAATAATTGACAACAACTATACCCGACAATAGCTATCAAATAGACATAAAAGAGAACACCAAAATATTTCACTAATAGAGGAAATATTACAAAGAGAGAAAGAATACAAATAGCCTTTAAAATAGAAGAAGGCTTATATTTGTGAGATGATTAACTAAGGAGGAGGAGGGCTTTATTTATAACAAAAGAATTTCCCCTCCTCCTTATACACAACCAATGTGGGACTTTTGCCAAAAACCAACAGATAACAGTTGGACAAGGCTGCTTTTCAGGGCTTTCCAAAACAACCAGCTTTCATTTATTTCTTTTAACTCCAAATTTAGAGCTTTCAATCACTAAATGAAAGTACAAGCAGATCCTAATTTTGCCCTCTCATCTCCCCTAAATGGTAAAACAATAATATGCTTCAATATCATATTTCATTTTAACCTTCTCCCTGTTAACAGCATTTTCTTTTCTTTTATTTGGTACACAGATTACCCCGGACAATGACATTCCTTTGCTGTGGCTTGGGATTGCCTTGAATGTTAAATCCTTTTATCACCACAGATGTACGTGAATCTTTCAGTTGTATCTACATGATACAATAAAGACAATGCATAAGCTTTAATTTGCTGAGTTCAACATTCTCCAAACTTTGTCTATGCCTCCTCAAAATTGTTGTCAGTCCGTCAGCAGCACACATGATTGCTTTCAATCTAAGTTCATTTGGTCTTGGTGCCGAGCGCAAGAATACGAATGTAGGTTCTCACATAAACTTCAATCTGCACAGGTAGAAGTGAAATCATAGATAGGAATAGAAGTACTACCATGTCACAACCAGAGATGCAAAATACGTAAATAAGACAAGTACAGTGGTACCCTACGTCTGTCAGTTGGTATTGGCGCAACTATGGCAACAGGATCAACAAATAACATGGTAAAATCAATGCTAAGCTGACAGAAAAGAACACTGTCCTATTAAGCAATCTTAACTCATTATCTGAGATAATCAGAGTTAAAGGCCAGCATTACAATTAATGACAAACCTTACCAGAAGATTTCAATTCTTGACCACACCATATTAATAAATAAAAAACTGAAGAGTGGAGGGAAAACATGCCATGCCCAATCATAAGTATCTCATGCATTCCCATTGGGATGATTTGTTGCATATCAGGCTAATGCAACCACTGAACATATCCATAGCATAAGCAAATAGCATGGAGAAGAGGAAGCAACAGATAAGGATTTCAGTTTACCTATGCAGTATGCTTGACCTGAAGTCAGGGCTAATGATGGTACATTTGTCCTTTCAGAATAGTCCATGACCTGAAATCAAATGATACGTTAACTCCCATAGTTTAAAATCCGGAAATTCTTAAAACACAATTTGCTGGTAAGCACTAAATGATATGCAGAGAATGGGGCAAGTTATTCTTTTTTTTCTTCCATTACTAGTTCCATAAGCAATCACAAAAATAGATAAAAAAGTCAAGGCAAGAGAATTAAAGGCAAATAAAAGAAACAAAAAGGAAACATATGATAACACAGGTCAACCTAATCCTAAGCCTAAGCAATTCAATTAAGTTTAACCATTTTGAATAGACATTATAACCATCCACCACAAAAACTGTTAACAGAGAAATTAACAACCACTAGCAATTCACAATGGTTTATATGGTTTTAACTCAATAATATCTCCAATAACTTCCCATCTATAACCAGCTCACGCAACCACGACAGACAAGTCCCTCTCCTCCATTGATTGACCCAAAAGTATAGCTGAAAGCAGCCAGTGAACAAACATAACTCAGAATCACATTTCTGTCAAATAAGCAATTTTTTTGTTATAACTAACAAATATGATTACGCAATGAATGTTTTTCTACATTTCACAATATTGAATGTATGCGATGTTATTGAAGATGGAACTTTAAGTAACCTTTTCTCACCTAAAAAGTTGTTCCATGAGCACGACAAGTGCAATTTGATGATTCAATACCATAGAAGACAACTTGATCGACACATTAGCATGTTTTCGGACTTGTTGTCCATGACCATAAGGACCACCAATGCAAAATGATAATCTTGAAGCTCCCTTAAACATGTCAAATCGCAAAAACACATGCCATGGATTAGTCATTCTTTTAAATATCTTATTCAAGCAACGTGGAGTTAAAAAGCATGCATCATCACGGAGGTGAATCTAGAGGGGGCTGGCAGCGACCATGTCCCGCCTAAATTGGTAAAATTTTGTTTAACCCCCTCTAAAATTTATAAAATCATTAATTAATACATAGTAAAATTACATTTTGCCCCCTTAAAATGATAAATTGAGATTCGGTCTTTCTAAAACAGTGGCAAAAATACATGTTGACACCCAAAAAAATTTATAATTTAAGTTCACCCCCAGAGGAAAAAAATTATGCTGATGCCCTTAATCACCAAATTGCAACCGAGGTCAAAAAGTCCCAAAATTATTCTGCCTAGTGCCTACTAATATATTTGCAGGTATAAGCATTTTATGTCGGAAAGTGGTATCTCAATACTGGTGGGTAATATTAATTTTTTTATAAGAAAATAGGTCTTATTAAAAAAAAACCCTTCATATATGTCATTATACATAAGTACCTCGTCGTACATCCGAAGACAATTATCCTATATTTGACTTAGCTAAAGCGTTAGCCTCCCAATTTACAACATTTTTAATTGATCTTACAGCAACCCTATATTTCATTACAACACTGACAATTTCCTTAACCAGAGGTGAGTAGGGATGGACATGGGTCGGGTTGAGTTGGATTTTTTGTCCACCCGACCCGACCCGACCCTAGAACAAGAAATCCTCCACCCCAAATCTGACCCGACCCGAACCCGACCCGATATATAATTTAAAAACCCGGCCCGACCCGACTCGAAATAATAAAAAAAATATTTTTATTCAATAAAAACAATGATTTAATTAGAAAAAATAATATATCGAGGGATATTATTATAATTATTCTTAAATATATAAAGTAAAATTATATATTTTTTCCGGGTCGGGTATTTTTCACCCTAAACCCGAATCTCACCCGACCCAAACATCACATTTAAAAAAACCCGACCCGAACCCGATTTATTTTTTAAAAAAAAGGATCGAATTGGATTCGGGTCTCATGCCCATCCCTAGCGGTGAGAACACATTATGACAAGCTTCCGGAAACTTAATCCATTTGACTACAACTTCTAAATCCATCTCTATAATAAGTTTACCCTTACCACACCATTTTGATTCCACAAACCAAGTTAAACCAATTTGAATGGCCCTCAATTCAGCAAGAATAGGAGGACCAGAACCCAACAACCTCGAAAAAAACCCCATCATTTTTCAAAATACCAACAATATCACTTCTATTCCAATCCCTCATCACAGCCCCATCCACATTCAATTTGAAGAAACCCGATGGAGGGGGATTCCACGAGAACAGATTATTCTTCAAGGAATGATACCACTTTCCAACATCACCACTATTTAGTTCAATTAATATTGAACAAACCCATAAAATTCTTCAAGCATATAATGTCGGAATAGTAGTATCTCAATAGCCGTGTCTTCATCTTCAACCTGTGCCCTCGCATTGCTACAAACCCATAAAATTGAAGTTCTAAGACAACATTGAAAGGTTATTCCAAAAACGAAGACCACTAATTATATCAACGGGTAATAATGCATAAAGGAAAGACTGTACAACGCATTCTTAGGATTGGAGCAAATTTGAACATCATCAATATGACAATAACTTTTGAGCTTTGCAATATATTCATCCACCAGCAATTGTACAACAGGGAGCCTCGCCTTTCCTACCGTCAGGATTTTAATAGGTAATGCTCTCTGCCCAGCCCCGCCAATGAAACCCTCAGAGCCATTATATTAATTAATAAACCACAAACTAATAAACAAAGTGAAAATTTTTACCACGGATTGACCAGCATATTTGCATTCTTTACCTGGATATAGTTTTGATTTGAGAATAGAGATTAATAGAAGTGTAGAGCAAATATTAGTAGTTTGATTGATAAGAAGGAAGAACCTGACGAATAAGAGCTGCAATTCGTGCACTGAAGGGTAACCCCACACGCGGATATTGGCACTGCCATTACTGCCATTACCATCACAGACTTTTAGCTCTACTGAATTCTACTCTGTTAGAAATGGCGTAAGAGTAAATACTGTAACATTTCTTCTTCCTTTTTATTTATCTGTAGCAATTAGCAACCAGGGTTTGAATTTCTGGCGATCACCGCAACATGTGGTAAATGTAAAAGGGTGCAAACGACAGCGTTTCTATGTCGAGTTCTCTTATTTATTTATTTATTTATTTATTTATTTATTCATTTATTATACAAGTATAAAATGACACTTGAATGGGTTCCGGAAAGGTCTGTTGTCTCTAGAACCTAGAGGAGAGGATGAAGAAAATGTTGTTGAATTCGGGTTAATTTCCACCGATAATAAAAAATTTACCTTGAAAACTATTATCTAGGTGACTAGTGTGAAAACGATTGTACTAAAAATCACCCCAAAGTAGATTCCCAGGAAAGAGTGGAGGGTCACAATGGACATCAAAGAGAACACCAAAATTTAACGAGGTTAGGCCAAAATTATGCCTACGTCCTCGAACACTACTAAAATAATATTTTACTAAAAGAGAAAATATTACAAAGAGAGAGAAAGAGCACAAATAGCCTTTAATATAGAAGAATGCTTATATTTGTGGGATGCTAAACTAAGGAGGAGGAGGGCTCTATTTATAACAAAAGAATTTCTCCTCCTCCTTATACAAAACCAATGTGGGATTCAAAATTTTCCAAAAAACCAACAAATCTCCACCTTGGCAAATTCCACACACATCTCTAAAAAAATCCAATCTTCAGTAGTGTCTACAAATTCATCTTTCAATTTGTAACAATATTGACCAAGTCTAAACAATGTTTAAACTTGACCGCAATTACCACTTTTGTCAACATATCAGCAGGATTCTCAGTAGTCCGAATCTTCTGGATTATGACTCCACCTTCTTCTAGAATCTCTCGTACAAAGTGATATCGAACATCGATGTGCTTCGTCCTTGCATGGTAAACCTGGTTCTTTGCTAAATAAATAGCACTCTGACTGTCACAGTGCAGTTTGATATGCTTCTGTTCCATTCCCAATTCACTAAGCAACCCTTGAAGCCAAATTCCTCCTTCACAGCCTCTGTAACTACCATATACTCTGCCTCTATAGTAGAAAAAGCCATTGTTGACTATAAGGTGGACTTCCAACTGACTGGTGCTTTTGCAAATGTAAACACATAACCAGTAGTTAATCGACGCTTGTCCAAATCACCTGCATAGTCTGAATCATAATACCCAACTACATACTGACCATCTTGTTTGTCCTGCTGAAAGACCAAACCAACATCTACGGTGTTCAAAATATACCGCAGAATCCATTTCACAGCTTGCCAATGCTCCTTTCCAAGATCATGTATATACCTGCTCACAACCCCAACTGCCTATGAAATATCGTGTCTCGTACACACCATTGCATACATCAAGCTACCAAAAGCACTTGCATACGGAACCTTTGACATGTATTCCCATTCTGCATCATCCTTAGGTGACATGGATGCACCGAGCTTGAAATGAGAAGCAAGAGGTGTAGTAACTGGTTTTGACTTCTCATTCATACTAAAATGTTTTAGTACATTCCTCAGATATTCTTTTCGAGACAAAAAAAGCCTCCCCAATTTCTTATCCCTTGATATTTCCATGCCTAGAATCTTCTTCGCTTCACCAAGATCCTTCATCTCAAACTCCCTATTCAATTGAGTCTTTAGTTTCGCAATTTCTGTCAGACTCTTGGAAGCTATCAGCATATCATCAACACAAAGAAGAATATATACATAGGATCCGTCTTGTAGCTTGCGTAAATACACACAATGATCATATTTGTTTCTTGTATACTTCTGCCCTATCATAAACTTATCAAATCACTTGTACCACTACCTTGGAGATTGCTTCAATCTGTATAATGATTTTTCTAATTTGTACACCATCTCTTCTTTTTCAACAACTTTGAATCCATCTGGCTGAGTCATATAGATTTCCTAATTCAAGTCTCCATGTAAAAATGCAGTTTTTATATCCATCTGAACTAGTTCCAAATCCAACTGCGCTACCAAAGCCAACAAAATTCTGATGGAGGAATGTTTTACAACTGGAGAAAATACTTCATTATAATCAACTCCCTCCATTTGAGCGTAGCCTTTAGCCACCAATCTTGCTTTGTAGCGGATGTTATTCTTGTCATAAAATCCATCTTTCTTTGCATATACCCAATTGCACCCAATTGCATTTTTTCCCTTCAAAAGACTAGTTAGTTTTCACGTCTGATTCTTTTGAAGGGATTTCATTTCTTCATTCATGGCGATCCTTTACTTTTTATGTTCTGAACTTTGGACTGCTTCATTAAAAGTGATAGGAACGTCATCAATTGCAATTGGTGATGCAAAAGAGACCATATCAGCATAACGAGCAGGTTGTCTAATGGTCCTCTTTCCTTTTCTGAGTGCAATTGATTCATGTTGCTGTGGAGGTTCTTGGGTCTGAACATCTTCTTCATATGACTCTTCTTCTACCATATGAGAGTCAACATCAATTTCTTTACTGACTGGGATAATTCTGCTTCCTTCAAACACCACCTATTTGGGAGTTCTATCTGTCTGCTCTAATTTTTTTGAAGTCACATTTCTCAACATAGTAGATTCATCAAAGGTAACATCTCTCCTGAAGATTATTTTCTTTATTTTTGGACACCAAAGACAATAATATTTCATACCAGAGGTGATCATCATAAAGATCGCCTTCTTTGCTTTTGGATCCAGTTTTGACTCCTTAACATGGTAGTATGCAGTGGAACCAAACACATGTAAGGAATCATAATCTGTAGCAGATTCTCCAAACCATTTCTCTAATGGTGTTTTACCACCAATAGCAGTCGATGGTAAGCGGTTGATAAGGTGATAAGCATAGACCAAAGCCTCAGCCCAAAATTCTTTGCCTAACCCGACATTAGACAACATACACCGAACCTTCTCCACTAATGTTCGGTTCATACGCTCTGTCAACCCATTCTGTTGTGGTGTATATCTGACAATGAAGTGCCTTAATATACCTTCTTCTTCACAGACTTTCAGAAATGGATCATTTTTGTACTCTCCACCATTGTCTGTATGGAGACGTTTGATTTTTCTGCATGTTTGAGTCTTTACCATCTTTTTTCATTTAAGGAAAAATCCTAGCACCTCATCCTTTGTCTTCATTGTATACACCCAAACTCTCCGGGAAAAATCATCAACAAAGGTGACATAATAGTGTGTTCCTCCCAATGTAGTTGTCTTGGAAGGCCCTCATACATCTGAATGAACATAATCTAAAATACATTTAGTATCATAGATTGTTGTTCCAAATTTCACCCTCGTCTTCTTCCCTTTGATAAAATGCTTACAAAAAGCTAATTTGTAAGCCCGAGTACCCTTCAATAATCCTTGATCTATCAGCAATTTCAAGAATTTTTCACCAACATGCCCCAAATGCATATGCCATAACCTGGTTGCTTCTGATTCATGTTCATCAGTAGAAGCTGTCACTGCTGCTGTCCCAACAATTGTACTACCCAGAAAGTAATACACATTGTTTCTTTTCCGGATTCCCTTCATTATTACCAGTGCACCAGAGATAATCCTCATAATCCCATCTTTTTCCCTTATTTCTAAACCTTTTGACTCTAAAGTTCCTATAGAGATGATATTTCTCATTAAATCTGGTACATAATGGACACATGTTAAGGTTCTGATTGATCCATCCTGATTCCTCAAGTGAATTGAACCAATCCCAAGTGTGTCAAGAGGAGAATTATTTGTTGTGTAGATAATTCCACCTTTTAGTTCTTTAAAATCAAAGAACCATTCTCTATTGGGGTTCATATGGTGGATACAAGCTGAATCTAGCAGCCATGAACTGAAACAGCTGGTTGATGGTGTAGCAGCGAATGCGAAATCTGAATCTGCATCATCATACTCGACCACATTTGATTCTGAGACAGCCTTTCCCCTTTCAGGTTTGCCTTTATTCTTTAACCTGAGACATACTTTCTTCTAGTGTCATTTTCTCGACAAAAGGCACATTTATCAGATCAGTCACAAACTGATTAAAACTAGTGATGTGATCATTCATAGTGGTACATGGTACATAGTTGAAGCGGAACAATCTCTTTTTCATCTAGAGCTTGTTCTGACCGCTTTTCTTTAAAAATATCTCCTCCAGTGCCTTCTATAATTTACTTGCAGAAGTTTCCTTAGAAAATGCATATTTATGCTCTCTAGAAAGACACGATCGAATAGTACCACATGCTAATCTATTGATCCTCTTCCATTCTTTCTCCTCAATATCATCTGGTTTCTCTCCTTCAATAACACTGTCTAGACCCTGCTGAAATAGGGCATCTATAACCTCACTTTGCCATATGCTGAAATGACCGGTGCCATCAAAAATCTCCACTGGAAATCTAACATTTGTCACATCATTTCTTACCAAAATTGAAGATGAAGAAGTTGTTGACAATGATGTGAATATTTTTGTGTCGTCTGCCATTTCTGCTACAAATTCTATTTAATAGCTGTCAATGCGGAATGTCAATTAGCCAAAGGAAATTTTTTTCTAATGTAGAAGATTAGCATAAGCCACAACCACAGAGCATACTAAAATAAACCAAGAGCTTTGATGTCAATTGTTGTGGAATTCGGGTTAATTTCCACCAATAATAACAAATTCACCTTGAAAACTATTATCTAGGTGACTAGTGTGAAAATGATTGTACTAAAAATCACCCCAAGGTAGATTCCTAGGAAAGAGTGGAGGGGTCACAATGGTCCCTCTTAAAACCCACTCTCTTTAGACATAACTACCAAGACAAGTAATTTTAATAGGACAATAATTAACAACAACTATACCCGATAATAGCTATTAAATAGACATAAAAGAGAACAGCAAAATTTAACGAGGTTAGGCCAAAATTATGCCTACGTCCTCGAACACTTCTAAAATAATATTTCACTAATAGAGGAAATAATACAAAGAGAGAGAAAGAGTACAAATAACCTTTAATATAGAAGAATACTTATATTTGTGGGATGTTAAACTAACGAGGAGGGGGCTCTATTTATAACAAAATAATTTTCCCTCCTCCTTATACAAAACCAATGTGGGATTCAAAATTTGCCAAAAAACCAACAGAAAAGACTTTCTTGTTCAACTGAACTCAGTAACTTAAGTCTAATTAATCATCATTTGCATTCTCGTTTCTCTGATGAATTCTTTATTTGGTATTTGCATTTGCATTTGTTTTATAAGTCTTCAGATGTCAGCGTACCAGAACATTGTCGGGGGAAGACTGAGCCTGAAAGAGAAACCGCTCGAAGTTGTTAAAGCTAAAGCCGAGGTGGATGTCATTTCCAAAAAGAAGAGGAATAAGCACAAACACCGTTATGCCTCCCACTCCCAGTGTTGGTTCCACTTGCCCTTTGCTTAATCTATCTTCTTCAGATTTCAGATTTTGTGTTTATTAAGAGTTTGGAGATTAGTTGCAGACTGTGTTGAAATTCTATGATTAAACCCTATAGACACACTCAAGTGTAGACTTTAAATGAAGAGTTTGGAGATTAGTTATGGTTTTTATTATTCTATGGAAAGTGGAAATTATGAGTTTTTCTTCTGTTTTCCTTCCAAGTTAGTTGCAAAGGGTCTTTATTTAGATAGGAGACAGCTTACAGTGGCCTCTAAAGGAAATACTCTCCTTTTATTATAGACATTATGAGATTCTGATTCATTAAGTGTATATGCCCTTCATTTTTGCTTATATGATGTCTTCATTTAATTCATTAATGTGTTATTGACAATTACAGGTGAAAACAAAATATTGTCAATAGATTCCACTAACAACCATGGAGAACCTAATGCTTTTGAGGATCACCTTACTTCAGCGGAGAGAAAATTCCTACAGCAGACACGCCAACTTGAGCTCCAAAGACTGGAAAAAATGGCGACCAAATCACACCATGATCGCATTCTGGAATTTAACCAATATTTAGCTAATCTAACTTAGCATTATGACATTCCTAAAGTGGGTCCTGGTTAATTTGCCGCAAATGTATTTCAGAGGTGTCGGTATTGTTTGCACCAAGACTGTCTAAAACTCTTGTGTTAAAAAATATTCGTTGTTTCAATGCCTTGTTTGTGGAATGATATCTTCTTATCATTTAGGTTTTGTATGATTTCATCACTATGGAGGGTGTTTTTTTATAACGATGGTTGATGCATGACTCAATATTTCTCCTATATTTATTGTGAAAGTCGATGATCAAGCTGGTTGATGTCTGATTAAATGTTGAGCTTTGCTCATTGTTGGGTGCATGGTTAAGCATTTATATCATACGGTGCAATTGAAGTTTCATAATTGACCCATCAATTCTTAATGCCCAAAGCATCGAAAGCAGAAACTTTAGTCCTATACCGACAAGAAGATGGATCAAATCATGCATGCTCTAGGGTTGTAGATGTTGGAAGCGTAGATGGGCACTCAATAATTTTTTTAACTTGAAATATTATTAATACGAGACAAAATATGTTATAACGACGTTATCTCAATATTACAATACTACAACACTAGTTGCGGCTAGTTTACAAACACAACCTCGCTATTCTAAGCTTTGCTAAGCTTTACCCTCTCTATAATAGCTTTGCTAAGCTATCTCTCATTCTTACTTTTATAAGCTTTCCTCATATTCCTTGTCTTATATTACATCTCATACACTGCATATATTTATAAGCTAATTAAACCGACTAATTTAAGCTTTAAGAAGATGCCATTTTCTTCTTTTCTTACAGCCTTTTTTGACTTTGTTTTGCCTCATCATTTTTCTTAATAATTAAGCATTTCTTTGCTAGTGCCACATCACCACTTTGTTGCTGCAATTTCATCACATTTTTTATCTCAATAATTTTCTTAACTATTCTAGATGTTGCTTGTTGCTTCCAAGCTTTACCGACATATTTGATTTTCAACTTTCATAGAAATCAAGTTTGCTTTCTAACACTCCCCCTCAAACTTGATTTTTCATTCCAAGCTTTTCTCCGCTTATCATCTCCAATCGATTCTTCATTTCCTGGCAAGTGCACGCTACTGCGGCTATGTATTCTTCTTTGCTTTTTCAGCACCTTGTAGAGATTTTTACAAAATCTCCCATATTTGTTTTGCGGTCTTCGCATCAGAAACTTTTTCAAAAGTAGATTCGTCTACTCCTTGAAAAATAAAAAACAACGCTCTTTTATCTTTTTTTCTGAGATTCCTTCAATACCTTCTTTTCTTCATTGGTCATGACTGCTTCTATTGCTGCATTTTCAGGCTCGGTGTAATCATTCTCGATGATATCCCAACAATCTTGGGAGCCTAGTAATGTATTCATTTGAAGGCTCCAATTGTCATAATTTATCTTTGTCAATCTCGGGATTTGAGGTTGAATCATGTTGGCCATTTTTTCCACCACTTTAAACTCGAACCAAGCTCTGATACCACTTGTTGGAAGCGTAGATGATCACTCAGTAATTTTTATAACTTGAAATATTATTAATACGAGAAAAAATACGTTACAATGACACTACATCAATATTACAATACTACAACACTAGCTGCGGCTAGTTTACAAACACAACCTCACTATTTTAAGCTTTGCTAAGTTTTACCCTCTCTTTAATAGCTTTGCTAATCTTTGCTAAGTTTTACCCTCTCTTTAATAGCTTTGCTAAGCTATCTCTCATTCTTGCTTTTATAAGCTTTCCTCATATTCTTTCTCTTATATTACATCTCATACATTGCATATATTTATAAGCTAATTAAACCGACTAATTTAAGCTTTAAGAAATTGCCACTTTCTTCTTTTCTTGCAGCCTTTTTTGACTTTGTTTTGCCTCCTCATTTTTTAATAATTAAGCATTTCTTTGATGGTGCCACATCACCACTTTATTGTTGTAATTTCATCACATTTTTTTATCTCAATAATTTTCTTAACTATTCTAGATGTTGCTTGTTGCTTCCAAGCTTTGCCGACATATTTGACTTTCAATTTTCATAGAAATCAAGTTTGATTTCTAACCGTAGACACTTATATTAACAGCAAAAGGAGGGCGCTTAGGTTGCATGGTTTTCTTCATTTAATTTTTCTTATAAGGTTCATAACAATGCCAATTACTGCCACTGCAACCAATTGATAGATCTTCAACACCTATCCACTTAATAGAAATACAATTACAGAACCTCTAGATCCCTTTCCTAGTCCGATCTTCTCATCATTGTACGGGATCGACAGCTTGATCTCAATTTTTGAAGTTCATTGCTCCTACCCTCAGTTGAGGTGGCTCAAAAACAACTTGATTGTCCAGTGGTAGAAATAAGATATAATTAGTAGTAGTTTGTTAATTGGTTAGCCCATAATATTTTGGACCGTTTTTTTATTAAGTTCGTTATGGGTTATAAATACCAATGAATGTAATAGGCTTGGGTACCTTTTTTTGAATAACTCAATTTCAATCTTTACATTATGTTGTTTGGCTAACAAATCCTTAAAATACACACAGCCGTTCATTATTTCTCCGTACACTCCGGTCACCGGCATCGTCACTTGTATCTACCGATGGCCCCTTTTCTCACATCCAGGGTCTTTAAAGCATGAATGGATATGTATCAGCGAGGTGGACATCCACAGTTCCACATCACACAAATCGAGTAGATTTTAGGTAGGGCACCTGATTATGTTCAAGCATGAACCTGTCGTTAATTCAACTTTGTTCATTAGTCAGAGAACTATGACGTGGCAACATGAGAATTCCAAATTCTCGTCACCGGGAGTCTCTTTGAAATTAGTTTTAGCCATGCTAGCTTAGACAATTTGGCGCCAAATAAAGCTGCATCGAAATAAGTAGGACAGTTTTTTTTTCAAGTGTCCTCAAAATGTTGCGCTGCTGCGTCCAAATAAACTTAAATTATGACCTTTCAGTTAAAAAACTATTTTTAAATAGAAGTAGCTGATTTTATTAAAAAATAAAAATATTCAAAACTACAATAAGGTTTTATAGCTATCAATAAAACTAATTACATAATTTGGACATTTTTTATAACATTAACATAATAAATTAGTCACTTTAGATCATATAAGTATCATATATTATGAATAAGTTAACTTTAGTATGAAGTTCTTTGCATTACGTGCATAGCATAGAGTTGCAAGTACTTTTGATAAGAGTTAGGAAGGATATGATAGAATGATAAATAATCCATTTATGTATCACAAATAATTGGAATTTATTAATTTTCAATCACTACACTGTAAAAATATAAAAGTGAGTAGATGGGAGTGTTTCAGTTATTCATATAACGGGGATTAGGCTTTCTCAAGCCTGGCTTTCGTTATAATATAAAAATATAAAGCTAAAATTGGGTTGGCTCTCCACGTTATCAAGTATCGCAAACTCCGTTAGAAGGCTACAAATCCTATGAGCGCTGCAACGCCAAGGCTTGACCAGGACCACACTAGTGAAGAAGAAGCGGAAGGAGAAGGCGCTTCAGAATCTTGGTAATCGCCATCAGAAGTTTTGGGTTTAGGGGGCGACTTGGCCTTGAAGGATTTAGGAGATGGGGCAGGTGCATCGGATGGAGATGGCGCTGGTGCCTCTTCATCCCCAGCTTCTTCCTCCTCATTGGGACCAGGGGCACTGCTACTTCTAGACTTAGACTTCTTGGGAGCAGGGGCCGGTGGCTTGGAACCGGGTGGTGGTGGTGGAGCAAGGACGGGATCACCAAAGGCAGGAGCCACGATGGGTGTGCTAATGTGGAGGACTGATAAGTTGAAAGGCTGGGAAATGACAGAACCTAGAAGCTTAGCAACTAGTGGTGAACCCTTGGTGGCTGAACCGAACACAACATCACCGGGTGCTATCCTTGTAAGGTTGACGAAACCATTTTGGTTGGAAGCGGAGCCAGTGGTTTGATACAAAGTGGTGAGAAGGGCACTCTTCTTTCCCAGCTTTCGGATCTTTTCCTTATCGAAGTAGTCAAGGATAATGTGATTCATGAGGATTTTCCTAAGTTCATCGTTGGGCCTGTCTGCGATGGATTTGATGGCACCGTTGTCCAAGGCTAGAACCGTAATGGTTTGACGATGGTTGATAGCTTCGGTCAACTTGGTCTTCTTGAGAAGATCGCTCAGAGTGCTAAACTCAAAGTACTCTTCAAGCGATTTGGTGATGTTTAATGCTGTAGAGGTAGTGGACAAGACCAGGAAGAATGCAGCGACGTGGAGGAGGTAGACTCCGGCTTTGGCATTCGCACTCAGTACACCCATCTCGGTGTGGAAAGCTGATTAGAACAAAGCCCGTTTAATCCTGCCTTACCACTTGCCCATTATGTCTTTATTTATATACCAGCCTGCCGGAGAATGTGCCTACATTTCATGCTTTGGTCCAACCTCCATTCCACATGTCCATACTATATCATGCTGTTGGAACGTTTCCACTCTATATATATAGTATAATTATCATATTAAAGGTTTTTTTCTTATTTTTTTAATTGTAACAATCAAAGTTTTTTGTTTCATAAATATGGGTTCAACCGAAACACAATCCATTCTCAGCTTCCTCCTCTAAAATTATGGACAATTGGATATTAAAACGATAGTGTAGGATGGAATAGAAGCTAAGCTCTACAAGTTTTTGGAATCCATAGCGAAACATATATAACGTGTAGATTGGCCTCTTATAGGAATTTTAGCAAGAAAAATAGTAATATATAATATAGTAATTGATAATGAAGGGTCTGTGTCATTTAAGTTATGCGACATGTTTAAAGTGGAACACAAATAAAGAAACAGGCAAGGCAGACCCTTGTTTCTGTGTCTGAATGGTTCATAAAGGCATACACAAATCCCAGCTTTACACACTGGCACTGCCCATTCTCTCTTCTTCATTTCCCTTCTACTAATTGCTTTGGAATATTACCAGAAAACATCTTTAAAAATGGATTTGATCTTAAAGAATGTCCAAAAAAACACTTTAATGAGGATGAATAGAAGAAAAGAAAAGAAAAGGTAGAGTTCACATTGGCATGAATATCCAGAGACAACGTTCATTCTAATGATAGATTTGACTAGACGGGCATGAAGGTGCTCTTGGTGGAGGACCATGGAACTATAGCCCATGTGAAGCAGTGTGGGTTATATTGCATTTCTTTTACCAACTAAAAACACGGAGGATAGCATTTCTACTCTCCTAATAAAGACGACTGAGACCTAATGTTGTGGTCCTTTATTATTTCAGTTTGCTACTTTAGGCTTCAATGATTTTCGAATTGGCATTTATTTCTATCAATATTAGTATTGGGTTAACTAAATTTTAATTTATTTATCATCCTAACTACATGTATAAAGATTAAACTATGTAATTTGTGTTCATATTTTTTTTGAAGAAAAACAATTTGTGTTCATATTATATATTATTAAGATAAAATATATTTAATCAAGTGATAGATATCTATATTATAAATAAAATTTTAAGTTTAAATCTTATAAATAGAAAGAAAAAAACAATACAACAAAAGAAAAAAAACAATACAACAAATAGTTTTACAAGAGATTAAGTCTAATGAACCATCTTTCCAAAATCAATCAAATTACAAGATTTTGCTGCGTGCAGCTCATTTCACGTGGACATCTCGTGATGCGAATATAGTACACTGTTCTAGTTTTATGATGCTAACATTCACTGCCATTGACTGACTTTTCAAAATGATTTCTGTGAGCCGCTATTATTATAATATAAAAAAGTGTCACGTGATTCCCAGTTATAAAAGCAGATGAAAACTAAACATACAACATATATATTAAAAGAAAAGAAAGGGATTCTTATGCAAATCTAAAACCACACCTCCACGGGTGGTATGTGTAGCCTAAATTATGTCCTAAAGGCATCCATGTACCCTCTTATTTAAACCCATGGTGCCCCACAATATATAGAGAGAGAGATAGACCTCAGTACACCTGTCACGCATGTACATATATATATATATATAGACCCCTCGCCTCCCCCTTTCCCTCACCAACAAGCTACAGTAGTCTCTCAACACCTTTTCTTAGTTTACCCAGGAACAATACATATAGAAAACAAAACCCCCCAAAAAAATGTCTGGAGTTTGGGTATTTAACAATGGTGTATATAGGCTTGAAAGTAGCCCCAAGAGAAGGGTTTTGGTGCACTTGGCATCAGGTGAGGCTGTATCATCCTACTCTTCTCTTGAGAACATTTTGAGAGATTTAGGGTGGGAGAGGTACTTCGGGGGTGATCCTGACTTGTACCAATACCACAAGCAATCTTCCATTGATCTCATTTCGCTTCCTAAGGACTTTTCCAAGTTCTGCTCCGTTCACATGTATTACATAGTAGTTAAGAACCCTAATGTCTTCCATGTACGGGATATGTGATGTGAGACTCGAAACAACCTATATTTAGCATATATAGTAGTCGGCTTTCTGTTTCCTCCTTATACATATCTTCTATTTACTATATATCGCAACCAGTTTCTCAGTTGTTTGTGTGATCTTAACTCTAGTTTGCCCCGCTTATGAGGTTGCTTCGATTTCATATTTCAGGGCAACATTGTCAGTGTGTTTTCAAGAATGGTTCCACTAGGGTTTTAGCAAGTCTCCTTAATTTGCTTGCTAGTTGCTATAATAAAGTGGACTGGTGTGTGTTTTGTATGTAAATATTTCAGCTTGCTAGTTGCTATAATAAAATGGACTGATGTGTTTTTTGTATGCAAATATTTGACATCTTTAATGATAATAATAATAAAAGTCATGGGTGCTTGCAACAGCTTGAGATTTGTATCATGCGCATAAATCACCTTATGCCATGTTAGCCTGCTAGGATTTGCTTCTGCTGTTGTTTTGTCGAGAGATAAGACAACTAAAAAGTGTCAGCCTTGCAATCATTCTGAGAATAATCTGGTAAGTTCCATCAAACAAATTTTGGTTACATAGACTCACTCTATTAATCATGACCAGCTAGCTCCATAAAAATTAAAAACACCTCATATCATTTAGCATATTTATAGGAGAATGATTTTAAAATTACCTCATATAGGTTGGTTACATAGACTCACTCTATTAATCATGACTAACTAAGTGATGATACATAATTTTTTAAATATGTTTTTATTTTATTTATTAATAGTGTATAATATCACTTTTTATTTAGCCTGGAGGAAGTTCTTTTTTTAACAAATTTGTCATGTTCACTTTTTTTCATCTTTCATATGAAACAAACCTCGATATAAATCTTATTCATAAATAATTATTGATTAAGTTATTATGTGATAAATTAACCAAATAAGTGAGAACAAATATCTTATGAATTTGATTTATTGGTATTGAATAAAGCATTTTGTTTGATAATGATGAATGTTGTAGTCTTCAGAAAATATGAGAATAATTTAAATTTTTTATATTTGATTGGAAAATAAAAACATTTTTTTGTCTAAATATATATATTTTATATAAAAAATCACTCAACACATTCATCCCTTCATTTTTCCAAAAACTTGAAGTTGAACTATTATTTCTTCTAAAATATTAAAAATTCGATGTGGTATCTCAAGTGAAATTTAGGACTTGATGTTCTGCATTTGACGCTACACTATGAGCTTAGCTGATAAAACTGAAGGACATATGTGTGGGAAGTTAAGAGTCAATTCAGTTAAAATCATAAATGGTCTACATGAAAACAATATTAAAGAGAGAAGAGTTAGAGAAATGAGAATATTTATTAATTATGAGATGGGTTGATAATCCAAATAGACTAGTGATTGAAATGAAAAATATGGAAGAGCGAGAATAATAAGGTAGAATATAAACAAGTATACCTCCTGGTTCCTAATGATGGGCCTGATCCCAAAGTGGTAAAGAGGTCCCAATCCAAGAGCAGATGGGGCATCACGTGAAGCAGACGGCGACGCTTCATTCACACCCGAGAATTTCTCCCACGTGTGTTCGATTGACATGTCACTGAGATTTGAGTGCACGTGAGACATTCTCTTTGCATCTCTACACTCGCAATATATAAGTCAGTCGTTTTCTGTGGTTTTGAATTTGGAATCTCAACAAAAGTGACCACCTTGCACATACTCCAAACCCAAGAAGCGTATTTTGAAGCATGCAATTGCAAGCAATATAAAAGTTTAGCCAAAAAATACAGTTACACGTTACGATGCGCCAAAAGAAAATTTAGCAACTTTGCCTTACGTACAAGTGAATGACGCCTATGTTAATTCACATTCTCATATGTAATGGTTTCTACCCGCTTTTTAATGTATTATGTCAGAGTAGTTAAATATAGTTAACGCTAAATCTAATCTTATTTATGTGATTTGATATCTTTTATAAATTTAATTATTTAATTTTTTAAAAATAAAATTATGTGATTTAATTTTAATTGTAAATATTGAAAG
Organism: Hibiscus syriacus; assembly: GCF_006381635.1. Classification (NCBI taxonomy): domain Eukaryota; kingdom Viridiplantae; phylum Streptophyta; class Magnoliopsida; order Malvales; family Malvaceae; genus Hibiscus; species Hibiscus syriacus. The sequence continues at coordinate 59,960 of NW_024061783.1, forward strand.
TAAAAAAATATATTAATTAATAGAGACTATAGTAAGATTGAATCCATTTCTATTAGCAGTTTCGCGTTTTATTTACGATAAATTACAGAGTTTTTTTTATCTGTTTGGTCGAAAATACTATAACCAATAAAGAGAGAAGCGGTGTGTAGCCCCGGCCCATTTTGAAGAAGCGTTGAAATGGGCCCTTTCCTTCGGCTTGGCAAATATTTTTGGATTGCAAAAATGATCTAGACAAAAAAATTCTCTCCCCCAACTTCATCTTCCACAGCCTCGGCGGCCTCAGTCAGGTCAGGTACATTGCTTGCTTACTCATTCTTTTTCTTTAAGACTAGTGGGGTATTGGGGGTCAAATTTCAAGAAAATTATATAGATTGTGATTCCTAAACATAATGCTTGCAGATTGAATTTTCATAACTCACCCCCAACCTTGTTTGATTGCTCCGAAATCTTTCAAACATGTCAATCTCACTCCGCACCTAAGTCAGACAGTTAAATCTCTACTTTTTTTATTTTTTATTTTTTATTTTAAGTGAAGGAAGCTCTTCAAATCTGAAGTAGTTGAAAAAAAAACATAAGTGCAGTAGAGTATATGCTCGGTTAACTGAAGGAATTTTTTGGTTTCTGTATTATTGATGCGGGGCGAAAATAAACTTCGCGTCGGATTCTAGCTCCTTCTACTATGGCTATTTTTAGTTATCAACGTTTTCATTTTTAGGTGAAGGTCTCCACTTGATCTCGTAAGTCCTTAATCTTATTATCAGTTAAAGTTTACTTGAGTTTCCCGTGAATTCCTGCTACTATTAAACATATGTGACTATTTTCTTAGCTTAAACTTCAGATCTTACTCTCAACTTGTTTCATCTTTGATTGAAACATCGGATTTGCCTCGAAAACTTAACTATGGAGTTGATTATGATGATGACTACGATGAATATGACTACGGATATGAAGTAGAAGACAATGGTGAGTAGATTTTTTTTTCTTGTCATATCTTAGCTCTGTGATGAGGTACCAATCAGGTCATCTGTTTTTCTTATTGGTTTGCTCTACATTTCACTTAAGACTCTCAAAGATTGCTAGCTCAATTTGATTGGAAGCAAAATGGTTAACAGCACTTATAATTGTCTGTCTTCTTACTAACTGAATGCTATCTGTCTCATAAAACAGCGGAAACACCTCCCGAACAAGAAACAATCAAACGCAGTGTGTGGCATTGTGCTGTATGCACGTATGATGATGAAACCATGTCATCATGTGATATTTGTGGAGTTCTTCGTGGTCCTTTGCTCAAAAACTTAACCTATGATGAGAAGAATGTGCTAAGATCATTCTTTTTCTTTTCTGTTTCTCTTTATCTTCGTGCCTGGGTTCTGTTTTTTCCTTAGAAAGTTGTCAATCACATAGCTTGTGAGTGTTTGGATGTCCCATAAAAAACAATTATCTTAATTTCACAGGTTTCTGTTGACTTTTGATTAAATGGTACCTTTTTTCTAGATTTGATATTTTCCCTGCAGTTAACTGCATATGCAAAGACTCTGGAGTATCTTCTATGGCCGAGTTTCTTTATAATCAGTGAATGATGCTTAAGTGGTGAAATAGGACAATACCTTAAACTTGCACACGTTTGGGAATGACCAAGAACTATTTCGTGGATGCCATAAAGCTTATTATAGTTTTTCCTACCCATTTGTATCCGTATAGGTTTGGAAATATGTTGAAGCAGGACATAGATATCTAGTTATCTACCACAAATATTATTTAAATTTGAGAATCTTTTTTCCAAAACAATAGAAAATTTTGCTCTCAAGATTGCTGGATTCTGCTGTCGGATGCTGCCTCTGAGAGTTATGTTGCCTCTATACTCCTTAAAAATAGTGCTCTGTATATCAGGCCATCATGTATATGCTAACTTTACATGAATTAACAGTTTCACCTCCAGATGAAATTATTCCCTAATTGTTTCATGTTTAGGCATTGAAGGAACTGGAGGGTTATTCTATCATTGCTCTGAACCGTTTCTTTTGAACTCTGCTTAATTTTTTTTAGAATGAATGGAGTAAGGTACAACACATCACATGATATCACTGTCTTGCTCTTTGGATTGATATCTCTATGCATCTTGAAATAAATATGCAAATGCAAGTCCAGATTTTAAATAGATGATGGTTTTATTCTTTGTTATACATTTTCATTTCTGAGCGTTTTAAGAGTGTGTTTATGCATGACAGTTTTCCATCTTTAAAATAGACCTAGAGTGAATGGGTCTTGTAAACTTTTGATTTGTACCAAGTTGATCTAGGTTGTATCTTATTCCAGGCTTGCATTCACTTGCAGCCAACATTTTTGACTTAAGATCTTCCAGAGTTCACTCGACTGTGGTTGGGGAGTAAGTTCTAAAAGGTTAGATAGCTCAAATGTGTCAACAGCAACAGACAAGCACAATAGACTGGATGAGATCACTTTTCTGAAGAATTTAGAAGTTGATGCACCAGCAGGTTCCAGGACTTCAGATAACTCTTCTGCATCAGTGCCAGAAAGTTGTCTAGATCATGAAGATGAAAGCAGTGTGGCTGTTAATATGCAATCTAGTGGGAAAAGCTTACTATCATTGATGCCAAAAGAAAGAAATGTTATGGTGGCTAATAGCAGCTCTTCAAGGAATGGAGGTAAGGCACATGATCTTGCCAGTAATCTGAAGAACATTTCTTTTTCTGCTGAATCTGGGCACTCAAATGATACAAACCCTGGAAGAGCAAATTCATATGCACAGTATAAACCTGAAAAGTGGATGCTCCCAGGAAAAGAAGAACATTCACTGGCTCAACTAAATCTCGCAATTGTAAGTTATGTTTCAAGTTTGAATCCTTAAATTTTAGGTGTTTTATCTTCTATCTTTTTCAGTTTAACATGATTTGATTATATAACTCTTCACATTTCTTAGGTTGGGCATGTTGATTATGGAAAATCAACCCTCTCTTGTAGACTGCTTCACCTTTTGGGTTGAATATCCCAAAAAGAAATGCACAAATATGAAAAAGAGTCCAAATTGCAGGTATCTCAGGAGTATTTTCTGATTGCTTTATGTGAACAAATCCATAATCTGAATTTTTTTGCACTTATATTCAATCAGGGAAAAGGATCCTTTGCTTACGCTTGGGCATTGGATGAGAGTGCTGAAGAAAGGGAAAGGGGAATTACTATGATAGTGGCTGTAGCTTATTTTGATTCAAAAAGATATCATGTTGTTGTCCTTGACTCCCCAGGACACAGATTTTGTTCCAAACATGATAACTGGGGCAACACAAGCTGATGCTGCAATTCTTGTAATAGATGCTTCTATTGGGTCATTTGAAGCTGGTATTGATGGCACAAAAGGACAGACTAGGGAGCATGCACAACTCATCCGCTCTTGTGGTTTTAAGGATTCCTCTGTCTCATGGATTCCACTGAGTGCTGCCGAAAATCAGAATTTGGTGTCTGCACCTTCAGATTTCCGTCTGTCCTGGTGAGTTTCTTGCATGTATTTGAAGTTACTACACTTTTGAATCCATATGTACTTCAGTCCCTGTCAACTGGAAAAGGAGAAAAGGTTAGTTGTAACAGATCCTAATGAAATCTTGTGGGAAAGAAGTACCATGGCTGGATTTTCATAGGAGATTATATTAGTTGGCTGCTTAGTTTTGGCTTTGCTTTTGTCGAATTCTAAATGACAATTTATAGCTAAGCACCACCTTCTGCCACTTGATGTATCTTTCTTGATAGATGACACTATCACTCTGATCATATGGTTCAATTTATCTGTTCCTATTCCTGCCATCCCTTAATTTATGATGGCCTACTATGTTATTTTTAATCTCAAAGAGTAGGAGACTTGAGCTGCCCTTGTACTGATCTAGTGATTACCATCAAAACTTGGATACACATTTGACACTGGAGTAATTGGTATTACACTGGCCTCCAAAAATATTTGTAATTGAGAATGGAGAGAGTAGAAGCTTCTCAAATTATTGTTGCAGTAAAAATTCGATTTGATCATTTTGTCTATGTTGCACTAATCTCATATTCTCATTGAAAGGGAACTTTTGGTTCTGTGACTAACACCCTTATTTAGGTTCAAACAAGTTTACATGTTTGTGTTTAATCTACAAAACAGCATTGTGGTGTTCATTACAAAAGATATTGTGCATCACACTGCTAATTTTGTAATTAAATTTATTATAACTTAGACTGGATACCTCATTCTCTGTAGAAATATGTCAAATTTTTCTTCCCGACTTCCCTTTGACACTACAATTTTTGTTGAATTTAATTTTGGTAATTTAATACAGGTATCATGGACCCAATCTATTAGATACGATTGATTCCTTCCAACCTCCTACTAGAGATTTTTCGAAGCGTCTACTTATGGCTATATGTGATGTTATAGAATCATCTTCACAGGGGCAGGTGTCTGCATGTGGCAAGTTGGAGGCTGGAGCTTTAAGAAGTGGATCAAAGTTATGTAATTTTCTTGGTGATGAAGATTACATGCATTGCTTCCCTCCTATTTAATGAGCTGCTAAAAGTAGTTTGAATTTGTTTTCCTTCCTGCTCCTTGATGTCTTTATTTGATTGATGTTATTGTTACCTGTTTGAACTTCCCATTTTGGTTACCGATGATATAGATTTCTGATTGTAGGTTTTAGTTATGCCATCAGCAATTATACCAACTGTGCATTCCTTGGATCGTGATTCCCTGCCTTGTACGATTGTAAGAGCTGGGGATAATGTTGCTGTCAACCTGCATGGAGTAGATGCAAATCATGTGTTGGCTGGTGGTGTTTTATGTCATCCTGGTTTTCCAGTTGCATTTGCTAAACATTTGGAGTGGAAGGTGCTTGTTTTAGATGGCGCAACCCCAGTTTTAATTGGTTCTCAGGCTATTTTCCTCTCTAAATTTTTGTAATTTTTTTGTTGGTAATGTTTGGGTTTATATAAAGTAAACAATCTAATAATCTGATATGGGAATATCAGTTGGAGTTTCATATACACCATGTAAAGGAGTCTGCAAGAGTTGCAAGGATATCATCTTTACTTGATTCAAAGACTGGGAAAGTTGCAAAGAAAGCACCCCGCTGCATTGTTGCTAAGAAGAGTGCAGTTGAGGCAAGTCAGCTGGGTGATATTGTTGTTTTTGCTAGTTGCTGGTGTGTCTGGGTTGTTGACTTGATAAATGCAATCATATTTGGTTTGTTTCATTCTCTTCTTTCAGGTGATTTTGCATGAAGCGGTTTGTGTGGAAGAGTTTTCGAAATGCAAAGCCCTTGGAAGGGTGTTTCTTATGACATTGGGAAGGACAGTTGCTGTGGGCATTGTGACCCGAATAGTTGAGGAGCAGTAATAGCTTCCTTTCTGTTGGAGGGGAGTTTTTGTAGTGTTCAAGAAGATCCATGTGAACAATGGACATTTTCTTTTATGCGGTTCATCTAATATGTATTCCATGTATGTACAATTAATTTGAAATCGGATTGCTTCTTTTTCTGGATGGATTTGAACTTGGAGGTTGGAAGAAATATGTACATCTTCCAACTGGATGCCGGTCTCGGCATGATTTTATTAGAATTTTTATTGTCCCTGGCCCATAGACTTCCTTAATATGTTCAAGTCAATGCCACGGGCACAGAGCAAGGAAAAAATAGTTTAAGAAGACTATTCATTTTTAAGGAAACCTAAAAAATTCAACTTCTTTAAGCGAAGATTATATCTACCTATTTGAGCTGTACAATTCAAAACATGTTTAAAACCAATGTAGATTGCCTCAGCGAATACGAGCAGTGCACATTTACTGGAACCTAGTAGCTCAGTTAGTTAGAGCATCCTCTTGCGAGAATTCTTCCTGGGAAAATCTGCAGCAGTCCTCCGAGCTAATAGATACAGTCCCATGCGGGGTGATAATTCTCATCCAGGGTATGAATCGATGTTTCAACCCAACCTGCAGTTGATCCAACAAGGACTGTTTCTGCTGCAAAAGTTGACATACCCTAAAGGATATAAGCTATTCCTCTCAATAAGATCCAAGACTTTGGCCTTCACTGTAAGCAGGTTAATTGTAGCTTATTCGCTTCCACAATGCTTGTCGTCTCACTTTCAATCACTTTCTGCACTATTATGCATTGAATATCAAGTCCTCTCTTGATTCTCACCTCTTTGGCCTTCACTAGGTAAATGCCCTTTCTTCTTGGCAATGCAGATTATGTTGCTGGACAAAAATTTCAGATTTGGGTATTTCTTATTTTTCTTCTTTCATTCCATATCAAATGAATATGAAAATATTTGATTCCATCTCGCAGCTGAAAAGCTAGAGCAAGCAGAGAATCGGTCTATTCATTCTCGTATTGGCCCCCTGGCCCTAGGGACCTCTCGAAAGAAGGTCAATACTATTATTTTTATTTGTATACTTGTCTCAAGCTGACAATTGACTAGAAATGAAATGTCAGTACAGGAAGAATCGCGGCTTGCTAAGATTACAAGAGATTGTTCAAAGATAACAGTGGAGCAAGTCCATAGTTTAATGTCACAGGTGACTGACTTGTTTCAGATTCTGAGAAATCCATTCATTTTCTTCAGTTGTATCAATAATTGTTTTCAGTTATCAAAAACATCCTTTTCAACAGTCAAATAGGCCTGGCTATGTTGCTGAGCCTATGATTGAAGCCTGATTCTATCAAACAAAAAGATGATATCTTGAGACACCCGATTTTAACAAGAAAAAAAGCCTTCTTTTCCTTTTTTTTTTTTACAGATATCTTGAGATATTCAGTGTAGTGTTAGGTGAAGTTTATGCCAATAAACAGGAAGTTGTACCCTCCAAGTCCGAGAAGGAGATAGTGATAATTATCTTAGCGAATATGCCCTTAAATTTTGTGTTTGTTGATTGTTTTTGTATTACAATGAATATCGAATATAAGAAGAAAAAATGAACTCCTATCCATATATGATATCTAAAATGAAACCAATAAACTGGAAGGCAAGGCGATTTTTTGGTTCTGTCCTAGAATAGTGAGAGATGATGATTATCAACACTTTAATATAAATCAAAAAATCATTTTCAGGAATTAATATGGACAAGGACCATTGCCTTGTAGTGACCGCCACAAAGTGCTCAATCTAATACTATATGTTACATGCGGGAGAAATTTCAACTATTGCATACTTACTATCATTATTGCAGCAGCAGCAACTAGGTCATGTTATTACAAAATCTGGTTTTTTTTTTCTTTTTTACTTCATTAAAGGCTTTTGATGGCCTAGCTTTGTAAAGTGAAATTCATGTGATGCCAAGTTGCATTGAGATTATTGGGATTAGATTAGGTGACAGTGTGGGGCAATGAATATAACGTTGATAGGTCCCAAATCAGAACTAAATGTATAGTATAAGATTTAGAAACGCCAATTTTTAAATAAATGGATTGGTAAATGGCAATAGGAGGGTTTGACTTCAAATGAATCTATATATGCCCATAAATAAATAAATAAATAAAACAAATCAACAAATATCTAACTATCATTCAGATATTTATGAGATGTATTTAAATTAAAATATCATTTCATTGTTTGGTGCGGATTTCTCTTCAAATTATTTTAGTTTATGTTAAATTCAAATTTTAACTTGATTATTTTATACTACATTAATTATGATCCATAACAATCACTTGGGATGAAGCAATAAAATTTATAGAGTCACTCTCAACAATCACTTGGGAAGTTGCTAAACGAATACCATCCGAGATCCATAACAAGTCCAACGGCCTGGCAGTAACAACCCACGATGTACTGGTTTTATATGTTCCTTTTCTTCTGCAAAGGAAGTGTTCATTTTATGTCAATTTTGCATGAAAGCTAATACGTAAGAAGATTAAAAATACAACTCCCAAACATTCGGAAGAAGACGGTATACGTCGACTTTTCCCCCCGTTTTGTGTATAATTGTTTGTAAGAAATTAAATACACATCATGTATGTGATGAAATAGGGGAGTGAAGCTTTGCTTTAATCAAAAGTTAGTCAGGGTCAAGAAAACATGGCCAACGCTCAAAATAAATAAACAAAAAAAAAGTCAGAAAAATCACGCAGAAGGATATAGTTTTTCAACCATTTCCAGCAAATGTTGAAGAGGAATAGCAGTTGGACTAAGTAGATCAGCATGAGTAGACAGTTAATTTAATGAAGGTTGCGTGGAGCGGTGAGTTGTGGGAAATGCAGAGTTTTTGAAATGTCTTCCACCACAGAATCATTTTCAACGCTAGAATTGGGGAAGGGTGGTTGAAAGCATTAAGAAACCATTGGTGGGTTCAAGTCATGGGTTGAATTTCTCATCCTCCTAAGCAAATTGGGAACCCATCTTCGCTTCCCTTTTTTAATTATTTTAGATGAAAATATATTGTTTTTTCTTTAATTTATCCCATTCTATTAATTTACTGTATTTTCCTTGGAGATTAATATAATATAATTGTAAGGCATTGCTATCTTTGACGTTTTGTGTTTCGGCTTTCTAAATAATCTTTCGTTCACATTGAAAATCAACACAAAGGTACGGAATTGTCCTTGTCTTTCAATTTCTACGTGCCTTTTTTTCACCATGTGTTTCTTGCTCCAATAAATAAAATGGTAAGAGTCTAATTTAAGACTAAAAACAGTAGAAATTGAGAGCCAATTTTTTTTTTTTTATAAAAAATTATAACATTTTATGTTGTGCATAACTTAAAATGTTAACTTTTTAATATTTTCGATCGAGTCAAAAATATTATGAAAAATATAATATTTTCGGTTGTCAATCGAAAATATTATAAATAAAATTTTCAACATAAAAATATCAAGAAAAAATTAACATTTTAAGTTATTTCCAACCTAAAATATTATGAATTTCATAATATTTTTTATTACATTTTTTTAATCTTAAATTAGATTGTATTTATTTAGACTATCCGATATTTTGATATTGAATAGTGCATCGAACTTTGTTCGGTACAAACGTAGGGTCAAGAATAAATGTAACTTAACAGTATTAGGGTGTTAAGTTTAATATTATATATAATAATAAAATAAATTTCTTTAAAAAAATGAATTCAAATTGGACGGATATGAATTCTAGAAGGAGGGTGGGGACATAAGAAGACAAAAGCTCAACGTGAGCGGAAATTTCCTACCACAGCCACCACCTTTTTGACAAAGAGATTGGAGAACCTAACCGCAATTAGAGTCTCGTATAAACATTTCCATTTATTTTCCTTCCATGCCTCGCCTCCCCTCGCGTAGCTTCCACGCGAATGTTTAAAAAAACCAATGTTTTGGATCCTATTTTAAGGCGTAACGGTAGGGCATGTTGTGCGTCAAGCAATAAAAACCAACCATTAAATAGTTACAAGTGCGAAAATTCAAAAGGAGTACACATTGACCGTGGCAAGTCAATATACCATTCAATACCACACAGCATATTCCGTAACTCCATCGCAAACTAATTTTAGACTTATTTTGCACTCCAACTATTCTTGTATTCAACTAATTTTTTTTTTTTTATAAAATCATACTTACCATTATATTTTTTTCTATTTTGGTCTTTGATCGTAAACTTAATAGAAATTATGATATGACATAGGATAATAACTATTTTAGTTTACATAACTTATACATTATATCAACATTCTCTTAATTTGGTATAATCTAATAAAACCTTAAAATTTAAAAATTATATCAATTCAATCCTTATCTTAATTTAAAATAATTTAATAATTCCATATACATAATCATACGATAAGATAATAACATGGGTCACCAACTTGTTAAAGAAAATAATGAAAATAATTATTTTACATCATTACGACAATAGAATACATCCAAAAAGTCAAATATTTATTGAATTATTTCAAATTATTCAACGAAAAAAACGAAAATGAGCTTTATTTCTACCTTAACAAGAGGCAACAACCCAAAAGCTTTGGCTCCTAATGGCATATCTTCTCATTTTCGTTTATTTCTTATAGTAAAATGATAGCATGTGTCATCATCTTATTAGAAGATTAAATTTATTAAATTATTAAATTATTTTAAATTAAGGTTAGCCTTAAATTGATATGATTTTTTAAATACTAGGGATTTATATAAAATGTGTAAATTGTAAGGATTAAAATTATTATCGTACCATATTATATAATCACTTATGTTAAGTCAACGATTAAACTTAACGTCTAGTGACTAAAATGATATGGCACTAAGTACGATTTTACTAAAAAATAATTTGTTGACCAAAACATAAACACGGGAATAAGTGGGTACCAAATAAGTAGTTTACCCTTAATTTTGTTAATTGTATGGGTAAGTTATGATTTTCATTTCTCAACTTTGATCATATTATTGTTTCAATCATTAAACTTTATTGTTTTAATTTGATCATTCAATTTTTGAATTACTTCATTTTTATTAGCCGGGTGTTAAATCATGCCTGTTTTTCTAAGGTGGATTGTTCTCTACTAACATTGAAGCCACCTCATTTTTTTTAATTTTACATTCTCATCAGCTTTAAAAACTCTTAGAGTTTCGTTTCCATTTTATGTTATCATCAATATTATTGCTTTCCGATAAATTCTCTTATCATTTCAGACATCAACCAAATTGGCTCATCGTCTCTTATCATCTTATTACTTTAAATTTTCTTAAAATATCTTTAAAACTCGCAAATCTTCAACACAAAAATCAAAATAAAATAAATGTGATTTATAATTTTCATCTTTAGATCACTATAGAATCATGATATATTGTTCCTTTTATCCTTCTCCACTTTACCGGTGTTAATATTTAAAAGAATATTCTTCAACCGTAAAATATCAAAAAATCAAGTTAAAAATTCTAGAAGAAAATTTTCAAGAGTATTTTCATAAAAATTAAAAGAAAGTTTTTGAGAATTAAAAAAAACAAACGATGGATGTCTTGTCATAATGCTGTTAAATAATAAAAGGTAAAATGAAAAAGAAAAGATACAATGTCAAAATTGAGTGAGCAAATTGAAACCTTTTAAAATTTAGTGAGCAAAACATGAATATAGCAAAAAATGAATAGTTTGGTATCATAATTTTTTATTATTATTCTAAGATGATTATAAGGTAATATATATTATAAAGATTTTCAATAATTTGACAATGAAAGTTCATGCAGTCTTTTATGCTTGAACCTAAAACATTTAAGAATAACAATTATCTCTTTAACCAATGAGATAGTTTGGTTCATATAATTTGTTATCATAATTTAAAATATTTTATTTTGAATTAATCATATCACAATAATAATATAACTTCCTAGTTATTATTGTCATTTCCTAATATTAAAAAATAAACTCTAAACATGATTATTATAACTAAAAGTAATGGTGCCAAATTTAGAAATCTCAAATAACCCTCTAGACTCGGTCTGGATGTTATGACCAAATTTAGACAGTTACATATTGTATTTTGAAATTCTTTTTATTTTTAAAACAACATTAAAATCCACATAACAATATAATATGAAATTAGCCATAAAAAAATTCATACGATAAACGTGTGTGTGTATATATATATATATACATATATTGGAAAACCGTATATAGAAAACAAAAAACCGGTAATACATATATATATCAAAACAATAGCAAAAACATGTGTCACCAAAGTATAACAAAAATACATATAGATATATACAGTGGTACAAAAATAGAAGTAGTCGGTCCTCCTGATTCCAAGTCTTCTAGTCTATGGTATGCTATCTGAAAATGTTAAAATTTACATAATGAGCTAAAAAAACTCAGTGTGCTCCTCACGGTGTATAGAAACATACAAATAAAATTCTTCACTAAAAACAGTTCATCAAACATGTTTTAAAATATGAACATTACCCTCGTCCGAACATCAGAATATGTAAGTTCCTCATAACTACACACCCACCTCTACACCCGGTAAGGGCGTTATACATATAACATAAGGACATACGGTAAGAACTTACTCTGTGCACAAAGAAGAAGCTCACCAAGCAATGGACCTTCCCCATGCGCATCAGAGGTGCATGGGGGCACGTGCGGGGCCTTTGGGGTCAGAAAAAATACGGAAAAAAATTCGTATATGCATTTTAAGGGGTTTTAAGACACTTACCAAACTTGGTTCACAGCGGTGAACAACAGAGAGCTCGACTTCGCAACGTCGAAACTTGATTTTTCTCACCCCTCACACGTCGACGGTAACGGAGACAAGATGGACATCGGTGGACTTGGGATGGCGTAAGGAACACGATAGTGAGGGAGATATAAAAACGGAACAACGGTCGACGACGAAATGACAATTAAAAATTTTCTTCTAAAAGAGGAAAGGTTGAAGAGAGAGAGAGGGGAGAAGGGTTTAAACTTTCCAGAAATGGAAAGTTTATGATTTTTGGGCTTTTAACCCCCACATTTAGAAAAAAAATAATATAATTACGTTATAGGTCTTCTAATTTTAGTTGCTTTATTAATTTGGATCTAAATTTAATCAAAATTTTTACTATGGTCCTCAAATTTAATTAAAATTTCAATTTAGTCTTCAGAATAAATTTTTAAAAAAAATAGGCACTAATTTGGGGTGTGACATCCCAACTCTTATTATTTTTTATTTATTTAAAGGGAATAAATTTATTTTCTTAGAAAAAATTACAAAAGAGACTTATATTTTTTGATATAGTACCGGATTCTAATTTAAAAAAAAAAAGCGAAACGAATACTATAAAACATAAGATGAATTTATGACTGAATGCATTGGAAGTGAAGAAGTATTCTTCGAGGATGCAGATATGAAAAGATTTCTACGAGATGTTCATCTAAGTTAATTTATTTCCATTAAATGTTTTTTATAATAAGAATAAAAAACTTATGTAGTTATAAACATATATAAAGAATTATTTCAACCAAGTATTTATCTATATATTAAAATTTTTACTTAATTTGATGTTAATCGTTATTTATTTAATTTTAAATCATTTTTAATTAAGGGAAAAGAAATTTTATTTCTAATAGGTATTGAATTTACACACTAAGAGAGAGAAGCTATCATTTGAGAATTTTCTCTCACATGCTCTAAGATTGTTAACTAGTTATTGTTTAACCTAATAACTCACATGAATCAAGCGACATTGATGATAAATGAATTGTTATTCTTCTTCGAGGTCTCGTGTTTGAGCATTATAAATATTATGATATAAGTGTTCACGGTTAATTTATTAACTTGACTCGGTCAATATAAGTTAATATAATTTATTAAAAATATAATTTATGAAAAAATATTTTTTCAGTTAATATTAATTTTATTTTATAATTATTAGAAATATATTAAAATAATATGTTTTTAATCAATTTAATAATATAATTAACGATAAAAGATGTCCGTATCAATTAAAAAATGACCCAGATTCATACTTATATTATATTATAAATTATATATAATTATTTTGTCATTAATTTTATATTTATTATTTGCACTCACATTGCGACCAACTCAAATTCCAATACAAATATAAAGATTTGTTTTAGTATATTAATGCTTTTATTTAAACATGAATATTGTAATGCAGAAGAAAGGCATAGAGATACGCTTGACATTAATTAAAGTTGAAAAATAAGAAAGCAAAGAAAAGTCCGTGGAGATTCGGGGGACGAGTGTGTGAGAGTGAGGAAAGCAGCGCGTGGGGGGTCAAAGAGGCCAAGAAGGACCAGGCTAAGGGGGTCCCACTGTCCCACCCACCTCGGTGCGTTTTTTGTTAACATAAGGTTTCTCCTCTCACGTATATATAAACTCACCAACTCCACGCACAGACTCATTCTTTTACGTTTGTAAGACTCACCCCAGAAGGTAAAAAGAAAATAGAAACTGGGATACGTCTCTCTATCTTTCTCTGCCTTCATTTTTCTCGAGTATTACTATTAGACTTTGTTTTTATTTCTGCGAAGATGAGTATTTAAGTGTGCGTGGCTTTTCTTTTTTGTATTCCTATAGCTTCTGGCTACTGCTCCCTCTAATAAGCTTGGAAGATGGGCATCAGCCTCGAGGAGATCAAAAACGAGACCGTTGATCTGGTATTTTTCTTTCTCTTCTCCTTCACATAAATATTATAAATCCGATACATGCAATCCGTTTTTGTGTTTGTTTACTTTTCTCGTCACACAAAAAGCGTTTATACATGAATCGTGTTTCCCCCCACCCCCTACTGTTATGATTCCATTTCCAGCTTTCAACAGAACAGGGGATTCTTTCCATTACTTTTAGGCTATCTGAGTAGAATTCACCATGCTTGATACAAACGATGCTTTTTTTTTATGTAGTTGTTGTGAATTTTGGCCAAAAAGAGTGGAAAACGATTTCCGGACTTTCCTTTGTTGATGAAAATCAAGATATTATGATTCGAACGATATTTTAGTCGTTTCCTTTTCAAGATTTTGGTGCCATACCAAACATATTTTAGCCATACGTTCCGTTACGATTAGGTAATAAATATTATTATTCTAATCAAATTAAGATTTAATAAATATTATGATATTATTAATTTGACATATCCGTCTCTCGTTGTGTGAATAGAGTTTTCGGGTCTTGAAGTATCTCCGTTGACTTTTTCTTTGGAAATTGAATAATAAAAAAAAAATCTAATTCTTCAACATTTGGTAATTTCCTAAGCCAAAGAGGATTTCTTTCTTTCTTAGTTTTCTCTTTTAACAGCCAATAAGTAGAGTTTGGAAAGGACATCCTATGACTATCAATGGCTACAGTCATGACTAAGCTCACTAATTATTTCAATTGAATCAAAAAGATTAATTACTTCAATGGATGGGCTGTAAATATCAACGGACTGGTCCTTTTGCCTACACTGCTTTTTGAAACTCAACGTGAATCTCTTCAAGCGTTTAGGAAAAAAAATTATATTCCCTCTGTTTATTACTTGTTTTTGATGAACAAATAACATCATTCCCTCCCTTTTCAGGGTTCTCTGTGTTTTGCTTGTTCTGTTTTGCCATGTCGGTTACTTTGAATAGCATCGTTTCCATATAGGTAGGCTATACATGGAGTCCTAGTTTATGAAAAATTTTCAACAAAAGTATCTTCTGATATCTATTATCGTAGTTGATGATTGATTGTCCCTGGTTATATATGGAGTTTTTCATTCAGTTGCACTTGATTTCTCTCCGAGAAAAAACCGAACGACTGAACTCATTTTGAAAGTAAAGACAATAATAATCACTGGTTCTTGCATGGATCACAAGTCACAAACTAAATCAACATACATGTTCCTAAAATGCATTTTCTGTAAGTTGGCTAAGTAGCAATTGCTTATAGGAACGGATTCCTATTGAGGAAGTTTTCGAGCAGTTGAAATGTACAAGAGAAGGGTTGACTACCGAGGAAGGCAACAATCGCCTTCAAGTTTTTGGACCAAACAAACTAGAAGAGAAAAAGGTTCATACCATAAACCACTTACATTTAAGTTTGTAAACTTTCAGCTTGTATTTTTTTGGTATGACGTAGTATGATACTGTGCAAACAGGAGAGCAAAGTGCTCAAGTTCTTGGGTTTTATGTGGAACCCTTTGTCATGGGTCATGGAAGCTGCTGCTATAATGGCCATTGCCCTGGCAAATGGTGATGGAAGGCCTCCGGACTGGCAGGACTTCGTTGGTATCATTGTCCTGTTGGTGATCAACTCCACCATTAGTTTTATTGAAGAAAATAATGCTGGTAACGCTGCAGCTGCTCTCATGGCTAATCTTGCTCCAAAAACTAAGGTGAGATACATTCAGCAACCCAACAGTTTGTTGAATCATCTTTCTGACTTATTTTAATCCTGATTTTGGTTTGCTGTCCTTCTAACATATAGGTTCTTAGAGATGGTCGATGGAGCGAGCAAGAAGCAGCAATTCTAGTTCCAGGGGACATTATCACTATTAAATTGGGAGACATAGTTCCTGCGGATGCTCGTCTTCTTGAGGGTGATCCTTTGAAGATTGATCAATCTGCTCTTACTGGGGAGTCTCTTCCTGTCACGAAGAATCCATCAGATGAAGTGTTTTCTGGTTCAACGTGTAAACAGGGAGAAATAGAAGCAGTTGTTATTGCAACTGGTGTTCACACATTCTTTGGTAAAGCTGCCCACCTAGTGGACAGCACCAATCAAGTTGGACATTTCCAGAAAGTGCTTACTGCCATTGGTAATTTCTGCATCTGCTCAATTGCAGTTGGAATAGCCGTTGAGTTAATAGTCATGTACCCAATACAGCACCGCAAGTACAGGGATGGGATTGACAATTTACTGGTTCTCTTGATTGGTGGAATCCCAATCGCTATGCCAACTGTGTTGTCTGTCACCATGGCTATTGGTTCCCACAGGCTATCTCAACAAGGGGCTATCACAAAGAGAATGACAGCCATTGAAGAAATGGCAGGAATGGATGTTCTTTGCAGTGATAAGACTGGAACTCTGACTTTGAATAAACTTACCGTTGATAGAAACCTAATTGAAGTATTTGCAAAGGGAGTCGAAAGAGAGCATGTTATTCTTTATGCTGCAAGGGCTTCAAGGACTGAAAATCAGGATGCTATTGATGCTGCAATTGTAGGAATGCTTGCAGATCCAAAGGAGGTATTTTTTTCTCTTCCTGGTCTTTTATTATATTTAGGATTTAGTCCAAGAATTCCTTAGTCATTTTGGATAATAATTGGGCAGGCACGTGCTGGCATTCGAGAGATTCACTTCCTTCCATTCAACCCTGTAGACAAGAGAACTGCACTAACCTACATTGATTCTGATGGAAACTGGCATCGTGCTAGCAAAGGTGCACCGGAGCAGGTACTTTATTTTCTCATTTTAGAACAGTTCTGACCTTTTACAGTAGGTAACTTCTAACACATATGCTTTCAATATTCTTAAATAGATTATAACTCTTTGCAATTGCAAAGAAGATGTCAAGAGAAAGGTTCATGCAGTTATTGATAAATTTGCTGAACGTGGGCTTCGGTCTTTAGCTGTTGCAAGACAGGTCAGAAAATTAAACTTGCACATGCTTGAATCGAGAAAACTAAATTGTGGTAATAATACTATGTTTGATTTCTATTTCTGCAGGAAATACCTGAGAAAACAAAAGATAGTCCTGGGGCACCATGGGAGTTTGTTGGTTTGTTGCCACTATTTGATCCTCCAAGGCATGATAGCGCTGAGACAATCAGAAGAGCTCTTAACCTTGGAGTGAATGTTAAGATGATTACCGGTGAGAGTTGTTTAATTGTTTAGAATTGAACATTGTCTATAATTTCATGATGTAATCTTTATACTATTTTTTTAATACCCAGGGGACCAGCTTGCAATTGGCAAGGAAACCGGCAGGAGGCTTGGAATGGGAACAAACATGTATCCTTCATCTTCTTTGCTGGGCCAAGACAAGGACGCTTCCATTGCTGCTCTCCCTATAGATGAATTGATTGAGAAGGCTGATGGATTTGCAGGAGTGTTTCCAGGCGTGTTTGAAGAACTCTGTTGATAAAGTTTCATTAATTGATTAATTATAGGGCCTCTACTCTTTTAAGTTTTTTTTCTCTCTAACAATCCTTTCCATTCCAATGACAGAACACAAATATGAAATAGTTAAGAGGCTACAGGAGAGAAAACATATTTGTGGCATGACAGGAGATGGTGTGAATGATGCCCCTGCTTTAAAGAAGGCAGACATCGGAATTGCTGTTGCTGATGCTACAGATGCCGCTCGAAGTGCTTCAGACATCGTACTGACTGAACCCGGGCTAAGTGTCATTATCAGTGCAGTGCTGACCAGCAGGGCTATTTTCCAAAGGATGAAGAACTACACTGTGAGTTATATAATTGTTCACTTTTTCACTCTCTTATTCCTCGGTGGAAGTGATTGACTGATTGTAACCTTTTTTTCTCTTATTCCTTCACATTGAAGATCTATGCAGTTTCAATCACCATACGTATTGTGGTAAGTATATAAAGACCTCCAAGACGCAGAATACTGGTAATGCTAAATCACTTTACAAATGGATTATGTTTTTCATTGTCACTTGGCAGTTTGGCTTCATGTTTATTGCCTTGATATGGAAGTTTGACTTTGCACCCTTCATGGTTTTAATTATTGCCATCCTGAACGACGGTGAGATGTTCTCTATCACTATGCGTTATTGTACAAGTCCCCAGGACCCACACGCACCATGATTTTGAATCTGATTAATTCATCGTCATATTTATAGGTACAATCATGACAATTTCCAAGGACAGAGTGAAGCCATCTCCAATGCCAGACAGCTGGAAACTGAAGGAGATTTTTGCTACTGGCATTGTGCTTGGAGGTTACTTAGCGCTAATGACTGTGATATTCTTCTGGGCAATGATAGACACCAATTTCTTCTCAGTAAGAACCTCGTTTGCTATGTATCCTTTACGTATTGTTTTGGTGATATTTCTTTTAATTTTCCATTTCCTCTTTTTTCAGGACACATTTCACGTTAGGTCACTTAGGAATAGTAATGAAGAAATGATGGCAGCTTTATACCTTCAAGTTAGTATTGTGAGTCAGGCCCTCATTTTCGTCACAAGGTCTCGCAGTTGGTCCTATTTTGAACGTCCTGGACTTCTACTAGTCAGTGCTTTTATGATTGCTCAGCTGGTAAGAAAATTAAATTAATCTACCAAACTATCCATTAAAGAAGTATTTTTTTTAATTGTAAGATTTTAGAAGGCTGCGTGTGTGTTATTGACAAAAAACGACCTGAAAATGTGTGGCAGGTGGCTACTCTGATAGCGGTGTATGCAAATTGGGGTTTCGCAAGGATTAAAGGTATGGGTTGGGGATGGGCCGGTGTAATCTGGCTATACAGTGTGGTAACATATATCCCATTGGATCTTCTCAAGTTTGCAATACGTTATGTTCTTAGTGGAAAAGCTTGGGATAACCTTTTGGAGAACAGGGTATGTTCATTCATTCCAAATTTGTGATGTGCTTCGACATTTTGTCTTGTGGTCTGATGAATTTAATTGGCTCCTTTGCATTATAGATTGCCTTCACTACGAAGAAAGATTATGGAAAAGAGGAGAGAGAAGCACAATGGGCAGCTGCGCAGAGAACTCTGCATGGCCTTCAACCACCTGAAACCTCAAGCATTTTCCATGAAAAGAGCAGTTACAGGGAACTTTCAGAAATTGCGGAGCAGGCCAAGCGCAGGGCTGAGGTTGCAAGGTCAGACATCTAATTTCTGCACCTTCATATGCACTTGAATAAAAAAGAAAAAGAAAAAACAGTGAAAATGTTAATTTGATGATGATTTTGTGTAGGCTGAGGGAGCTGAATACACTGAAGGGACATGTTGAATCCGTTGTTAAGCTCAAGGGGCTTGATATCGATACCATTCAGCAGCATTACACTGTTTAAAGAGTGACGATGAACAAGGCCCTTTTCACCGCTAATATTAGTATTAATTATTATTTCCAGACTTGGGTCCATTTTCCTTTTCCTAAATGTTGGAATTTATGTTCAGTGTCCTCCCCGCTTTTTGTTGTTAATATACAGTATCATAAATACTTCAGCTGCCCTTTATTATGATACATGAGGCGAGTTCATTCTAATATTTTGCGTCCTCTTGAGTTAAACAGTACAATTTACATTTTAAACACGAAAATTCTCCTAAATTAAAATTGTTACCACGTTCACAATTTGTACTAGAAAAATGTAATTCATGCACGATTAACATAACATACGCTAAGAAAGTGACCTTTGCTCGAATGATACGAAAATAAGGGATTAATTGTTTTTCAGATGTGAGTTTTCTAAGGAGATGTAAGTAAGCATTTTACAGCTATTTCAACTCTCGAGGTATGTCGAAAGCTGGAGCAAGGGGGTAGCGTTGCCTATGGCTGAACTTAAGGATAGATGTTTTCTTCCTACTTTGCTTAAACTTGCTAATGCTTACATTTACAGGACGTAGGGCGAAAGGAATTACAGAATTTTTGGTGGGAAGGGGAATAGTGCAGGGGAGTTGGTTAGTAGGATAAGGGAGCATGTTCACTTTCGCATGATGGGAGGACAATTAAGGGAATTAAGCTTAATGCAATTTTTAGGGACTGGGTATGGACTATGGAGTGACTGTTTGTTGTTGTTGTGAATATGAGTCTGTTTATATTGATCTATGTATGTTGTTTTCTTTGTTGTTGCTTCTCTTTAATCGGGGGATTGATTGTGCTGGGTTGTTTTGTTTAACTGCTTTGCTCAGGTTGTTTAATGAAATTTTAATCATTCATCCAAAGAAAACATAAACCATATGATATTTTACTTTTGTTTTGATGTTAAATAGGTGAAAAGTCAAGATAACCCATATATTTACTTATTAAATAAAAATTGATTTTCAATTAATAGATTTGTACATTAAAACTTTAGACCGCATGTAATCTATCTGCGTGGTATCTTATTTATTTTACTATTCATTGAGATTCCATTATGTATATTTTTTTATTTCGTAAAAAAAACATGGAATTTGATTTATTTATAAAACTAAAAGAGACTTAATATTGAATGCCAATGCCCAAGATGATGAACTCATTCACAAACAAATATTTGCAAAATGAAAAGACGTTTGCAATAAAACGAACACAGGATGAGATAGCGGGAAAGAAGAAAGCAGAGGGAGGGAGAGATTGCACAATGTAATAAGATTTAACTAATTAATCAAATAGAAAATAGAGAAACTAAAATAGTAGCAGTGAGAGAGCAAGCGATCGATCTAACACAAAGAGGAGCTGAAATTATAATAGTAAATCAAGACGAAAAGAAAAGAAAAGCTTGAAAAGCATAAATAATAATAATAATGAACTCACTCTCAATTACACGCATAAATCATTGTAAATAACAAATCGAGGCTGCCTGCTGCGAACAGCCCAAATAACAACTTAGTGGCTTTCGATTTATATGCAATTACTTCAACCAAGGTTAGCCCCATCAATCTTTTAACTTCTGTATTCGTTGATGTGAGCTTGTTTTTCCGCTTTAATTCTGCTTATTGTCTCTGCAATTCTTGCTCTTTTCTTAGCTCTTATCCTACCAACTCCACTGATCTCTTTTCTTGCAACTTTAATTTTCCAATTCTTAACTTTTTTCTTGTAGGGTTTTACTTGGTGCAGTGATTTTAATTTTCGGTTCGCGGGGTTGAGATGACGTGATGTTGTTTCTTTTAAGTTCGGTGATTCCAGCTCTATGGTTTTGATTTGTTCTTTGCGTTATTCAATTCGGCTTTGTTAACTGGTGTTTCTATCAACTACTCAAGTGGAGTTTGATCCATTGGATTTTGGTTTTGCAATAATGAGATTTGGTTTGCATTGTTTGGTTTCTCCCTGGGTGAATTCCGGCATGTTTTGGAAGTTGAAATAACTCTATCCACCTTGGGAATTGTGAGCTTTTTCTCTCTAGGATTTCAAGCATGCTGCTTTACTTTCTATATGCATAGACTGAGAGTTTGGTTTGCATTATATGTTATGCAAAGCGGATTTGGACAAAAGCTGTAAATTGGGTTGTAAACGGGTTTCTGCGATTCTTTAGTTCTGTGAATGGTGTAAGAATCTGTTGATTCAGCAATGCAATCCCAGCAAGGCTCCAGAATCGATTTAGGTGAACTGAAAGCTCAGATAGTGAAGAAGATTGGGGCTGAGAGGTCAAAAAGGTATTTTTATTATTTGAGTAGGTTTTTAAGCCAGAAGCTAAGTAAATGCGAGTTTGATAAGTCATGTTACCGCATTATTGGGAGGCATAATTTGTCACTGCATAATCTGTTGATACGTTCAATCTTGAAAAATGCATGCCATAAGCCAGTTCATGAAGCTCCCGTGAAATCTTTGATACTAACTGTGAAAAGGTCTCCTGGTAGAGAAGATGCACATGATCAGACTAGATCCCTTGTTCCCAACCAAAATGTGGACATTTGGTCAAATGGGGTTTTCCTAGTGTCATCCCCACGAAAGGCTAGGTCCGGAGTGCGGGATAGAAAGCTCAGGGATAGACCCAGCCCACTTGGGCCAAATGGGAAGGTTGAGAGTGTCTCACCTCACTCGATGACAATGGAAGATAATGGCTGCAAATTGGGTTTCGAAAATGGTGATTTGATTTCCTATGATTACCAGAGACCAGTACACCATCTTCAAGCAGTTGCTGAGCTGCCTGAAATTGACAGAGAAGGTTTGGTGCACTCTACAGAAAAACCAAGGCTGCTTTGTAAAAACCAGGCTGAAGCAGCTGTTGTTGAAGATGGGGAGGAGCTGGAGCAAGCTAACCACATTAATATCTCCAGAAGCCCTCTGCTAGCACCACTTGGGATTCCATTTTGCTCAGCTAGTGTTGGAGGGGCCTGTAAAGCTTTGCCAGTGGCAAGCAGTGGCGACTTCATTAGCTACTATGGTTGTGGTTGTTTATACGATACTGAGACATTGAAGAAACGTATGGAGCAGATCGCAGCAGCAGAGGGCCTTGGTGTGGTTTCTGTGGAATGTGCTAGTTTGCTAAATAACATGTTGGATGTATACTTAACGAAACTTATTAGGTCGTGTGTAGATCTGGTTGGATCAAGGTCTACACCAGAATTGAAAAAGCAGTTTGCCCACAAGCAGCACCCTCAAGGAAAGCTTATGAATGGTATGTGGCCAAGTAACCACTTGCATATGCAGAGCAGCTCTGGGCCCACAGAAGTTTTGCAGGAACCTGAGCAGCATTTCTTGATATCTTTGCTTGATTTTAAAGTGGCAATGGAGCTAAATCCCCAGCAGCTGGGTGAAGATTGGCCGTTGCTACTGGAAAAAATTTGTGTGCATTCTTTTGAATAGTGAATGCCGTGTAAAATTTTCTTGACAAAAATGATCACTGATGTTCACAGTTCTTTCCCATTACTGACATTAACGAGATGGTGCCCAGTTGCATAAAGCTCTGTCCCTTGAAGATGAAATTGTGGGTTAAAGTGTGGGCATGCGTGTACCCCTGCCGCAGAGCCAGGATAAATCTGGAAATTACTTCTGAGCAACTGAGCTAAGTTGCTTAAAAAGGAAGTGCTGACAACTGGTTGTCATGTTGTACGATTAGCATTGTTTTGGCTATCTTCTGCCACTTCAACAGATCTCAAGCTTTTTTTTTGCAAACTACAGTAGTCGAGTAGGAAGCCTATAAAAGTTTTGCTGGAAAATTGTTTTGTAGCTTGTTGAAAGGTAAATTTACTTGCGTAAGGGCTGCTGTATAGCTCTGTATGTAATTTTAATATCTGAGAATTTATTGAGTTCCATGAATAATAATAAATCAGCATCCATTAAATTATCCATGGTGATTTGTATCTAGATGTTGCCACTCAACAAGTGCTGAAATTTCTAGCTTCTATGCTCCCGATTCTATTTTTCTGTGGAGTTTTTGACTTGCTAATTGTAATCAATTATCATTTATTGGATTTTGTGGCATACAGTTTTCATAGTGCTCAAAGTACTGTTCTAATTCTTGATTTGATACGAACTAAATTTCTAGGTTCGAGCTATCTAATGTAACAAAGTTCATGAGTTGCTTATTGAGCTAACAAATTTTAAGTAGTTGTAATTGATTATAAGCTCTATAGGTGAGGATATTTAGGTATGTGCAGAGCCATCATGCTAGGTTGGTTTGCAGAATGGTCTGCAAGTATATATATCGTGGATTAAGTCATACAATCCGCTTTCTGATGTCTGACTATTTGGAACAGGAAAAGGGCATTTGGATTGTTTGTGATGTGAAGAGGTAAAAGGTTCTCAATTTGGATAATACTAATTATGTACCAGCACCCCTTCCATGTTCAGTTGAAGTTTACTTGCTAGTGCGTTTTATAACTGTTGTTCAATTTCATTCTGCTCTAGATTTGAGAAAGTTAATTTTACAGTATAAATTTTCTTGTAATTTATAAGATACAGGATGCTATATTTTGAAGTTCTTCTGCAAAAGTTGGTTATATTTACATTGTGCAAAAGTTGGTGCTGGTAAGTTGGTAGTGATTTTAGTTTTTTTTCTTTATTATTATCATTATTGAAATGCTGTTGGTTCCTTTGGCTTGTAACATTAGTCTTTATCACTCTTTAAAGAGATTCAGTGTTGTGTTACTTTTAATGTATTAGTCATCTGCTTGTGGTTGGGGCAAATCTAAGTGAGGCAGCTATCATTAAAGAGTTATAATTTATTAAACTGAAGAGATTGGCTAATTCATGTACCACTTGTAAGAAGAAAAGTATAGGATTTGTTAAATATGTTGTGGTCCATGTTAGCTACATCTATGAATTAGTGAATGATATATTTGGAAGGCATTTGGAAATTGAAGTAGGTGCCAAAGCCTTTGCTTTGCATTGCATAACCAAAGACCAAAATAGTTAGAATTTAAACTTTAGAAGCCGATGAAACCATCAAATATCAGCAAAAAGAAAAAGAAAAACATAATTGCTTTTTGCATTCAAGGAAGGGACGAAAAGTAAGTACATCATACACTTGACTAACGTTTACCAGAAATTAACTGACTTCAACGACGGTAGTAACATGTGCAATCTGTATGCATCCTTTTTTTTTTTTGGGGGGGGGGAGAGAATAAGCTCCAGCGCAGAAACAACAGCACTTGGTTTATTATCTGACTTTAATGAAGGGGTTCCATATTTACACAATCATCGTAATATAAAGATAATAAAATAATAATAATACTGAAGAGAAACCATCAATTTGTACAAAAGAAAACTCTCTTTGCCTTGTTTCTTTCTATTCTTCAAATTCATGAAGACTGTGGTTTCTGTGCTGATGCTTTGCAAATGGGGCACCAGTTCTTCACCTGCAGCCACTGCTCTATGCATGCTGCGTGATACTTATGCTAACACTGTAACCTCCCTACTTCATCTCCAATCACATACTCCTCCTGCAAACATAAAATCATCGAATGAAAAACCCTTGGTACTCACATTCACTATCAGACAAGTAGAAGAAATGGAACGCATCAAGTTTTCAGTACCTGACAAACGCTGCATTTGACATCATCCTTTTCACCGTCACAGCTCGTATTTGCATACTCCGAAGATGTTGTGTTGTAGACGCTTTTCTTGAGACAGTTGGACAATGCGTCTTCCGATAGCCCAGTGTTCACATCACCCATTCTCTCTTCTAAAGCTAGTAATTCCTGTCATGACAGCAAGAAAGGCTAATCATGTAATTTATCTGACAAAAAGCACATGCCCGGAAAAATAAAATGCATACTCAAAAACAAAAAATTACCTCATATGACATATTATCTATATCCAGACTCATCTTTCTATGCTGATCATAAATGTCTAGGCCATTCAGGAACAAGCTGGTCTCTAGATCAAGTAATTGCTGCAAGACAAACAAAAATCAGCAACAGAACCATCAGGCAATATGAAACACTTCAAGACTAATTACCTCATATGTCAACTCTTCATCTTGTTCAACCCTCTGAAGTGCCAATAATGCCTGCATACACATTGTCCAATAGTAATAAATAAAACAATACTGCCAACAAGCTACTTACTAACCTCTCCCCGGGGAGAACTCTGTAACACCAGATGATTTCAGATACTACACAGCCCATAGAAGGAAGCAATTCAAAAATGAGAAAGTTCTAACTCCATGCATAGGACAATGCAGGTTGAGATCAGTATACCTCTGCAATGCCATCCATATTATAGTGCCGGAAGCTATCCCGGTTCTCTAAGGTGTGGTTAGTTCCAACTTCTGGAGGACTAGACTGCATGATGCTGCATAAACCCTCACTTATAATACCCGATTGACTGTAAGGACTAGCACGAGTTGAAACAGTTTCTGTGGAAACAGAAGCACTCAAATCGTTAGGTATATCTGATTGAGGCACGTGTGGTATTGCTGCAGGGGACTCATTCAAAGTTAAACTATTTCTGTTCGATTGGTTAGGGAGTCTCCCTCTAACATAACTACTGTTTGACCTCCGAGTTCTAACTGAAGCAACAACAACGCTATCTCTGTTAGGAGGCCAATTCCTGCCCCGTCTTGAATCAGAAATGGAAACACCGTGGCCAGAACTGTTGTTCCATCCCTCCGAATTTGACCCGCTCAACTTTTTCCCTTTGGTGGAGGAACTACCCTCCTCATCAGAGTTTCTCTTTTTTACTTTCTTTCTTTTTTCTGAGGCTTGAATCCGAAGATGAAGAACCAGTTATGACAACATCGGAAATAGAATTACATCTTAGATTTCTCAAGCCATACTTGCTTGTGCTAGAACGAGTCACCTGGGAAGTGCTTTGAGATCCCAAAGTAACAGATGGACTGGCCAGAGTATCCTGGTTTCCCAACCCAGATCTTTGAATAAATTTTCTCCTAGGTCTAGAGTTTGATGCTACACTAGAGCTTCCAACTCCCATCACAGTAACTTCCGGCTTATCCTGAAGGCTACTAGTTTCAGATGAATCCGTTTCCAGCTGAGATGATAGCTTTTTTCCGAGGATTTGTAGATGATTTCCTAGTGTTACTAACTGCAGAGGATACCCTAGAGGTATTTCCAATTACTTGCTTTCCACTTGATGAAGAGTGGTAAGGCCTTGAAGATTTTGCTTTATCCAAGCAGCCATTTGGAGTGCTTTTTGAGGAATTCAGCCTACCACTGCATCCAATTCTAGTGCAAAACTGAGCATTCTGTTCTCTGTTATTAACACAGTCCTTCAAAACGCGACCTGATTCCTTTCCATGTACAACAGGCCCGTAAACAGCTCTTTTGCCACTATATCCATCCATCTAGATCACAAGTATCCTTTATATCTGGAAATATATAAAAATAAATGTATAAAGTAATGACAGAGACCCTCCACCATGACATATGTTTAGTTCAGGAGGGAAAAGAAAAAAAACAAAAACCATAATAGCAAGCATAAACAGCATCTATGCTGCAAGAACGTGACAAAATTCTTTGAACGGAAAACAATAATTAGAAAAACTGCCTCTTTAGACAGAAGCTAAACAACAACCTTACTTCATTTCGGATGACTATTCTTGATGCTACTTTCCATAAAAAAAATTAAAGAACAAAAACCACTTGTCAAACTTCTAAAGCAGGGTAACTTTCAACACAAAACTAGCATAACACATAAAAACAAGAAACAAGGGCGCAAATGTTCATTCATAGATCCAACTTCAATATGGTTTGCCTTTCCACAAAAGCCAAATTTGCGACTTCAAATTATTAACTTGAATGCTTATAACTTACTCAGGCTATGATTTAAGAGCCATTAACATAATCACCACCGAGCAATGCAAAAATATCACCAAAAAGATAGTGACAAGTAACAATAGTTAAAGGCTACTCAAATTTGGAACCATATAGATAGAGTTTGTATAAGCTTTATTGCTCTAACCTATGCATCCTTCCTTACAAAGGAGAAAGGGAACGGAAACAAACCATTAACAAGGAAAATTTGCACAGAGTCCTAAACACAATTCTATATCACAATCTACTAGGCTTGTTCACCAAGGTGTTAAATTTCAATGTTCTTTCCATCAAAAACAAATAATTCTAGAATTGCATGACAGTCTCTGTCCGACTCCAAACTCCTGCATCGGCTATATCTCATCTCCAAAGAAACTTGGCGTTCTAACCAAAGCAGGCGACGGAAATTGGAGATAAATATCTCCACCACTTGGTCAACATCATCATCTGCACCACAACTTGCATTTCTGTGAACTAACCCTCTTTCACTTGATTCTACTTCATCCTCAATGCAGCCAGCCAAACCAATGCGGTCGTTAAAGCTCAAGCTCAGCCGCCGATGGGGGGAATCGCTTTTCAGGAAGCAAGCTAAGCGCCATCTGCTTAGGTTTAAACAAAGCAGGGAGTTTATCCGCTTCACTGCTTTCTTCAGGCGGCCAATAACAGACCAGTGCTCCACGCCCATCTTGTTGCTTAACCTTTTTCAATTCAAGCGAGGGCGTTTGTTATTCTTAATGCAGAAATGTTAGAAATGGAATGGAGCCGGGCTTACGATTTATATATATAGGGAGAATTCTGAGGCAAGTTTCCTTGTGTTTATATTTAGTGTGTTAAGTTAAGACGCTTTCGATTGTCTAAATAATGCTTGTTTGGTCACCAAGTTTTGCCGTTAAGCTTAGTGGCTTTGCAAAAGCGGGGAATTTAAATTCTGGTCGTAATAGGCACACTAAACGCCCCTCTCAACCGTTCTGAACCCAACAGCCTGGCACCGTTGATCATCATATCAAGATAAACAAAGCCAGCTGTTTGTGTAAAATCCAGCTTCTTGTTTGCAGTAGCTTGATTTTCTATGTTTTAGTTTAGTTTACTGGTCTGAGCCGGGAATTGTCCCACCACTTTAGACTAGTAGTGGCCACCCTGTGATTAGATGAGTAGCGTGCTGCTGGGGAGTTTCGGTTTTTGCTTTTACCTCTTTTGTATTCACCATGTGCCTTTGTTTGCAACAATCGAATACAATCCATCTAAAACTAATCATTGCTTCTCTTTGTTATTTTTTTATTCAATATATGCTTATTCCATATTTTTCGTTTATTAAAATGATAAATGTAAACAATCATGAAACCAAGCTCAAATTTTTTTATTCAAGTTCATTTTTCGATATAATATTATCATCTTAACTCGAGCTTAGATGAGCAATTGGATGCTTTAACAGATCTAGTACTGGTATCCGACTGACATGACATATAAAGCTGTGAATGTTCATCTGCATTCCATGTTTTGATTGGCTTAAATTGAGCCACACTTTTGAGGATCTATCACAACAGAGAGCCAAGCCCAACCCAATTCTAAATTATCCTGTTTACCTCGACTGAGTTGACAACTTGCGCATGTCTATCGTAACACTAATTCCGAAAGTAGCACATATATAAAGCATAGCTACAAAATTATTCATTCAAAACAAAAATCCTTTGCAGAATAGCATAAAATGTGATCGGCACCCAACATGGCAAACAGTTCTAAACTCAAGAATTTGCAACCCATTGTTTATGGAGATCGCCATCTGAACTGTCATCCCCAGCATTGGCAGTTTCATCGTAACTGTCTTGGCTGGTTCTTCCATCCTCGATTTCTTCCTGTTTTCCAGACCATCCATACATCTGTCTTCTAGCGTCCCTTCGAGCTTCTCTCTCAGCTAGCTTCAGGTCTTTGAATCCTTGCTCAAACTTTGCTTCATCCTCTGGTGAAAAGAAAACTACCTCCCTTTGCCCGAGCTCTTCATACATCTTCTCAATTTTAGCTTTCCAATATAGGCCCATCTCTGTATCCATTTTGTGGTAGGGAGTTTTCAGCAGGTACTCATCAACTCCACCTGCCTTGTCAATGCAACGGAGGGCATGAGTGGTTACTTTGACTCGAATGTGGCGATCTAAGATATAACTAAACAGACGCTTCTCCTGTACATTAGGCTTCCAACTCCTCCTCGATCTGTCACAACCATTACATGATGTTAAAATTTCCCAATTATACAAACCACATAATTCCAACATAGCAAGAAAAAAACTAATTTACCGCGTTGCAGATGAACAATATCAGACCAGGAGTACAAGAAAGTTTAAGAAATAAACTACAACGGATTTTTTCTATTCAAGTCATTCTCTTCATTCTTCTCAATAATGGTCCATATTGTTTTAGAAATAACTTGGAATCCAAAATCTTTTAGAAACTTCAGATCCTTCGGAAGTATTTAAATTCAGTTATGCAAATAAACATGAAAAAACAGATCAATATTTTTTTTCGTCATACTCTGCACCAATTCAGCCACAGATATCACAGTTCAAAATTGCACAGAAGCAGAACAACCAGCTTCACCTCCAAGAACTAGAATGAATTACATGCTTACAAGAATACATCACATCTCGAAATAAAATATCATGAGCTCGACAATGACAAACATTCGTTGCAAGCGGCAGAAAATCACATTGGCCTCTTGGTAGCCATACCTATAGAGAGCATATGCAAAATAAAGATCCAAACCACCCAAACTGGATTCATTGGATGCTACTCTCAGTTCAATATCCCCACAATTCCCACAGATTCGGGGTTTCCTAAACAATATTGGCGAACTTCTAGCTTAATTTGCAGCAAAACCCTGAACTATGTTCTTACTACCCTCAATGTTTCATATAGTAAACAATAAAATTCCTGGAATGATCCTAGTAGACATTTACAGATTTTCAGTAACAGCAGCTAAAGGCGCAATCTTCTATTATCATACCATTCCACAGATCGCGTCAAAGCGATAAATAAAGCATAAAAAAGAATGATAAAATCAACCGTTTCAGTAAAAGCTCAATTGCAGGAGCAATACGAAAAAGAGATAAGAAATTAAAAGAAGCTAGAGAGAATACTTGTTTCCACCGTCTTCGCTGATAAGGTTGCCGAACTGGATGTGTCGGCCGGCGTAAAGGCCACGTTTGGCACGATTCATGACGACCTTGCTGTCCGGAATGCATTTTTTAAGTTGTTCCTTCACACCGGGCGCCAGGTTGTTCTCGCCCACCTTCTTTATCATCTTCTTCATCATCTCCTTCCCTCTGAACGCCATCTTTACCTTACCCTTCCTTTTCCCTGTTCCAACTTGTGGTTTTACCAAAAGTTTAGTTAGAAATAGGTATAGGGCATTTTATTATGTTAGTTTTGGGCTTAAAACCCAGAAAAAAATATGTAGAAACAACAACGTTATCCAATTCAAAATTTACTTATTTTTGATCCAATTAGTTTCTAAAAGGTAGCCCAAAATTAATTTCAACCTAAATAATTTCTTTTGATAAGTCCAGTTTATATTATTCAAATAAAAAGTAGCAATCTGTTACAACAAAACACGAGCATTTACTAAAACACGATACTCAATCCAAGAGCTCCCAATCTATACAAAGATTATAACTCACTATACCACTATACTAATATTCTTACCATGAAGCTTGCATTGAACAATAAGCATAATCAATTTAAGAATATCATCCTCACACCCAAACATCATTCTAAAAATTCTCCTATTGTGCTCCTCCCAAATAAGATAAATGAGCACGTTCCAAGCAAGCATAAGAATAAGCGTAAAGAGAGACTTACCCTTAAGAACTACAACAGCCTAGGAGAACTTAAACTCCCAGGAACCGACCCTCCTTTCCTGGTTGTAAGGGGTGAAAATTCTTCCCCAAACAATGGCTGAAAATGCACACTAAAAAAACAAGTGATTCCTCATCTCGACCGTCGCCCCACATATAACACAAGTATCTTCTACACGTCAAATTAATCTTCAATAAATGATCTTTGGTAGCCAACCTATTAAGAATAGCTAGCCAAATAATCACAGCATGCTTCAGAATATATAACGGGAACCACATCAACTTGTGCCATGGAATCATGTCCCCACTACACCGAACCTCCAACCATAAATCCCTCAGATTAGCCTCCTTTATATCAAACAGCTCACGCAAGTTACCAATCCCTCGCCTCAACGAAAAAACCTTCTTAAGGCTCTAACTTAAAGTACCCTTAGCATGTACATCCTAAAAATCATCTGATTTCTGGCCAGTAACGTTGATGTCAACGAACATCAACCCCTTCTTCTTTCGACCCTTCATGACCTCCATGGTGCTAAGGATGGAGCCAAGCTTAAGAGTCTCACTCTCTTCCCCATCTTTCTCCTTGATGGCAAAGAGTTTATTATTCTACAGACAGTCCCTCGCTAAATGCCCTTAGCCCTTGCAATTGTAACATTGGATAATCTTCTTATCTTTCTTATCCAAGTGTTTACCATTCGATGGCTTGCCAGTGCCACTTGAATCTTTGTCGGATTTGGATGCCTTGTACCTATCACCACTGTGGCTTCTGAACTTTGGCTTTAGTTTGGAGTCAACATTCTTGACGCCAAGCTCAATGATTGACTCAACCGTTATCAAGGCAATCGAGGGCTCCTTGACACCTCATCGCCTTAGCTCGTTTTTCGCCCATGGTTTCAACCCATCCATGAAGGTCAATAACTCGTCTTCCTCACTCAAACTCGGGACTTGGAGACTTAGTTCGACAAACTTTTGAACAAGCTCCCTTAATGACCCTTACTGCTTGAGACACCTCAACTTGGATCGCACCTCTTCTTCAACATACTCTGGGTATAATTGTTCCTTGAAATCACCTTGGAACTCTGCCCATGTCTCGATGGCAGTGTTCCCACACTTCACATCGTTGCACCTACGTCTCCACCATATGAGGGCAATCTCTGACAACTAAACGTTAGTGATGCTTACTTTCTTGGCATCCTCCGTGATGTCCATGGATGCAAAGTATTGATCCAACCCCAAAAAAAATTCTTAACATCCTGAGCGGACCTTGTCCCTTTGAACTTCTCAGGCTTAGGGATGTCACCCAAAGCTTTGGGTGCAAAAGAGACTACGTTATTCATGAACATAACTTTGCACACCAACAACTCATTCTTGAGCAACTCAACCTCCCTTTTCAGCCCTGCCACCTCAAATTCGAAACCCTTGCTCTTGAGTTCCTCGACTTCATTCCTTAAAGTCACCACTATGGCTTCCAATGAATCACCTCGATCAGTCATCTTCACATCCAACTCATTAAGTGTCTCCTGAACCTCCTCATTGATACTCTCCAAGGACTCCAGCTTGTCGAGATCCAATGATCCCAACCTTTCAAGGTCTACAGACTCTAGCATGTCTAGCGCTCCCTTGGCTTCCGTTATGAAACCCTTAAGTCTGGTAATCTTTTCTTGGATGGACGTTAGAATATCTTTCGACTGTGCTCTCTTTTTTCCAGCATTGCATGTGTCATTCCCATTGGAACCTATTGCCTCGCCATTTTGTAGTGTCATCTCGAACCAATGAAAATAAAAAAAAAATAGGCTCTGATACCACTTGTCATAGGACTAGACTGTTTCTAGTAAGCTCGTGTGGACTTAAATGTTTTCAAGGTCAAAATTCAGCTAAGTAACTCAAACGTTGCGAAAATAAAGGAAATGGTGAAAAATAAAGAGATGGGCGCACAAAGGAAAAATAGAGAGTTTTGAGTGAATGTTAAATTGTATTCCTCAATATGAAGTGTGTAAATGAGGTGGGGTGAGCCTCTTCTTATAGTTGGATCCCCATACAATCAACGGTTAAGATTAAATTACATCAACGATCAGGATGAGAGCCCTACTTTATTTACAAGCTAAAAACAAAGGATAGTTTGTAGGAATTTTCTCTAAGATAATTTTAAAAAATGATCATGCCTTATCTCATTCTAAGGTGGATGGGTCAGCTCTCATGGGTCCTCTGGAAGGCCCAAAACATGGCAAAGATAGTCTCTAGCAACCTTGATCGAATTGGGCTCGGTCATGGGCTAGCGGTCCGTTACAATATATATATACATATAACTCTGCTTTATGTTTTCCATTTATAAAATTATGGTAACCTACATTATAGGTCATTAAACTATTTTTAAATGATCACTTTAACCATTAATTTTAAAAAATATAAAACAATTACTTAATTTATCATATTATTTTATAAAATAATCATTAATATTTATCGAGTCACTGTAAAAAAATTAATTTTCTAAAATCTTACAATACTACACCATTACAATGATTATATTATACATCCCACTAAATATATCTTTTTTATTTTTAAAATTCTCATTCAAAATGTTTTATTAAAAATATCAACAAATAACCAATAGGGGTTTGTTCAAAGGACAAACAATTTGATATCCTTAAGGTAATGGGTTCGAGTCATTGTGTATACAGAAAATATCATATGAGAGACTCACTAAAATCAGATATGTGACGCAGGTTAGTCTGAATTAGTCGATACAAAATCTTGAAATCGAGAATGCAACAGAAAAAAGTAAACAGACATCATCATTTATATTTTTTTTATCCTTATATTTCTCTCTTTTACACCTATAAAAATAAATCAGTAAAAACATTTTGATAAATGTAATAATTATGTTATAATTTTAAAACATTTAATTAACCATTATTTGAATATAATTCAATAATCTTTGTTACATTTTACCATTTAAATTATAATATTTTTTCTTTCAAATTAAATAAAGTTTTATATATACATATAAAGCTTTCTAACATCTTTCCTCCACCTAATCTGCCATCATTGGTAGTCGGCATTGGCACGCATCTTTCAAAACACATTAAGCATTATTCGTCACACAAAAATTTATACTTTTTTTTCTATATTAAAAATAAGAATAGATCGGAAAATAATATCCGAAATAATACCATTTCCAAATTAATAAATAAAACATTGGTCTAACGAATTAGGTCTCCTCTCCCTTATTGGACGACACTAAAAATATCAAAGCCATCCCCTTTCACTATCCCCCACCATCACCACATAACGCATACCAAACATACATGCATACACACATGAAGTCCACAATCATCCATTTCTATGAATATGATGTTATATACCCACAAAAATTAAAATAAAATCGGTCGAAGTGATTTTATTTATATAAAAAAGTTTTAATTTTTTTTTACATATACACTTGTACTAGGTAGAAAAAAATATTGAGCTAATCTAAATCCTAAAGCATATCGATGGTAAAAACTAAGAAAAGGCTTTATTGATGTTCTTCTTCTTGTGCTTGTACGTGCAGATCTGTGAGAGAAAAACAACTTTGGGACTTGAAACTAGCTCTGAGATTGCTTTGCTGCAGCTTTGGTTTTACTGATGTTAATTGTTTAATCTCTGTATCTTCATCATCGTCTTCAACCAAAGCAAGAAGGGGCATGGAATTTGGGTTTTGCGATGAATAGAATGATGATTTCCTGGACCTTGACCATTTATTTGCTAGCAACAATCTTCTCCTTTTGTTGAAGGGACTCTCCACTTTGGGCACCTCTTTCACTGAACTTATATCTGAAAGATTTCCAAATGACTTTGATTTTCCCGCATAGTGATTCGACAATCTTCTCCTACAAAACAAACAAAGGTGTTTGGGATTTTAATCAAAAGGGAAAGGAAGGGTAGTCCTTTGGTAGTTCAATTTCTATGATGAAAGAAAAAACAACTCAGGAGATACTAACTTGATGGGAAGAGAGTCCTCTACGGAAGACAGAGAAGCCAAACCAGCAGATGAAACGACGCCGTCTTCTTCTTCGTCTTCGACATCGCTATCTCCGGGAGATCCGATGGAGGAGGAAGTGTCGGAGGATAGATCCGGAGTCCTGGGATCCGATCCGCCACCAACCTCATCCTTGATAAACAGGCAAGCAGAGGAAGAGATATTGTCCCGAGAGTACGCCGGCGAAGGAGCAACCTCGATGCCGAAGGTAGGTCCCACCATGACTTCCATGGGGGAATCTAGAGGTTGAAGAGAAAAAACAAGGAGGGAAAGGTGCGTAGGTTAAGAAGTTATACAACTAGGCACTTGCAAGCAACAAATGGATAACAAGAGAAGGTGGACGGTGACTAACAAATCCTATCCATCTCCTTTTATGTACTTGCTTAAATAACACAAATCGAATATTAAAAAAAATAATTTATAATTATACAATTTTAAGGTAATAATATTTTTTACAAATAAATTTTAGAAAAATATTTTTTAATAAAAATATATCGCATTAGTGACGTTTTCCAAAAAGACGTATTTAATAAGTCTCTTAAATATACTTTTATTTTAATTATTCATTTATACTTCAATTATATTATTTTTCTTATTTTTTTCGAAAATGGCATAAAACTTTAATCTATTTTCAAATTACCATATTTTTAGTTAGAAAAATAATTTTCTATCAATTGAAACTTATTATGTGATACAAAAATTATATAAATATATATACTCTCGTGTTATTTGATTATTGGATTATATCATTATTGATTAATATAAAATTTAAATATCATTTTTAAAATATGGAGTTATTAACAAAAGAATTGATAATTAAAAAAGTTATGAATGAATTCAAATGATGATAACTATCATATTTTTCATTTCCTTTAATTATTAAAGTAACTATCCTTGTTTGTTAAAAATAATTCTCCCAAGGACAATGCATATGATATTATTATTTTAAATAAAATAATTATTAATTCTTCCTCATGAACTAACAGTATCTAGCATAAAAGATAAGCTCCATTCATTATTCCGTAAGATTTTATTTCGGATTATATCATTATTAATTGAAATAACAAGGGGTCTGCTTCACATCACAACTTCTATGATTGTTAATATTTTAATAATCTAATATAATTTTATTTTTTTTATGTTCATGTCGTTTTCATACGTTCATTATAACAATGAAAAATATTATCTTTATCTTTTATACATGAATATTTTCCTTAATAATATATATTTAATAATTCAATTTTGTTTTTAATTTACAAAAGTATGGAAGATATTTTTATGTGAAATAAAATATAATTATTTGAAGTCCCTCAACCCGTACCTGACCCGGATACGAGTTCGAGATGTCACATTGACTTTTTAAAACAATATTCTTACAAAATAACAAAACGTTTGAACTTATATTAAGAAAATACGATAATATATCTTGAATTATGTTTGTTATAACAAATTTAAGGAAAGAAAATATGATAATATACAGTACCAAATGCTAAATTTTTTTAGAATGCTACAGGGGTATCGATACCCTGCTACAGTGTACCGATACCTTTGCTACAGTAATTCCGTCCACTTATATAAAACTCATAAAATTTAAACTTTCATCACTATACATTTACCATTTACATAAATATGTTTAAAATATTCCAAAACTCAATAATATGATTTTACAAAACCGATTAGATCATGTCAGATTCAAATCTTTATTTACATGTCAACCACAATCAGTATTACAAAATACAAATTATTCAATTCTTTTCTGATCTTATCATTGGAAATGAGAACTGACTTGTCTTGCTTAACTTTACTCATTCTTCTTGTAAGAACCTACGTGTGAAACAATCACACGCTAAGTCGTTGACTTAGTGAGACATAATAAAAATAACAAATGAAATATACTGAGAATGTCATAATGAGATGCATTATCATGAAATCATATATTCAATCCATGCAACAATTATCCACTTGCACATATATTATCATTCACAAAGAATCACACATAGCATCATTTAATCCTTGTAATCAATTCCTCATAACATGTTACACATATCACATACAATATATTTATATTATTGCTTTATTAGTCCATGTATATTTTTGAGAACTTAAGGTATGTGAGTACATTGAGGTTGTGCACAAATTTTGTCACCACAGCTCGTATAAATGCACCGAAGTGCCACATAGAATTTGCACCGAAGTGCCGCATAGAAATACATCGTAGTTCCATATTGTCCATAAGGACCACATAGAAATTCCTTAAGAATCATATACATATACCAAGGATCAAGTAGGTGTCCCACAAGACCTCATACATGTTTGTTGAGTTAATCGATTGACGGAATCGACCAAGAGGGGGGTGAATTAGCAATTAAAATTTGGTGGAAGCTTTTGCAGAAAATTGAAAGTAATTGCACAACGATTTAGAGTGGTTCGACTTTCTCAACCAAAGTCTACGTCCACTACCTTAGCTATCCACACTAAGGATTTTCCACAAATTCACTAATTTGTCTTTCTTTTTAGGACAAAGAGTAACCTTACAAACCCTCAAGAATTATACCCCAAATTCTTGAGAACACTCTCTCCCAAAGAGAACAATACAAATTTGCAAATTTACAAGGAAATCCTCACAAGGTAGATTGTTTGCACAATTCTATAACAAAGAAAAGAACACTCAAGAATGAATACAATCGAGTACAAGTAGTGTTCTTGAAAGTAAAATGAATATTGAATGAAAAATAGGCTTGAAATGCTCAAACTTGAGGTTTGATGCTTTCTCTTTGATTCTCTCTTGATTCTAGTTGCTTGTTGTTTCTTGTTATTGATCAATGGCTTCTAAGCTTGTTTAAATATACCTTGAATCACTTCTGAACGTTGGGGATCATTAATGAAGTTATTGGAGCCGTTTAAGTGTGAAAACAATTAATATTTCTGCTTGGAGCGTGGGGGGAATCGGTACCCCCTCATGGGGAATCGATTCCCTAAGTGTAAAATTCAAATATTTCGACCGTTGATCAGGGGGGAATCGGTTCCCTCCGAGCATTCTGTTTTTCTAAGAGCCAAACCATTCAGGGGGAATCGGTTTCCTCTAAGCAATCTGGAATTTTTGGCTTTGAAATGGTTCAAAATATTTTGTAAAATTGTTTTGAAATTATTTTAAGATTAAAACTTAATTTTACACTTTAGTAAGGATTAAAAATGACATTTGAAAGATTTGGAGTAATATTTTGATATTCGAATAATTATATCGAATATACTTAGAAAATCTTTTTGGAAAATCTTAAAATTCATTTAACTTAATTTGTTATATCGAAATATCAAAATGTTTTCAACAATCTCCCCCTTTTTGATATAACAAAACATTTTAGTAATTTTAAGATTTTGAAATCAAGTTTGAAATTACTCCCCCTTACTCTAACACTTCTCACTTTTAACATTTCTCCCCCTTTTTGTTAAATCAAAAAGACTTTTTAAAAGAATTTTAAACAAGGTTTTGAAAAGTACTTAGCCAATTGATTATAATAGATATAGCATAAGCTGCTAAGAACACAATCAAGAGAAACTTTAGCCATTAGCTTCATAATCAATATTCATAAACAATGTGACTTGGAAAAATTGGTCATATATCTAATTGATGTAAATGATGTAATAATGAATAAATTTAACCAAACCAAATATATATAAATATAAGTTCAAACATCCATAATTCATCAAATTAGTTCAAATATCCAACAACCAAAGTAAAAAAATCCAAAAACATTCAAAATATTGAAACAATGAGCTTTAAGTTCAAAGTACTAAAGCATAACACAGAATCAAGCATCCGTAGGAGGATCGGGAGGAGGAAAATGAGCTCGCATAGTGGCCATCTCATGTGAGAGTGCATCAATGCGTTCATTCATAGAAGTGTTGTTTGTGCGTATCTCCCGGAGAATTTCCAATTATTGAGCTCCTATTGTAGATAAATGAGATTCTATGGAAGTGAAGCGAGAATCCATGGAAGCATATCGGAAATCGAATGTATCCATAAAAGATTGAAAGTATAGAGGCATTTGATTCTCTGGCTTTGCTTGCTCCTCTCCTCGTGCTTGTTCCTCGTGCTGTTCTGGTTCATCGTCGGAGTCGTTAACTTCAGGCGGTTGCTCACCGGTTCGAACCCAAAGACCAGTTTCTTCATTGATCTTCCACCTCGATTTAGTTAAAGAGAATAGATTGATGTGATTTTTGAGGGGAAATGAAGCATCAAGACCAACTCTAAGCCCAGTCTTAGAAAACATATTACTAAGAATACAACCTTAAACTAAAGATGAACAAAGTTTCTTATTTGGAACAAGATTTACAATTTCGACAAGTTCATCAAAGATAATATGTGGAAGGTTGATTTGAAGATTATTTTGGACACAATGAAGCCAAAATAGATCTAAGGCACGAAGAGTAGAGTAACGATCCCCGGATAGTCGAAACCACCAAGAGATCATTAGGTGAAGAAAATAATCATGAAGGTCTAGAACACTTGCACTATCCATTCACTTATACTAAGATCCTACCGTAAGTATTTCATTGTCTAACCCTTCATTATCTAATCCTAATGCTTTGGCAATGAATTCCGAGTCAAGATGAAAGAATCGTCCTAGAAGATAGGATCAGATCCCTATGATTAAGGTTTCTTCTCGGTTTTTAATACAAACAACATTAGAGTAGAAGATACGAACAACTTGATGGTAGACAATTGGTTCAAGCTCGAAGAGTTTGTCAAATTTCCACTCATAAAGAGTAGGAAGATGACGAAAATTGATGTCTAGCATGGCTTGAAGAGATGGGATACGTTCTTCCCGGATTTTGTAGGACTCAAAGTATTGACAAAACCTATAGTAGAGATTTTGTTTACGACCGGGTTCATTGAAACAAGAATTACGAATGGTCATGTTTGGATCATTAGGATCAGGAATAAGAATTTGTGGGATAGGTGGAGGATTTAGAGGTGAGTTTGGAGGTTGGCTAGAACGACTAGAGGAGGCCCTAGAACGTTTATGAGACATGATTTAAGATAATCGGAATGGAAAAATAACCTGCAATTTTAAAAAACATATGTATGCAAAAATAATCAATCCCAAAACTCAATTGAGTCCTCAATATTTCAAGGTTCTCTATACCAATCCTAATGGGCAAAGTTTTTGAAAAACTTATTGAAAAATAAGGTTTTGAAAATCAATATATGTATAGTTTTCATAACAACAACATAATTCAATCAAAACAGAATAATTTGAAAAACTTTTTTTATTTCAAAGAATTTTTTTGAAAATTCTTGTGTTTTTGATGAAATTAGTTGTAAAATCTAGTTTTAATCACTAAACAATCAATGCCCGATCTAAAGTTTGACCTAGAACTAATTAAAACTAGTTCTATGTTCAAAAATTGATGAAATAGAAGTTTTAGAAAAATACCTTGAAGAATTTCGGATTTGAGTGAGATTAGATGAAGTTTGCACGATTTTGATGATTCTAACAGGTTTAGGAGATGATATTTGAAGAAAATTTTGATTAAAAACGTTGTTTTGAGGCAAAATGGAGATTTGAGAGATTGAGAGAGTTATTTGCGTGAAGAAAGAAGAGAAGAGGGTTTTGAGCAAAACATAAGGGTTCTGCCTGATAAAACCATAACCCTCAGGG
Organism: Hibiscus syriacus; assembly: GCF_006381635.1. Taxonomy (NCBI): domain Eukaryota; kingdom Viridiplantae; phylum Streptophyta; class Magnoliopsida; order Malvales; family Malvaceae; genus Hibiscus; species Hibiscus syriacus. The sequence goes on from NW_024061783.1 coordinate 100,777, forward strand.
GTATCGATTCCCTCTGCACCAAAAATGCTAAAATCTGATTTTAAGCACACAAAATGCTAAATTAATTTTCTCTAGTGGTATTGGCAACTCATATATAAAAAATTAATCATGTTCAATCAATTAAATTAATCCTTAAACTACATTTGAACATAAAGTTAATTTTCATCAATAATCATAAACTCCCCCTAACTAATAGCAATGAATGTAATCAGAAATTACTATTATAAGCATTTTTCATTTATTCTTTAAAGGGCTAAAATTATTTTAAACACTAAGTGAATATAGGTTGGTCAAACCTAATTCTCTCCTAATTGTCCAAAATCTTTCCTTGTCTAAAGGCTTTGTAAAGATATCCGCTAATTGATGCAAAATATCAACAAATTCTAGAACTACATCTTCCTTAGTGACATGGTCTCTAATGAAGTGATGTCTTATTTCAATGTGCTTAGTTCTAGAGTGTTGGATAGGATTTTTAGTGAGACAAATAGCACTAGTATTGTCACACTTGATAGGATTAGTACCTACTTCAATTCCATAATCAAAAAGTTGTTGTTTCATCCATAAAACTTGTGCACAACAACTACCAGCTGAAATGTATTCGGCTTAAGTGGTAGATAATGCAACACAATTTTGTTTCTTTGAAAACCAAGAAATCAACATATTTCCAAGGAATTGGCAAGTATCGGAGGTGCTTTTCCTATCTAATTTGCATCCTTCATAATCCGCATCAGAAAAGGCATGCAAGCTAAAGCTAGAGTCTCTAGGATACCAAAGTCCTAAACTAGGAGTGTCCTTAAGGTATCTAAAGATTATCTTAACAGCTAGTAAATGTGATTCTTTAGGGCATGATTAAAATCTAGCACATAAGCAAACACTAAACATAATGTCCGGTCTACTTGCAGTTAGATAAAGTAAAGATCCAATCATTGACCTATATAATTTAACATCTACACATTTACCTCCTTCATCTAAGTCAAGCTTTGTTGAAGAGCTCATTGTAGTGTCATGAGGTTTGCCATTTTCCAGTCCAAACTTCTTGAGCATATCTTTGACGTACTTAGCTTGATTGATGAAGATGCCATCTTTTCTTTTCTTGATTTGGAGTCCCAAGAAAAATGAGAGCTCCCCCATCATGCTCATTTCGAATTCACTTTGCATTAGCTTAGAAAATTCTTGACAAAGAACATCATTAGTAGAACCAAATATTATATCATCAACATAAATTTGAACTACTAATAAATCTTTACTTTTATGCTTTAAAAACAATATAGTGTCAACCTTCCCTTTTGAAAAACCTTTTTCAATTAAAAAGTTTGACAATCTTTCATACCAAGCTCTTGGAGCTTGTTTTAAACCATAAAGTGCTTTTATCAATTTAAGAACATGATTTGGAAATTTTGAATCTTCAAAACCTGGAGGTTGTTCCACATACACTTCTTCTTTTATAAAACCATTTAAAAAATGCACTTTTAACATCCATTTGATATAATTTAAATTCATGAAAACATGCAAATGCTAATAACATTCTAATTGCTTCCATCCTAGCTACGTGAGCGTATGTTTCATCATAGTCTATGCCCTCTTCTTGAGTATACCCTTGAGCAACAAGTCTAGCCTTGTTTCTCATTATATTACCACTCTCATCAAGCTTATTCCTAAATACCCATCTAGTACCTACAGTAGATTTGTTACTAGGCCTTTCAACTAATGTCCAAACTTTACTTCTCTCAAATTGATTTAACTCTTCTTGCATAGCCATAATCCAATGTTCATCATTTAATGCTTCTTTAATATTCTTAGGCTCTATGCATGAGATAAATGCGACATAATTACAAATATTTCTAAGAGAAGATCGAGTTGTTACCCCTTTGGATGGATCACCTATGATTTCACCATCCTTGACATAGTTGTACTCTCTTGGATAAGATACTTTCCTTTCTTCAATGGTTGGATTCTCGAGAGGATCATGAGTTACCTCATCTTTTGTTTCTTCCTTTGATGATTGTTCTCCAACGTCATGTCTAACGTCATATATAATGCCTACATCATCATTCACACAAGAATCCTTCCTCGGAAGGGGGTTATCATCGAAAATAACATGTATAGACTCTTTTACAACTAAAGTTCTTTTATTAAATACTCGATAAACTTTAGAATTTAAGGAATAACCCAGAAAAATTCCTTCATCACTTTTAGCATCAAATTTGCCAAGGTTTTCTTTACCGTTGTTCAAAACAAAACATTTACATCCAAAAGGATGAAAATAGCTAATGTTAGGCTTTTTATTTTTGAAAATTTCATATGGAGTTTTCTTTAAAATTGGCCTAATCATTACTCAATTTACAACATAACAAGCGGTATTTGTGGCTTCCGCCCAAAAATATTTTGGCAAATTATTTTCACAAAGCATGGGTCTAGCCATTTCTTCTAAAGTTTGATTTTTCCTCTCAACAACTCCATTTTGTTGAGGGGTTCTAGGTGATGAAAAATTATGGCTAATACCAGTAAATCCAAGATTTTCAAATTCAGTGCCATGATCACTCCTAACACTAGTTATAGAGTAACCTTTTTCGTTTTGGATTATTTTTGAAAACGTGATGAATTTTTCTAATGCTTCATCTTTAGTACTTAAGAATAGAACCCAAGTATATCTAGAATAATCATCTACCAAGACAAATGCATATTGTTTTCCACCCAAGCTAGTAATTCTAGATGGCCCAAAAAGATCTATATGGATCAATTGTAATACTCTACTAGTTGATACGTCATTAATGGATTTAAAAGAAACTCGCTTTTGTTTTCCTTTAGCACAAGCATCACAGATTTTATCATTATCAAATTTCAGTTTAGGCAGCCCTCTTTCTAAGTCTCCTATGCCATAACCAACTATCATGCTCATCTTTTGCAACTAGGCATAAATTAGTCACATTAATATAATCTAAATGCACCATGTAAATGTTTCATATTCTATGACCAACAAGCATAATCCGATTAGATGCAATGTCAATAACTTTACAACCATTAGTTTCAAACATGACATTGAATCCTTTATCACAAAATTGACTAATACTCAAAAGATTATACTTTAATCTATTCACATATAAAACATTTTTAATTTGTATGGAAGAGGTATTACCTATTGTACCTATACCTTCAATGTGACCTTTTGAATTATCATCAAAAGTCACTTCTCCTCTATTTTTGGCGTTAAGCTCTATGAACCGGTTTTTGTCCCCGGTCATGTGTCTCGAGCATCCACTATCAAGGTACCATGAATTTGAATTTGTTTCCCGTGCCTTCTAGCAATGCTCATTTCCATACAAATATAGATTAATTTTTTATTTTTGGTACCCAAATTCTTTTGGGTCCATATTCATTAGTTTCCAAAATCCTAGTCCCCTTAGGTATCCATTTGTGTAGGATATCTTTATCTTTAGTAGTAATGAGTTCTTTAGAAACCCATATACTTCTAATGATTTTTCCATTAGAGGTTCTTTGGGGACCTCTATGATTGTAGTTTTTAAAACTGTTTCTAACAAAGTTGGATTTTGAATTTTCTCATTTTTCAAAACATTTTGTTCCAACTTTATCAAAAGAAGTTTTAAGATCATCAATTTTCTTTTGATGATCATCATTGACCTTTGAAAGTAAATTTTGCAAATCCAAAATTTTCTTTTCAAACTCTTCTAGTTTGATTTGCAAATCTTTGATTTTACTTTCAAGATCGTTGTTGGTTTTGGATATGAGTTTATTTTCATTTTTCAATTTTGAAACATCATTTTTATATTTTAAAAACAATTTCTCATAATCTGAAGCCAACCCATTATATTCCTCTAATAGCTCATCATAGGATAAATCATCAAAATCAGATGAGTTAGAGGTTACCTTAGAATATTCCCTGAATGTCATCAAGCACAAGTTTGTTACTTCTTGTTCCTCTTCATCGGAACCTTCTTCATCGCTCCATGTAGCCACATGAGCCTTGTTCTTATTCTTTGATTGACCCTTTCTCTTTAATTGTGGGCAATCATATTTGACATGCCCCGGCTTTTTGTATTCATAGCAAATGATCGGGTCCTTCTCTTTTGGTTTATTTTGAGGCCTTCATTTCGTTTGAATTTTCTTCCTCGGTAAGGTCTCATCATTTTTCTGAACCGTTTGGCAATCAATGCCATTTCCTCGTCATCGTCATCTTTATTTGAATCACTCTCATCTTTTGTGGATTTGAGAGCAACTCCAATATTTTTCTTCTTGTCCTTCTCCTTTGGTGTCTCGTCAATCTTATCGAGGTCTACCTCATCTTCAAGCATCATTTCATGAGTGAGGAGGGAACCGATTAATTCTTCAAGAGTTAAGGACGTTAGGTCCTTAGACTCGATGATTGTCATCTTCTTTGATTGCCATGATTTTGGAAGAGAGTAAACTAACTTCCTCATAAGCTTTTTATTTGAAATGATCTCTCCATATGATTTGAGACCATTGATAATCGTTGAGAATCTATCTGTCATAGCTTTGATATCTTCATTTGGTTTCATCCTGAAATTTTCATAGCTATGCGTTAGAATACTAATTTTAGATTTTTTTACCTCATCAGTATCTTCATGAGTGACTTGAAGCTTGTCCCATATTTCTTTGGCGGTTGTACAAGATGAAACTCTTTCGTATTCATCTGGTCCAAGAGCATAAAGTATGATATGAATGGCTTTAGAGTTGAGCTGGAACAATCTTGTCTCTCCTTCACTCCATATTCTTGGATGAGTAAGAGGCTTGATATATCCGTATTCTACAACATTCCATGCTCCCATGTCACTTACTTAAATAAAGTACATCATCCTATTTTTCCAATAGGCATAGTTAGCCCCATGAAAGAAAGGAGGCTTGTTGACGGGCTTCGAATCGAGACCAGAGTCGAAGTTTGAAGTGGAGGCCATTGATGAATTTGATTATCGATGTAACTCTTCCCGAATCGACTCAAGAGGCGATTAAACCTTTAAATACGTTAGGATCTGATGCCAATTGTTGAGTTAATCGATTGACGGAATCGGCCAAGAGGGGGTGAATTGGCAATTAAAAATTTGGTGGAAGCTTTTGCATAAAATTGAAAGTAATTGCACAACGATTTAGAGTGGTTTGACTTTCTCAACCAAATTCTACGTCCACTACCTTAGCTATCCACACTAAGGATTTTCCACAAATTCACTAATTTATCTTTCTTTTGAGGATAAAGAGTAACCTTACAAACCCTCAAGAATTATACCTCAAATTCTTAAGAACACTCTCTCTCAAAGAGAACAATACAAATTTGCAAACTTACAAGGAAATCCTCACAAAGTATATTGTTTGCACAATTCTAGAACAAAGAAAAGAACACTCAAGAATGAATACAATTGAGTACAAGTAGTGTTCTTGAAAGAAAAATGAATATTGAATGAAAAATAGGCTTGAAATGCTCAAACTTGAGGTTTGATGTTTTCTCTTTGATTCTCTCTTGATTCTAGTTGCTTGTTGTTTCTTGTTATTGATCAATGGCTTCTAAGCTTGTTTAAATACACCTTGAATCACTTCTGAACGTTGGGGATCATTAATGAAGTTATTGGAGCCGTTTAAGTATGAAAACAATTAATATTTCTGCTTGGAGCGTGGGGGAATCGATACCCCCTCATGGGGAATCGGTTCCCTAAGTGTAAAATTCAAATATTTCGACCGTTGATCAGGGGAATCGGTACCCCCTTGGGGGGAATCGGTTCCCTCCGAGCATTCTGTTTTTCTCGGAGTCAAACCATTCAAGGGGGAATCGGTACCCCCTTTGGGGGGAATCGGTTCTCTCTGAGCAATCTGGAATTTTTGGCTTTGAAATGGTTCGAAATATTTTGTAAAATTGTTTTGAAATTATTTTAAGATTAAAACTTAATTTTACACTTGAGTAAAGATTAAAAATGGCATTTGAAAGATTTGGAGTAATATTTTGATATTCAAATAATTATATCGAATATACTTAGAAAATCTTTTTGGAAAATCTTAAAATTCATTTAACTTAATTTGTTATATCGAAATATCAAAATGTTTTCAACAATGTTCCAAAGAATACATATATATCCCGAAGGACCACGTAGAATTGTCCCCAAGGACCGCGTAGACCCTCTACTCTTGGCATGCCAACTATAACTCTAGCTCTCATGACACATAGCATGAGCATTATTCTTTATATCATTTCATATATTCACATAAACACATAGTTCACTTACACGTAGAACAATTCCATATGATTCACATTCACATGTCACATGACTTATATCTTGTTCTTATGTCCTTTCATAGACATATATTCACATGTTCACATAGTCACATAGCTTATATTCTTTCTCACCTTGTAATACCCCAAAAATTCAAACAATGACCAAAATGAAAATTTGGAAAGTTTGATGGTCAAAGTAGAAAATTGGGAAAAAGTTTAGGGAATTAAGTGATAATTTCCTAAAAAGAATTTTATTCCATAAATAGATGGTTTACTCTTGAGTGTGGAGTTTTATAGAAATCATATTTTTGGATTTAGAATTTTAGTAAAAAAAATTAGAAAGGGTAAAGCAGGGAAGGAATCGATAAATTCATATCGAATTGGAATTTTTAAAAAAATTGTAGGATGTTATAAAATGGTTGGAAATATTATTTTAATATTTTATATCAGAGAAATTTGGTTTGGAAATGTGCAATTTTTCAGATTTAACCGAAACAGTGGAATTTAGTGACTAAAATGCAAATTTTAAAAATTCAAGGGGAATTTCGAAATTAAAAGTCAAAATAATTCAGCTTTGACTTTGAAATATGATAAGGATGAGTTGTCATGGTAATTAAGAAGATTCATAAGGGTGATTTGGTCTTATCCCAATTAAATGAATAATATATTCATTTAAGTGGAATATAAGGTAAATTAAGATGAAATGTTCTCCACATTTCAACAAAATTTGCTCATATTCTTCTTCAAAACCAGACGTGAGCTTCTTCAAAGGTAAGAGCAAGCTTTAATTTCATTTTCGAGCAATTTTCTTAGGATTTTGGGTATGTTGAAAATAGAAAATTGTTATATGGGAAAAACGCTATCATTTGGTACCAATATTGCATGATAATCTTGTTGGTTGTTTAAGTTCATCTTGAGTTGATGAAATAGGTTCTTGTGTTTTATGGGTTTTGAAGAGTTAAGTGATTTTAAAGAATTGGTTGTAAGAATTGATGAAGAACCTAAGAATGAAGTTAAAGAAAACAGTTTGGATTTTGAATCTGGCAGTAGGTTCGAAAATTCACCATAAATTATATAAAAATAATTTCAATGTTATTTTTATATATTGTGTTCATATATTGATCTAGTTTTGTTTAAAACAAACGGGGATTAATTTCAAGGTGTATACAAAAATATATGAATTGTTAACCAAGGAAAGGTCAGAAAAATCGGACAGCAGATTCTGCAAAACAGATTATGTTGGTCAACTTTGAAAATTCACCATAAATTGTACAGAATGAATTAGAAGGAATTATTTATATGGATAGATTCGTATTCGAGTATAATTTTTAAAGGAATAAATGGAATTAAATTACAGTGTGTATATCAGTATAGAATATTGATTCTTTAAAGGTAGTGCAAGTTGTCAGAATATGGAAATTTTAGAAAGTTTGGTGATTGTAATACAAATTTCAAATTGTTGGGAGTGTTATTGTAATTATGCCTTTGTGTACTTGGTTGATAATAATTTCAATACTGGAATTTTTGTATTGAAATTCTAAGTGATAAAATGGTGAAGGACCACTTTGTGTAAATTGAAAAAGTTGGTTCCAATGTTAAAAGGAAATTATTAAGTATTAAGTATTTTGATAGATAATGAGTATCAAATATATTATGGAGTTATTTTGGGATATGTTTATGTTAGTACAATACTAACATATGTATCGTTATGAAATTGTGAATTATACAGATTATGATTGATTTGCGATTGAAGCAAGTCAAGTGGGTTTATTGTGGACAATAGTGAGGCACAAATTTGGAAAATTATAAAGTGTCAAGATGAGTGCAATACTTGCATGAAATTATACATGGATGTTTTATACATCATAAGGAATACTTGCGATAAGTCGACCTTGTTTATATCAGCATGATATTATGTCATATTTTTATAAAGAGAAAATAACCTCAGTGACCGAAAATTCCTTATATTATACGATTTTGACCAACTTTTTTTCAATTTTCCAAAATAACCAACAAAATCGCAATGCGATCTCTAAATCGCAACGCGATCTCCAGTATCGCAAATCAGTTTCCAGATTCGCAACGCGATTTTGACTATCGCATTGCGATTTTCCAAATTCGCGTTGCGATTTTAAAAAATCGCAATGCGAATATGTAAATCGCAACACGAAAATACATAATTGTAATGCGATTTTGACTATCACAACGCGATTCTGACTATCGCAACGCGATTCTGACTGTCACAACGCTTAATTTCAAATTCGCAACAGGTTTTAGTTTCACAACACAAATGTTTTGGGTATATAACTTTGCAGCAGCAACAACTCATAACCTAAATCCCTAAATCACAACTCATTCCATCTCCATCTATCACTCTCTCCGGCGACATCCGTTCCTATATCCAAAGACATCATTCCCCATCCGGCAACAGGTTTTAGTTTCGCAGCTCGTTTGTTTAGTAAATTAATTTACAATAATGAAATCATCTAATGTTGATCATGTTTGGATAGATTTTTGTTTTGGAGGGTCATGGGAGAATGTTCATGGTGTTTTACAATATATGCCTTTACCCATGAATCTTTAACTAAAACTATCATTAAAAAAGTTAACTTATGAAACTCTAATGTTACGTGTTGCAAATAAATTAAATTTAGAGCCCTTAAGTGGATTTAGGCTATCTTATCAGAGAAAAGGTAAAGTTTATTTGTTAACCGACGATGAAGATGTTGAACGATTCATTGCTTACATTAGTGTTTCGCAAGATGATGTTACATTGTATGTTGTTGAACCTAGAAGTAGTGAAGTTGGGTCAGTAGCGGGTAGTAATCAACTAAGTTTTTCAACCCCAGTTTATGGTGCTCAAAATTTAATGGTTCCACCACAGTTTCATCACCAAGCAAATTTTGTTTCACCACATTTCCAATACCAAACACAATCTCAAAACCCACAACCTTTCCCTAATCCAAATCCCAATCAACTTTTAGCACCAAATTCCGGTTTTCGTATTGACCGGTTAAACGATGATGAGCCAACAGAAAAAATTGTGAGTACTAGTCAGTATTCGAAATTTGATCTTGGTCAATACTCGGACTTTGATCTTGGTCAATACTCGGATTTTGATGATGTTTTAGAAGAAGAAACAGACCCTGCGTGTAATGATTTTGATATTGGTCAATACCCGAATTTTGATGATGAAACAGCCGCTGCCGAGGAAGATGTTGTTGATGATAATGAGGAGGAAGTTACGACTGTGAATGAACATGTTGAACATCCATTCTGTAATTCATATAACCCTGAAGAAGAAAAAGAAAAAGAAGAAATCACCGAAGAAAAGTCCCCGAAGAAAATGCCACGGGAGTAAAACTGGAATATGCCAGAATTACTTCAGATACCGGAAGAAGAGTTGGTAAAAATAGCAGTTGATTTTTACACAAAAATTATTCGTATCAAGAAAGATGATTGTTTTGATACAAAGGAAGACTTGAAGATAGCTTTGTATACGAAATGTGTGGAAGATGGCTATCAACTAAAAGTTAACAAATCAAGCAAAGATCGTTTCGAAACAAGGTGTATGATTGACAAAAACTGTACGTGGCGTATGATTGCAAAGATGATAAAAGATTGCGAAATGTTTCAAGTTAGGACTTTTATTGATAAACATACATGTTCAAGAACCCAAGTTTTTACTCACCATAGACAGGCAAACAAAAAGGTGTTGGGTGGTTTTTTGGCTGAGTTAATGTTTTTGAATGGCAGGGTATATCGGGGACATGAAATTATGACTGACATGAATGCTCGGTTTAAGATTAGTATCTCATATTCTCAAGCTTGGAGAGTCAAATGTTATGCCTTGGAATTGTTGAGGGGGTCGCCAGAAGCATCGTTTGCCCAACTATCGGCTTATTGTCACAATTTAAAGCTGAAAATCTTGGGTCGGTAACTCATATCAAAATAGACAGAGATGGACGCTTTGAGTTGCTGTTTATCGCCATTGGTGCTGCGGTTAGTAAATCAATATAATTTTGTTGACTCATTTTTGTTAGTTGTATGCATTTCACATTTAAATGATTATATTTCTTGTGTATATGATTTTGTAGATTCGTTCGTTTATTACTTGCATGTGCCCAGTTATTATAGTTGACGGAGCACATTTAAAAGGTCGATACCTTGGAGTAAACTTATTAGCAGTAGCCATGGATACTAATAATGAGATACTGCCAATAGCTTATGGGGTTGGCAAATCTGAAACCTCTGATTCATGGACATGGTTTATGGGGCATCTTAGGGATTGCATAGGTCATATTAGCAATCTAACAATCATATCCGATAGGGAAAACTCAATTGACAACACTGTTAGAAGGTGTTTCCCAGATGTTTTTCATGGACTTTATGGTGTTCATTTGTATAGAAATCTAAAATCAAGGTCTAATGGTATAAAAAATCATAAATGGACATACTGGAAGGCTGTAAAAGCTTATCAGGAAGTGGATTTTAATAAGCATATAAATTTTTTAAGACGTGTTTTACCTCAGTGTGCTCAAACACTAGAAGATGTCGGGTTTGAAAGATGGTCAAGAGTACATCAACTTGGAGCAAGATATGGTTTCATGACGTCTAATAGTGCAGAATCAATTAACGCTCTAAGTGGTCATTCCCGGAAATTACCCTTTACTATGTTAATGGAGTTTTTTCGAGCCTCTATTCAACAGTGGTACTACAAGAAAAGAAACCATGCAGGTATTATTTCTTTAAATTCGTAACTTATCATATATTTTACTAAATATTATTTATTTAAATTTACAGGAACATTGGAACATCGTGTTACACCATGGACTGAAAAAAAGATTACGAAACGTGTTGTGAAGTCAACGTCATTGAGAGTTGAACCATGTTCAAACACTTTGTTTGAAGTACTGGATAATAACTTAAATGGGCTTGTCGATCTAAATGCAAAGACGTGTAGTTGTATGAAATGGCAAACATATGGTTATTCATGTGGCCATGTTATAAAAGTTGCTCTTCATCTAAACCAAGATGATTCAAGCGCATACGCTATGGATTGCTACACTACAGAAGTATATCGACAGACTTATGCCGAGATTATCTACCCTATTCGACATCCTTCTGAGTGGGACATACCAGATGACTTACAAACAGTTTTTCCACCAGCCATGGACAGAAGGCTACCTGGCCGACCAAAAAGTCACGATCGTATACCGTCTAAGGGTGAAGAGAAGAAGAGATCGACATGTAGTCGGTGCAAGGAAAGTGGTCATACAAGGTTGACATATGGATCACCAGTACCATCACAATCATCTTTTCCTCTACCAAAATATGGATCCTCATCAAAATCCAAAGCTCATATGGTGTCAAGAAAAAGGCAATCAAAATCGCAATCAAAATCAAAATCCCAATCACAACCGGCTTCACCTTTTGGGACTATTAACTTAGGTGATTTTTAAATGCAAACGTTGTATTATGTGTATTTTATGTGTAAACTTTTAACATTCTCAGTTAGGCATGTATTAGTAACTTGAGTTTGAACATTTCTATGATATGTTCAGTTGTTATCACTTATTACACATTTATTTGAATATCGCAACGCGAATTTGACTATTATGTGTATTTTATGTGTAAACTTTTAACATTTTCAGTTAGGCATGTATTAGTAACTTGAGTTTGAACATTGCTATGATATGTTCAGTTGTTATCACTTATTATATTACACATTCATTTGAATATCACAACGCGAATTTGACTATCGCAACGCGAATTTGACTATCGCAATTCGAATTTGACTATCACAATGCGAATTTGACTATCGCAACACAAATATGACTATCGCAACGCAAAAATTGCAACGCGAATTTGACTATCGCAATGCGAATTTGACTATCGCAACGTGAATTTGATTATCGCAACGAAAATTTAACTATCGCAACGAGAAAATCGTAAAGCGTATTAGACTATCGCAACGTGAATTGACTTTCGCTTTGCGATTTTGGCTTTCGTATTGCGATTTTGACTTTCGCATTGCGATTTTGAGTTTAGCGTTGCGAAAGTGTACCTTCATCAGGTCTTTTGCCTTCAATATGATGCAGATTGAAATCAACAAATCAACTTTTACATTTAAATCAATTAAATAAGCACAAATAAGAATTATTTACACATCAATTAAACAAATCAACTTTTACAAATCAATTAAACAAGCACAAATAAGAATTATTTACACATCAATTAAACAAATCAACTTTTACAAATCAACTTTTACAAATCAATTAAACAAGTAAAAAATGCTAATAATTCTTATTTTCCTCATCAATTAAACAAATTAGACTTTTAAGAATCAATTAAACAATCAAAAAAAGTGTACCCCAGACAATTGTTTATGCACCCATACATCAATTTCACGCAGCTCACTTCAGGATTAACCTGCAGAAACCAAACATTTGCTCAAACAACACTTTCTACACATCTAAAACCAACAAACAACAAATTATTATTGAATTCTAGGTACTTAAAAACACTTGCATTTTACTTACAAATTATTTATGGACACTTTCATAACGCGGATGCAGGTAGGCAGCGTCTCGCATATATCGCTCTAGCCATAAAATGCTGAAACCACAAGCCTACTGCACATCTATCTCTATCTGTAGGAGGTAGAAACTGTGTACTTCTTGTCGTCAAACGCTCCAAGCACATGCATACGAGAAGACCACAATCCCCTATGGCTTCCTGCGTTTGTTGTGGCGCGGTCTCGTCTCTGATAACTGTAACATTGAACTTATTTGGCTTCTTGTTTCCAGAATAAGTCCAATAATTAACTGCATCCAAGAATTTAGCCAAATGAGAGCTTCATCCCTTAATAATATCTCTCAAATCAGACAATTATATGTAATTTATCATGCTGTCATATACTATTGTCTTCAGGGATGGGAGCTGAAGCTCGACGAGAAGCCAATGAGTACGTTCCAAAACAGGGATAAACACTTGAAATCATAAGTAATAATTCAAATTACGCACTTATTTATGAACACCTTTAAAATATTTAAAAAATAAATACTAACCTTATCGACCTCCCACCATGCATGATAAAGTTTAGCTTGTCCTTTAGCCAACACATATGATTCCTGTCGTTGATTCTTCAAGTGAACTACGTGAAAAGACATCAGCATAATTGTATATCGTGTATTTTTTTTATTTTTCCTCAATTTCCTTACTATTAGAAGACGTGACACCCATGCATCAATATGCTGTTTTACAAAAAAAGACATATATTAGTGAATTATATAAATTTAAAAAAAATTAATCAAAATGAAATATAAGAAGAAATATAAGACTTACCCCCCATCGAAATAACCTTTGTCTTCAACCCCTAATAACATACCCCACCAAGACCAATCAATCAACAAATGAATACCATCGTTGAGTTTGTATATGTCAGCGTAACACCCCTGGCTCCGCTCATATAGATAAAAATCAACTGCGGTCTTAGCCCAAAGGGTATTATCCAGAATTGTTTCCGGTAGTTGTCTACTCTCCACTTCATCTGCCGGAATGGTACTGGCTGGTAACTCATACGAAAGGCAACAGTCATCCATCATGTCAGACACGTGAGGGGGTTTCTCAATAATTCGACATATTACGCCGTATGAATCGAGCTCTTGAATGGTGAGAGGGAGCTCTTCAACGATGACAGGGGCCTCTTGAACGGTGGGAGGGGACTCTTGAGGGATGATAGGGGCCTCTTGAACGATAGGAGAGGCCTCTTGAACGATGACAGGTGATTCAGGCTTCTTCTTACGGAGTCTTCACACTATTGGGGTGAACGGAGACGTAATGGCACGTGCACACCGTCTGATGCGTGAACCCCGTCGTGCAAGAAAAACCCGACGTAAAACATCCACTTTATTGGGCCATTAAAAATTAATTAATACATAAATCAGTAAAAAACAGACATGATATTAAACAGTGAAAACAAAGACAAATATGTTTCAAACTTGCATGGTATTCACCCAAGTCATTATTCTATCATAGTTCACAAAATGCATCAGATAACATTCTGGAAGTAAGCACTTATATATATATATATAAACATTTAAAAGGAAAGCATATAGGTTTAGTGTATGTTCAATGACAACATAAAGAGTAGTAGTTTATTCTTGAAACTTAAATTTGCAACATTGTGAAGTTAGTATTTGTCTTTGTCTTTTGGTTGAAGTAATGCAATCCATTCAAGTTTCAATTTGCAGAAGAAGAATAGTTTCTGAAACTTAAAATCGCAACGCGAAAATGACTATCGCAACGCGGAAATGACTATCGCAACGGGATAATCACAATGCGAAATAAAAAACACAACGAGAAAATCGCAACGCGAAACTAAATTCGCGTTGTGATTTTCATTTTCGCATTGCGATTTTCACGTTGCGATTTTTATTTCGCATTGCGATTATCCCATTGCGATAGTCAAATTCGCGTTGCGATAGTCATTTCCGTGTTGCGATAGTCATTTTCGCATTGCGATTTTTAAGTTTCGTGTTGCGACTATTCTTCTTCTGCAAATTGAAACTTGAATGGATTGCATTACTTCAACAAAAAGACAAAACAAAGACAAATACTAACTTCACAGGGTTATTTTAGAACTGTTCAGCAGTATTGGCAGCAACCGAATGAATTTACTAAGCAATCTAAGTGAAATGGTTAATCTAAGTGAAATTACGAGTAAATCAAGTTAAATATAAAAAATCTTAAACTTACTCATTGCGTAGAGTATGAACCTCATTCTGCAACGATGCTACCATCTCACGTAGAGGCGCTACCTCACCACGTAAAGTAGATACCTCGTCACGCCATGCACCATTGTCATCGCGTAAAGTACCGACCTCCTCACGTAAGGCATTGACCTCATCACGTCCCGTGGAGGTGGAGAACAGGGAGATAAATGTCGTGGCATCTTTGTCGGTCGCCTATCATGAGGTGATGGTGGAGAAGAGGCTCGATGATGTGACGGAATAGGTGATGGCTCTCGTTGTAGAGGTATATAGTGTGGTCGATCAGGTTATGGCTCTGGGTGAGGTTATGGCTCTCGAAGTGTAGGCTGCTCATCATCCGTGCCATCAAAAAACGCTTACTAGCTTGCCACCAATCAGTGGCAAGCTCAGCCTCCGTGGGTGTCAGCCTCTGTAATGGAGTGTTGACCTCCTAACAATATAAAAGCTCAAACAAAGTTAAACGTGTACTAGTAATAACTTGTTTATATATGGTAGTATTTGTGTTAACTTACATAATTTATTGTCGTATACCGTAGTAACTCTTTCCAAATCAACAGCCGATGTTTCCTCTTCCAGGAAATAGCTCTAGGAATTGTTAAATAATTAATAATAATTTTGGAAATATTATATAGAAATTCTTACCATAAAGGCCCAAATAAAGCCTGACAAAGTGTATTTGGAACCATCGCCACACAAACTTTTGCGGTCATCAAAGGTAGACGACAACTTATTCCAGGTAGCTTTCCATAGATACGAACCCCACGGAAACATGTTCCATGCATTTAGGTCCTCTACCAATAATATTAGGTACGTAGGAATAGGTTGTCTGACCTCTCTGCCTAAAAAACCGGTATGCAAAAGTACTAAAAGGCATACTCAGACAACATCGACGTCATCCATCCGAGTAAAACCATCTTTCTTATTCAATAATCTCGTCAAGTCGTCGACGTGTAAATTTGGCTTCTCCATTGACAGTTCAGGAAAAACCCGGGATAACCATGATGGGTGGGTAATATGACTAGTGTATCGATCTACATCATCGTGTCCGAAGCGTAGACCAGTGATTAAGAAAAACTCCTCCCGCCCAAAACACGTATACGCCGGTGGAAAATGAAACCATATCTCTTCATTACCACGTTTTATACTCTAGGGTAGATCAGTAGTCATGGTCTGAAGCCACAAATGGGTCAACATAGCATCTCCACCCGGATTTTGTACTTTCAGCCATGGCCCGAAGCAAGTATCCTCAAACAATTTTCTTTGTACAGGTGAAAGCTTCGACGCAATTGTAGTGACTAGGCTTATTTTATTCCTTAAGGTCAATTGAGCCGAAAAAAGTTCTACAAAAACAATAAACATACCAAGTTAGATTAAAAACTACACTATGAAGATATACAAAAAACAATAATAAACATAAAGAGTAGTAGTAGTTTATTCTTCAAACTTAAATTTGCAACACTGTGAATTTCGTATTTGTCTTTGTTTTTTGGTTAAAGTAATGCAATTCATTCAAGTTTCAATTTGCAGAAGAATAATAGTTTCTGAAACTTAAAATCGCAACACGAAAATGAAAATCGCAACACGAAAATGACTATCGCAACGTGAATTTGACTATCGCAACTAGATAATCGCAACACGAAATGAAAATCGCAACACAAAAATGACTATCGCAACGCGAATTTGACTATCGTTGCGATTTTTATTTTGCGTTGCGATCCTCGGTTTCAAATAGTCATTGTCTAAAATTGAAACTTGAATGAATTGCATTACTTCAACCAAAAGACAAAACAAAGACAAATACTAACTTTACAGGGTTAAAGACTAAACAGTTTAGCAGTATTGGCAGCAATCGAATGAATTTAATAAGCAATCTAAGTGAAATGGTTAATCTATTATTGAAATTACCAGAAAACTTATCATCAATTTCAATATGAAAAACCTAATAATAATGCAAAAATTTTCAAAATAAAAATAATTAAAAAACTAACCCTCGGTGGTTGATTTGGTTGATTTTTCATTTCTGATCGTGGATGATTGTAAGGATGGCTCTGAGAGATGGAGATAGACGGATTTCGTCGGAGATGGGGACATATTTCGTCGGAGATGGGGACGGATGTCACCGTAGAGAGTGAGAATGGAGATGGGACTGAGTTGTGATTTAGGGTTTTAGGTTAAGAGTTACGATTACGGGATATATTAATATTCGTGTTTGGAATTTGAAAATAAAATACGCGTTGCGATACTAATGGCGCTTTGAAAATTGCATTGCGATTTTGTATTATTGCAACACGATAGTCATTATCGCGTTGCGATTGTCAGAATCGCGTTGCGATTTACATATTCGCATTTCGATTTTCTAAAATCGCAACGCGAATTTGGAAAATCACAATGCGATAGTCAAAATCGCTTTGCGAATCTGGAAACTGATTTGCGATACTGGAGATCGCGTTGCGATTTAGAGATCGCATTGCGATTTTGTTGGTCATTTTGGCAAATCGAAAAAAAGTTGGTCAAAATCGTATATTATAAGATATTTTCGGTCATTGAGGTTATTTTCTCTTTTATAAATTGACATGACATTGAAATGTCACGGTATGAAATCAAAATGCATTGATTATGAAAAATATGATATTTTCCATGAATATTTTCGGGTATGAACTGTCCAATGTTAAATATTGATAATATACTTTGCCATGGATGAATTGAATAAAATAGACTATATGCCCAAGTAAGTCATTGAGGGACAGGGTATAGTTGGCATGCCATAGAGTATAGCAGCTGCAAGTTTATATTAGCACTATAGTGTGTAAGGACACTAAGTGCAGGTTTATGTCCGGATTAGCACTATAACGTAAGCTTAGTGTAGGTGGTGGGTACGACCTTATGTGTGTTGTCCGGATTAGCACTATGGCGTAAGCTTAGTGCAGGTTTAGCACTACGGTGCATGTATTTTACTCGAATACCCAAGGTCCTCAAGGTTTAATATTGGGCTATTGGCTATGGATTATGGTTTATTGGTTAATAAATGGTAACCATGCAAATAAGCTATGAGCTTACGGAATAATGGCAAGTATATTGGAAAAATAAGCTTACGAGCTTATGAAATTTAAATGGTAAGTATTTTGGTAAAATAAGCTTACAAGCTTATGTGATAAATGGTAAGAGATTTTATATTATTTTGATCATGATAAAATATTGGATATGTTAGTAAAATGATTTTATGGAAATTTGATTTTTGACATTGAAAATCATGTATGAATTGTATTGCACTGTTAAATGTTTTAATTGCCTCACTAAGTATATACTTAGCGTGTGATGATTTTCACGCGTAGGTAAAAAGCCAGTAATGGAATAAAGAATTAAAAGCGTCATCAAAGATCGAGAAGTATATTTCAATATCAGTAAGACATTCTCATTTGTAATGCTAATTTTATTAGTGGCATGTAATTATAAATGTTTTATTTATTTTGTTAAACAAATTTGGAAACAAAATGGAATTTTAATGAATTTATATGTATTTTCGAAAGTTATTGTAGCATGAACAGTAACCACGTTTTAAGCAAAATGTCCAGAATGATTTTGGGGTACCGATTCCCCCACTGTTCACGGGTATTGTTCACTGTTACTGTACATTGTTACTGTTCACTATTCACAGGTATTGTACACTATTCATAAAAAATATTTTCAATTAAATTGGTTACAACGAAACATGATTTATATGATATGATATTTTTATAATATCATTTACAATTTTAAGAAAATAAATTATAAATCGCCTTTGAATAAATAAATGGTTTTAGAAATTCGGATAACATCTATAATCTGTGTAGGTATAATTATACGAGTTATGGGTGTTACACACGTAGTCACATAGATCCATGTCATATAACATATACATATAGGCACTTAGATCACTTTTACATAGCTTCTATGTAACACCCCAACCCGTACCCGACTTGAAGACGGGTCCGAGATGTCACATTGACATTTTCAAAACTTTTACTCTTGTAAAAGTACGGAACATTTGAATTTAAATTAAGAAAATACAATCATGTATTATTCAATTATGTTTGGTAGAAAATTTTGATATAAAAACGTGTTTATGAACGGTGAAATACGATATGAACCGTAATACAGTAACCTGCTACAGTGATTTTCGTAAATTGTACCTAACACTCGTAAAAATTTACACAGTTCATTTCTTTGCATTTGTACTTATATATATATATATTTAAAAGATTACAAAACTCGATCAGAGCATAATACCTAATTTACCTACTTTAATTACATGCCAACCTATTTATCATAACAATACATACTGTGTAATTTACTTCTGATCTGGTCTTTGGGCAGAGATATGTTGTTACTTTGAACTTTGCTTTAATCCTTCTGCTTCTCAGTACCTACGTGTAAATCACTTACACGCTAAGTCATAGACTTAGTGAAGCAAAAACATAATAACAATCATGCATTTCTCATAATATAAACATTCAATCTATGAATTAAATCGAGTCGCCTATAATTCAGTATACATGATACCCTGAGATAATACAAATACTTTTAGTACCTTTTTATCGTATAAATACATATAACGAACATTTCTCTACATACCATGGAACACATATACTACTTCACAACAAACATACATAGTAGCAAACCAATTTATTCATTTACTCTCTGTAAAGACCATGTATTAGCCCATGTATACTTTTGAGAACTTAAGGTATGTGAGTACATTGAGGTTGTGCACCACTATGCTGTCACAACAGCTCGATCAATGTCCCGAAGGACCAGTCCATAGATTCCGAAGAACCTAGGTAAACAGTCCATATGTCCCGAAGAACATAGGTAAACAGTCCATATGTCCCGAAGAACATAGGTAAACAGTCCATATGTCCCGAAGAACATAGGTAAACAGTCCATATGTCCCGAAGAACATAGGTAACCCTCAACCCTTGGCATGCCAACTATACCCCTAGCTCTCATATCACATAACATGGGCATTATCATTTATGACCGTTCACATTACTTATTCATATTCTTACTCTTATAAACACATACCGTTTCTTTTCAGTCACGTATCACATATACGTGTAATCCTTGATCTCGTAATCACATGTTCATTCTCTTCTATCACATACCAAATGTATATGTAAACACATATCCAATATCATATGTTGCATTTTCATGTAAGCATGTAAATCATGTAACATATAAACATACATCCATTTCTATGTACTAATGCATACAGAGTAATCACATAACATTATATAAGTTACTTCTTACCATAGTAACTCTATCATTGACTCATCGCAAGCCAATGCTTGATTAATCACATAAGTACAATTAAAATTGCACTCACCTTAGCCTTGCTTTGATTCGATTATTCCGGAACTTGTTTAGGCTCAATATCTACATAAATATATCATTTCAAAACAACTATCAGAAGCCTATACTTTAAACTTGATGTTAATAACTTACACCGGTTTAATAAATTGAATTCTGAATTTTCATTTAGGGGGGAATCGATACCCCCCCCCCCAGGGGAATCGGTACCCCCTTAACATTCTGGAAATTTTTCGTTCAAGAAGGGGAATCGATTCCCATTCATAGGGTATCGGTTCCCTCTACCCAGAAATTATATTCTAAGCCCGAAAATCATCAATTTTCAACTCAAACCTTCCTATTTCACTTCCTTTAATACTCCTAACTTTAATACACATACTTAAACTTATTTCTATTCCATAATCACTTCTTTAACTTCAAATATAGTCATCCCTATGTAATTACAAAAATTCTACTAGTTTTGCAACATGTTCAAATTCCTATTCTAACACTTCCTATCCCTTAATTAACTTGATTACAAGTCAAATTCAACTTTCAATTCTCAATATACACTTTATTTCTATTTTTCATTCCAAAACTCCTAATCTTTAAATCCTCATAAACTCTTCATTTTGTTGTTTTAAAGCAACTTAATCCTTCCTTAATCTTACTTAGCATCTAATAATCAAAACTAAACTTAAATTTCAGCACATAATCAACTCAAGAGAAAACTTACCTTTTGCTTGGCTTCACACGTGAAGAGAAAATGAAGAAGGAAAAGAGAGAATAGATTTTTCTGGAAACTCTCCATCCTTATCCATATATATATCATTTAATTATATTTTCAAGTCTAATGACCAATTTGCCCTTTAACTCTTTAGATAATTACAATAAACTTTTAGGAAATATTTCTGAACAAATCATTAAACTATTAAATTATTATACTTTAATCACCATATTCTGAAATTTTACAATTTTGGTCACTTACCCGTATTTTGGGATGTTACAAATCTTCCCCCCTTAAGAAAATTCATCCTCGAATTTTCATTACACCAGGAGATAAGATATTGTCTACACATCTCCAATGCATTTTACTTTAACCTTTCTTAAAATCCATATAATGTAACTCATTATATAGACAGTAACCTCTAGTTTCATCACTCCATACCAATCATCCATCTATAATGTAAATCACTGATGTACATATTCTTAAACTTTCCTATAACAATATTCTGCATCATTCGATCTATTAATATTCTCCTTATAAGAATCATCCCCTATACCTTATTTCCTCAATGCAGCAAAGAAACTATTCTATTTCAGAACGATATAAATCCTCTAACATCATACTACTGGTTTATTTCCAATCTTACTTATCCACACACTGTACCCTAATATATTTGTCACTGTCATATTACTATAAATAACTTCTAATTGAATTCTCAATTCTTTCACCAATTTACTACTAATATATAAACATGCACTCCTAAATCAATCATTATCATAATATATATTTATTTCACACTAGAAAGATACCTGCTATTATCTCCGGATCATCAAAATCTTCATTGGTATTGATATTATACATTCGAGCAGTGGAGCGTATTTCTTGTTGAGTAGAAGATTCAGGTTGGCTCTTACCTCTTCCTCTCCTTCTCCCTCTCCCAGGTATCATAACAGATCGTTCCGATTGTACTGGTTCTCCTTTCCCCAATGGGCAATCTCTCACAAAATGTCCCATTTCACCACATCGGAAACAAGCTCCGGATTCTACCCTACATATTCCACCATGATATTTTCCACAAGTCTGACAATGTCTCTGTTGGGTTCTGTCCTCACCAAACCCTACTGATTGGGTCTGTCTAACTTTCCCCTGATTTGATTCTCTAACGGAGGATTCTACCCCTCCAGACCTTGCCTGAGACTGAGTACCAGAATCTCTACCCCTCTTGGGTGGTGCAGAACTCGATAAAGCCCCGGTTCTTTTAGATGATTGGGTTCTTTGATCCCCAAACCTTTCATTCTGAGCTCTCTCTAGAGCTTTAGCACGATTTACTATTTCTTGAAACGAGGACAAATTCAATACTATTAACATTTCTTTCAACCTTGGGTGCAAGCCCTCGACAAACCACTCACACACATCCTTCTCTGTTGGAATCAACTCAGCCGCAAAACGACTTAACTTATTAAACTCGCACTCGTACTCATACACTGTGCGATTCATCTGTTTCAGATTCAAAAATTCTTGCTTCATTTGACGGATAAATTGGTCTCCTATATACTTATGCTTAAACTCTTCTAAGAACAAAGACCATGTCACTTGATCATTGGTCATTCTCAAAGTGACATTTGTCCACCAAATTCTCGCTTGCCCACGAAGCAAGGAGACCACTCCATCTAACTTCTCTACATTAGAACAGCGGAGTCCATCTAACAAAATTTTTACATCATTAAGCCAAAGGTCCGCAGCAACAGGACCTTCTTCGGCTTCACCTTTAAACTCTGCAGCTCCTAAACCCTTCAACTCCTTTGCAACATTCATTCTTGGAGTTGAAGTAACAGGAGGTTGATAACGCGTCAATACCGCATCTAATGTTCTAAAGAACACATCTTGATCAGTTACAGGCACTCCAGAAGGTGTCTGTTCTTCACCTTGCCTGGCCAGGGCAGGTGAATTACTGCTCTCAGCGGGCCGATCATCTCCCGCTTGACTTCTATAACTATCATGTTCGGACATCTATTAAGAATAAACATATCGTTCTATTAGCAAAACAACATACTCATTACCATACCAGATCAGAAGTTTTCACTATTTTGTTGGCATGTATACATTATAAGACACCCTAGACTCTTGTTTATGCCGAGAATCGGCTAAACCGTAGTTCTGATACCATTAAATGTAACACCCCAACCCGTACCCGACTTGAAGACGGGTCCGAGATGTCACATTGACATTTTCAAAACTTTTACTCTTGTAAAAGTACGGAACATTTGAATTTAAATTAAGAAAATACAATCATGTATTATTCAATTATGTTTGGTAGAAAATTTTGATATAAAAACGTGTTTATGAACGGTGAAATACGATATGAACCGTAATACAGTAACCTGCTATAGTGATTTTCGTAAATTGTACCTAACACTCGTAAAAATTTACACAGTTCATTTCTTTGCATTTGTACTTATATATATATATATTTAAAAGATTACAAAACTCGATCAGAGCATAATACCTAATTTACCTACTTTAATTACATGCCAACCTATTTATCATAACAATACATACTGTGTAATTTACTTCTGATCTGGTCTTTGGGCAGAGATATGTTGTTACTTTGAACTTTGCTTTAATCCTTCTGCTTCTCAGTACCTACGTGTAAATCACTTACACGCTAAGTCATAGACTTAGTGAAGCAAAAACATAATAACAATCATGCATTTCTCATAATATAAACATTCAATCTATGAATTAAATCGAGTCGCCTATAATTCAGTATACATGATACCCTGAGATAATACAAATACTTTTAGTACCTTTTTATCGTATAAATACATATAACGAACATTTCTCTACATACCATGGAACACATATACTACTTCACAACAAACATACATAGTAGCAAACCAATTTATTCATTTACTCTCTGTAAAGACCATGTATTAGCCCATGTATACTTTTGAGAACTTAAGGTATGTGAGTACATTGAGGTTGTGCACCACTATGCTGTCACAACAGCTCGATCAATGTCCCGAAGGACCAGTCCATAGATTCCGAAGAACCTAGGTAAACAGTCCATATGTCCCGAAGAACATAGGTAAACAGTCCATATGTCCCGAAGAACATAGGTAAACAGTCCATATGTCCCGAAGAACATAGGTAAACAGTCCATATGTCCCGAAGAACATAGGTAACCCTCGACCCTTGGCATGCCAACTATACCCCTAGCTCTCATATCACATAACATGGGCATTATCATTTATGACCGTTCACATTACTTATTCATATTCTTACTCTTATAAACACATACCGTTTCTTTTCAGTCACGTATCACATATACGTGTAATCCTTGATCTCGTAATCACATGTTCATTCTCTTCTATCACATACCAAATGTATATGTAAACACATATCCAATATCATATGTTGCATTTTCATGTAAGCATGTAAATCATGTAACATATAAACATACATCCATTTCTATGTACTAATGCATACAGAGTAATCACATAACATTATATAAGTTACTTCTTACCATAGTAACTCTATCATTGACTCATCGCAAGCCAATGCTTGATTAATCACATAAGTACAATTTAAATTGCACTCACCTTAGCCTTGCTTTGATTCGATTATTCCGGAACTTGTTTAGGCTCAATATCTACATAAATATATCATTTCAAAACAACTATCAGAAGCCTATACTTTAAACTTGATGTTAATAACTTACACCGGTTTAATAAATTGAATTCTGAATTTTCATTTAGGGGGGAATCGATACCCCCCCCCAGGGGAATCGGTACCCCCTTAACATTCTGGAAATTTTTCGTTCAAGAAGGGGAATCGATTCCCATTCATAGGGTATCGGTTCCCTCTACCCAGAAATTATATTCTAAGCCCGAAAATCATCAATTTTCAACTCAAACCTTCCTATTTCACTTCCTTTAATACTCCTAACTTTAATACACATACTTAAACTTATTTCTATTCCATAATCACTTCTTTAACTTCAAATATAGTCATCCCTATGTAATTACAAAAATTCTACTAGTTTTGCAACATGTTCAAATTCCTATTCTAACACTTCCTATCCCTTAATTAACTTGATTACAAGTCAAATTCAACTTTCAATTCTCAATATACACTTTATTTCTATTTTTCATTCCAAAACTCCTAATCTTTAAATCCTCATAAACTCTTCATTTTGTTGTTTTAAAGTAACTTAATCCTTCCTTAATCTTACTTAGCATCTAATAATCAAAACTAAACTTAAATTTCAGCACATAATCAACTCAAGAGAAAACTTACCTTTTGCTTGGCTTCACACGTGAAGAGAAAATGAATAAGGAAAAGAGAGAATAGATTTTTCTGGAAACTCTCCATCCTTATCCATATATATATCATTTAATTATATTTTCAAGTCTAATGACCAATTTGCCCTTTAACTCTTTAGATAATTACAATAAACTTTTAGGAAATATTTCTGAACAAATCATTAAACTATTAAATTATTATACTTTAATCACCATATTCTGAAATTTTACAATTTTGGTCACTTACCCGTATTTTGGGATGTTACATTCTATCAACTTTTCATGTCATTTCACATTTGTTCTATCTTATTCTTATGACTTCTCATAGAAATATATATTATTTTATAAACTTGCATTCATATGATTTATAATCTTCTTCTCATAATCAAATATATCATGTTTTATAACATATATCATATAGGTATATAATAACTTATGCATTCTTCTCTTATGCTCACCTAAATCATGTAACCTATGTCATACTTATAAACACATATCACTTCTATTATTTCTTTTATGTATTAATATAACCCATTTACTTAGTTCAGTTCCACATAACTCCTATATTTTTTCTCATATGTCTTCATATATATTTACCATCTACCTCATATCATAGTTTCATTTAAGCACATAAATTTTACCATATAACTTATCTTACATGTTCATATAATCACTTATGTTTATGCCTCCTAACTTAAATATTGTTCCCATAGAGTTTCATAACCTTTCTCGTGTACTCACTTATACCATATAGTATAAATTATACTTGGTCATCTTACGTTAACATGTTCATTTTATTCCTTATGCCTTTATCATATAATTTATTTCATATTCATATACAATCATATAGATCATTTGTATTATTTCACATGACTTATCACACTAACAAATACTTATGTACACATACAAATCATAACAATCATAGGCTTGTGCTTATGGAATCATACATTTAAACATGGGAATGAGACTTATCACAAATCAAATAACATTTTAAGAGTCACTTCTTACCATAGTCACTCCGTCACTGGCTCATCGCAAGCCAATGTTTGTTCTATAACATATGTACAATTAAATTGCACTCACCTTAGCCTCGCTTCCTTTGAATCAATCCTAGTCCTTCGATTGTTCCGGAACAGGATTATGTTTAGTATCTACATAACATACATGGATCCATATCAATATTCTAATTGATATACTCTAATTGTTCATTCCTTAGACTAAAAGAAAGGTTGATTTCATCTCTTATTTAAAGTAGGTATCGATACCCTCTATAGGGTATCGGTACACCCCTAACTGAGGTATCGGTACCCTACCTAAGGTATCGATACCCTATTGAAATCTGTAAATTTTACCCAGAAATCACTATTCAAGCACGAAAATTCACTATTTTTAGCTTCAATACTTCATGTTTCATTCCATTTTATATTATTAACTCAAATAAATACTCTTAAACCAATTTATACTCATTTATCACATCTTAAACCTCAAAATCTTATTCTCCATATAGAAATCAATAATCATCCTAAATTTTCAAGATGTTCTAAATCCAATTCTATCACTTCATATCTCTGAATTAAGTTGATGACAAGTCAAATTTAGTTTTAAATTCAACTTATCAACTCTTTTTCAGAAATTCACTTAAAACCCCATTCTCTTTAATATTTCATAACTTCTTCATCTTTTGATTTCAAGACAACTTAAGCTTTCCTTAAGCTTAAGTATCACCTAAGGATCAAAACTCATACTTAAAATCAACAAACAATCAAGTAATCAGAAAACTCACATTTGCTCCATTGGTTCACGATGGAGAAGAAGAAAGCAAGAAGAAGAAGAAGAGAGTTTTTCATCTCACTCCCCCCCTTAAGTGTTTATCTCCTATTAAAGGGGAAAAATATCTTTCATGTTAAATGACTATTTTACCCTTTAATTCCTTTAATAATTACTAACAACCCTTCATCAAATATTTTCAAATAAGTCATTGAACTATTCAACTTTTCTACTGTACTCGCCAAATTATGAAACTTTACAATTTAGTCATTAACCCTATATTAAGGATGTTACATGAAGAGCTTAAGAATGTATGTAATATGAGTTCCGTTGGAATTTTTGCTTAATGTGTTGATTTATTTATTAAGTATAAATAAAGCCATTATTGATGAAGATATAATGCTTTTAAATTTACTCCCGTGAACGATAAGGAAATGACTCTTAATAGAATATAGAGTTAACTACATGAAAAATCGTTCACGTTCATGTTTTGTCTAATCAAAAAATATAAGATATAATAATTTTTTTTATTTAATTAAGACGTGGTTATCACGAGTTAAATGTGATTAATAATTAACAATATATATGACATGATAGTTGGTATAATCACACATTTGATTCGTATTATTTACATATTCTCTCAATTTAGTCATATTTTTAAATAAATTTTAACATAAAATATATATTTTTAAATAAAATATTCTCCCAAATTGATTTCTTTTGTTTTCATTCAACCAAAGGGTGACACATGTAACTCTTTGATTGGTGAAAATGAATATATTAAATTAAAATAAAGTTAATCCTCTAACCGAACAGTGACACATGACATTAGAGGTGAGCAAAATTCAACTCGACTCGAAAAACTAATTTTTTCGACTCAACTCTTGAAAACTTGACTCTAATTAACTTTGATTTGTTATTATATAAACTCGACTCGACTCGAAAAAATTTCAAGTTCAAAACGAGTTGTAAAACACAACTCGAATAATTTGAAAATTTTAGTAATTAGTAGATTGATTTTCAAGTTTGAGTTGAGCATCACATGAAAAAAAATATGAAGAATACACATCTATTGTATATGGTTATAAAAGATCATTTAATTTGGAATCAAATAATATCATAATATTATAAATATTTATAATTAAATTTAAACAGAAACTCAAAAATTTGACTCGACTCGACTTTAAAAAAAATTCAAGTCAACTTCGAGTTGTAAAATATGAGTCGTCAACTCGAATAACTCACATTTTTACTCAACCCGGCTCGATCAAACGTTCACCCTTACGTGGCATGACATGTGGCGCCATTCGATTGGAGGATTAAATTTATTTTAATTTATTAAAAGTAGGACTAAATTGAAAGAATATATAAATAACATGGATCAAATATGTGATTATATCAAAATATTTAACTACTGTTACCAAATATTAACTCGAATGACCACATCTTAATTAAATAAAAACGAAAAATGACCGTATCTTATATTTTTTTAAAAGTAAGTGGACAAAATATAAACGTATTATTTTTCATGTAGTTAACCGTAGGATATAAACATGAGATGGAAAAAAAATAGGCGGCAACCACGAAGACGGGAAATATCCCAAACCACGGTTTTAATTTAATTAAATTTTTACATGCGAAACAAAAAGATTAGATATAAAAGAATTGTTTAATTATTAATTTTGTATTGAATCGTTTATTTAAAAATATGAAGAGATAAATAGGATATTCATAGTGGGTTAGAATAGGGGGAGATGCAGATTAGCAAAATTGGTTCCATTTTATATTCATTTTCATTTACGGATACATATGCAGAATTTAATATTGTAGTTGGTACAAACCCCAATATACTTATCACCCTACCTGTATTCTTTCAAATTAAAATAATTTCTTAGCTGTAAAATTCTAAACAGTTTGATTACCTTGCCACAGTAATATTCCGTTTTTCTAGATAAGAAATTAATTTTTACAATAGTTTTAAGTTAAATGGTCATGGGAATGGATAGGATTTATTACGTGAGGTTCAAGGCAATGAAATCCAGATTATTCACCCCAAAGGTTTAAAATCAATTTGGGAAGAGGGTGGGAGATCAATTTGACAAAGGTTTTTAAAAAAAGGACCATGAGCCTATCTTATCTCTTTAGATTTAAAATATTATTATTAGTAAAACTAAGCATCTAAGATAAGAGCTGGTGTATCCGTTTTTTCGGATCGCATTATTTAATCGTAAAATGGGGCCACCCCCATCCATGCATTTCTGCAATGATCTCTGTTTCAGATTTAATTACAACTCTTGTCATCAATTTGATCTTATCTCCATCATAATTTACTTTTTTCAATGTTATAAGCACACTTGTAACTTTAATTAATTATTATATTGTATAATAAAAATAACTAATAATCAGTTAATTTGGTAAAATGATGTATTATGTTTTTAAAATAAGATTAAAAGAAAGCATTATATGTCCTTAAACTATGATCCTCTTTGTAAATTGGCCCCTAAACTTTTAAATGTTTCAATTCCATCCCTAATCCATGACTACCATTCTAGACTAGTCCTCATCTCGATTTTATCCCAAGCTATGACATTCATTCTAAATTGGTCCCCAAACTTTTTGAATATTCCAATTTCATCCCAAACTATACATATATACTAATCACATTCCTTGTTAATAAAATCATCAGGCCAACTTATAGTATTATATGTTTGAACAAAAAACAAACAAAATTTGGTTAAACTGATTACATATTTAAATGGATTTGGGGATGAAGTTGGAATATTCAAAAGTTTAGGGACCAATTTAGAAAGAGGGTTATAGTTTAGGGATAAAGTTAGAATCTTCAAAAGGTTAAGGACTAATTTAGAATGAAGAGTCATAATTTAGGGATGTAATTGGAATATCCAAAAGTTTAAGGACCAATTTATAAGGAAGGTTATAATTTGGGGACATACAATGTAATTAAACCTAAAATAAAATTGGATATTGAAATCCAACTACCATTACCAAATATATATATATATATATTATGGAAAACAAGGAGGAATGGTATGCAATTAAGTCCAAGTTAGGGGGCGTGGTAACTTCAACCTCAAGGCATTGAAAGTTGAGATATAACAAATGTCAAAGTATCCATGTAATTATTGCTTGGGATTGATGAATCGAAATTTGCTTCCAATTGGTAAAGCACATAATTGTTTGGAATGAAGTGTTTTGTGTCCCCCACACTCAACGTCAAAGACCAAACCCAAGCCTATGAAACGTGGTCAAAAACGAAACCGGATATTGATGACCTAATATCATCCCAGATTTTGCATCTTAATTTTCATGGTTTATTCACATTGACTGCTTCCAGAAGAAGACTACATCTACGTCTGCATGGTGATGACTACCTTAATTATTCGGTGCATGTCACCAATCTCTGGTACAGACATTTGTTCTGTAATAGCAGAAAAATGACATGCCGAGTAAAAACACAAACTTTTCATCCCCCAACGGAATGCCAGCAGCATACGAACAACAAAGATGGCTTTCAGAGTAGATGCGGAGCATATAATAGACCCTTGCAGCATGTGAATGATAGAAACAGAATGCATTTTAATATAGCTACCTTGTTTTCACCACTCCCCAATGAGGAGCGGCTGCTCAAGTGTTTGTATAGATGATTAGATGCCATTGGTTGTTCATCCAAGTTTCCAAATCAACTGCCTTAATTATGAATCCGACTTCGGTGAATGTCAGGATTGGCTAATAATCAGCAGTAACGGTTTCAACTTTGGAACACCCATCCTTATAAGGCTTGCACAACTATTTTTCTCCAAACAACCAATCATCATTACGGAGTTTGAACAAATGCTCAAACTACCAACTTCCACATTGATAGTAATGCACTTGTCAATCAGCATGCCAAGTATTGCTTCCAAATTCCGTTTGACAAACACAAGTAAAGAGGATTGGAGATGGCAAAGAATGTGGTACATAGAGTATGCCACCTGAACAAATCAAATCAAATTTTACATTTCCAGAATAGATGATATCTGAATTACAAAGAAAAGCATTTGATGAAGTTACGATCATCTGTCAATTTCCAGTTTATCTAATGCAGCAGCAGCAGCATCTAAAAGGTCAACATCAAGATGCTTTGTTTCCCCATCCTTATGCCCCCTCACCGACTTCTTCATGTACACTTGTCCTCCAAATACTCAACTAGAGACCTTAAGGCCTCCTCGAGGGATCCGGTACTAGGAAGCACTGCTCCCCTAGGGCCTACAGCTCGGTTAATGAGTTCACCCCCCCCCCCCACCACAAAAAAAAAGAAAAAGAAGAAGCTGCAAGTAAGAATGCCATTCATCACCTCTACTCTTTAAGCTAAGTTCCACGGACTTGTTTTGTTTTAGAAGCAACTAATCATCACCACTTGCAATACAATGGGTCCATCTCAGTCCTCAAACAAACAAACAAAACTTAATCCAAACTTTAGCTACTAGGAACTCGAGCGGACCCAGAAAACCAACATTTTATGATTGATCATTTCAATTTACATCAGACAAATTGATTTGAATTAAACCTGGATTCATTTAGTAAAACCCCTCATTTATCTTCTTTCTACTTCACCAAACTATTATTATATTTGTAACGTCATCTTTATTAACTTTTGTTTTTTTAAAGAGCGCATAAAATATGAGGAATCTTGCCATTCTGTCGAGACGTGGTTTCCACTAGAGAGAAATTGTGCTTATTTTTCTCATTCATTGCCTCATAAAAAATACGAAAGCAGAGTCTCGAGATTTAGTCGGTCTACATTTTCAATTGGAACTGAAATTAATAATAAAAAAGGCTCATTTACATAAGTCCCTCAACTAATCCCAAGTAATAGAAAACACTACTACACTTTTGTCTTTTTTATATATAAATTTAATTTAAATTAATAGTAATTGTTTATTATCAGGTTGAGTAGAGGACCAGTGGAGTCCAACGGCAGGAGCCAGATTCTGCAGTGTTGCAGGTTGAGAGTGACGGTGCTCCCCTTCGTAACTTACAATCAACATAGAGGGATCATCCGGATCTCGCTCCACGTGTTTCCTCGCCGGACACCCTCTAATGCTGCTACACTTGTAATATCCTCTGTAAAAGAAAGTCAAAACACATATTAACAACCGTTTGATCAGAGCTTGGAGATTCCACCAGGAAAACACTTGTTACCGTGGATATGGGGACCCTTTAATAGGCTTTTGCCCGTACTTCCTCCATGAATAATCGTCTGCTGGAATATCCGCCATCTTTGAACTGATCGCAGCCACCCTTATCACTTTCTTCACCCTATTTCTCCTGAAATCATAAATAATGTCGACGCTGTCATGCACTAGCACTACTATCGTCAACCTTGTGCGTACAGCGACCCGATTCTTTCTTTTGTCATTAAAGGGGGACCACATAACTCAACAAAGAGGTAAGTCAA
Source organism: Hibiscus syriacus (assembly GCF_006381635.1). Taxonomy (NCBI): domain Eukaryota; kingdom Viridiplantae; phylum Streptophyta; class Magnoliopsida; order Malvales; family Malvaceae; genus Hibiscus; species Hibiscus syriacus. The sequence continues at coordinate 133,367 of NW_024061783.1, forward strand.
AGCTCCACATAAGCCAAAAACCCTTGTGTTAAAATTTGAGGCTATCATTTATTGAGCCTAAAACTGTTCAACAACCCCAAACGTTCCCATTAACTCGCCACAATCTAGATGATATTTCATTGAAGCTAAACTGGGTCGTTTTAAATTGAATCCCTCGAATTCGATTTTCAACTTTTGTTTACAGTATTCGATAAAGTCAAAAGCTAAAGTGTCTGTTTATATACGACAAGGGTTAAAATAGAAAGTATTTTGCGTACCGTCGTTTTGAGCAATGGCACTTGCTGCTGCCGGACCCAGAAGCGATATCAGAGTGGTCATGTTCATGGCACCTCTTCTTGAATGGCGTAGATGATAGCGGCGGTTTTCCCGCCGAAACTGTCGGCGCTGACGCCAGGAATAGAGATGATCCTAGCTTCCCGTTGGAGACGCTACCCTCTCCGGTGATGGCAGAAGACATAAACGAAGAGTTAGACGAAACACTGAAGCTTTCTTTGGGAAACTCCAGCTCAGTGTTTTTGTCACTGGAGCCAAACAAATTAGCTTTCGTAAAGTTGAGAGTCAAACTCTGTGGCTGAGATTGAACAAAACTAGGTGTGGAGATGGGAGCAGAAGTAAGAGACAGATTTTGTTGAGGAATAGGAAGAGGTAGAGAAGCAGAGGATGAGGAGTGGATGGGTCCGCGTCTGAACCTAGCGTGACCACTTCTGTTGAGAAGAGAGATGACCCTTTTGAACTTAGAGACGGTGAGATTGGCGAGGTCCGTGCAGTCGACGTTGTTTGACCGATGGGAGAGTAGTCTGATCAAGTGCTCCATACCCTTCAAGCCTTGCGATGCAGCCTCTTGTATAGCCACCTGATCATCCATCTTTGGAAATTTTATCAGATCCACCGCCATGTTTGAAGAAAATGAGTTGGGAAAGCAAACGGGGGGGGGGGGGTTTAAAGGTTGAAGAAGGACCGACTAACCGGGTCTGAGTCAAGATTGGAGTTTTAATCCAACGGATAAGATCGATTTGAAAGTTGGTGGTGGTCCCTGCGCGGAGAGAATCGTGACGTAAGATTTGGTTTTGGTCTAAAGGAGTAACTAAGGGGTTTGGAAAGAAAAAACAAATAAACTGATCAACCACGTTGACGACGACGAGATACGGTCTAACCAAATAACAATAAAGTAATAGTGGGGGCTTATACTATGTGAGAAAGGGGCCATCAATGGCAAGGTGAGCATGAATAAGAGATGAGAGGAAGTATGCAGTAAAAAAAGTATAATACTTGTATATTGATTATATAAAGGACTATGTATAGAATATAAAACTTCTGATGTTTATATACAGCTTCTAATATCTAATACAAGCCTAACAGACTTCACAATTGATACTAACAACCCTAACTGCTACTAACAACTTCAAGAACCTCCTAACTACTTTACTAACAACACCATGCAAGCTAAGTATGCATACGCAGTAGCATGGGCACCATTGTTGCTGACTCATCATGCTAACATTCCCTCTACTTCTTCTTCTTCTTCTGCTCTTCTGAACTTGAACATCCTTGAACTTGAAAAACAAAAATTCAAATATTGCTTTAGCCAATGGTTTATTTAGTAAAACCATCAGCCACTTGATGCACTTCTTGATGAAAAGACGAATACTTGAAACGAAAGTGTGATACATTCTTCCGTTTGACTTGAATCGGAAGTGTCGATGCTTCCTTCCGTTCGACTTGAATCGGAAGTGCCAATGCTTTCTTTCGTTCTTCTTATTCACAATACGAACGAATAACACGAGCAATAGTGAACCAAAACAATCAAATACTAACTAAAACAACATCTAAAAAAATTGACATCTATGAGCATCATTGAAATAAGCTGTAACAGTGATAACAACATTAGAATTGCTCTTTCCCCAGTAAGCCTCGGCAGTTTCTTCATCTTGGTCAAAATAAATGCACCAATTTGGCTAGGAGAATATTGCTGCCCGTTCGCTTCGACCCAGGCATCTCCATTGGGAGCCCTCACAATCTTGAAAGGAACCATCCCCATTTCTTTTGTTGTATGGGGATCATCATATTGTCTACCAATCAGACGCTTGGTCCCAAATAATGTATTAGTTGGATTGGTAACTGCCTGACGTTTTGTAGGGGTGCCCACAAGTAACTATCCCTTTGGGTTGAAGGCAACAACAGATGGTGTAGTCCGTGCACCCTCCGAGTTCTCAATAACCTTGGGATTCTTTCCCTCCATGACAGTAACACGGGAGTTGGTTGTCCCCAAATCAATACCAATAACATCATTGCCTGCAGGTTTTTCACTGAAAGCTCTTGAAAAAATTGTCCAATTAATTCCGGCTAAGCTGTTGCCATTGCTAGTAAGGCATCTGTAAGCAGAGAGAGGTGCAGAGACGGAGTCGCAGCATCGAAATGTACGAAGCAAAGATGCCGTAGCCATGCCTGTAACTTGGACGGAGACCAGAGGAGGATCAATTTGAAGTTCTTTGTGAAGGTAACAGCAGTACATACTCAGAATCTTTGGCTAATGATACCATGTGAGAAAGGGGTCATCAATGGCAAGGTGAACATGAAGAAGAGATAAGCAGGAAGTATGCAGTAAAGAAAGTATAACACTTGTATATTGATTGTGTAAAGGACTATGTATGGAATACAAAACTTCTACTGTTTATATACAGCTTCTAATGTCTAATACAAGCCTAACAGACTTCACAACTGATACTAACAACCCTAACTGCTACTAACAACTTCAAGAAGCTCCTAACTACTTTACTAACAACACCATGCAAGCTAAGTATGCATACGCAGTAGCATGGGCACCATTGTTGCTGACTCATCATGCTAACATACTACAACATTCATGAATAGGGGTTCTAGTGATTTGGTAATGACTTTATGGCTTCCAGGTCATTCCCTTGTTAAAATAATATTACTTTAAATGATTATTTATAAAAATGTTCTTATAATATTTGGATTATTTGGCAATTAACTCTGTGGTTTCCTGCTTCTCTCAAGTACTGAGCCTGCTGATTCTAGCAGTAAATCGAAAGTTATATCATTCTTTACTTTGTAGAGATTTCAAAGATAAGACTCGAATAACACCATCCAGTTGTGATCCTCGAACACATATTGGCGGTTAAGCTAGAAAGGATCCACAACCTGATATCCAAAGATATGAAGGTTATCAAGTTTGAAAGGATCCTCAAGTGTATTGTTGGATTAAAAATAACAATTATTTAAAGGGTAAAATATACAAAAAAAATCCTCAAATTTTGGTCATTCAACTTTTAAAACTTACAATAAAATCATCGAATTTTTAATTCGTTTTCAATAACGTCTCTGTCGTTACCTCCCATTAGTTTTTGCTAACGTGGTAGGTTAACGGATTCTTCTTAATCTATTTCTCTAACAGTTTTTGAGAGAAAAAACCCTCACAATGCTTGAAACTTTGACACCATTGATGAACTTCAAAGCTTCAAATTTTAACCCATTTTATTATAGAAATTCAACCAATATATCTAAGGAAATTTCTCATTTTATTATAGAAATTCAAAGAAATATACATGAACATTAGCAAGAGTAAAGATGGCAATTATAATGTTTCTATGAGTTGAAAATGTGATCCCTGGGGATTCACTTCCAAACTTAAGAACAATTCCCCATCCAACAACTCCTATGGCATAAGCTTAAAACTAGGTTGGATTTGTCTATTCGAACGTTCTTATGTAACGTGCAATTATTGTCCTTAGTGAAAACAACATTTTTTTTTTGGATAATTCAATCATATTATTACCCAAATAACAAGAACTGCTACAAAAAACAATGTTCAGAATACAAAAATTGCAACAAACAAAAAAATAACAACAATCAAATAATACCCCAATTGTTACAAAGAGTAACATTAACAGTATCTAATATATTAAGGTTTCTACCCCTTAATTGAAAACCAATCGTTTCCTTAATGGCATGAATCAGATCTTCAATGGTCCTTGAACGTTCTTGAAAAATCCTTTTGTTTCTTTCCTCCCATAGAGTGTAAAAAAGGGCATTGGAAGCAATCTTTAGAATGTAAGTGAGAAGGGATTTACCCTTCCATTTAGCAGAAGTCCAAGCCAGGAGATCATTCTATGATAAAAGATTGTTTTGTAAACCATTTAAAGAGAAGACAACAGCCCATAAAGAACCAACTGTAGGACATTCGAAAAAGAGATGATTCATAGTTTCTATGGCAGCACCACAAAAAACACAATGGTAATCATTAAGTAGTCCCATATGTTGTAACCTTTCTTTTGTAGGAAGTCTGTTGAGGAAAACCATCCAAGTAATTAAGCTGTGTTTGGGGACGTGAAGAGGGAACCATAGCAGTTTATGCCATGGAACTTTGGGAGTCTTAAGTCTGATATTATTCTAGATTTCTTTGACTTTTGTCTTAGAAGGCAGTATAATAGAGTTAGGTTCTGGTCTCATTTTCAATATTTATCTTAAGTTCCAGCTCATGGAAGACTTAATCTCAATATTCCATAAGTCATGGACATTGAAAATGTAGTTTCTAAGCCATACCACCCATAAAGAACCTTCACCTGCCAGTATGTGTTTTATAAGAAGCATCAGACATGCCTTGTTCCATGATCTTAAGCCTTTACGGCCAAGACCCCCTTCAGATTTTGGAAGACATATTTTCTGCCAATTCACCCTTGCACCAACAACTGATTTGTTAGCCCCCTTCCAGAAGAACCTTGAACAAAGTTGTTCAATCTTTTTAATAATAGAGGAAGGAATGATTAATTGCCTGCACCAATAGTTTGTTATGCTAAATAACACTGCTCGGATTAATTCCAATCTTCCAGCATAACTGAGTGATCTACCAAACCAGAATTATAATCTAGCTTTAATATTATCAACGAGAGAAGAGCAGTCTTTTTCAGATATCTTTCTAGTGTCCAAGGGAATACCTAAGTAGTAGACAGGGAGTCTGCTAAGCTTAAAGCCAGTGATCTGTTTAATTTTCTCAAGATCAGTAGAGGGGATTCCAGTAGCAAACATATCACATGTATAAGCATTTAAGCTTAACCCATACATTTCATAAAAAAGATCAAGGACAATAGTAACACCAATAACAGAATCCATAAACCCTTTGCAAAATATTAAAAGGTCATCGACAAAAGAGAGATGGGTAAGAGCAATTCTTTTGCATTTTGGATGGTATCCAAAAGCACTTTTAGCAGCAGCCATGTTAAGAAGTCTTGAAAGAATATTCATAGAGAGAACAAATAAAAAAGGAGAGAGGGGTCTCCTTGTCTAACTCTTCTAACACATTTGAAATGACCAATTAATCTCTCATTAAAAGAGATAGAGTAGCTTGCAGTTGAAAAAACAAATTTCAATCCAGTTAATGAAGACAGGAGGAAGACCTAGAGCTCTTAAAATAGCAATGATAAAACCCTAATTTAGAGGGTCAAAAGCTTTGTGAAGGTCTATTTTCAAAGAGCATCTAGGAGAGATACAATTCATGATGTAGCCTTTGACAAGTTTCTGAGCCAAAAGGGTATTGTCAACAATATTTATGCCTTTGATAAAAGTAGTTTGGTTGAGAGTGATGAAGTCAAGAATAAGTCTGGAAAGTCTGCTGACCAGGATCTTAGAAATTGCTTTGTAAACCACAAAGCAATATAAAATGGGTCTGAAGTCTTTGACTTTACTTGGATTTGGAATTTTAGGAACCAATGCTATAACAGTGGCATTAAAAGTAGGAAGCAAGAAAGAATCCTGGAAGAACTGTTTTATGGCAGCAATAGTGTCTTTAGCAATAATAGGCCAGGACTTTTTGAAGAATAGAGGAGAGTACCCATCAGGGCCAGGGGCTTTGTCATTCCCTTGTGTGAAGAAAGCTTCTTTGATTTTCTCATTTGAGACATTTTTTATAAGTTCAGCAGTGGATTCAGTAGATAAGGATGACTAAAGAAACTCTTTTAAGAGATGAGGATCAAGAGGTTTAACATTAAGGTCAGGGGAACCTATTAGATTAGAGAAGAAATTAATAACTTCAGAGGACATTTCATCAAAAGTCTCTAATCGGTTCCCTTGCTCATCAACCAGAATTATGATGGCGTCCCTTTTATTTTTGAAAGCAACAGCAGAGTGAAGGAACTTAGTGCATTTATCACCCTCCTTAAACCATTGAACCTTGGCTTTTTTCTTTAAAAACATATTATCTGCATCTTCAAGAGTTTTTAATTCTTTTTGTAATTTGAGTTCTTCTTCAAAAACAACCTTCCCTTTAAGAGTTTTGATTTGTTGAAGTTCTAATTCTATTTTCTTCTTCTTTACCCGGTCAGACAGGTCACTATAGAAAGTCTGGTTAAGCTCCTTAAGATGAGGCTTAAGTCTCTTCAGCTTTGAAATTTTTTTTTGCACAGGGTTGCCAAATGAAGGATTTTGGCAAGAATTTTTTCTATATTCAAAAAATTAGGGTCCTGGGTCCAGAAATTAAAGAATTTAAAGGGTTTAGGCCGGTTAGCTTGGACCTCTTTGTAAAGCCATATGATAGAAAGATAGTGGTTTGAGGTGCCAGGGGAAGAAACTCAACATGAGAAGAAGGGAAGGAATTCATCCAGTTATGATTTATAAGCACTCTATCAAGTTTCTTAGCAAGGTAGGTGCTTTGTTGTTTGTTACTCCAAGTAAAAGAAGGGCCAAAATAAGGGTGATCAATGAGGTCAAGTTCATTTAAAGTATCTTTGAAATCTTTCATGGCAGAAGAATTAAAAGGACCCAACAATTCAAAGTCATACCTTTCATTAGAGTTAAGGATTACATTAAAATCACCCCCAGGATCCAAGGATGATTACTAATTGTTCTATCCAAGTCATGAAGCTGCTGCCACATGATTCTTCTAGTTCTGTCATCATTATTGCCATACACAGTAGCAGTTATAATAGGAAGGCCAAGATGAAGACCTTTCATAGTTATGTTTTGTTCAGAGACATGAATAACAGAAAACTCTAAGTCTTTTCTCCATAAGAACCAAATTCTACCATTGAAGGAAAAGTCATAGTTGGTGCAATCATTCCAGTTATAAAACTTATTTCCAAGAATACTAGCAGACTTATCAGATTTAACTCTAGTCTCTAATAGATAAAAAACATCCAACTTATTTTGATTAGCTCTTCTAAGAACTATTTCTTGTTTGAGAGGACAGTTAAGTCCTCTAACATTCCAAAAGGCAAAGAGCATTGAGAAGAAGTGTCAAGGGAACCTCCACAACCATCAACTTCAACATTTTTAGCTTTATCAAGTTTTTATTTCTTCTTAAGTTTAAACTCTTTCACAATGCTAGCAACTCCTAAGGATGATGCTCTAATCTTTCTTTGTTGACCTTCAGGAGGAGCAAGAATGTCATCAATAGTACTAAGAACTGCAAATCTATTTTTAGATAAAAAATATCAGTTTTGTTCTTTTCTGGTCTTCCCCTACCCCTTTTAGGAATAGAAGGTTTTGAAGCATTAGTCCCCTCAGGAAGAGAGTCTACAGATTCAGAAATAGTAAGTTCTTTATCTATATTGGGTTTTTCCAATTCTTCAGGTTCTTGGGTTACTTCATCAGAGTCATTAGGCATATTATTAATTGCTTCCACTGCATTAGATATTTGCATTTCTTTTTCCATACTTGTAATTTAACAGATGTTGAGTTTTTTAGCACATTACAATTCTTGTCAGAGTGACAAAAAATATTGCATTTGCTACAACGAGAAGGGAGTCAGGGCACTTCAACCAGAACTGAAGTGGATTGCCCATCCTTAAGTATAACATCTACATATTTTGGGATAATGTCTTTAACTCCTAATTCAATGCAGATTTTAGCATACTCTAGGTGAGATTTAGCAGCAGTTACAGTATCCATAGACAAAGGAGATCCTATGGCACTAGCAATGTAGCTCAAACCAGTCCTTGAAAATAACTCGAGAGGGACATTGTAAAGGTGTACCCAAACAAAAATCTTAGAAAGATCAAAGGTGAGTCGTTTCATGTTAGACTCCCATTTTCTAAGGATTAAGGGTTTATTAAGTATGTGCCAAGGTCCATTCTCTATGACCCAATCTCTAGCAGATTCTGATTGAAAAGAAAAAACATATAGATTATTGCTAGTGAAGCTAACCTGTACTTTGCCTCATACCATAGCTTTCTTCCACATATTATCCACAAGACGTTGCATAACAGTAAAAGTTAGAGCAGCACCGAGGAATTGCACTACAAGAGAAAGATGTCATTATGAGATTCCTGCTTCATGCACCTCGGGAGGGGGATGGACAGTTGGGATCCCATCTCGAACCCTAGGGGGATAAAAATCCAGATTTTTCCCTGAAGAACCCCCAAATAATTTCCTCCAGTCCATCGCCATCACAAGAAAGAGTAGAACACTGCTAAGAACAGAAAGCGAAACCACCGAGAAATCTTCGAGGAGAAGAAAACGCCAGAGACACGACAAAGATTTTCTGATTTTCGTTAGCCCTCCTAATCGTTCCCCAACTCACATCATTTATAATCCCATGAATATGGAATTAGTGGATTTTTGGTCAAATTTTAACAACAAAAAAATCATCAAAACCCCAAATCAATCTAAGATTTCAAACAATTCATTGAAAGGGAAACTCACATTTTTCTTCTTAAGCTTGTCGTTTCCTTCAGAACCAGTGTTGCTTTATCCACTTATCAAATCAAAAGTTCCTTTAGCTTGTAAATTAGTGGCGGCGAAATCATGTTTCTCCAACATTCCACCAGCTCCGCTGTCAGGACCTACTTGTCAAACCCGATTAATCTTCCCAAAGCCATGAACTTTGAAGAAGAAGAAGTGTATAAAGGGGTTAAAGCTTGAAGCTTTGAAGGTCTTATCAATGATGTCAAAGTTTCAAATTTTCCTCTCAAGAATTGTGAGAGAAAAAGATGAAGCAAAAGCAGGGGTTAACTGTCATGTCAGTAAAAACTAAAGCAGGTAACGGAAGGGACCTTATTGAAAACTAGAAGTTTGATGACTGTATTGCAAATTTCAAAAGTGATGTGACCAAAATGTAAATGCCCTAAAAATTTGAGGACTATTTATATACTTTATGCTTATTTAAAATTTTAATATATAATTAGTTACGGGGGGTTTAAATAAAAAAACACGTGGAGCCTTTTCCTTGCACTAATCTACTGTCCACACCAGTTGTCCATTTTTTTCCCATAAAACCGAATGATGCCTGTAATTCTTCTCTGAACCCTTGGATATTTCCACCGCGAATCCAACGGCTGGTTAGCCGACGAGAGAGTTGGCTATGTGTTAGCTTCTTCAAGGGCTACTTTTAATGAGTCACAATAAGCGTAGCTAGTGCCCCAAAATGGAAGAGTCTGTCCACACTGCTTTATTTGATTTACTTATTCGATATTTTTTTGAGAAAAGACTATCTAATTATATTAATCAGTATATTATTTCATTTAATATTTATTTTAACTCCATACATATTATTGTCACTTATTAAAGAATTTATTCATATCTTCATCCTAATTTTGATACAGTTATAAAAAAATGGTTGTCCCTTGTTCCCATATGTAATGGGGTAAGGGGAGGTAAGATAGTAGGCTGCCCCTAACATTAGGTTGAGAGCAGCTTCCGTAGGAGACCTCCAAATTATGAAATGCCCTCCATGGGACTCGATCTCACGACCTCAAGGTTAAGAACCTTGTGCTCTACCAACTAAGCTGGATGGTCATTTCCAGTTATAAATGGCCATTAAAATTCTTAAATATGTGATGGTGTACTCATAAAAAATGTCAACTTTCAATATAATATTCAACATGTCTTAAAATTCACTAAAATATTTAATTCTGAAATGGAAAATGTCCTCAACGACCATTATGATATTGCCCAAATCTTCATTCGATAAAGAGATGCATAAAAAGAAACACGAGGATCCAAGCATTAAAAAATGCAGTCAAGATTGGATATTCTGTAAAATATATAAAAGAAGCATCCCTGTTTTATATTCTCCAAACCATTATAGTTAAAAGCAAGGACTGGCTTTACATTTAAATAAAACAGCTCTTATTTAACTCGATTTTAAAATGAAATAAATACGCCACTTGCCATCCCTTAGCTAAGAATAATTATGCAAATATTAGTTTGACTTTGTTTAATTAAATTATAGTAAATGCGAATATAAAACTTTAGTGGGTGTTGTACAGGATTTGATTCCTAACTTGTACAATCAATAAAATAATGATATTGTTAGCTTTTAAAAGGGTGTAAACTTACAAGGGAAATGAATTGTCGAGTATTGGGATAATAGTGGATGGGGGAAACAATTGATGGTGGCTTCGGAATAATAGTGGAACCCCTCCATTTGAGATGTGCACCAACATCAGTGGAAATATTCCACTCTCGGATGTACCTACTTATTTAGTGAAGAAAGCTACCCCAATTTTAATAACAGCTGTGAAATTCTCCTCATATGAAGCATTTACTCGACATACATGAAATCATGTCTATATATTTTAATTATTTGTTAAAGATCAAATGAATGCCCTCCCTCAGCTCTCGCTACACACTGGGATTTCAACAACTATGGGATATGAGTAGTCCTAGCCAAGGAATGTGCAAAACTGAAAATAAAATAAGCAACCATCTCAAAACCTACAATCGTCTTGCCATTCCCCATCTTTTAATGTCTTGCCTGAAGATCATGGTCCCAAGTGTAGCAACACAACCGACAGCAGCCTTGACAAGTCGCTTGCTTAACATTTTTCTCTCTGCTTTTTCCATTTCTACCGCCCAGTAGTTTGGGTTCTCCATTTTAACCACCACCAATTTGAAAAATGTCTAATCTTGGGACAAAATGATACCAGAAGAACCAAACAATTCATCTCCAGAATCAAGTAATGAACAAAGAGCAAGGAATAACATTGCAGGAAACGTATCTGCAGCTGTCCTTAAGACCCCCATTTTTTTTCTTTTTTGGCTCTAGTAAAGACACAAGCTCAGCCACTCCATTTTTATATTTTTTAACTCCACACCCACATTTTCACTCGCTTCCACTTGTAGCTTTATACAGTAACACAGAATCTGTTAAACCTGTTTAATAAATACACTCCTTTAGGTGGACAGTATTTCAGCACCGGAAGCTAAACTCACTCCCTTGTTAATATATAGTTTGGAATTGGATGCTTGACTTTTTTTTATTTAACATATGTACCCATAATTGTAGATGTCAATCTATGGATAAATTTATACAAAATTAAGACAGCTAACCATTAAGATTGATTCGACATAATGCTTTATTGTCACCTTAGTCTAGTACGAAGGAATGTTTCAGCTTTCAAGCTTATATCACCTTTGAGTTCCTTTTCCCAGTATGTAAACACTGTTTATATATGAGACTCAATTGGTTAATATAATCCACAATCTATTTTAGTCAGTCTTTGATATCAGCTCAAATAATGGTAACCAAGATAAAAAGAGGGGGGGGGGAATTTGAAGGCTCGCCTAAATTTATTAGAGTAAATTTATGCTTAATAATCGTAACCAAATTCTTCCATTACGTCATTGTCAACCTAAAATGGTTATGAACCATATATGAAAATTGGTACAATAGCATCCAAGATTTCTGTAAATAATGAAATCCTAGATATGTAACCCCCGACTTCTTCATTTCTTTTGATCATGGGATGATGAAATTATAAAGTAAAAGAAGCGAAAAAAATATGATTTTAACTAGAAAATGCAGCCAATTACTGCAAACTGCCATCTGCTATTTCAGCCCTCTTTTCCCCATTCCCTTCCTCATTTACTGAACCCTGCATGGACAATTCACGTTTCAGGCTGCCATCCCCGGCAACAGGTGAACTTGCCTCAGAATTGGCCATATTGGTGTCTTCTGGATCTTCCATTTCGTTACTGACTGGTACTTGCGAATCTTGCTCGTAGGTTTCTATTTCTTTTGAAATCGATAAATATTGCTGGTTCGCTTCAACCATCTTCGTATTTTCTGCCCCGCTCACAGTATCAGAACTTGTATTTTTTCCACAGCGGGGAACCTTATCCATATCAGAAGAACATGGCTGACTATTTGTCCAGTCCATGTTATCATTCCCCACATTTTCTCTCACAGCTATTGAATTATCCGTATCCCTATCTTCACCGTTTATTCTAATAATTTCTGAATCAATCTGAACATGCGACTCATTTCCGTTGAAGGAAAATTCCTTAGCAAGTGATGATGTTGACTTAGCCACATCGCCGTTCTCGTGTCCATGAACAGTATCTGTATTCATTCCAGCGGAAGACCCAACTTCAAGTCTACAAATATCTGAATGCAAACTACCGTTCATTGACAGGGACGCACGGCGACTAGAAGAACTAATGGGCTCTTTTCCAGGTACACGTTCAGTTTGTTCCTTTGAGCAATGCTCTGCTTCAACTTTCATTCCCGAGGTTCTAAGACATGATGGGCGTGGAGACACCCTGCACGAGAATAGGAAAATAGGATGCCTCTCATGTCACTAGTATAAAAGACTTAACACAGCCAAAAGACAAACTAGAATATTCATATGCTTTTACTTGGTTCCATCTAGGGACCTTTTACAGTTTTACCATTCATTATACTATAATATATTCATGACAAAACAAAGGGTCAGTCCTTGTATATCTTCGGTGACAGTTACTGAAGAGAAGGGTATATAAAGATGCTAAAATCTAATAATAAATGGAATTTTCTCTAACAGGTTAATTCACATCAAATCTCGGACTTTTACAAGGCATAACCTATACACATTATATGATTTACTTGATGGCAAACTGGTAATTTGACTAATTTCTTATAATTTGAACGGCTGAAAAGTAATAAAAGCTTTAAAGAGAGAAAGAGAGAGATTTGGCTTTTAACTGCAGGTATTTGGAGAGACCGTGAGGGAGGAAAAAGGTACCTGCTATACAAAAGCATATATGCTCCCTCAGAAAGTACCTCTTCCAGTTCAACCCTCGAAACCTGGAAAAAGAGGCAAAACCAAGTTAGGCTAAAAAACTGAAATTCAAATGGAATAGGCATGACGTACAAAATATCCCATGTTTTAATGATGATCAACATCTGGGGTTGAAATGGAGGCCTTGGAATCGCAGAGAGATTATTTTAATTGCCACAACACACAATATAAGGGAAATGAGAATGAGAGAGAGAGAGTCACCTTACAGTCATCAATTCTATACCAATTTCCAGCGAAATCTTTGGTATAGCAGATATAATGACCAAAAAATGATGCATTCAACATGTCCACATGGACAACTACTGCATAAAGTTTGTAAAGATTGGTATCATCTCCATCTTCACTCATGTAAGGGGTAAGATCTAATGTCTCAGGAAAGCTAACTCTTTTGTTGAGTTTTCCAAACCGGCCACTCTGCAAAGATTTTCAATAGCAATTCCAGATATCAATGAAGCAACAAAGCTTCAATTAACTAACTTACCAGTAAAAGGAAAAGAGACCAAGCATCCACCGCCAAGTCAAACAAATTAAACAAGCATTGAGGATGTAGGGTAAGACCTGAAATCTTTTCAAGGCAATTGTAAGAATGTTAGGAGCCCATCGTATGGTAAGGCGCTTCCATGCCTTAACATAGTCATTGCAGCTGAAATGAGAAACAAAATACAATAGTAACACTAGATCCCAAAATGAGAATAACCACATAGTTAGGCACTAAAAAACAAAATATACACACAGAATATGGCTAAAGTTCCTGGCTGTATAGTTTAAAACCATGCAAAGTAAACTATAACATCTTGAGATCAAAAGGAGAAGCAATCGTACCCATCGCATTTGTACATATTTTCTCCATGAAGACACTCTTTATCAGTGAACTGGTCAAGGCATTCCTCCAATGAAGAAGCATCTCCATGAATTTCAACAGTTAAATCCATCATATTTTCATACTGATTTGAAATCTTATTGCAATTGGTACAAATCACCTACAGGTTTTAATGCAATGATAAGTATTACACATTAGAGTACAAATTCGAGCATTTTAAAACACCAAGCAAGGTGATATATATAAAAACATTACAGCCTAATCAACTGAAATCACTTTTAATTGATCAGAGATTTGACTACCAAGAAAATGCTTACTTAGATAAGGAGAAATACTCTTAATTTTACAAAAACCTGGGTATTCCATTTTGGGAGGAAACTAAACTAAGAAGAAAACTGAAGAACAAGAAAAATTCAGAACATTTCTTCACTAATAGGATCCAGGGACACTGTATTTTATCAATGGTGAATAGCCAAAGTTAAATTGGAAAAGAGAAAAGAAAAGTTGAAATGAGATGTATCACTTGAGACTGTAGATGACCGCCAAATATATGCTGAATAAGGGTTGTCTCTTGCGAGCTGCGCTCAACAGCTTTTTCTCCACCGAATTCTTCAAGGCAAATTGATTGCATCGTGTCAATAGCAAACCTGAAAAATGAATGGTAAAAAGAAGGAAAGAAAAAACCTAGTGCTCCGGAATTTCCTCAAGAAAAAACCTGAAAAATGAATGGTAAAAAGAAGGAAAGAAAATGCAATCGCATAAAAATGATACTGACCTCATGAATTCATGTGCATCCTCCTGTCTTCCATAACCAAGATTACCTCCAATATTAGGCAGTCGTGACAGAATATTAACTGGTGAAAATGGATGCGAACTCTGAATTGATCTTTCGACGTGAGTTTGAAATTCACACAGAAAGCACCAATCATTGCGTCTGCCTGGAAAACAGAAAAAACAAAGTAAAGTTAGATACTGTTCAAGAAACTAGAGATGAGAACCTACGAGATCTAGTTTCTCAATTCACATTCTTTTCGATGGCCTTTCTCCAACAAGTAAGCAACAAGTGGTCGAGTGGATACAAGGCACTGCAAAACCACATTGGCAAAGCAACTGCAGAAACAAACAGGAAAAGGTAAATCAAATAGAGGAAGGAACAGAAACTTATCTTGTTTAATCATATGTAAAAAAGGTTCAACTAAAAGAACCAATAAGCATGATAAGCATGAACCTGTTTCCACAATTTAAGAGTCCACATGGAGGAAATCCTGATTTCTCCCAGTTGAAGATCTTTACAAACTCATCATAAGGGAAAAGAACCTAGAAATTTTGAATATTAGTTTCAAATTTACTTAAATTGGTTTTTCCAAAGGGTCAAAAGGTTAACCTTTCTTGGTTTCTTGATAATCTTAGAGGTTCCACTGACAGGAACCAGGGCAACTCCTGAAGATGGTTTTGTGCTTGTAGTCTGTGTAGAATTCACTTTGCACTTTGTCTTATGGACCTTCCAGTGTGCCTGTTGGCAAGCTTGGGAGCTGAACAGGAAAGCAATCATAAGACTAAACCATCCATATGATAGAAGAATTATGAACCAACCGTAAATGAACTTTAACGATGATAAAATCATTGTCCATTGACATGTTAACTGAGAATCCTTGTTTTCTAATATCAGACAGAAAACACAAAGCTTTTAAAGTCAAGGAGCTATTGGCACAAGAGGCTTTTTGTTAACTCATGCAAAAATATGGCAACAACTTAGGCATTTGCTCGCACAATTGAGTGATGGAGTGATCAAAATTTCAACACGGAACTTGCTGGGCTTCTAATTTATATATTAAGCACAACGGCACGTTTATAAAGAAATAGAAAATCAATCAAAAAAAATTACAATGAAAATTCCTGGAAACCGTTCTTATATCGACAGCAAAAACACTTCTTTCTAAACTATAAATCATAGAATTCCAAAAAAAAAAAAAAGCGAATTGAAGTGAAGTGAAGTGAGAAAACCAAAACATGCAACTAAAATAGATAAAGAAAAACCACAAGATTTCAATTAAAAGCACTTAAGCTAGAGTGAAAACAGAATCAAGAAACGTTACCAGTACACAACAGCTAGAGAAACTCTGAAACCTGCAGTTAATAATCACTAGGACGCTTACGAGTACTAATAACATAAAAAAAGAAATACTTTATTTTTTTTACTTTTCGAGAATCCCGAGAAGCTAAAGAAACAGCTGAAACAATGATGAAAAACAGTAATAACCGCCCCAACAAGCAATCAAGTAGGAGGATCACAGAAGCGAATAAAATATTGTAGAAAGAAAAATAAGAAAACGTACCAATAACGAGCAGTTTTGCAACGAGAGCAGACCTTGGGGGCGGGGTTGGAGCAGACTTCGCAAGGGAAGACGTCGGTGTCCATGGGGATGGAAGGCATTGTTTGGTCACGATCGAAATTGGCGTCGACCTCGAAGTGTTTCGACGCCTGGTTCTTCAGCAAGTGGAGAGCCCCAAATACGAAAATGAAGAGCGTCAAGATTAATTGCAGGAACCAATTAAGATCTAACGTTATTCCGCCGACATGCATCTACTCAGGCTTCTGGGTCTCGATTATAGGGTTTTTCTTCATCGATTTTCTTTTTCCTTTTGGCACCACTCTCTGACAGTTCCTCCCTTTACCAATTTTATCAATATTAATTACTCTCTTACTCTGGAAACCTCCAAACCCAAAATTAGCGATGCCTTCTCCTATTTAACAGGAATATACGCATGTATAATTCTTTAAATTTTTTTCATCCGTCTTTGTCGATCATTTAAATATTGAATAACTACTTAAAATAAGAATACATTATTAGAAAACAAATATAAATTACTACTGTTATTATGTGATTGAGACAAATGCATAAGTCCTGTAAAAAGAAAACATTTGTATACAAGTCATCGATTGCCCCAAAATTATCATTTGCATGAATGTGTGGGGGTTAGACTAATTGTGTGTGATTAGTTGATTTATTAATCTTATGTCATATATTAATGTTTAAGCTGAAAACCATTTGAAATACCAATTTGTGATGTTTGATGTTATGTTAATAGGAATATTGTAAGTCGTTAAGTTTCTTAAGTTTAAAGCTTGGTTTGTAACATGGAAAGATGTAAAGCCATTTTGAATTGTAGAGAACGATTCTTGTGATAATTGGAGAAATTAGAAGGAAAATATTGGGAAAAGAAGGGGGCAAAGAATCGGTTGGGGTTTAGGACAAGGCATGCATAGCTAATAACAAGGGCAATTTTGGCAAAACAAACTCATATGTATAATGAGTTCTAATAAAATATATATTTTTTTTATTAAAACTTATCATTGTGACATGATAAAATTTAATAAAAAATTAGATTTTATTGGAACTTGTCACTTTGACAGACGAGTTTGAATAAAAAATATTATTTGAGCAAGCTCGTAATGTGAGCGTAATGAGTTTACCTTATACTATAATATTTGTCGTAGATCCTAAATTAATTTTGAAGATGACCCGGTGATCTAAATTTTTTTTTACTCGCATGGCCTTTTGGGTCGATTTCGCCAGTAACAATACCCCGATCACCCCGCATAAATACAATTGGGCTTAGCTATCCCAAACAAGGAGGAAAGTAACTAAGAAAAGGGCCAAGTATTCAGCCCACTTAAGAATAGCTGTAGACCTAATTAATTTGAAGTCTGTGCAGAAACAGTATGATCCAATTCAATGCAACTACCTGATACCTTGCGGGCATTGCTGTCCACGCAAGCTCACCTGTCCAGGAGTTTGTGCTTCGTAAATAAACAAGGCTCCAATCCCACAACAAAAGAAATCGTTTTCATTTGTTTTTAAACTCTATGAACCTCGGGGGTTGAACAAGCTCCAATGAAACACGTCCATCTGTTTTTTTACTGCTATTTTAATATATAACCGATACAATTACCACTAGCTAGGAGCCACGTAGCAAGAGGAACGTAATCCATGCATATTGCTCGCGACATTTACCTTGCTATATTAAAAGGGCTACCCGTTTTTAAAATACAATTTTAAATTAATTTGTTATGAGTTAATAATGTCAAATTTAAAAATTTGAATCAAAATTGAAAAAGTATAGAAAATAGCATTGTTATGTATATGTATGCATGTTTATAAAATAAGGTATTAAAGTGGATATAATTGCAATGGAGGGGCCGAGGGCGCACATGGATGAGCTCAAAGTTAATTGTAGAATAGTAAAATGGGCAACAACATATATAGTTTTATATTGCATGTATAATCATCTGCTCTCGATGATAATAATATTAAAATCCAAATCATAAGATACATCAGTTTTATAAATTCAACACAAGTTGAAGAAAGGGGGAGTGTATCACATTAATCAACAATCTGTTTATGATTAAACTAATCCGTGTATTAAGTAATTAATGGAAGGCCACATAATATAATTAAGCTGAGAATATCAGGTAAATTACACGGGGCAATGCTGCAGCAATTGAGATTTTCGACTTGAAAAAGAGGTGCACAATAATGACATTAACTGATGGCTACACCTTGCATGTTGTAAATTTAGAATGTTGATGTTGAAATGGCTGTGCTCCTTGCCATTGAGTTCAATTATTTTTTAATTAAATTAAAGCATCTAATCAGATACAAATCAGAGTGGAAAATGTGCTGGCAAACTGCCTTCTTCTGTCTTGCTTCCCATGGCTCATAGCCCCGCTCTTCCACTCACCAAACAATATATATTACATCAACCGTTATCTCCTAGTACTAGATCGGTCTCAATGACATAATATGATCATCGACCGATAGGCTATACAATTACCTGGCAAAGCAAATACACGTTTGGTACTTAGCTGTACCATTGCAAACAGAACACCCATTCCTTTATTTTATTGACATGTTGATTTCTTATAGTTTTGCTTGCTTAAGAATCATAAACATGCATGATTAGGAGGGCTTCACTTCACCAAATTGCTGGACTTGTTTATAAATTAATTATTTGTTCTAGTTATTAAACCAATCAAACTTAGTCTCAAATATTAAATTCAAACTCATGATGCTATCAAAGATTACTGACATGTAAAACATTTTTTTTATTTTTGGTATGCAATTTTACTTTACAACGTTCTACAATGCTCACAAACTTTTACAGATCCAATGTTACAGTGATACTGATTAGTGATTAAATTATACATTATTTTATGATCAATTACTCCTTGATTAGTTATTTTAAGTTGTTAACTTGAGTCTTTTCGTTCATTTTCAATGCAGGACAATAGATTCTAGAAATGTTGCTAAAATTGATGAAATTGTGCAATTTTTCATTTTCTGCATTCATGGCCGAATTAGTGGTCATGACTTTGAGCATGACGTCGCTAGTCAGCAGCTTCTAGAAGGTCCAATTAGCAGATTGTGTGGAGAATGAGACTTAGCCGTATTTTTCAAATTCAAATTAGGATTTATTTTATTTTTAATTTTTAGTAATTATCTCTTTCATTTTAAATGTAATTTCTTAGGGTTTTTAGAAGGCTATAAATACCCCGATAAGCCTAAATGAATCATCATTTCTTTCTTTCTTTAGTTGAATAAAAATTCTTTTCTTTTCTTTTCATTTTTCTTTAATTTTCTTTCAAGTCGAGGGCTAAAGCGATGACTCAATTCCAACGTGGGAATTGAAAAGTACTTGAATAACTTCGGAATATCTCTCTCAATCTATGCGCTTATTTTCAAAATCAAAACAGTTTTCAAAATCAAAGATTGACTTTGATCAAGATTTTATTGCGATTAAACGTGTAAGAGGAAAAATCGACTTATTGAAAGCACATTCGACTTCTTGGGAACACACTTGGCAAGATTGCCTTGCTAAGAGGGAATTGAGATTGGAATTAGTAATTATTGAAACAACAATTCGAGTCGGTATTCACGAACATAAACGTTATTGATCTACGACAATTGATGTTGATCAGATCAAATTTTGAAGTCGGGATCAAGGATTACCTTGAGTATTCGATATACAAAGAAGAGTCTCGAGGATTGTCCTTGTAGACAAAGTAACTAATGTGAATCTCGAAGGGAAAATCTAATTCGATGATCCGAAGGAAATTGAGTCAAAGCGAAAGCCTAAGGTTGATTTTATCATATTGAATATTCTTTTAAACTTTCTTTTTAAATTTCTTTGAAATCTTTTTATTTTTCTTCTTATATTATATTATATTTATCTTTATCTATAAATCCCCACCATTACTCAAATTCTACTCCATCCACTTCTTGGCTCAAAGATTAAACAAAGCACGAATAAGTCAGGAAGTTTCCTTAGTCTTTGTGGGATCGACCCTTACTTATCTTTTACTACGTTAAATTTCTTTTATTTATTAATTAAGAAGAATGAATTATTTTGACGCGAAAAGCGACGAGCGTCAAATTGACATCGTTATCGGGGACTAACGGCGAGTTACTGATTTCTTTATTTCTTTGTTTTTAATTTATGATCAGGAATTGGAAGAAGCATTTATCTCAGAGCATATAGTCTGAATCAGGTCGTCGAGCTAACGACGTTAAAAATAGTGATTTATGGGAAGCAACCCATTTCGTTTTCTTTTAATTCGTTTCTTTTAATTCATTTTCAATTTCTAGTTTTCAATTTTCGTTTGTTTATTTTACGTTTTTTATCTTTAATTTGAATTTTATAGGTACCCCGATCATTTTAATTCAACTGCGGATGAAGACAAGGCAAAAAATTGTTTCAATTAAAGCAGGAGTCGGTCGAATTTAACCCTAAACCCTATTCGAAATAGTATAGAATCAAACAAAATAGTCCAAAATTTTACCATATTCAAAAAAATAGAAAAAATAGGGCAATTTGGTTCAAACAATACAGTTTTAATTCGAGTGAGTAGAAAATCCAGTTCAAATTGTTTTTTGGTTCAAACAGAAAAAAAGAAAAAGAAAAAATAGAATGTTTAGAAAAAGAAAAAAGGAAAAAAAAAGGAAAAAATGAATGAATAAAGTTTTGTTTCGTATTCCTTTCATTTTTACCTTCCTTTGAATAAATTTTTGAAATGATCTCTACTTTGTCTTGAATTTTTGAAACCCTATTTTTGGCTTTTATCATACCCAAACCTTAGCCCCATTACAACCCGTTTTGAAGTCCTCTTGATTAATGCATCATTTTCATACTAAGTAGTGGAGATTAGATTTAATTACAAGCCCATGACAATGTGTTGATTAGTTTAGGCTTGAGCGATTCTCTCACCCAAAACACTTGAGGGAAATAAGTGAACTCATGTGAAGAACTAAATCTTGAATTCTTTGAAATTGATGGATGATTGAAATGCCTTGGTTGATTTACACTTAATTGGTTATGTCTTGCTTGATTGATCTTGAATTTTGACATTTGCTTGATTGAGTTTGCTTAGAAATCTTGGAAATTCTATGAAATTGGAGTTGGCAACTTGAGATTTTTTGCATGATAATTGAGAAATACTTGAGGACAAGCATTAAATAAGTGAGGGGGAATTTGATTAGTGCTTAAATTATATATTATTTTATGATCAATTACTCCTTGACTATTTTAAGTTGCTAACTTGGCCATTTTCGTTCATTTTCAATGCAGAACAATATATTCCAAAAATATTGCTAAAACTGATGAAGTTGTGCAATTTTTTATTTTCTGGATTCATGACTGAATTAGGGGCATGACGTCGCTGATATGGCATCTAGTCAGCAGCTTCTAGAAGGTCCAGTCAGCAGATTACGTGAAGAATGAGACTTATGCCCATTTTTCAAATTTAAATTAGGATTTATTTTATTTTTATTTTTTAGGAATTATCTTTTTCAATTTAAATGTAATTTCTTAGGATTTTAGAAGGCTATAAATACCCCTTGGGTAAGCCTAAATGAATCATCATTTCTTTCTTTCTTTAGTTTAATAAAAATTCTTTTTTTTTTATTTTCATATTTCTTTAATTTTCTTTCAAGCCGAGGGCTAAAGCGATCAGTCAATTCCATCGTGGGAATTGAAAAGTACTTGAATAACTTCGGAATATATCTCTCAATCTCTGTGCTTATTTTCAAAATCAAAACAGTTTTCAAAATCAAAGATTGACTTTGATCAAGATTTTATTGCGATTAAACGTGTAAGAGGAAAGATCGACTTATTGAAAGCGCATTCGACTTCTTGGGAACACACTTGACAAGATTGCCTTGCTAAGAGGGAATTGAGATTGGAATTAGTAGTTATTGAAACAACAATTCGATTCGGTATTCACGAACATAAACATTATTGATCTACGACAATTGATGTTGATCAGATCAATTTTTGAAGTCGGGATCAAGGATTACCTTGAGTATTCGATATACAAAGAAGAGTCTCGAGAATTGTCCTTGTAGACAAAGTAATTGACGTGAATCTCGAAAGGAAAATCTAATTCGACGATCCAAAGGAAATTGAGTCAAAGCGAAAGCCTAAGGTTGATTTTACCATATTGAATATTCTTTTAAACTTTTTTTTTTAATTTCTTTGAAATCTTTTTATTTTTCCTTCTATTATATTTATATTTATCTATAAATCCCCACCATTACTCAAATTCTACTTCATCCACTTATTGGCTCAAAGATTAAACAAAGAACGAATAAGTCATGAAGTTTCCTTAGTCTTTGTGGGATCGACCCTTACTTATCTTTTACTACGTTAAATTTCTTTTATTTATTAATTAAGAAGAATGAATTATTTTGACGTGAAAAGCGGCGCGCGTCAAATTGACATCGTTATCGGGGACTAACGGCGAGTTACTGATTTCTTTCTTTCTTTGTTTTTAATTTATGATCAGGAAGTGGAAGAAGCATTTATCTCAGAACATGTAGTCTGAATCAGGTCGTCGAGCTAACGACGTTAAAAATAGCGATTTATGGGAAGCAACCCATTTCGTTTTCTTTTAATTCGTTTCTTTTAATTCATTTTCAATTTTTAATTTTTAATTTTCGTTTGTTTATTTTACGTTTTTTATCTTTAATTTGAATTTTATAGGTACCCCGATCATTTTAATTCAAATACGTATGAAGACAAGGCAAAAAATTGTTTCAATTGAAGCAGGGGTCGGTCGAATTTAACCTTAAACCCTATTCAAAATAGTATAGAATCGAACAAAATAGTCCAAAAATTTACCATATTCAAAAAATAGAAAAAATAGGGCAATTTGGTTCAAACAGTACAGTTTTAATTCGAGTGAGTAGAAAATCCAGTTCAAATTGTTTTTTAGTTCAAGCAGGAAAAAAAAGAAAAAACTGAAAGAAAAAATAGAATGTTTCGAAATAGAAAAAAGAAAAAAAAGGAAAAAATGAATGAATAAAGTTTTGTTTTGCTTGTTTCGCATTCATTTAATTTTTACCTTCCTTTAAATAAATTTTCAAAATGATCTCTACTTTGTCTTGAATTTTTGAAACCCCATTTTTTGGCCTTTATCCTACCCAAACCTTAGCCCCATTACAACCCGTTTTGAAGTCCTCTTGATTAATGCATCATTTTCATACTAAGTAGTGGAGATTAGATTTAATTACAAGCCCATGACAATGTGTTGATTAGTTTAGGCTTGAGCGATTCTCTCATGTGAGGGAAATGAGTGAACTCATGTGAGGAACTAAATCTTGAATTCTTTGAAATTGATGGATGATTGAAATGCCTTGGTTGATTTACACTTAATTGGTTATGTCTTGCTTGATTGAGTTTGCTTAGAAATCTTGGAAATTCTATGAAATTAGAGCTGGCAACTTGAGATTTTTTGCATGATAATTGAGAAATACTTGAGGACAAGCATTGAATAAGTGAGGGGGAATTTGATTAGTGCTTAAATTATATATTATTTTATGATCAATTACTCCTTGACTATTTTAAGTTGCTAACTTGGCCCTTTTCGTTCATTTTCAATGCAGAACAATATATTCAAAAAATGTTGCTAAAACTGATGAAATTGTGCAATTTTTTATTTTCTGGATTCATGACTGAATTAGGGGCATGACTTTGGGCATGACGTTGCTGATGTAGCATCTAGTCAGCAGCTTTTAGAAGGTCCAGTCAGCAGATTACGTGAAGAAAGAGACTTAGCCACATTTTTCAAATTTAAATTAGGATTTATTTTATTTTTAATTTTTAGGAATTATCTTTTTAATTTTAAATGTAATTTCTTAGGATTTTAGAAGGCTATAAATACCCCTTGAGTAAGCCTAAATGAATCATCATTTCTTTCTTTCTTTAGTTTAATAAAAATTCTTTTATTTTATTTTCATTTTTCTTTAATTTTCTTTCAAGCCGAGGGTTAAATTGATCAGTCAATTCCAATGTGAGAATTGAAAAACACTTGAATAACTTCGGAATATCTCTCTCAATATCTACGCTTATTTTCAATATCAAAATAGTTTTCAAAATCAAAGATTGACTTTGGTCAAGATGTTGTTGCGATTAAATATGTGAATGGAAGGATCGGCTTATTGAAAGCACATTCGACTTCTTGGGAACACACTTGGCAAGATTGCCTTGCTAAGAGGGAATTGAGATCAAAATTAGTAGTTATTGAAACAACAATTCGAGTCTGTATTCACGAACAAAACCAGTTATTGATATACGATAATTGATGTTGATCAGATCATTTTTCAAAGTCGAAATCAAAGATTGCCTTGAGTATTCGGTATACAAAGAAGAGTCACGAGGTTTGCCCTTGTAGACAAAGTAACCAACATGCCCTTGTAGACAAAGTAACCAACATGAATCTCAAAGGGAAAATCTAATTCGATGATCCGAAGAAAATTGAGCCAAAGCGAAAGCCTAAGGTTGATTTTAACATATTGAATTTTCTTTTAAACTTTTTATTTAAATTTCTTTTTAATTTTCTTTGAAATCTTTCTATTTTTCTTTCTTCTATTTTATTTCTCTTCATCTATGCGTTTCAACTAAGTCTAGTGGATCACATTCATGACTCTTAAAGACATTTTCCAAAACTGTTATTCAATTAATGAAAAATCACATTATAAATGACATTTATGAAATTATAATAAATTATACTATAAAAACCCAACTCATAAATATCATAATAATAATAAATAAATAAATAACAAATTAATTTAAACATGTCTTAAAAATCCAAATTACAATAAACCAACATAAATAGCAAAATAGTAATCATTATAAAATCCAATACTTTTAAAATAAAGCCCATGTTACCAAAATAGAGTCAACTTAAAAGATAAAACATTACAATACGATATACTTCAAGAGATATGTTGATCCTCCAAATGCTTGATCAAGTGTATCTAACCAACAGTATC
This sequence comes from Hibiscus syriacus, assembly GCF_006381635.1. Taxonomy (NCBI): domain Eukaryota; kingdom Viridiplantae; phylum Streptophyta; class Magnoliopsida; order Malvales; family Malvaceae; genus Hibiscus; species Hibiscus syriacus. The sequence goes on from NW_024061783.1 coordinate 158,530, forward strand.
TGAAAGGGGAAAACATTTTTGAAAAGTGAGCTAGGCTCAGTGTGTCCCAACATTACTATAAAATCATGATAGGTACACTAAACAAATCATAGTCCAGTAAATCTCATAAAATTTTACTTTAGTAAATCTCATAAAAGAGTTACCCTAAGGGAACATCTTAGGGCCTGAGAGCCTACCCAAGATATATTTCGGGGATGTGGGGCCTACCTAAGAACACATCTTAGGGCCATAGGGCTAACCCGAGAATGATCTCAGGGCCGCAGAGCCTACCTAAGAGTCACATTAGGTCCGTAAAATTTTCCAGCTTGATCAGAGTTGTACTTTATAAATTCGTATTCCAAAAATTCAATTGCACCGTGACATAAATTCCATAAATCCATAAACATGGTAATCATATACCATTTCAAAAGAAAAATCAGATAGCAATCATAATCCATAAACCATCACATTAAATCGGTGCATCAATAAAACAATAACCAAATAATTCAGTGTACCACATATTAAAACAAATAAAACAGTTCAGTAATAAATAGGGAACACACCTCGATAATAGTTTCAAATAGTAGATCTACTGATTGTTGGTCTCGCCACGCTCTGCTACAGTTTTTGAACCTAATTCATAATAACACTATATTACTAATGGATATCATAATTAGTTTCTAAAATCATAAAATTTATGGGTCATATGGGTGAATACTGGCCCACGTGGTTTAACTGATCTAGAGAAGCTGGGTCGGGCTGTCGAACGGTCAGGAGAGTCTCTTGTACCTTCAAACATTTATAATTTATCAGTCACAAGTCTTACTTAATCATTCAAAGCTGAAAATCTTTAGTACATAAGCATTTTTCAGGTTTGACTATCAATTTGGAGGCTTTTCAGTTTGAATTTGACCAAACGGATTGCGGAATCGAAATCAGGACGTCGAAAAACATAAAGTATGACTTTTCAAAAATTTAAATTCTTGGTCAAAGTTAAAGTCAACGGGTTTGACTGATGAATTGAAGTCCTTCGGGTTTGAATTTGGCAAAACGGAATTCGGAAACGGATTCGGCACGTCGAAAAATGTCAGAATATGTATACTTGATCAAAATCAAAGGTCGTTTAATGGTCGTTTAAAGCCGGTCAAAGGGGTTCAATAGTCTACAGTCGAAAATTACAAAAATATCACATTTTTTAAAAATAATTCCCAAAATATCACTACTTTAAAAATAATTACTAAAATATCACCGATTTAAAAATAATTACCAAAATATCACCATTTTAAAAATAATTACCAAAATATCATCGTTTTAAAAATAATTACCAAAATATCATTATTTTAAAAATAATTCCCAAAATATCATCTGGTCGGGTAAACGGGTCGGGTCGGGTCAACCCGGTTCAGATTGGTTTGGACCGGTCAAGCCGGTCAACATAAGCTATCACCCGTCCAAATCTTCCCCACGCGTAGGGGCGGCGTGTGGGGGCGCGTATGACGTCCTCCGGTCTCCAAAAATTCCTGAAAAAAAATTCTAAAAATTCTTTTAAGGGATTTTGAGTCACCTACTAACCTCGGTTCAAATTTTTGAACGGTGGAGAGCTCGATTTCCACTCGGTCGAAACTTTGACCGCTTCACCTCCCATACGTGTCGCCGCCTACGCAGACAAGGAGGATACCGTCGGACTCGGAACGACACAAGGAACACGATGGTGCTAGAAGTGTCGAAAACCGATCAACGATCAGAGATGAATTTATGATTTTCTCGGTGGTGGTGCTAAAAAAACGTTGAGACTTTGACTCAAAATTCACGTCGTTTGGCAGCGTTTTGCTATAATTGGTTTACAGGGTTTTGTTCACGGGTCGAAGATGAACACGACGGTGGTTTCAATTTTATGATTGAAAGTCGGACGACGTCGGAATCGAGCTTGAAAGGAGGGGTACGGGAGAGCAAAGTTTAAGCAATTAACTTTTGTGTTTTCTGGTTTGAAACCAGAAAACACGCTTATATCACCAAAGATGCCGATAATTTTAGGGTAAATTCAAGGTTTGGTCTTTGAATTTCCTTTACTTCTAAAATGGCCTACAAATTTTGAAAATTTTTAATTTAGTCACCAAATTACACCGATTTAAATATTGTTTTTTCGGGTTGTTACAAATATTAAACAAAACACGAATAAATCATAAAGTTTTCTTAGTCTCAGTGGAATCGACCCTTATTTCTCTTTTAATACATTAAATTTTCTTTATTTATTATTTGAGAAGAATGAATTATTTTGATGCGAAAAATAACGCACGTCATATACTATAATTTAATTAGTTGGTCAAATAATTAATTAATCATAATTAATAACAAAAGACAACCATAAAGGTGATCTAACCGGAAGTAATTAAATTAATCTAAAATGGATAATAATGATGATAAACACAAAGATTCCCCATCAACACTCAGCACCACCCTTTTCTAAAATTGCTTTCCTCTAGTTTTGTTTAGTCAGAGTGCGAATCCTTTCCAGCGAGCCATAAATACTCAGTGCCGCTTCTTGGTGTTGTCAGAGAAATAAAAAGATTAAGATTTTGTTAATCAATTAATGCTTTTGTTTTTCTTTTATATATAATTTTTTATAAAATAAATCAATTTTATTCAAAATAAAAAATATCCTAAATTACAATAAAGGCTTACAGAACTACAACTTAAGATCACGTTTATATCAAACAACAAAAGATTAAAAATCAAACCAATAAGCTCAAACAAAGATGATACAAACAAAGATGATCACATCATGTTATGGAAGGAGCAGAGATAACAACATCAAGGAATGAGAATGAATATCTAGGAGGAGCTGGCAATGCAGAAGCAGTAACCAAGGACAACCAGGACAACCAAGAAATTCGCAGAAGTTTGAGAGAGAGAAAGACACCCCAGGCGTTAACAAATTTTGTCCGTTACTGAGATTTAAAAAATATAAATAAAACAGTTTGTAAAACGTGAAGGAATCTGTAATCCTTGAATTTTATTTCCAACTTAAATCTACTTTCAATTTACTCTCTTCATTCTCTGGTTTTCTCTGGTTTGATTCATAACAATTTGGTGCTTTCGTTGAGTTTCAATACCATGGTGAGTAACACTGAAGCAATCAAATCCTTGGAGGAGACAAGTGCACGTCACGATCAACTGTTGACCTCTATTCAAGCTAATGCGGAGGAGAAGAAGAACTGGAACGCCTCCACTCAAAAAACCCTTCAAGAAGTCCTGCGATAGTTGGCGATGATTTCTGCACGGTTGGGCACTACGACAACTACGTTTACTGAAGGCGACGATTCTGTGGATATCAGGAGTAACCGAGACAAATCGAAAATACGAGATGAATAAGAGGACATATTTCCTTTCTCGCCAAAATCGGTCCAAGTAGAATTACCCATATTCAATGGGAAAGAAGAGTGGTTGGCATCTACAAAAAACTTCTTTGAATTTTACGGCACTGAAGACCATCATCGGGTAACAATGACGTCCTTCAGAATGGAATGAACTGCCAAGAAATTGTTTCGTTGGATGCAACGCCAAAGACAACTGGCGGGTTGGCACCATTTAGTCGGTGCGATTCGACGACGATTCGGAGTAATGGAAATCGAATCGCCAGAAGGGCAGTTGTCCAAGCTGGTTAAAATCACGATAGTGGAAGATTATAAAACACGCTTTGAACATATGGCCCTGCGCACAACCAACCTCTCGAATGAGTTCCTTACACAATGTTTTATGTCTGGGCTTCATCCAGATATTAAAAATGAGGTCTTGAGACATCGTTCTAATTCAATGAGTGAGGTGCTAGCTTTGGCTCGATTTCATGAGGCCAAGTTTAATGAGACACGGAAGGTAATGAGCCGCATGCCAAATATGAAACTACCTCCTATTTTACCTACGCCAACAACATGTCCATCAACGTCTAAAGCACAAACAATTCGTCCACTACCATCAGAACACTATACAGTATCTTCTACTCCTATGCAACCTCGTCGGATTTCTACCGCTGAAGCTCAATCACGGCGTGAGCAAGGGTTATGTTATTATTGTGACGCTAAATTCGTCCCAGGCCACAAGTGCAAAGATCCTCAATTATTCTTTTTGGATGATGAATAGGAGGACGAACAACCAGTTCAGACCACTCTGGTGATGACAAATGAGAGCAATGAACTAGAAAGCTCCGATGATACTACACGTGAACAATCTTTGGTCTCCTTCAATGCTCTTGCAGGATGTTTAACTCCTAATACTCTTCGTGTTATGGGAGAGGTTCGTGGACGCCAGGTGCGAATTTTGATTGACGGTGGAAGTACCCATAACTTTGTCCAATCTCGAGTAGCGAAACATTTGGGTCTACCAGTGACGGCAGTGCCGAATTTCTGGGTATTGGTGGGAAATGGAGAAAAATTACAAAATGAAGGTTGTGTCCGCGATCTCAAATTGCGAGTTCAAGGTACCAAATTGACAACTGATTTTTATGTGCTACCATTGGAAGGTACTGAAATGGTCTTAGGCGTCGCTTGGATGGCCACTCTAGGACCGGTGACTATGGATTTTGCAACGCTCAGTTTTCAATTTTGTCAAGGGGACAAGGAACATCGTTAACAAGGGAACACGGGGTTAGCTCCTCAATCCATACATTTGCATTCCTTACGACGTATGACAAATACTAAAGTTGTTGCTGCATGTTATTTGTTGCAAAGCGATGTACAACTGGCTACACAGAACATGTTGAACATAGGGGATATGAAAACACTATTGTCTGAATTTGAGAAGGTTTTTGTAGCTCCACACGGTTTGCCGCCGATGAGAGAAATCGATCATACTATTCACCTGCAACCTATGAGTAAACCGGTTAATGTCAGACCATACAAGTATCCTTATTTTCAGAAAGATGAAGTAGAACGTCAGGTTCGGGACATGTTGGAAAATCAATTGATTCGCAAGAGTAATAGCCCTTTTTCTTCCCCAGGGCTGCTCGTAAAGAAGAATGATGGAACATGGCGGTTTTGCGTAGACTATCGTGCTTTAAATGCAATTACAGTTAAAGATAAATTTCTTATCCCTATTGCCGATGAATTGTTTGATGAACTGGGTAATGCTCACTTCTTCTCTAAGTTAGATTTGCTTGCTGGATATCATCAAATCTGAGTCAAAGCTGAAGATGTTTCGAAAACGGCATTCCAAACACATGACAGACATTACGAATTTCTCGTAATGTCATTCGGATTAACAAACGCGCCATCCACTTTCTAGGCAATAATGAACGATCTTTTTCGCCAATTTTTACTTAAATTTGTTTTGATTTTTCTGGATGACATTCTTGTGTATAGTCGAAATTGGCATGAACACTTAAACCATGTACGACAAGTGCTACAAACGCTGCAAGAGAATGGTTTTATTACAAAAAGTAGCAAATGTACATTCAGACAAACCTCAGTTGAGTATCTGGGTCATGTAATTTCTCGAGAGGGTTTGTCAGTAGATCCTTCAAAGGCTGAGGTAATAAAAACATGGCCGATACCTACAACGATCAAGGACGTGCGAAGTTTTCTGGGCATCGTAGGATATTATCGTAAATTTATTAAAGGATTTGAAGGTTTTTGTAGATCCACACGGTTTACCGCCGATAAGAGAAATCGATCATACTATTCACCTACAACCTATGAGTAAATCGGTTAATGTCATACCATACAAGTATCCTTATTTTCAGAAAGATGAAGTAGAACGTCAGGTTCGGGACATGTTGGAAAATCAATTGATTCGCAAGAGTAATAGCCCTTTTTCTTCCCTAAGGCTGCTCGTAAAGAAGAATGACGGAACATGGCAGTTTTGTGTGGACTATCGTGATTTAAATGTAATTATAGTTAAAGATAAATTTCTGATCCCTATTGCCGATGAATTGTTTGATGAACTGGGTAATGCTCACTTCTTCTCTAAGTTAGATTTTCTTGCTGGATATCATCAAATCTGAGTCAAAGCTGAAGATGTTTCGAAAACGGCATTTCGAACACACGACAGACATTACGAATTTCTCGTAATGTCATTCGGATTAACAAACGCGCCATCCACTTTTCAGGCAATAATGAACTATATTTTTCGCCAATTTCTACGTAAATTTGTTTAGATTTTTCTGGATGACATTCTTGTGTATAGTCAAAATTGACAGGAACACTTAAACCATGTACGACAAGTGCTACAAACGCTGCAAGAGAATGGTTTTGTTGCAAAAAGCATCAAATGTATATTCAAACAAACCTCAATTGAGTATCTGGGTCATGTAGTTTCTCGAGAGGGTTTGTCAGTAGATCCTTCAAAGGTTGAGGTAATAAAAGCATGGCCGATACCTACAACGATCAAGGATGTGCGAAGTTTTCTGGGCATCGCAGGATATTATCGCAAATTTATTAAAGGATTTGCAACCATTGCAACGCCAATCTCTGATTTACTTGGCAAAGGGAAGTCATTTGAATAGACTAAAGCAGCTCAACACGCCATGGATAAGTTGAAAGTATGTCTTTGTTCTGCTCCATTGTTGGGATTACCACAATTTGACAAAGAATTTCATGTCGAAACTGATGCTTCTAGAACAGGGATAGGAGTCGTTTTAACCCAAGAGGGTAAACCTTTGGCTAATTTTAGCCAAAAACTTAACCCAAGAATGCAAGCTACTTCCACTTACAACCGAGAAATGTTTGCCATCACCCAGGCAGTAGGGAAATGGCGACAATATCTGGTTGAACGAAAATTTAGCATCATTACTCATAAAAAATCATTACGCGAATTAAACCAACAGACTATACAGACTCCAGAACAACAAAGATGGTTGTCAAAATTAATCGGGTATGATTTTGAGATTCGTTATCGACAGGGAAAACTTAATAATGTTGCTGATGCATTGTCTCGAGAAATCGAAGCTACTCTCATGGCTTTCTCTCGTCCACTATTTGGCATTATTGATGATATACGAGCTGCAAGTCGGCAAGATGTTGATATTTAGTATATTCGGGATAACATTCTAAAGGATGTGACTGACTATGCTGGTTACAAAGAACACGAAGGTTTGATGTTGGTTGCAAATGGGGGACATACTGGTATTACTCGTACGTTTCAACGATTAGATGCCAATTTCTACTGGAATGGTATGAGGAGAGACGTTCGTCAGTTTGTCTCTGAATGTCAAGTTTGCCAACGTATGAAAAGCACTAGTTTGGCTCCAGCTGGCCTTCTTCAACTACTTCCCATTCCCAACCAAGTATTTGAAGATATTTCTTTAAACTTCATTGTAGGCTTGCTGAAATCTAATGTGAAGGAGACTATATTGGTGGTGGTCGATCGACTCACTAAATACAGACATTTTTTTGCACTACCGAGGCACTTTGATAGCAAATATGTGGCCAACATTATGGTTCAAGGGATCATAAAACTTCATGGAATACCAAGAACAATAATCAGTGACAGGGATCGAATTTTTGTGAGCGAATTATGGACAGAAATAGCCAAATTACAGGGGACTGAGTTGTGTTTAAGCTCATCTTATCACCCACAAACTGATGGGCAAACCGAAGCTTTGAATCGGTGTCTCGAGATGTATCTTTGTTGTATGGCAGGGGATGATCCGAGCAAGTGGGAACAATACTTAGTATGAGCTAAATACTGGTACAATATGGCTTATCAGACCTTAGCTGGTATCACTCCTTTTCAAGCTTTGTATGGGCGTGAACCTTCCACCATCGTTCACTACCTAGAAGGAATTTCTCCTAATGCTCAGGTAAATCGTGACTTGCAAGAGAGTGATGCATTACTTAGGGTCTTGAAACACAATTTAAGTCAAGCACAAGGACGTATGAAAACTCAGGCGGATAAGCATCGACGCGAACTGGAACTAGAAGAAGGTAGCTGGGCTTTTGTGCGTTTACAACCTTATAGACAATTTTCGTTATGACTACGGAAAAATCAGAAGCTTGGTCCACGATTCTTTGGCCCTACCGAGTTACAAAACGCATTGGACCTGTCGCTTACAAGCTAGAACTCCCGGAGTCCGCTCGTATCCATCCAATATTTCATGTGTCCCAACTCAAACCTTGTAAGGGCCAACCTCTTCAACAAATCACTCATTTGCCTTTGATAACCGAGGAATTTGTTCCACCTGCACCAACTGAGAACCTTGAGGACAAGGTCATTCTTTCAGGAAGGGGTACTGTCATGGAAGGAGCTGAGATAACAACATCAAGAAATAAGAATGAATATCTAGGAGGAGCTGGCAATGCAGAAGCAGTAACCAAGGACAACCGAGAAATTTGCAGAAGTTTGAGAGGGAGAGAGACACCCCAGGCGTTAACAGATTTTGTTCGTTACTGAGGATTTAAAAAAATATAAATAAAACAACATGTAAAACGTGAAGACATCTGTAATCCTTGAATTTTATTTCCAACTTAAATCTACTTTCAATTTCCTTTCTTCCTTCTCTGATTTTCTCTGGTTTGATTCATAATACATCGGCAAACGAACAAAAAAAGAGTATAAAGTTATTGAAAGACTACTGAAAAATTATAAATCAGACTCGAGCTATTTTTAGTAGGGAAGATCAACAAAATATCAAATAAGTGTCATCCTGATCAGTCGTGACGATGTCAAATCAACCCTTTAAAAAAGAAATGAAAAAAGATCAAATAACTAAAAAACATGCTAAAAACACAAGAAAATGTGTTTTAAATATAGATAAAAACGTGTCATACCAGTAAACTTATCGAAAATAAAAAATAAAAGAAAATAGAGATACAATATAAAGAAAAGAAAAATACAATAAAAAATACCGACAGTCGACAACCAACATTAAAATTAATGCAGTCGCTGATCAACAATTTATATATTTAAAGGTTGAATATATTTTAATTTAGATATAATAAATAATTTAAACATCAATGAACAAAATCCTAACACGTCACCTAGGAATAGTAAATGGCGGACGGGTACACTTTTAAAAAACTCTTCCTGTCGCTGTCTAAGTTACTTCATTCCTGATTTTTAGTTAATTTATTTCTCTTTTCCGCGGGAGAGAAGAAGAGAGAATCAATCCTCGATATTACAGTGTAAATATTACTTATAATACGCTCAATGTTAAAGTAATCATTTCTTCCCCAGAAACTTTGAACATAACGTCGAAAAATTAAGGAAAAAAATACCAAGAACGAGGAGAGGCATTGCCCAATCGCACATGGCATCTTGAGCTTCGCCTTTCTCCACATTTGTTGTTTTCTTCTCAATCACATGCTCTCCTTTCTTTCTTTTAGAAAAACTACTCTCGTTTTTCTCTATCATCTCAACACTTGGCCTCTTCATTTTTTAGTATATATATTTTTCCATTAGCATTTGAAGATTCATTGATTCAATTGTTGAAGAGAAAGATATTCCTCAGATCTACAGTGAAAAAAGTTTTTTAGTTTTGGTTTTTGTTGTCAACCCAAGACTCTGTTCTTTGCATGAATGATTGTGATTCGATCTCAGATCTACACTTGGAAGGGGATTTATAAGCTTTGGCTGTTTTTGTCAACTTACTCTGTTCCTTGCAGTAATGGTCCTCGTGATTCTATCTTAAAGGTTAGCTTACTGCTGTGTTCGTTTCGGCTTGTTTAATCTCACTTTATTGATCGATTTCATTTCATTCAAACAAATCTTATTATTCTCCTAGCTTCATTCCCTTGAATTCAGATTCGAACACGACTTTAGAATGTGATACAATTTTGTTAGTGTCAATTAAAGTCCTTAGTTTCTAGTCAAATTTAGCTCAGCTCAGATGACTTTGATTCCTTTTTTCTTCCCTGAAACTTGGATCACTTTTCTTTTCATCTTTCAATATTTCTCCGTTTCCGATGGTTTTCTTTACTTTCTCTGTTCCAAGCGCTGTAAATCTTTGTCGTATAATTCGGTTTCAAATAAAATTTGATTTGAAATGAAGAAGCAAAGCTGGAAAAAGTCTGAATCAATTGATTTATTTTTCTTCCGTCGCTTTTACTATGGATGCTTTACATTCTTAAATTAATTTTATCAAACAGGTTTTGCTCTGATTAAAAGGTGCTTTACAGAGAGTAGTGAAGGGTGTCTTTGTTTTCTCTTTTGATGTTCATTTATGTTCTGAACATTTCAGAGAGGTTGCAACTAGCATGGTTTGTGAGATGGAGACCGATCAAATTGAAGACATGGACGTGGAAGTCCTTTCTTCAATGTGGCCTGAAGATGTTGGAAATGAAGCTGGAAAACAGTTTAATGTAGAAAAGCCAGGAGGTGAACAAGATATGTTGCAGGAGGTTACAATTGTAGAGGAACCAACTATAGTTGATTTCCAGCGTCTTTTAGAGCTGACAAATTATACTGACAAAGGTTCATCTCAGTTAGCATTCCTTGTAAAACACTGGGAATATAAGCAAGCAAATGCTGTTCGTCTTCTTAGAGAAGAACTTGACAATTTAAGCAGGCAAAGACAGGAATCTGAGCTTAAGAAATTGGAGATATTGGAACAGCATCGTTTCGAGGAGGAAAGGTATGGAGGAGATAAACGCCCGATTTCCATACTGGATGAAGTTCTTGATATATGGCAAGAAGTTCCACGGAGGAAAAATGATGTTGTGGTTCCAAGTAAAAGAGTTGAAATTGATGCTGAATATGACACTGTTATATACTGGAAACAGCAAGCCATGCATTTTGAGAAAATGTTGGAAGCAAGCATCAATAGAGAGCAGAATCTGAAGGAAAAATTGCAAGAAAGCATACAAAAACTGGAAAAGCAGTCCTCACCTGTAGAAGAGTTGTCCCAGATTCTTAAAAGAGCAGATCATTTCTTACATTTCGTACTTCAAACCGCCCCCGTTGTCTTTGGACATCAGGTAATCATGAAAGGTTTAGTGAGATGAGATGCTGCTTCCCAAATAAACATGTACTGCCCTAACCGAATTCATGAAAACTGTACATTCTTAATTCATGTGAACAAGATGAGAAATCATCCAATATATCTTTTAGCGAAGAATCCACATATGCTGATTTTAGCTGCTACTGAAATCCTCAATATGCAGCTACAAGTAGATATCAAATGAGTAAAACTTCCGAAGTTTGCTGAAATTTGATCAGAATATGTATTTTCTTTATTAGACCAAAACTTTATATGTTGATTTTATATCATCCTTTTCAATTACTAGAGAAAGACCTTTAGCTAATGAAACTACTTTGATCAACTTCCAGGATAAAGAGCTGCGATATCGCTTTATTTATAACCATTTTCCAAGCTTACAAGAGGAGGTAATATATTGCCCTAGAAGTTCTTATTCAAGGTTTGATGATCTTTTGTTAAAGTGTTGGGTGTGTGATCATATTTTTTCCTCGTATTAAATTTTTGTTTCCTTTGTAACTTCCTCTCTCATCTTCTGCAGTTCTCCATTGACATTGAATTGCATAAGAATTACCTGAAACTTAATGCGTGTTCTTATTTCAGGATATTTTAGGAAAAACGGATGTGGAAATTTTTACTGGTTCTGGTGTTAAGGAGTCTCAGGATTTTAAAAAAGAAGTGATGGAAAAAGGATTACCTGCAAAGAGGGAAATCACATTTGAGACAGAGCTGTTCGGGTCAAAGACTTTCTTGATATATGTGGAACCTGTTTTTAGCAAAACAGGGGAGACTATTGGTATAAACTATATGGGCATGGATGTCACTGATCAGGTACTTTCAGTTTGTTCAAATTGGTTGTCTAAGCTATTAATTGAGATGGAGAAGCTTGTTTATTTATGTTTCTGGTTGCATAAAAGGTAAGGAAAAGAGAAAAGATGGCAAAGCTTCGAGAGGAGATTGCAGTACAAAAGGCAAAGGAAAAAGAACTCAACAAAACCATACACATAACAGGTTCGTTTACTTAGAGAAGTCTCAATATTTGTGAATTTCTCTTTAGCTACCTTTTAAAGCTCTGTAGTAACTCTTGCCTTTCCCCCTTACACTACACTTCCTGTAGAGGAGACAATGCGTGCAAAACAGATGCTGGCGACCATGTCTCACGAGATAAGATCTCCTCTATCTGGGGTTGTTAGCATGGCCGAGATACTTTCTACCACAAAACTTGATCAAGAGCAAAAGCAATTGTTGGATGTCATGTTATCTTCTGGAGATTTGGTCCTTCAACTTATAAATGACATCCTTGATCTTTCCAAGGTTGAATCAGGTTCGGATTTTATTTGACAAACACATTTTGTTTTTCAATTTTCATCTGTGACTAGTTGAACTTCTTGTAGTTTATAGCCACAACTGCTGTGAGAGGTCAGGTTAAAATGACCTTGTAATATACGTTTAGAAAGTTCAGTTTCTATTTCACAATTCACATTATTTAAAACATTCTGATTCACAGTTCACATTATTGAAAACATACTTTTTGAGGCTATAGCTTCTTCATATTTTGTTCGATAAATAGACATGCTATCATTCCCATAAGTTGGAATTTCTAAATATATCCTCCTTTCTATGTTTCTTTAGGTGTTATGAAGTTGGAAGCTACTAAATTCCGACCAAGAGAGGTGGTAAAGCATGTTCTCCAGACAGCTGCAGCATCATTGCAAAAGATTCTTACCTTGGAAGGACATGTGGCAGATGATGTTCCTATTGATGTCAGTGTTTTATCCAAGCATTTCCTTCCACTATTAATTTAGACATTAACTTTCGTTTTGTCATTTGCTTATTTTTTCTTTGGAACGTTTTGAATTGATTTCAGGTCATTGGAGATGTCTTAAGAATTCGACAAATTCTCACCAATTTGATCAGGTACTGAATTATGAATGTTCATCAAAAAATAAAATTATCATCAGAATATTGTATGGAATAGAGAGGTTGCACTGGTAGCATTAATCAGGACCTAATAACTGACTGTTCAAAGAAATAAACATGTGCTACCGCAAGTGTGAAAGTAGTTTCATGGGAACTAATGGTTCTATCAGTTTTGCTGATAAGATATTTTAAAATATATTACTATTTATCACCTCACTTTCTCACATGTTGGGTAAAACCATTTTCTTTCTTCAGCAATGCGATCAAGTTTACACATGAAGGAAAGGTAGGAGTAAAACTTTATCTAGTACCAGAGCCGCCTTTTGCAAAAGAAGGATCTCAGCACGGATCTGATGGATCAACTGCTAATCAATCTACAACTAGTGCATCTAAAGCAGAGTCATATACATCAACTTCTAAAACTAGCAGTGATCAGAATGAGTTTCATGGTAAGAAAAACGAAGGACTATGCCAAAATAATACATATCGTGAACCTGGTACTCCAGTCATGAATGGAACAACAGATGGGTCTGAGGAGCAAGTAGAGTTACCTGCAACAACAGTGTGGCTACGGTGTGATGTATACGACACTGGAATAGGAATACCAGGTACATATGAATGCTTGCTTTAAATCATTACATGACACGAAATCTGAGATTTTGTTTGGTATACAAAAGTTGATTCAGGATGGGGATTTTTCCTGTCTTTTCGCGTGACAGAAAATGCTTTACCTACTCTTTTTAAAAAGTATATGCAAGTCAGTGCTGATCATGCCCGAAAGTATGGCGGTACAGGACTAGGCCTCGCAATATGTAAACAGCTGGTGAGATCTTTCTATAAAAAGATTATATTTATTTGGTTCCGAAATTTCGTTCTGCAGTTGATATTATCGTACAAGAATCAATTTATATATAGTGTATGCTTGTAGCTAAGTTGTCTTAACCAGCTCAGTTGGTAAAGCATAAGATTCTTAATCTTGAGGTCGTGGGATCGAATCTCACGGAGGGCATTTCATAATTTGGAGGTCTTCTACGAAAACTGCTCTTAACCTGATGTTGGGGGCAGCCTACTATCTTACCTCCCCTTACCCCTTTACATATGGGAACAAGAGACAACCATTTTGTAGCTAAGTTGTCTCCCCAGTCTTATTTCTGCTTAATGAACCCATGTGGTAGGTCAAATAATAGAGAGAGAGAGTGAACAAAAAAAAATCATATACTTCCATGTTAGAATATAAGTAGCTTTTTTCAGTGCTTTTCAACATTTTTTAGCTAGTTTTTTAAATAAAATAAAAACCTTCTTTTAGCTCGTACAAGCCCATATATGTATCTCTCGCATTTATAAACTAATATCTTATATGGAAAGGAGAAATTTAAGCATATTACTCCAAACAATAGCCCAATTCCAAGATCATGAAAAAGTTGGGAATCTGTGATGCTATGTGTTTTATGTACGTTTTCTTTTGTCTTGAGAAGTTTAAGCCGTTAATATATGCAGATATGATACTATTGCTTGTACCAAACCTAACAGCATTCATTTTTTTGGAGTAGGTTGAGCTAATGGGCGGCCGCCTTACTGTATCCAGTCGAGTGAATTGTGGTTCTACATTTACGTTTATCCTACCTTACAAGGTTTCTACATCATGTGATAGTTCTGATGACCCAGATGACCTCTCGGATATGGCTGATCATGATGCTATGGATGACGATGAAACTGCTGGCTTTTTCCAATTCCTGCCGCTGACTTTGGGATCGCTATTCTCTTCTAATGGATCTAGCAGAACACAAAAATTAATGCCACATAATATTAGCTACGCAAAGCCTCATAAGCTTGATGGGTTGTCAGAGCATTGTTATTCATTTCCCATGAATAATGGTCGACCACAGGAGATATATTCAACTGTACAGATATCATGCGAGCCTGGAAGTTCAATTAATCACAGTTGGGACCCAGATAATAAAAGTTGGAGTTCCTCAGAGAAAAGCCAAGCGGTGGAAATGAAAATCAATATAATCGAGCCCCAGCTCCCTCCTAAGAGGCAGAAGAAACCTGATGTGGGTTCCCTTTCCACATTGAACGGCCGTCAACAAGTATCGAAAAACTCTACCACCTCAAAGCCTAAGATCCTACTTGTGGAAGATAGCAAGATTAATGTAATGGTGGCACAGTCAATGTTGAAGCAGTTAGGCCACACGATCGATGTTGTGAACAATGGTGCTGAAGCTGTCCGTGCAGTTCAGAAACACAGTTATGATCTTGTCCTGATGGTAATTCTTTCAATTCCTTAATCTGTTTCCTATGTTTCGTGTTGGTGAAAACAAAACGAAAGCTAACTATGTTTAGGGATGGAATATGCATGCATTTGAATTCTGAAAGCTCATTTATGTTGCAGGATGTGTGCATGCCGGTCATGGATGGCCTTCAAACAACAAGATTGATTCGTTCCTTTGAAGAAACTGGTAATTGGGATGCAGCAGCAAGGGTTGGGATAAAGCAAGATTCGTCAAAGCCAGCTCGTACACCTCCAACCAAGCGAATTCCCATAATTGCGGTGAGCCCGTCACTTTTACTCCCTCAAATTGAACTCAAATCAATTAATTTATCACCAACATTTTTAATGCACTGCTGCAATCATAACATGAAGTTCATGTTTCTAATGTTAATCTATATGAATGTATGTACAAATGCAGATGACAGCAAATGCATTGCCAGAGAGCGCAGACGAGTGTTACGCAAATGGTATGGATTCATTTGTTTCAAAGCCTGTTACTTTCCAAATTCTGAAAGAGTGTATTGAACAATATTTGGCCTGAAGAACACATCTTGTAAATGACGAGTACGTATAGAAAATTGGCAAAGCATGGTAGGAAAGCTTTGTCAATGCATCTTCTTCTTATTCTCACCCATTACACCATCTCTTCATAGATTGTATTCCATTTGTTTTCTCTCATCTCCCATAGCTTTTCCGACAAAATAAAATTTATGTTTCTGAATGAGGAAGATAAATATCACCATGTCAAATTTATGGTCGTTGGGGTCACTGGCAATAGCTTCACCAAGTGTACCAATTTTTTTTTGGATAAATCAAGTTTTATTACCCAAAATAGCAGTAAACTGCTAACAAAACAGTGCAATCAAAGGAACAAGAGTTGGGACTATTTACAACAAAATTAGACTATATCTCAATGATTACAAAGAGCTAAGTTAATGCTATCTAATCTATTAACATTTCTATTACTTAGAATTGTTCCTACTATCTCCTTCATAGTATTGATAATTCCTTCTTCGGTTCTGTAAACTCCCTTGAATATCCTACGATTCCTTTCCTCCTAAATGGTGTAATTAAAGGTGCACCATGATAGCTTCAGAATGCAAGAAAGTAGTGATTTACCCTTCCATGTAGAGGTCGCCCACTCCAGCAGGTTAGTCCAAGTCAAGAATTGCTTGTTCAAACCAGAAAGTTGAAGGATTGATCTCCAAATGGAAGCAGTTTTCGGGCACTCGACAAAGAATTGGTTTCTAGTTTCACTTGCATCCGAGCAGAAAATGCAAAGATCATTGGTAATAATACCAAGTCATTGCAATCTGTCCCTAGTGGGGAGCCGATCTAAAATAACCATCCATGAAATTATGCTATGCTTCGGGACATGAAGAGGATACCATATAAGTTTATGCCATGGGATTTTAGTATCTCTAGGACGGATCTATTTCCAAATCTCTTTAGTGTTTTTTACTACTGTTACACACACTGTTTGAGCAACATTTCTGAGCTTCAGCATTCGCTTAAAGCTCTAGCTAGCACTTTGCGGTTCTTCCATGGTCCAGAAATCATGTTGCTTAATTATGTAGTTGTGAAGCCACGCTATCCATAGAGAACCCTCCCCCACAAGTAATTTCCTGATAAGAAAAATTTGGCATGCACTGTTCCAGGACTTGATGTCCTTTAATCCCAGGCCTCCTTCTGATTTTGGCTTACAAATTTTCACCCAGCTCACCCTTGCGCCAATTGCATAAATGTCTGATCATTTCCAGAAAAATCTGGAACATGATTGCTCAATCTTCTTGATAATGGACTGTGGTAAAACTAGTTGTCTACACCAATAATTAGCAACGCTGTAGAGAACCATCTTAATAAGCTCAACCTTTCCTGCATAACTCATTTTCTTCTTAGACCATTGTTGAATTCTGCTCTTGATATTGTCAAGCAGGGCTTAAAAATATTTATCGATAAGCTTTCTGGTAACAAGTGGTACCCCCAGGTATCTAACAGACAACCTACCTTGTTTGAAACCAGTATAGTTGATGATAGAATCAAGTTTATGAGCTGTAATACCTACAGTGAAAATCTCGCATTTATATGTGTTAAGCTTCAGCTCTGAATATTCATAAAAACAGTCCAAAACAGTGATGACTCCCATAACAGACTCAAGGTTTCCTTTGCAGAAAATTAATAAGTCATCCATAAATGACAGGTGGGTGAGTTCAATTTTCTTGCATTTAGGATGGAAGGAAAAAATCCCTCTGAAAGCAACATTATTGAGAATATTAGAGAGCACATTCATAACCAGAACAAACAAAATAAGGGAAAGCGAATCTCCTTGCCTGATTCCTTTTGCTCCCTTAAAATATCCAACCAAGCTTCCATTGAGAGCAATGGAGTATCTAGCATCCGTATAGAAAGAAACAATACAATCGATAAATTTAGGAGGTAAATCCATAGATTTAAGAACTGCATTAATAAAGTCCCAATTGATAGAGTCAAAGGCCTTTTGAAGATCAATTTTCAGTGCACACCTAGGTGAAATGAGCTTCCTCCCATATCCTTTAACGATTTCTTGAGCAAGAAGGGTATTATCAACTATACTCCTTTCTTTGACAAAATAATATTGATTAGGTGCAATAATTGTTGGCAGCAGATTGGTCATTCTATTGACAAGAATCTTTGTAATGGTCTTGTAAATAACCGAGCAACAAGAAACGGGTCGAAAGTCGGAAACTTTGCTATGATTTGGCTTTTTAGGAATCAAAGCAATAGTGGTTGCATTAAAGGCTGGATAAATAAATGATTCTTGAAAGAAATACTTTATTGCCTTAATAACATAATTACCAACCACTGGCTAAGCTTTCTTGAAAAAGATAGATGTAAAACCATCGGGTCCGGGAGCCTTGTCATTACCTTGGCTGAACATAACATCTTTAATCTCATCATTAGTAACTTCCTTGATAAGAGTTTTAGGGTTTACAAGTGAAGAAATTGGTTGCATAAGACCTTTAAGAAGTGTAGGAGAGCAATCTTTTACTTTTGGATCCTTAGAACCTAAAATATTATTGAAGAACTCAATTATTTCCGAGGACATTTCATCGAATGATTCAAGTCTTTCCCCCCGATTGTTGACAATGACTCTTATAGTCTGTCTCTTGTTCTTAGTAGCAATGACTGAGTGAAAGAACTTTGTGCATTTATCACCCTCCTTTAGCCAATGCATTTTAGTTTTTTGTTTTAAGAACATGGTCTATGCTTCTTCTAAAGAATTGAACTCTCTATGCAACTCGAGTTCTTTCTCCATGGAATCATCACCTCTTAAGGTAAGAATTTGTTGCCTATGAAGTTATTCTCTTTTTTGTCTATTCTTTTTTTTGTCTAGTTCGAGCCGAGATGTCACTGAAATAGTCTTTATTGAGCTGTTTAAGACTGGCTTTGAGGCGTTTAAGCTTTAGGAATAAAGACTTCATTGGGTTGCCTTGTGCTTCCATATTCCAATATTAACTAACAATGTTAAGGAACTCTGGATGAAGAGTCCAACAGTTGAAGAGTTTGAAGGGTTTGGGTCTATTTATATGGGCCTCTTTGTAAAGATCAACCACTGCCATACAGTGATCAGAAGGACCAGGTGCTAAGAATTCCACAAAAGAGTGAGGAAAATGTTCGAACCATATAGGATTAATGAGAAGTCTGTCGAGTTTCCGAGCAAGGTAATTGTCACTTTGTTTGTTACTCCACGAGTATGTAGGACCAAAGAAAGGATGATCTTGTAACTGTAAATCCTAAGTGATTTCTTGAAAATCTAACATGTCAGAGGAGGTGATCATACCCATAAGCTCTAGATTAGAACTTTCATAATTGTTCAGGATGACATTAAAGTCACCTCCCAAGAGCCAAGGGAGGTTTCTATAATTATATTCAAGATGTTGAAGTTCTTGCCAAAGTTGTCTTCTAATAATGCCATTATTACTACCATATATTGCGGTAATAATGAATGGAGCACCAATAAACAGACCTTTGACAGTGATACTCTGATCCGTAGCATTACATAAGGAGAAATCCAAACCTTTCCTCCACAAGAACCATATTCTGTCATTCACTGCAAAGTCATAGTTGGTGAGAACATTCCAATTCTCAAAAGAAGTAGCTAATAATTCATCTGATTTTTCTACTTTCACTCAAGTTTCCATCAAGCATAGGATATCTACATTATTCTTAGCTGCCCTTCGAAGGACTTGGCCTTGTTTAAGAGGACTATTTAATCCTCTTACATTCTAAAAGGAAATGATCATTTTGCTTGGGATGAGGAGCCCGAATCCCCTCCTTTACTTCCTACTAAAGAACCCTTATATTTAACAAGATTAGCCTTATTTTTTATTTTGAGTTCTTTGATCAATTCAGCAACACCAGAAGTTGTTGCTCTTACTTTTTTACCTTGAAACTCTAAGGTAGGGTGAGTCTCATCAATCTTGTTTAGTAACTCAAATCGGTTACTGGACCCTATTAGTGCATCATGAGCTTTAACAGGCCTTCCTCTAATCCTTTTATTAAGGAGTGGAGGATCAGAAATGATATCTGCCGAATTATCAAGCTGGTCTAGTATTTTGGAATTATATTTATCAATAGGATCAGAAGGTGTTGATTGATCATTAACCGTAGAAGAGACTAATATTATGGGTTCACCCGAAGCATTGAAGACATTTTCTGAATGATGTGGCTCTAAGGAAGATTGGTTCTCTGCTTCGATATCCTTAGAAGATTTGTTCAAAGAAGAATTAGGATCAGCAGACATTGAATTTTGTTTATCATCAGTGCAAATAGTTTCGGTATCCAGGGGGAATGGAGAAGCAGAAACGTTTTCCCTCCAAACCAGTGTTAAGGCTTGAGGAATTGGATTATGCTTACATCCTTTAACACTATAACCGAACACATTGCAGTTTTTACAGCTATGAGGCATCCACGGAACTTCGACAACAATCGAAGTTGTTTGACCGTTGTTAAGAACTACATCAATAGACTTAGGAATAGCATCAGATGCCCCAATTTCAACACATACTTTTGCAAATTCTAACCTAGATTTAGAGGCAGTGATAGAATCTATTGAAAGGGGTGACCGATGGCACTTGCAATATAGCTAAGGCCTTCGCAGTTAAACAATTCAAGGGGAACATTATATAAATGTACCCATATTGGAATTCTTGATAAATCAAGATGCAGTTTTTCCATGTTCGGTACCCATTTTCTAAGGATTAATGGTTTGTTGAAGATGTGCTAAGGGCCATTCTCTAATACCCAATTCCGAGCTTGTTCTGAACTAAATGAAAATAGGTAAAGGTTGTTACCTGCATAGATGATCTGCACATTTGCTCCTTGCAAGGGTTTTCTCCACAGAGTATCAATAATTTGTTGCAGAGAAGCTAATCCCCGAGAAATTGCCCCACAAGCGAGAGACCCCATTCTTTAATTCCACCTTCGAACACTTCGGGTGGCGGATGGACGGTCGGAATCCCATCTCGGGAATTTGAGGGAAAATACTGTAACTGAGTCCCAACGGAACATGAAAATAATTTACTCCAGTCATCAATAGACCGTACGAAGCTTTTCCAAATGTACCAATTTTGATCTTTATTACACGATCAAATGAGAGTTCGGTTCTTACATACACAAGTATAGTGAGGAGTATGTTAGTTCATTTCCCTTGAAGAGATCCCCGACGTTACAAAGTCAACCTCTTCATGTGCAACTTCACATGTAGCCTGAAATGAAAGCGACGTATGCATATGTGCAAAGTATATATAGAGTTTCAACTAATCCACGAGTCAATCCTTATTTAAAGAAAAAAAACTGTTTGAACAGCCTAATTTCAACAGAAAAGGATAAATTAATTGTAAAGTGGTTTAAAGGAAAAAATAATTGATATTCATAGATCCCATTCAAGTGGGTTGCCCACCCCTTCTTCCAATTGTGACAAAAAAGACCCCAAATCCTTATGCGATATTTTTGTGAGTGGAGAGTAATGATTGCATCATTCAACGAGTTAAAATAATGAAACAAATCTATTAGGATCCATTTTAATTAGTTGCAATCAGTACATGATTAGTAGTAGTAGCTATGCATGAATAAAAAGCAGAGACAGAAGGTGATATCATGAACCACTCTTGGTGTTTGAAAGATCCCTCCCTCACTCACACACCAAATGTTGTAGCTTTAATCACTACATATATCCAACAAAACATGCATATCCTTACCACTGGCTTTTGGTGTCTTTATGGACACACAATCTTAATAATCTACCTCTACAGATACGCCATGAAGTGGGATTCCCATCATTACCCACTTTGATTAATTATCTCCATAATAGCCCACCTTATCCATCAATCATGTTCTGCAGTTTTTCATAATAGGAATTGATTAACTAACAAGTTCAAAGTTGTACAATAACCCAAGGCTTTCTTAATACGAAATATTGAATTTGATTTATGAACAAACACTTTTTCTCCCTCTTTTATACACATAAAGTGAAGGCCGAAGTTATATGGAACGAATAAATGGTAAAGAAGAGTGAAATAAATTATACAACAAATGATGAAAATCACAAAATAATATTACCACTACCCACAAAAGCAAAGATTATGCTTTTGTTATATATATAATGATTGTAGTGGATGCCTCCATCAGCAATACTCAGTGCGTTTTAACTGCATCTCCCTCTTGCATTTACAATGGGTTAATGTTTTCAACGGCGGGGTAGGACAAGATTCTTGTTCCACAATAAACAATGCTCTTGCAGGCTTGGCTTCTAATGATGGTTAATGGCCAAGTTTAGGACATTCCTTTGTAGGTACCATCAGCCATACTTGCTTTTATACGGAACATAAATATCCAAGATTTTGATTTGTAGAAAGATATGGAATTGTGGAGGATAGAATCAGCATCAGGTTAAAAGATCATACACATACTTTTTTGGTTTGGTGTAGTATTGCATATGTAATTGGAAAAGCACATTTATCCAAAGCCCCCCGCCAATGCTTAAGTTTAGCTGCTTATAAATAACACCCTGGCCTGGCTTTGTGTGTGCGTTGATCAGGTGCTTTAACCTTCATTTCCTCTACCACCATTAAAGACAAACTCAAAACAATGAGACCTATTAAGACAATAGCAGCAGCAGCAGCAGCAGCACCAAAGCCCTTGATGGTGTCTCCACCACGTTCCCAATGGCACTCCCTTGTGTCCTACCTCTTCAGCGGCCTCTCAGCAATGTTGGCTCTCATAGCTTTTGCTCTCCTCATCTTGGCTTGCTCCTACAGAGCCGTCTCTGCTCGCTTCGACAACAATAACGACGGCGGAGGAGGAGACGACTCTGAGGACGATTCAAACAACCAAGTTAAGGTTTACAATGACAAAATACTGGTCATAATGGCTGGTGAACTCACCCCCACCTTCTTGGCTACCCCTGTTTTCAGTAAAGCTTCCAATTTTGGTGATCAAAATGGCGACTCAAAAAGGGACATGCAAGGATCTACTGAAAATGATGAGAAAATGAAACAAGAAATGGACGATGGTCATCATCAATTGCCAACGATTACACACAACCATGACAGACAACAACCAACCCAACACCAAAACTAAACCACTTAGCTGATTTCCGTTTCTTTTGGAGAGAATTGTCTGTTTCTTTTGGGTTTTTCCTTATTAGTCCCCGGAAGTTGCTGGTTTTTTTGGGTCATCGGGAAATGTAAATTTTGCAAGAGAAGATTAAAAATAGACGTAAGAGAACCTTGAGCTGCGTCATTAAGATTTTCAGTACAGGACAATCTTGAATTCTTCATACACTTGGCCTAACAACTGCTCAACTTAATTACGCAAAACCCTGTTCATTTGCGGGCAGAAACGGAGAGGAAAACAAAACCTCAACCGACTCCGTAATGATTGCTGAATAGTACAAAAATTCTATGGCATGAAGTATTTAAGGAATGATCTTTTGTTCAAGGATTACACAAGTGGAAGAATAAAGACCTCCAAGCACGTAGTTTTCTAGCCTGGAAGATCGAGAAACCATCAATTTGCCTATATTTCAAGGCAGGAAACGGGGGGCACTTGCTGACCATCCAATACAATTTGTTTATGGGAAAGCAAACCTTAAGCAGCTATTGTTTTAAATTTAGATTAAATTTAATTCCCACTCTTTTCAATGATTATCTATTTGTTAATAGTAATTAAAAATGTATTCATAAGTAATAAACAAATTAATCATAGGTAAACATATTTTTTATCTTTTAATTTAATAATCAAACATAAATATTTTTAAATACCCAACCGAAAACTGAAGTGAGGTGTGAATAGAGTTAAACATGATGAGTAACACTCACTCTATACGGACTATACCAAACCATGATTAGCCATGTAATTTTCTTCTTGGAATAAGGAAAACAAATAATACTGATGACAGTGAGACTCTTAGTTTCCTTTCTGAAAGGAAATATCACAAACATGGAACTAACTACAAGAGAAGCCAACTACATTTACAACATAGAAGGTCTCGACATTCTTTACATAAATCCACACCTGGAAACCCCTCTATGTGCGTGATACAAAGATTTTTCTTTTCTATGACCAACTATTACTATTCAAGTTTATTTGGACTCAATTTTTTCGTTAGCTATAAAGTTGTTAAGCATTCCGAAACTATTACTATAAAGTTTCGTTAGCTAACGAATAAAAGGACTCAATTTTTTCGTTACTATTAAAAGTGGCTCTACCTGCAAAGATACACGAGTTGTAGAATGCTTAAAAATCAAAAGTCGGAATCCTATAAAGCTGTTAATCCCCAGGCAGAACAGAAATCTGACAATCAAGGCTACTTGCAAAATTTTCATTCTCGATTTTCTTTGTTATAGGTTTCTGTCTTAATTATGACAACATAATCTTCCAAACGGACCTGGATTTCTGGATCAGCAACAACATACTGCTTCAAGAGCCTGTCACCAAAACAGCAAGAACACCTCCCACTCTCCAAATTCCTACAGAGATGATTTCCGCCACAAGAAATGAATAAAAGGAAGAAATTTTACGCATAGAAAAGCTTATATGGAAGATAGGATGGTAAGAGAGGGACAGAGAAATGGCTAAATGTATTCCGCACCAGCCCACATGACAAATCCTCCTGCATCCTCAATCCGTTGTCGTTCATCAGTTTGATCTGGCTTGTGATCACGAGACACGACATAAGCTGCAAGGGAATATCATAGATTACCCAGCAATCAAATGATTCTTCAACAAGATTCTCAAAAAACCTGAATACACACCTACACTAAATGGGCAAAGGAGCAGTTACATAAGAAAGAATATCGAGTTAAACTTGTCTGAAGTAAAACATAACATATAGAGCTTTCATGTTACAGGTAAAACTAATGGCAACATCATATGTTTCAGATATCAGATGAATATAAAATAGGGGAAAAAAACAATAAATCATACCTTTGCCGCCTCGGCAGATAACAGCTCGAGAATCCCCAACATTTGCAACTAGCAAACAATCACCAACAAGTACAGCAGTAGAAGCAGTAGATCCAGCATCCCTATTTTGGTTATTTTCTGATTTTTAAAAATTCAGAGTCTGTATGGTTGTATGGATAAGCTGGAGTTGGAAACAATTTAAAAAGACATGTTAGACCAGCCCACTAGAAAAGACAACTAAACAATACAGTAACAATGTGGATAACCTATATCAGATTTGGTGTCAGTTATGAACTTTGGATGCCTGATCAAATTACTGAAAAGGTTATACTTCACATATTCAGCTGCCCGTGCACCTCCATGACCTGAAAAAGCCTTGTGCGTAAAGATTGAGTGAACAATCAACTAACTAATCATGACAAGCCAGCAACAGATTTCTGTTATGTTACAGCAGTTACGATCTTAATGATGCATGTAAGGGAGAATATAATGAACTGCCACAGCATAGAATTTATAGTTTACCACAGTACTGTCCTGAGCCAATAACAACCCATGAGCAATGGCTTCCAATATTGCTACCGCATTGAAGCAGATAACTAATACCAGAATATGCCTGAAATCCTTTCAGATACGTTCTATATGCTGAAACTTGAGACTACACTTGTATTGTCCAACAAACGACAGTATATCTTGCTCTACCCAGACTCCCAGAGGGATCAGAGCAAAATCAAGGAAGAAAATGCTCAACTTAGAACAGAAAGAGATTATCAAATGAAGAAAGGCTAAACTAGAGTAAAACAAAAGAATTACACACTCTTTAACGCAAATTATAATGGCCATGGATGTTACAAAAAGTATTTACCTATATGTAGGACAAGTGAGATATGTGCAATGAACCATTAGAAAGATATGTGCATAAGCATCGGGGAGAGATACATAGATAAAGTAAGAGAAATATACCATCAAAAACTTCAAAAAGACCAACTATCTCTCCATCAACACCATCAATTCTTGTTTCATAAAAATCTTCCATCGAAGACCTCTTTCCAAGAGAGCTTGCATAGCCGTAGCTGAACTTTTCATTCCGGCTGTTGCCATAAAACAAGGGACATTTGATTTAGACATTGTGCAAATCATTGCATTTTCAGGAAAAGATGTAAACTCAATAACCATAGACTACTTACTATCATCAAATCTAAGCAAAAAATATTTCACGACTATTTATGTAATTGTTTCTGTGCTTCATCACAAGTACAAATGATATTTCTTCAGGTGTATTCATTGAAGACAAAAATTCAATAATTCCTACCATTCAAAATACAAGACCTAAAATACGTGACAACTATGCAGTAAATTTTTTATGCACAAAATGCAATATATTTAGGTCAAAGACAGACAGGTCCAAAAACTGCTTTGTTGGGACTAAGAAAAAAGACCCTGGAAGAAAAAAAAAAATTTCTTGCCTGAGTCATATTGGCAACACGACAAACCGTCATTTAATCCTGACCCATAAAGAACGGAACAAACAGGAAACTAATTCATTCGCCATATGATGATTGAGAAATTATCACATTGGTTGAATCGAAAACTACAAATTCGAGATTCCATTGTAGGTTTCTTCAAATTCATGCAGTGAACAAACCATTAAAAGGTAAAGATCCACAATAATTTAACATGCATGTTGTTAGGAAAATAAACCGAGTACAAGTGATTTTCCTATAAACAGATTAGTGAGAATGCGAAATAAAAGCGGAAAAATAATACCCGAAAATTGATAACGGAGTTCAGCCAATTGTGCTTACGTCTCCGGGTTGCTGCAGATCTTTTACTAAGAGAGAAAATTTACAGGTGTTTACAAAACACTCACTACTCACAAGAAAGCTCTCTAGTATAGGAAGAAAGAAATGTTTTGGGATGATTTTGAAGCTAAATGGGTAAGGGTATTTATAGTAGAAACTTAGGGACTAATCTTTGAAAATACCCTAAAGTGCAATGACTAAAGTGAATTTACCCATTCCTATTTGCAACAAACATCTACCAAAATTTTACCAAACTTTGAAAAACATTTTTCAAAGAAACATTTACCAAACTTTGAAAAAACATTTTCCAAAGTTGGTTGCCAAACTTTGAAACTTTTAACAATCTCCCACTTGAAGACTGATTTTAATATGTCTTCACACCTCGATCAATGCAACAACATGTCTGGTCTTGTTATTCTAGCATGCCAACTGAAGCTGAACACAACTTCAGTTTGTCCGTAGTCACCGTCTTTGTCAACATGTCTGCCGGATTTTGAGCTCTACTAATCTTTTCAAGTTTCAAAATCCCATCTTCCAGAAGAGACCGGATAAAATGATATCTCAATTGTATGTGCTTTGTCCTGGAATGAAAAGACGGATTCTTTGCTAGATGGATAGCACTTTGACTGTCGCAATACAAGATATTGTTTTCTTGTTTCTTGCCTAACTCTTCCAAGAAACTTTGGAGCCAAACCATCTCCTTGCTGGCTTCCGTAACAGCGACATATTCTGCTTCAGTTGTGGAGAGAGCAACTATCTTCTGTAGTTGAGAAACCCAACTCACTGCAGTTCCTCCTAGAGTATAGACATACCCTGTAGTGATCCTTCTGATGTCGACATTTCCGGCTAAGTCAGCATCTACATAGCCTATCAGTATCATATCTCCACCTTTGAAACAAAGTGCTTTGTTTGTGGTACCCCGAAGATATCTGAGGATCCATTTGACTGCTTCCCAGTGTACCTTGCCCGGATTATTCATGTACCTGCTAACATCTCCCACTGCATGAGCAATATCTGGTCTGGTACAAACCATGGCATACATCAGACTTCCAATTGCTGAGGCATACGGCACCTTCACCATGTGTGCACGTTCTTCCTCCATCTTTGGTGATTGGTCTTTGGAGAGTCTGAAATGAACACCTAAAGGTGTACTTACTGGTTTAGCATCTTGCATGTTGAACCTGGAGAGTACTTTGTTGATGTACTCAACCTGTGATAACATCAAAGTCCCTGACTTTGTGTCTCTCTTGATCCTCATCCCAAGAATCTGCTTTGCAGCGCCCAGATCCTTCATAGCAAACTGCTTCGACAATTTTTGCTTCAAGTGTATAATCTCTTGCATGTCTGAGCCTGCAACGAGCATGTCATCAACGTACAATAATAAAATAATGAAGCTGTTGTCGAACCTCTTGATGTAGCAACAATGATCTGCTTGGCATCTGATAAAACCACTGCTACTCATGAAGCTATCGAACTTCTTGTACCACTGTCTAGGAGCTTGTTTTAAACCATACAAGCTCTTCTTCAACCTGCATACCAGGTTTTTCTTGTCTGCCTCTATGAAGCCTTCTGGCTGCCTCATATAGATTTCTTCCTCCAAATCACCATGAAGGAAAGCTGTCTTTACATCTAACTGCTCAAGATGTAAATTCTCTGCAGCTACAATTTTCAACACCAGTCTGATTGTAGACAATTTTACGACTGGAGAGAAAATTTCATTGTAGTCAATACCTTCTTTTTGCTGAAAGCCTTTGACAACCAATCTTGCTTTGTAGCGTTTGCTCCCATCGTGCTCTTCTTTGATCCTGTAAATCCACTTGTTGTGGAGCGTTTTCTTGCCTGGTGGTAATTCAGCTAATTCCCATGTTTGATTTGACATAAGCGAGTTCATCTCATCTTTCATGGAAGACTCCCACTTGACTGAATCCTCCACTTGCATTTCTTCATCATAGCACTCTGGTTCACCATTGTCAGTCAGCAACAAGTAGTGTAAAGAAGGAGAATACCGTTGGGTTGGTTTAGGAATTCTGGAGGAGCGTCTCAGTTCTGGTGTGCCTGGTTCTTCCTCTTGAACTGTTTCAGGACTGATCTGAACATCATTTCCAGAAATCTCCTCGAACTCAGCAAATTCCTTTGTTTCAGCTTCGGTATTACTTGATTCTACGGTTGACCTGTCTTTGTACATCACATTTTCATTGAAAATGACGTCTCTGTTTCTGATGATCTTTCGATTTTTGTAGTCCCAAAACCGGTAACCGAACTCATCACCACCGTAACCAACAAAGACACATTTGTTGGACTTGGCATCGAGTTTACTTCTTTCAGCAGAGTTTATGTGTACATAAGAAATACAACCAAACACTCTTAAGTGTGAAAGGTTTATTTCTTTCTTGCTCCAAGCTTCCTCTGGTATTCCGCCATCCAAAGGAACTGAGGGCCCACGGTTGATCAGGTAAGCTGCAGTGTTGATAGCTTCAGCCCATAGAAATTTGGGCAATCCGGAATGTATCCTCATGCTTCTGGCACGTTCATTTAGAGTTCTGTTCATGCGCTCTGCTACGCCATTCTGCTGCGGTGTTATGGGAACTGTTGTCTCCATCTTGATCCCATTGTTTGCGCAGAAATCTCTGAATCTACTGTCTATGTATTCTCCTCCATTGTCAGACCTCAACCGCTCGACTTTCAAACCAGTCTCATTTTCCACCATGGCTTTCCATTTTCTAAAGGTTTCAAAGACTTCTGATTTCTTCTTCAGAAAATAAACCCACACCTTCCTTGTTGAATCATCGATGAAGGTGACATAATATAGTGAGCCTGCAAGAGATGGAACTGGGGATGGTCCCCATACATCAGTATGAACCAACTCTAACCTTTCTGCCTTGGGTGTCTTGCCAATCTTTGCAAAACTGACTTTCTTTTGTTTGCCAAAGATGCAATCCTCGCATAGTCTGACATCTACATTCTTTAGATCCGGCAGCTTCCCTTTTGACAGAAGTATCTTCATTCCTTTCTCGCTCATATGGCCAAGCCTTTGGTGCCATAGGTTTGATTTTCCATCAGCATCTACTACTGCAATGATATTCTCTAAATTTGAGGTTACATAGAGAGTACCAGTCTTCTTACCACGAGCAATGACGAGTGCTCCTTTGGTAATATTCCATTCACAGCCTGAAAAGGTTGTGCTATATCCTTCTCCATCAAGCTGTCCAACAGAAATCAGATTTCTTTTGAGGCCAGGAATATGTCTCACTCCTGTCAGCTTCCAGGTGGTATGGTTTGACAACTTTAGTCGGATGTCTCCTTTTTCGACGATCTTTAAGGTTTCATCATCAGCAAGATAAACCTTCCCAAAATCACCACTGACATAGTTCTCCATGATTTCTTGGTATGGGGTGGAGTGGAAAGATGCCTCTGAATCCAAGATCCATGATTCAATCGGACTGTTGACGCTTAGAATCATGGCATCACCTGTCTCCTCTGTCACGTTGGCAAATTCCTGTGCACCGGTATCTTTCTTCAATGCTCAGCAATCTCTTTTGAAGTGACCCTTCTTGCCGCAATTATAACAGGTAAAATCTTTATTTCCTGTTCTTGATTTGCCCCTTCTGGATTTTGATCTGCCACGATTTGAATTTCTTTCTGAAGTTCTCCCTCTAGACTCCGTGTGCAAGGCTGAGGAGGTTGATGCTTTACCCGATTCTCTTCGTCGAATTTCTTCACTCAATACCAGATCTCGAACATCGTCGAATTTTAATTTGTTGTTTCTCGACGAACTGCTGACTGCTGTAACAGTAGCATTCCAACTGTCTGGTAGAGATGATAAGAGAATTAAAGCTCGAACTTCATCATCGAACTCAATTTCCACTGAACTCAACTGGGTTGTGATTGTGTTGAGTTCATTTAGGTGTTGTGCCACCGATGCCCCTTCCGCCATCCGCAAATTGAATAATCGCCTCATCAAATGAACTTTGTTTGAGGCCGATGGCTTCTCGTACATACTGGAGAGAGCCGCCATAAGACCCGTCGTGGTATTTTCCTTTGCTATGTTAAAAGCAACATTGCGGGATAACGTCAGTCGGATAACTCCGAGGGCTTGTCTGTCGAAAAGAGCCCAATCTTCATCCTTCATGCCCTCTGGTTGCTTTCCTGAGAGAGGTTGATATAGATTTTTCTGGTACAAAAAATCTTCAATCTGCATCTTTCAAAAGCCAAAGTCCGCACCATCGTACTTTTCAATTTCCACATTCCCTTCGTCTGCAGCCATCGCTCCCACTCGAATCTGGCTTCGTTTGGATCGTTTCTGACAATTCTTGCGAATCACTGTGTATTAGAACACCACCGTCGACAAACTCGTATCGCCGACCGAATTTTACTATTCACAAAATTCACTATTCACGTGAATAGTAATGAATAGTAACCTCGCAGAAAATTTGACAAAATTCACAACCAAAAGCTCTGATTACCAGTTGTTAGGAAAATAAACCGAGTACAAGTAATTTCTCTATAACCAGATTAGTGAGAATGCGAAATAAAAGCGGAAAAATAATACCCGAAAATTGATAACGGAGTTCAGCCAATTGTGCTTACGTCTCCGGGTTGCTGCAGATCTTTTACTAAGAGAGAAAATTTACAGGTGTTTACAAAACACTCACTACTCACAAGAAAGCTCTCTAGTATAGGAAGAAAGAAATGTTTTGGGATGATTTTGAAGCTAAATGGGTAAGGGTATTTATAGTAGAAACGTAGGGACTAATCTTTGAAAATACCCTAAAGTGCAATGACTAAAGTGAATTTACCCATTCCTATTTTCAACAAACATCTACCAAAATTTTACCAAACTTTGAAAAACATTTTTCAAATAAACATTTACCAAACTTTGAAAAAACATTTTCCAAAGTTGGTTGCTAAACTTTGAAACTTTTAACACATGTTGATCTAAATTTGTAAGTATATGAACTATCCAAATTCGTGGAGGTTAAGCATGCATTTCTAGCATAAATTCATTTGTTTTAAGTTACCTCTGTTTTCATTTTGTTTACTTTTGCTAATGATAATGATTACTAATCATATACCCTACTAATTAAGATATATTCCGAGGTTTAACTGAAAACAAGCTATCCAACGAGCATGGATCACTGTAGGAAAGGAAAGTAAAGTAAATAACGGATATCTCAGGAACTCTAACTATTAAAGTTGATCTTTAAATTTTTCAATGAAAAACTAAAATTATAAGCAGATGTTTTCTTATATGGAAACAGCGGAGATACTTGCTAAAATTCATGCAAACTAGATAACATAAAAAATCGTATAATTAACAACACTCAGACAAGGCGTGAAGAGTAAAACACGTGTTGAACCATACGGAAAATGAACGTGGTGTAACTTGCAAAGCAAAAAAGGTACCAATCGAAGAAATTCGAGATCTAAGCAAAGAATTCTTCAAAAAAAAAAAAAAATCTAAGCAAAGAATAATGAAAAGAAAAGCAGAAACCTACGGCCTCCGCCGCTGGCCGGTCCGTATTCAGCGTGAACCTGATTCGAAGATTGCAAAACAGAGTTCAAATAGCCTATATTACAGCTCGGGCATTCAAAACTTTCACTACTTATCACTAGGATCCAAATCAGGAAACAACAAAACGTAGGCCTAATTTGCATGCTAATTAAAACCAAGCAGTCTCCAAATTTCCGGGATCATCGCAGATCTTAACCTGCAAAGCAACCAAAAATTTGCAGATACAATTCAAACTAATTCCAGCACAATAAATGAAACTTGAGGAATGATTAATATAAGCGAGATCATTATCAGGAAAGAATTAATGAAATAAAAGAAGGTGGCGGAGCAGGGAGAGGAAAAGATTTACCTTGACCAAGGGAAGCGAAAGGAAATGCCATAATAAGAGAGAGAACAAAGCGCTTAAAAGGCGGTTTAATAGGTAAATTACCATATATCAAAGTGGCTTTTTCTATAGATTAATGTAGATGGATTTAATTTTAAATTTATAATCAACATTCAAAGTTCAAACCTACTATTTTAGTACAGTTTTAAATTTTACCAATATATTTAATATTTAATATTAAAATAAATTACAATTTGATACTGAAAAATTCAGGTGTTACATGTATGCGTTTAATTTTGCATTGGGTGCGAATGGAAGGTTCAAGAGGATTGTGGTGTGGGTAGTTGGAGTGGAGTATCAGTCCACAAGACCAATGGAGAGTGCCTAACAAGGACTAGTTTAAACTTAACCAATACAAGTAGAAGATGCTTGAATCAATACTAAAACCATTGTTGCTTTCAGGTACAAACTTAGGTGCAGCGACCAGTTCCAAAACCAATCCTTCCTCTACCACCATCGTATATCACTTCCAATGTCTTCTGCTGTGTATTCCCGAAAATCGTTGTTAAAAGTCCAAAGGTTGGCAACCAACTTTGAAAATGGTTTTCAAAGTTTGGTAAATGTTTATTTGAAAAATGTTTTTCATAGTTTGGTAGATGTTTGTTGAAAATAGGAATGGGTAAATTCACTTTAGTCATTGCACTGTAGGGTATTTTCAAAGATTAGTCCTTATGTTTCAACTATAAATACTCTAGCTCATTTAGCTTCAAATCCATCCTAAAAATCATTTCTTTCTCCCAATACTAGAGAACTTTCTTGTGAGTAGTGAGTGTTTTGTAAACACCTGTAAATTTTCTCTCTTAGTAAAATATCTGCAGCAGTCCGGAGACGTAAGCAAAATTGGCTGAACTCCGTTATCAATTTCGGGTATTATTTTTCCGCTTTTATTTTGCATTCTCACTAATCTGATTATAGGAAAATTACTTGTACTCGGTTTATTCCCCAACAACTGGTATCAGAGCTTTTGGTTGTGAATTTTATCAATTTTTTGCGAGGTTTCTATTCATTACTATTCATGTGAATAGTGAATTTTGTGAACAGTAAAAAATTTATCAGCGATACGAGTTTGTCGACGGAGGTGTTCTAATACACGGTGGTTCGCAAGAATTATCAGAAACGATCTAAACGAAACCAGATTCGAGTGGGAGCGATAGCTGCAGACGAAGGGAATGTGAAAATTGAAAAGTTCGATGGTGCGGACTTTGGCTTTTGGAAGATGCAGATCGAAGATTTTTTGTACCAGAAAAATCTATATCAACATCTCTCAGGAAAGCAACCAGAGGGCATGAAGAATGAAGACTGGGCTCTTCTCGACAGACAAGCCCTCGGAGTTATCTGACTGACGTTATCCCGCAATGTTGCTTTCAACATAGCAAAGGAAAAGACCACGGCGGGTTTTAATGCGGCTCTCTCCAGTATGTATGAGAAGTCATCAGCCTCAAACAAAGTGCACTTGATGAGGCGATTATTCAATTTGCGGATGACAGAAGGGGCATCGATGGCACAACACCTAAATGAATTCAACACAATCACAACCCAGTTGAGTTAAGTGGAAATTGAATTCGATGATGAAGTTCGAGCTTTAATTCTCTTATCATCTCTACCAGACAGTTGGAATGCTACTGTTACAGCAGTTAGCAGCTCATCGGGAAATAATAAATTGAAATTCGACGATGTTCGAGATCTGGTACTGAGCGAAGAAATTCGACGGAGAGAATCGGGTGAAGCATCAACCTCCTCAGCCTTGCACACGGAGTCCAGAGGGAGAACTTCATAAAGAAATTCAAATTATGGCAGATCGAAATCCATAAGGGGTAAATCAAGAACATGAAAGAAAGATTTTACCTGTTATAATTGTGGCAAGAATGGTCACTTTAAAAGAGATTGTCGAGCACTGAAGAAAGATACCGGTACACATGAATCTGCCAACATGACAGAGGAGACAGGTGATGCCATGATTCTAAGTGTCAACACTCCGATTGAATCATAGATCTTGGATTCATGGGCATCTTTCCACTCCACCCCATGCCGAGAAATCATGGAGAACTATGTCAGTGGTGATTTTGGGAAGGTTCATCTAGCCGATGATGAAACCTTGAAGATCGTCAGAAAAGGAGACATCCGATTAAAGTTGCCAAACCAGACCACCTGGAAGCTGAAAGGAGTGAGACATATTCCTGGCCTCAAAAGGAATTTGATTTCTGTAGGACAGCTTGATGGAGAAGGATATAGTATAACCTTTTCAGGCTGTGAATGGAAGACTACCAAAGGAGCACTCGTCATTGCTCGTGGTAAGAAAACTGGTACTCTCTATATAACCTCAAATTTAGAGAATATCATTGCAGTAGCAGATGCTTATGGAAAATCAAACCTATGGCACCAAAGGCTTGGCCATATGAGCGAGAAAGGGATGAAGACACTTTTGTCAAAGGGGAAGTTGTCGGATCTAAAGAATGTAGATGTCGGACTATGCGAGGATTGCATCTTTGGCAAACAAAAGAAAGTAAGCTTTACAAAGATTGGTAAGACACTCAAGCTGAAAAGTTAGAGTTGGTTCATACTGCTGTATGGGGACCATCTCCAGTTCCATCTCTTGTAGGCTCATTATATTATGTCACCTTCATCGATGATTCTACAAGGAAGGTGTGGGTTTATTTTCTGAAGAAAAAATTAGAAGTCTTTGATACCTTCATAAAATGGAAGGCCATTGTGGAAAATGAGACTAGTCTAAAAGTCAAGCGGTTGAGGTTTGATAATGGAGGAGAGTACAAAAATCGTAGATTCAGAGAATTTTGCGCAAACAATGGGATCAAGATGGAGACAACAGTTCCCATGACACCGCAACAGAATAGCGTAGCAGAGCGCATGAACAGAACTCTGAATGAACGTGCCAGAAGCATGAGGATACATGCCAGATTTCCCAAATTTCTATGGGCTGAAACTATCAACACTACAGCTTACCTGATCAACCATGGGCCCTCAGTTCCTTTGGATGGCAGAATACCAGAGGAAGTTTAGAGCAAGAAAGAAATAAACCTTTCACACTTAAGAGTGTTTGGATGTATTTCTTATGTACACATAAACTCTGCTGAAAGAAGTAAACTTGATGCCAAGTCCAACAAATGTGTCTTTGTTGGTTATGGTGGTGATGAGTTCGGCTACCGGTTTTGGGACTATGAAAATCGGAAGATCATCAGAAGCAGAGATGTCATTTTCAATGAGAATGTGATGTACAAAGACAAGTCAACTGTAGAATCAAGCAGCTCCAATACCAAAGCTGAAACAAAGGAATTTTTTGAGTTCGAGGAGATTTCTGGAAATGATGTTCAGATCAGTCCTGAAGCAGTTCAAGAAGAACCAGGCACACCGGAACTAAGACGCTCCTCCAGAATTCCTAAACCAACCCAACGTTATTCTCCTTCTTTGCAATACTTGTTACTGACTGAAAATGGTGAACCAGAGTGCTATGATGAAACAATGAAGGTGAAGGATTCAGTCAAGTGGGAGTCTTCCATGAAAGATGAGATTGACTCACTTATGTCAAATCAGACGTGGGAATTAGTTGAATTACCACCAGGCAAGAAAACGCTCCACAACAAGTGGATTTACATAATCAAAGAAGAGCATGATTGGAGCAAATGCTACAAAGCAAGATTGGTTGTCAAAGGTTTTCAGCAAAAATAAGGTATTGACTACAATGAAATTTTATCTCTAGTAGTAAAACTGTCCACAATCAGACTGGTGTTGAAAATTGTAGCTGTAGAGAATTTACATCTTGAGCAGTTAGATGTAAAGACAGCTTTCCTTCATGGTGATTTGGAGGAAGAAATCTATATGAGGTAGCCAGAAGGCTTCATAGAGGCAAGCAAGAAAAACCTGGTATGCAGTTGAAGAAGAGCTTGTATGGTTTAAAACAAGCTCCTAGAGAATGGTACAAGAAGTTCGATAATTTCATGAGTAGCAGTGGTTTTACCAGATGCCAAGCAGATCATTATTGCTACATCAAGAGGTTCGACAATAACTTCATTATTTTATTATTTTTCGTTGATGACATGCTCGTTGCAGGCTCAGACATGCAAGAGATTATACGCTTGAAGCAAAAATTGTCGAAGCAGTTTGCTATGAAGGATCTGGGTACTGCAAAGCAGATTCTTGGGATGAGGATCAAGAGAGACACAAACTCGGGGACTTTGATGTTATCACAGGCTTAGTACATCAACAAAGTACTCTCCAGGTTCAACATGCAAGATGCTAAACCAGTAAGTACACCTTTAGGTGTTCATTTTAGACTCTCCAAAGAACAGTTACCAAAGACGGGGGAAGAACGTGCACACATGGTGAAGGTCCCGTATGCCTCAGCAATTGGAAGTCTGATGTATGCCATGGTTTGTATCAGACCAGATATTGCTCAAGCAGTGGGAGCTGTTAGGAGGTACATGAATAATCCGGGAAAGGTACACTGGGAAGCAATCAAATGGATCCTCAGATATCTACGGGGTACCACAAACAAAACACTTTATTTCAAAGGTGTAGATACGATACTGACAGGCTATATAGATTCTGACTTAGCCGAAAATATTGACATCATAAGGAGCACTACAGAGTATGTCTATACTCTAGGAGGAACCGCAGTGAGGTGGGTATCTCAACTACAGAAGATAGTTGCTCTCTCCACAACTGAAGCAGAATATGTCGCTGTTACGGAAGCCGGCAAGGAGATGGTTTGGCTCTAAAGTTTCTTGGAAGAGTTAGGCAAGAAACAAGAAAACAATGTCTTGTATTGCGACAGTCAAAGTGCTATCCATCTAGCAAATAATTTGTCTTTTCATTCCAGGACAAAGCACACACAATTGCGATATCATTTTATCCGGTCTCTTCTGGAAGATGAGATTTTGAAACTTGAAAAGATCAGTGGAGCTCAAAATCCGGCAGACATGTTGACAAAGACGGTGACCACGGACAAACTGAAGTTGTGTTCAGCTTCAGTTGGCATGCAAGAATAACAAGACTATAAATGTTGCTGCATCGATCGAGGTGTGAAGACAGATTAAAATCAGTCTTCAAGTGAGAGATTGTTAAAAGTCCAAAGGTTGGCAACCAACTTTGAAAATGGTTTTCAAAGTTTGGTAAATGTTTCTTTGAAAATGGTTTTCAAAGTTTGGTAAATGTTTATTTGAAAAATGTTTTTTAAAGTTTGATAAAGTTTGGTAGATGTTTGTTGAAAATAGGAATGGGTAAATTCACTTTAGTCATTGCACTGTAGGGCATTTTCAATGATTAGTCCCTATGTTTCAACTATAAATACCCTAGCTCATTTAGCTTCAAATTCATCCCAAAAATCATTTCTTTCTCCCAATACTAGAGAGCTTTCTTGTGAGTAGTGAGTGTTTTGTAAACACCTGTAAATTTTCTCTCTTAGTAAAAGATCTGAAGCAGTCCGGAGACGTAAGCAAAATTGGCTGAACTCCGTTATCAATTTCGGGTATTATTTTTCCGCTTTTATTTCGCATTCTCACTAATCTGGTTATAGAGAAATTACTTGTACTCGGTTTATTTCCCAACAATCGTCACATCCGAGTCATAGCTGTTACCGGCGAATGCTAAGCACACTTGCGAGATACCATTAAAGTACAAGATTCCCTCTGGGATTATGGGAACCCCAACACCCCTACTGAACAAGAAGCTTATCGTAGGTATTGTGACAGTAGAATGCTTGCTGAAGTCATAACATGTCCTTAATGCTGAATAGGCAGTCGGTGGCAATCACGTGATGACAGTTCCAGAATCAATGATGGTGC
This sequence comes from Hibiscus syriacus, assembly GCF_006381635.1. Classification (NCBI taxonomy): domain Eukaryota; kingdom Viridiplantae; phylum Streptophyta; class Magnoliopsida; order Malvales; family Malvaceae; genus Hibiscus; species Hibiscus syriacus. The sequence goes on from NW_024061783.1 coordinate 196,545, forward strand.
CAACCGCTGTGAAAACAAAAGCCTAGATGGATAGTTTTTTTTTCCACGGACGCCTATTCCGGTCATGTTAATACCGTAAAAGGATTCATGTCGTAACCGTCTTTCGGTTGGGCCCCGGAATTGGGCTTTGACTTGAAAATGTGGATTGTAGTCGCCATCGATCATTTATTTTAAAATAAATGGGTTGATCGGATACCCTATTTTTTACCTGGTCTGTGTCTTACCAAAGATGTGTCGGATTCGGGAGTCGGTTACAGTCAAGGAAGGGTTAGCACCCTTGAACTGCCCTTTCGGTACTACGTAATTTCCAGTTGTCTTTGATTAAGAAAAATGTAAAGTTTAATTTTAAAGGTAAAATAACGATCCTGATTGCTTACCTTAGATTGATTTGAACGAAAATCCTTAAGTAGTTAAAAATATTAGATTTATAAAGTAAAAATGAAAAAAAGGAAAAGAATGTACATTTATATAATATATTACATAATTCATAACTAATGTTGAATACATGTATTATAAATGTAAGTAGTACGTAAATCCTTATAAATGGAATATGTTAAATAAGCAATAATTGATCATTATGCAAATATTATAAAAAGAAACATTGGAAATGTCGTTGGTTCATGATATCAAACAAGACCAACATTTAAACAAAAATAAACAAAATAGGGTAAAACAAGTGATCGATGACTAAGAAAGAACACGCATAAAAAAAGGGGCCCAATCCAAAAGATGCAGAAATCTCAAAACAAGGACCAAAATGGATTAATTTTCAAACAGAAATGATTCCTTACCAAATAAACCCAAAAGATAGAATATGATGTAACCCTTAACCCAACAAGCATGAAACGACAGTACTTTGAACTTATTTAATTTTAATTCGGCTCAATATAACCCTAAATTCCTAATATGCCAACTCTCATTCTTTGCGCAGTTCTCTCCTCTGTAACTCACCTTTTCCACTCTTCCTTTTTTTCACTTAGAGAACAAACGAGCGAAACTAAAGTCCCCACTCCCCGACCACTGTAAGCCGACGGCGAAAAAAAGGTAAACACCTTTCGAGTAACCCTCCTCTCTCTTCTTACCCAAGAACTACAACCCTCTAACCAGGCCCTTAAGCCTAAAAAGAACGAAAACAAAGGAGTTTTTGAATATTACCTTCGATGGCTGAAGGTTCTTTTTAACTTAGGTGGAACAAACAAATACCTTAAAGGTAAGATCTTGGCTCTTTTCTCTCTGGTATTTTCCTCTTCGAAATGTGCCCTGCTTTTCGTATATCCCCTGTATATTTCTTTGAAAAAACTCTGGATCCTCGTATTTTTGTGTATAATCTCTGTTTGCTAGTAATCTCCGTGTAAACTTGTATATTCTCTGTGCTTTCGTAACGTAGATTTGTGATATTCGTGTATGAAACTTCTTGTATTTCTATTGTCAAAATCGTGTCCCTCCCTTACAATGGTGTTGATTTACACGTATTTATAGCAGAAGAAAAATATGTTTTTAGATTACATCTTTAAATCCTAATAGAAGTCTAATGTTAGGTTGATGCTTTGGTTGTTGGTGATGAGCATGAGTCTCGGTTGTCGGACGTTTCGGGGACTGTTGGAGAGGCGTGCACGGCAAGGACTGCTACGCTGGTGGAGAGAGGCGGCTGGAGTGTTGATGGCCATGTGGCGCTGATTGAGCGTGCGAGCTAAGGTTTCCAAAACCCTAGCTAGACTGATTCTGTTTGGGTCATATTAGACCGTGTGGTTTGTTTGCTCGGCTTGTTCTTTGTTTGTATTTGGACCTGGAAATGTAATAAAATAAAGTGTTAATTAATATATTATGCAATGTAATAAAATATATTATATAATGTTAATTAAGGGGACAAAATTAAGTGTCTTCAGCTACCCCTCTTTGCTCATTATCGTGTAACGACCATAGAGCAAAGATTAAAACACACAAATTTCAGTCATATCGGATATCCTCCGTTGTGGAGTTGAAATCTGACATTAAGACTGGTTTGTCGATCTGGATTGAATTGTGAAATGATCCTCTCGTTGTGAGGTTGAGTCTAAATTGAACCATTTTGAGCACGATATCCTTCGTCGTGTAGTTGAAATCGGACTCAAAGCACTTGATGAGTGGTCTCTGGATCATCCTTTGGCTCAAGATACTTCGTCGTGAAGGTGAAACTTGACCTGAAGACTTTGGTGTTGTGGTGTTACAGATGACTCATTCATCGTGAAGTTGGGTCAATCTGTTTGTGAAGTTGGAATTGTATATGGCCCCTTCGTCGTGAAGTTGAACCTGAGAATTGGATATCCTTCGTCGTGAAATTGAAATCCAAGTACTGTTCCGAGTCTAATATCCTCCGCTGTGAAGTTGAAATTGGTTTTGGAACTGGGAAGTTGTTTGTTGACAGTCAGCCGGCCCTTCGCTGTGAAGTTGAGCTTGTGTTGTCTTGAGTGGCACGATATCCTCCATCGTGGAGTTGAAATCATGGATGGCCCCTTTATTGTGAAGTTTGGCTTCGAGTTAGATATCCTTCATCGTGAAGTTGAATCTACTCTCGAGCCAATTGTGTCGCTTCGAGAGAAACTGTCTCAAGGGAGACAAAATTTGTTTCCAAAAGAAACTGTCTCAAGGGAGACAAAACTTAGTTCCAAAAGAAACTGTCTCAAGGGAGACGAAATTTGTTTTAAGGAAAACATATTCAAAGATTTTTGTTTCAAGGGAAACCGTCTCAAGAAAGACAAAACTTTGTTCTAAAAGAAACCGTCTCAAGAGAGACGAAATTAGTTTAATGTAAAACATATTCAAAGATTTTGTTTCAAGGGAAACTGTTTTCAAAGTTCATGTTTTAAGAGAAACTATCTCAAGAGAGACGAAGACAAAATTTGTTTCAAGAGAAACTGTCTCAAGATAGACAAAAACTTCCAAAAGAAACTGTCTCAAGGGAGACGAAATTTGTTTAATGTAGCACATATTCAAAGATTTTGTTTCAAGGGAAACTGTTTTCAAAGTTTATGTCTCAAGAGAAACTGTCTCAAGGGATACAAAATTTGTTTCAAGGGGAACTATCTCAAGGGAGAGAAAATTCATTTCAAGGGAAATGTTTTCAATGTTTATGTTTCAAGAGAAACTGTCTCAAGGGAGACAAAATTTTGTTTCAAGAGAAACTATCTCAAGAGAGAAAAAATTCATTTCAAGGGAAATGTTTATGTTTCAAGAGAAACTGTCTCAAGGGAGACAAAATTTTCTGTTTCGAGGGAAAACTATCTCAAGCAAGATAAAATCTTCTTAAAAAAACAGCATTGAGTGAAATGAAATGCCTTCTTTCGAGTGAAAACGATCTCAAGCGAGACAAATCTTGTTTTAAGAAAAACAATCTTGAGTGAAATAAATCTTCTTTCGAGTAAAGTAGTCTCAAGTGAGACAAAGTCTGTTTTAAGAAAAGCAATCTCAAGTGAGATAATCATCTGCATTAAATGAGACTGTCTCAAGCGAGACAAAATTTATATTGAAAATGTTGAATCTGAAGATGAATGTCGATCTTTCAATCTGTCGAGTTGGCTTTTAATCTCATCTTCTCCTGAAAGATGTGTGCAGTATCTGGATGTAACTATCCTGAAGATGAATGTTTTATATATTCCAAGATGAAATTTATTCGATGTTGAATTTTTCCTCAAGAGAGGAAAAATCAAGGTCTTTATTGCACATGATTATGAATGCAAAGATGAAAATTTCATGCGTCATGTATGTATGTGTTGATGTATATGTTGAGATGTGAGGGGAATGGTTACGAGTGCAGTATTCATTCTATCTCCGACTCAGTTTGTCTTCATTTCCACCAGGGTGTACTCTTGTAGATCTCAACCTAAGCCAATTTTTCCTTCACTATCAATTTTTTCTCAAAATACGGCTTCCTTTGCCTCAACTTCGACCTTGAGCTTCAGAGCAAAATTTGTTGAATTCCAAGATATGCTTCCAGAGAACTTATCTTGTTTGAAAATGTTTTTCTTCCTTTGAATTTTCAAAATTTTGAAAAAATATCAATTTTTTTTTTGAAAATGTTACTTCTTTCTAGGTTTCACAATTGAAGCAAATCATAAAACATGAGTTCATTGGATATCAAAAGAATCAAACACTCTTTTAATCTTTGATAGCTGCAAATCTTTGACAAATATCAAGATCGAAAAATTGGTTTAGAGGTGGGTTTGTTTCATCGACTTGGTTATCGTGAAGATCATGGCATGCCCCTCTTTCTTGATTTGGTAATTTGATCGGAGGCGAAAAAAATGACACAACTAGCATAATCAATGGCTAGACCTTTCAGAACACTTCTGTTTCAGTTCTCTGAAATCTTCTATTTGTTCAAGTTTCATAAGCTCTTCTAACAAAGGTACTGCAGAAATATCGATCTAAAAATGAAATTCTTGAGTGCTCGTGTGAAGTTGACTATAACAGGTGTTTCTCAACTCCCTTAGTCTATTATTACCAAAAATTTCTTTTTTAGATAAATTTCGTTTACTTTGCCATTGTCTGGCTAGCCGAATCCATAAAGCCGGGGCGTTCAACCAATTGCTTTAGAGGGACAACTTAGTATTATAATCACTTTTATCAGGTTTAACTGAAGGGTTCCTCTCATCACAAAGTCTTCAGCCTGACAAAAGCAGTGGAGCAAACACCGAATTGCCAAGTTTTCGAGCAATGTCATGGTTTGAATGTAATCTATTCATAAAGCCAGGGCTTTCGAGTTTCCTCTATAACCAATTGCCTTAGTGGAATAGCTCAGCTTTAGAGGGACAAATTACTGAAGGGTTCGTCTCATCACAAAGTCTTTGGCCTAACAAAAGCAGTGGAGCAAATACCGAATTGCCAAGTGTCCGAGCATTGTCATGGTTTGAATGTAATCTATTCATAAAGTCAGGGCTTTCGAGTTTCCTCTATAACCAATTGCCTTAGTGGAATAGCTCAGCTTTACGGATTTAATTTCTTAAGATCGTCAAGAAGAACCTGTTATAGTCTAGGTGTTTTTTTAAAGTCAAGAGATCTCATCTTTAGAGTTCAATTTCCAAACAACTGACCTAAACTAGATTTGCTTACTCGACTATTTTATCTGTGAAGATCATTATCATCACTGAACATCATAAACAAAGGTATAAACCAATTAGTTTTTGCAATCTCATGTGCTAGTTGCCCCATTCTATTTGCTCTTAATACGTGTCTGAATGTCAAACCTTGGATGGACTCTTAGCTCGGTAAGAGAAAAATATGTAGTTTGATGTATCTTTTAAATTAGGACCAAGGGGTCTTTGTTTTGCAGGGTTCAATCTTGTCATTTGTCAAAGATTTACAACCTCAATTATTAAACAGTTTTTTAATTAAGGTGATATTCAAGGAATTCAAGATTAAAATTTGCTCATTTCTTAAGAAGGAAGCATTTTATTTAAAATGTTTAAACGTCAAGTGACTTAAAAATGTTCACGCATAAGAAGTGCGAAAGAAAAACAAGTTCAAACAAGATGATATGCTTGATAATGCAACAAAATTCTTGATGGATGCCCCATTTGACTCTCGATCAGAATACCCCATTACATATTGAAAGTGAATGCCCCTGCATCGATCAGATCTTGGACCTTACGTTTCAATGCCCCACAATTCTCAGTGGTGTGCCCTGAGCTCCCAATATGATAGCTGCATACGGCGTTAATATCATGGCCTTCAGGATATGGGGCCTCTCTAGGTTTGGATTGAACCGGAGTCACAAGATTCTTTTCAACTAGTGTTGGGAATAACTCCTCATATGTCACTGGGATTGGACTGATACAAATCTTTTCTTTCCTTGGTTATCTCTCAGTTTGTTTAGAAGTACCAGACGTTACAGCTGCAACAATTTTTGGACTTGAGATCGTAACACCTTTGTTGGCATTGTAGGTGTTGACATTGTTGATCTCTCCCTCAATTTTCCTTGTTTTATAGCTAGCTCGATCATCTCACCAGCCATGACTAAATCTGAGAAAGTTCCTGATGTAATTGCCACCAGGTGCCCGAAGTAAGGTGTCTTCAGGGTCTGTAAAAACAACTTTTTAGTTTCCTTTTCATCCAAGGGTGGATGAACTTGGACAGACAAATCCCTCCAACGCTGTGCGTATTGTCGGAAACTCTCATTGTGCTTCTTCTCCATGCCTTGTAGCATAACCCGATCTGGTCTCATTTCGTTAATATGCTTATATTGTTCCAGAAATGACTTGGCTAAGTCTTTCCAAGTCTTGATATGGGTTCGGCTGAGCTGGTTGTACCACCGTATGGCTGAGCCCGAGAGACTCTCTTGGAAGCAGTGAATCAGAAGTTGGTCGTTTCTTCCATATCCCGTCATCTTTCGGCAGAACATGGTGATGTGTGCGGATGGGTCGCTGTTCCCATTAAATTTCTCGAATTCTAGGGGCTTGAATTTTGGAGGAAGAACCAAGTCCGGGACTAGACTGAGCTCCGCGGCATCGACTCCAGGGTAGTCATGGTCTCCTTTAACTACCTTCATTTGGTCTTCCAATTGCTTGATTTTCTCCTCCATCTTCTTTGCCTTATCCTCCTTGTCAAAATCTGGAATATGATAGTCTTCCGGATGATTGTCAGTGTTGGTTGCGGAAGCTAGTATATTTGTACCAGATATGGCTTTCCCTCTGATAGCATATGAGTCCACTTGTAATCCGGGTAAGATATTAGGTGAGACAATCACTTGCGGGGTTGGTGGTATATTGACTCTTTCAGATGAACCTGCCCCTGGTATACTGGCTTGTCGTAGGCCAGCTAACTTAGCAACGATCTGATCAACCAAAGATTCTTGGTTCTTCATGATTGTATTCAGAGTACTCAAACTACTCTGGTTTATCTTATCTTCAAGTTCTTTCTGCAATTTTGTCATGTTCTCATCGATTTTCTCGATTCTTGCTTCCATATTCTTCTTATTCAGGCGGGTCTTATACGGATGAAGTTTGTCCAATGCTTGAAGTGGTGTATCCAGTATGTGTTCCTTTTTGATGAGACATGTTTTCGTTAGTTAATGCGAATGCAAAGAAAATAACAAAATGCAAAATATGCCTAAATGCATGATGCATGAAATGCCTGAGGCATTGATCCAAAAAACTTGCTTGTTATTATGAATAATCCTTATTGGGGACAAAAGTGTTACGTCTGACGAGACAAAAAACTTTTTGATGGAATAGGTCCCGCACAGCTTCTGACAAGTTTATTCTTCTTCCGCCCTTTTTCACTGGTTGAATATCCTGTCGAACCATTTCGGCTCCTTTGGCTAAACTTGTGCGGGTGACGAGTTGCTTGCCCCAAAAAAAGGTCTCGAATGACTGCATCTCCGACCTTCACTCTATGCCGAGCTCGTTCCAAACGAAAGTGCCACTAGAGCCCTTCATCCGAAGTTTGTCGACTTGTTTTTGGAATTCATAAATAATGGTCTCCAGCTTAGCTAGAGTTTCACCATCTTGTTCTCGTAATTTTCGAAAAGACTCTCCGGGTCAGTAACCATTTCCTCGTTTTGCCCCTGCAACCTTTGTCTCTAAGTATTCTTTGATCCTAGTTGGACTTCTGAGCTTTTTATCTCTTTGTATTATAGCCCCTTTATCCATTAATGTAGATTATTTACGTTTAACAAACATATTTTTGGTGTATCAATACCTCGTTTTAATGATGTGAATGATAAAAAATGTAAAAGAACAGAAAATTAAAGGAGAAAAAAAAAGTTAGTGAGATAAGGATAATAAAAAAAAATGAAAACGAAAAGTCCTACCCCACATGCTTATTATTCATACCCGGAAATGATCTATATCCCGCATGTTAATTTTGAACTAGTCCTAACCGCATACATTTCTAGTTCACATGCTTTGAACAGAAAGTAAAGCAGGAAAAAAAATCAAAGCAGCCTAGGGTTTGGAATGAGATTTCGAGGCGGGCTCTAGTTCTTCATAATCTCCTGGTTTAGGTTCTAAAAATGGTACCCGAGTTCTCCTTGTCGGTGCCCCCTTGGGCTTACCAGACCCTTAATCCTAAACCCATCACAGGCTTGTGTGGACTAAGTTAAACTCGAGAGGACACATTCCCTTATGTCTATGCGGAGAATAAATTCACACGAAGACATAAGGTATATGAATCCCGAAGGCTACTTGCTAGGCATATGCGGTGAATAAATTCACACGAATGCGTCGCTTTCACCCCCACTTAAAACGGGTTCGGAGCTCGGGTTTAGAGCCTTAGATGAAAAAAGACTTTAAGGGCTGAAATCATTGAGAAAACGATTAGTACAACTATTTACTCGAAAAAATAATCAAAAGTAAGCAATAAGGATCGAAATGTTACCTTAAAATTTAAACTTACCCTTTTCGTTAAAAAGACAACTGAAAATTACCTTAGCCTGACTCACTTGAGAATCCTCAGCGGAGTCGCCAAGCTGTCATAACCGTCTTTCGGTTGGGCCCTGGAATTGGGCTTTGACTTGAAAATGTGGATTGGAGTCGCCACCGATCATTTATTTTAAAACAAATGGGTTGATCGGATACCCTATTTTTTACCTGGTCTGCGTCTTACCAAAGATGTGTCAGATTCGGGAGTCAGTTACAGTCAAGGAAGGGTTAGCACCCTTGAACTGCCCTTTCGGTACTATGTAATTTCCAGTTGTCTTTGATTAAGAAAAATGTAAAGTTTAATTTTAAAGGTAAAATAACGATCCTGATTGCTTACCTTAGATTGATTTGAACGAAAATCCTTAAGCAGTTAAAAATATTAGATTTATAAAGTAAAAATGAAAAAAAGGAAAAGAATGTACATTTATATAATATATTACATAATTTATAACTAATGCTGAATACATGTATTATAAATGTAAGTAGTACGTAAATCCTTATAAATGGAATATGTTAAATAAGCAATAATTGATCATTATGCAAATATTATAAAAAGAAACATTGGAAATGTCGTTGGTTCATGATATCAAACAAGACCAACATTTAAACAAAAATAAACAAAATAGGGTAAAACAAGTGATCGATGACTAAGAAAGAACACGCATAAAAAAAAGGGGCCCAATCCAAAAGATGTAGAAATCTCAAAACAAGGACCAAAATGGATTAATTTTCAAACAGAAATGATTCCTTACCAAATAAACCCAAAAGATAGAAAATGATGTAACCCTTAACCCAACAAGCATAAAACGACAGTACTTTGAACTTATTTAATTTTAATTCGGCTCAATATAACCCTAAATTCCTAATATGCCAACTCTCATTCTTTGCGCCGTTCTCTCCTCTGTAACTCACCTTCTCCACTCTTCCTTTTTTTCACTTAGAGAACAAACGAGCGAAACTAAAGTCCCCACTCCCCGACCACTGTATGCCGGCAGCGAAAAAAAGGTAAACACCTTTCGAGTAACCCTCATCTCTCTTCTTACCCAAGAACTACAACCCTCTAACCAGGCCCTTAAGCCTAAAAGAACGAAAACAGAGGAGTTTTCGAATATTACCTTCGATGGCTGAAGGTTCTTTTTAACTTAGGTGGAACAAACAAATACCTTAAAGGTAAGATCTTGGCTCTTTTCTCTCTGGTATTTTCCTCTCCGAAATGTGCCCTGCTTTTCGTATATCCCCTGTATATTTCTTTGAAAAAACTCTGGATCCTCGTATTTTTGTATATAATCTCCGTTTGCTAGTAATCTCCGTGTAAACTTGTATATTCTCTGTGCTTTCGTAACGTAGATTTGTGATATTTGTGTATGAAACTTCTTGTATTTCTATTGTCAAAATCGTGTCCCTCCCTTACAATGGTGTTGATTTACACGTATTTATAGCAGAAGAAAAATATGTTTTTAGATTACATCTTTAAATCCTAATAGAAGTCTAATGTTGGGTTGATGCTTTGGTTGTTGGTGATGAGCATGAGTCTCGATTGTCGGACGTTTCGGGGACTGTTGGAGAGGCGTGCACGGCAAAGACTGCTACGCTGGTGGAGAGAGGCGGCTGGAGTGTTGATGGCCATGCGGCGCTGATTGAGCGTGCGAGCTAAGGTTTCCAAAACCCTAGCTAGACTGATTCTGTTTGGGTCACATTGGGCCGTGTGGTTTGTCTGCTCGGCTTGTTCTTTGTTTGTATTTGGACCTGGAAATGTAATAAAATAAAGTGTTAATTAATATATTATGCAATGTAATAAAATATATTATATAATGTTAATCAAGGGGACGAAATTAAGTGTCTTCAATTCCCTTTGGCGGATTGTTGATAATGTTGTGAATTTTACAGAATTTGAGATGTGATGGTTGCCAAATCTAAGGAAACCGGTTGAGCTCGGGATGATGGCAGGCAGTAGGAAAATATTTTCTTGTACTTTACGGCTGTTTGCGAAGGCAAAGATAGTTTATCTCCGCCAAGTCCTAGCAAACCAGGGGCGCCACCGAAAGGATCTTGGTTGTTTTGGCCGCAGCCGAATAGAAAGTTATTGAACACATCCCTTGATGTCAAGGTGAGCTTTTCCTTAGCAAAGAATCCAACTGAGGAGTCCCCATATTGGATGTCGTAAACACAAGCTGATGATGAACAATTAAACGAGTTACCTGAAATCATACATATAAAAATAATGAATTAACATGTTAACACAAATCCGATTAGTCTAAATCCGATGTGACTTGAATCTGCCAAAGAAAATTATCTGTTGCATAAATCAGTGAATTGCAGGTAGTTGAGCCGCAGGAAACATTGGAATAAGTTGTGGATAAGGAGGGAGAGAAACTAGGATCCTTCTGTTTATAGCAAGATCTCATGCAGGGCTTGCATTGTGTCCATGTGATGTCACTTCCGGTATCGAATATGAGAGACAGATCCTTCTTTGGGGTGCCGAGACCAATTGTGACTATGTAATTGCCCACCAAGCTATCATCCTTGGCCGGAAGATTGACATTAGCAGTCTTCTTCACATTGGTGAGGCCTAGGTTCTTGGCAAGCTTTGAGTGAATGTACTTGACCCGAGCTTCGTCTTGGAGGAGGATTTCGGCTTGAGTGGGAATATTTGCTTCCTCTCGATGGAGCTGAGAGCACTGGCCATGCTTGTGGACAACCGATAAAGAGTTCTTGTCCGAGGCTGAACTTCAGGGACATGCATAAGTCATTAAGCTTCAATACTAGAGTATCATCCTTGTTAATGCATAAAAATCAGCAGCAAGCACTTCATGCATATACATGTACATATACAGACATAGAGAGATAGATGATTAACCTTGTGCAGAAGCATCAGAGCTGCAAACAGAGGAGAGTAAAAGAGAGGCGACATGGATGGCATGAGTGTGGTGATATTGAGGCCGATGGCTCTCCACGGTGGCAGAGCCCTCCATCAAAGAGAAAGCAATTAGGCATAGATAAACAAGGAGTTTATCAGCAGAGGAAGGCGCCCATGCTACGCCTTTGTTTCTTTTTCTTATCTTTTTCTCATCTTACAACCACTCTCTATTATATATTTATATAAAGCAGTGATTTTTCCTTAAAAAAATCTATTTAATTATATGTCTACCTACCAACTATGTTCATAATTTTCTTTTCAAAAAATTTACTGATAAGATGAATCTCTTGCATCTATTGTTTATTTTTTCTTTAAAAAAATAACTATTAATTAATAATAATAATAATATATTTTTAACTATGAATAGATTTGGATCGTCTCTGCAATACATATGTAAATTACGAATGATGATATTTTGGTGGACAAGAAGGGAAATTGATGGGTGTTGAGAGTTTGTGCACATCATTGTCAGTGTATGCAAAAGACATGAAGGGGTAGGGTCTGGGCTTTTGTGTAAGAACGATGGTTGCTATCTTACAGTGGTCCAATGGCCATATGCATAGTATTATTAGCGGACACGTCATTAAGCATAGAATCTTTAGACAGAGATGGATTTTGATTTTTTTTTTACCATCTTTAAAAGTATCATCCTTTTTGGTTGTAGCCCAATCAACTTTGTTCTTAATGGATGGTGAGGAGAAGTGCTCGAATCTCTCTCACACTCATCTTAGCCACACAAATCAGAGATCCATGTGTTTTACAACCAACTTATCCTCCAACTTTTCTCATACTGATTGGCCTTCTGTTGTGGATTCAAATAGATTTAAGAGGATAACATCCTCCCCCCCCCCTCCTGTGATTATAATTAATTAAGGGGAAAATTGAAATGTCATAAGTAAGGCGAGTAGGCTTCTTGATATGTGGTTGCAGCAACCAAACAAGTAATATGAACAAAAATATTTTTATATTTGAGCATATATTAAGATTTTGGACGATAATCCACTAGCAACTAATACAACCTATGTCTCTTAATCTACGGTGGTGTTCCTCTTCTTCATCTCCAAAGGATATCAGGAAAAATATCGACTTCTTTCAACCTGTCCTTGTAACTTCGCCTCACCGATCCGAGAATCAGACGCATAAAAGCATGTCATTAAAGGGGAATACCCCCACCCGAATATTCAACCTCCTGAAAATTTGATAAAAATTAGTAAAAGCCAGTTAGTAGAAGGTTCCATATAACACCATAGACAAAATAAACATCAAGAAGTATGAACAAGGTTGGAGGTTGTTTTCACATGGAATTTTTTTCTTAACATTCTGATTCCGTCTCATGGTAGTATCTGTCTTGTTTTAGCTTAAATAAACTCACACACACTTTGCAGACAGTGCTGCTCAAACCAGGGTCACCTAGGTGAAACATGCCACCCTTTGCCACTGAGACCATTCCTAGGATTTTAAATAGCCATTATAGTGGGCAACACTCTCCCCACTTAGACTGAAATCCACAACGAAATAATCCCAGGAAATATCAAACCATAATAGCTCAATATGGTTAGAGATGTTTAGATGGTCTTTTCAAGGGTCCAGTCACTAGAACTTAGCACAGTCTTATTGGCTAATCCAACATCCTTGCCTGTTACTTTTGATGTAATGATAATGTCAATAACCCTGCCCCTTCCTCTAAGTTAAAAATTTAAATGCTGAATTCTAAGGGCAAGAACTGAAATAAACTTCACAAGAAGTGAAAAGAAAGAAGGAATAAGCCTGTGCTGGGGACAAGGATGACACCCAGTCTGATGCATGTGTATGAAGAAGCCCCAATGTGTTAAGCTGCCAAAACCAAAGAAAGCAAATAAGAAAATGCAAAATATCAGATAACTCAGGTTTTTCTTCCTTTCTTAATGTGCAATAATCGGGGGGGGGGGGGGGGGGGGGGGTTCCATCAGGCAGTGAAAAAGGTTAACGCAACTTACCTTCCAAACACCAAGTGCAAAATCACCCAAATTAAGGGCAATGAAAAGCATCTAAGGCCCAAGAAGATCTACTTTATTGTCTTTATAAGGCTCAAAAACTGAAAAAATCAAAATGAAACATGGATAAATCAACCTACAAAGGGAAATTGCACAACCATAACTTCTGATGAAAAGAAATATACTCTGGTGGCACTTGAAATTGCTCAACTTGTGTATCTTATACGCTTTACAGGAGGGAAATCAGCTATTATGTCTACACAGAAAGGAAAGATATAACAGTAATTGGATAGGATTCTTCTGAATACTTAAGTAGCATTCATTAGTAACCTCATGGTTAACTGATTATAAAGGTTTAAGTATATCATTCCTGGTTAGGATAACTTACCCATCTTAATCTTTCCTCTTATGACTGTTCCACTACTTCTATGAGTGCAAGGTAAGAAGAGCAAGTAATACTAATAAGAGCAGAGAACAAGGAGAAAAGCCATCCCTAAGCTAACAATACAGCATAAGAGAAAATTAGTAGTCATAGCTCAACTTACCCTTCCCTACCCCTTGAAGAGCGCTAATAGGCTGCCAAAGTGCTGAAAAAGCGATAATGCTGAACAGATGCACTGTACTTCCAGCCATCCACATCATGAAGCCCATCATTAGCAAATTCTTGAACGGTGCTTGTGAGATTTCCCATGCTTTCTGCTCAAAAGTAATAGAAATATAATTTTAAAAGCATCTTTTGATCAGTTATGATTTTGTTGTAATTTGTCTAAAGCTTTTATCCTGAGAACCTAACTGCCAAAATGGAATTCCTGCCTAAATGAACACCTAAACCAACTAAAAACTTCAATATTGCAACCAAAACTATGTCAATATGAAACATCCAGACAAGAACTATGCACCAATAGAAGACATCTCGTCTTCCCATTTACCTTCGCATTAAACACCGACTTACTGAACTTAGAAATGATTAGGGTCGTAGATATAGTCAAGAAACAAGATCGATGATTCATGTATCAAAAAATAAATTGTGGTTCCTGCTATGCAACAGCACAGACCTTAGTATGTTATTTGCAGAATAAACTTTTGCACGGGACAAATGATGCAAACGTTGGAGCAGTTGCATATATACACCTTTCATTGCAATGGGTGTCAGAAAATTCTAAGTCATAAAAAATCCCCCATGATCTCAGATGCTGAAAGTCAATCCTTTGATGGATATAAATGCCTACAGATCCATTCATCTACTTACTAATGAATTGCAATCGAAGTTTTGCAGTTAAATTTTATTAGAAAGTAATCCAAAGTTTCAACAATGCAAAGCTGGAAGCTTAAATAAATTAAGATCCAAAAGAAAATCAATTTAAATCGTTAACTAAGCATCTTCTTACTGTTCTCTGTCACTAAGTAGACTACCGGGGGTACCTGAGCTTTCCAATTGGTAACTGAAAGAAGAATCATCCTGTCAATATACAAAGATGAAGCTGGAGCTCTAACATAATAACAAAACTGAAAGTTAATTTATTTAAGATGATAAAAGGGAAAAGGGGAACCTGATCGACAGAAGCACGGGTGAAGCACGGAGGATCAGCAATGTCTCTCGATGAAGGAGAGGTGGAATTATCGGAGAAATCAATGGCCCATCTTCGGCCGGCACCCATCAGTCCTTTGCTCTTCTCCGTCGTTTTTTTTTTTTTTGATAATTTAATTTTATTACCAAAGAGCAGATGCTACAAAACAATAGAGTTTAAATATACAAAAATCGCCCTAGAACAAAAACGGCAATCAACCCATCAAACTATACCCAATTAGTTACAAAGAGTAATATTAACATAATCTAATCTACTAATAGTTCTACCCCTTAAATGAATACCAAAAATTTCCTTGATAGCATTGAGCATATCTTCAACAGTAGATGAATGACCTTGAAATAGTATCTTATTTCTTTCCTTCCATATGATGTAGATTAAGGCATTCAAAGAAACTTTCATAATAGAAGTTAGAAGGGATTTACCTTTCCAAAACACAGCAGCCCATCCATAGAGAGCATCCCAAGAATGATGTCTAAACCGTAATCCATTGAGAGAGAAAAGTTCAGACCATAAAGAGGAAAGAACTGGGAACTCGAAGAATAAGTGATTCCTAGTTTCCATTTCAGCAGCACAGAAAATGCAGTGGTTGTCATTAACAATCTTCATTCGGCGAAGCTTTTCTCTAGTTGTAAGTCTGTTAAGGAATGACATCCAGACAATAAGACTATGTTTAGGCATGAGAAGAGAGAACCAAAGCAGAGAGTGCCATTGAACTTTAGGATTCTTCACCCTAATCTCATTCCAGATATCACCAACTTTCGTAGCATCAGAGGGAAAAATTGAGGAGGCTTCAGTCCTTAATTTGAGAATCTGTTTTAAGCTCCAGCTCATGTTTGATTTAACAGCAACTGTCCATAATTCATTAGCAATGAACATGTAATTCCTTAACCAAGCCACCCACAAAGAACCTTCCCTAGCCAAAATTTTCTTTATGAGAATCATCATGCAAGCTTTGTTCCATGATTTCATGTCTTTAAGGCCAAGACCTCCCTCTTATTTAGGTTGGCAGACTTTTTGCCAGCTCACTCTAGCACCAGCAGCTGACTTGTTAGCCCCTTTCCAAAAGAATCTTGAACATAACTGATCAATCTTTTTAATGACTGAGTACGGCAAGAAAAGTTGTCTACACCAAAAATTAGAAATACTAAATAAAACAGTTCGAACAAGCTCCAGTCTTCCAGCATAACTTAAAGTCTTCCCAGACCAATGATTCAACCGAGCTTTAATGTTGTCAATAAGGGCATAACAATCCTTTTCTGAAATTTTCCTTGTAACCAAAGGAATACCCAGATATCTAATAGGCAGACTGCCTAATTTGAAACCAGTAATCAATTTCAATTCTTTTTGGTGGGGGTTGTGTTGATCGCTTTCTTTCTCTAATTTTTTTATTTAATATAGACATGTGGATAGATAGACGGACGATTCAAGTTCGATCACATTAATTTAGATGGGATTAAATATTACTTGTTATTTTAATTTTGGTTGATTTCGAGATATAATTATTTTAAATTTAGATAGTTTTTACTCATATTATTAGCAGTAGGTAATAGAGTGTTAATAATTAAATGATTGTGAGTATTTAAATATATATTATTTTATAATTATTTTAGTTTAATTAAAAGTTAATTATTATGTATACGTTGTTAGTTTATTTTTTATACGCATTATCTCGAGTTATAATTATTAAAGTTTAAATAATTATAATTTAAAATAATTTAATTAACCATTAAATTATTTTACATGTCATTCTTTAGATTTTCATCTAATAACAATACATGAATATAATATTACATACATAACTTATCTGACTAAAGAACATATTAAATAAAATTACATGAATATAATATTGCGTACATAACTTATCTGACTAAATAACATATTAAATAAAATTAAATCAATCGTTTAAAAAATTCCTTCATGCATTATTTATAGAAAAAATGACAATATAAGAGTTAAGTAAATTTATTCAAGTGATAATTTGATAGCCTATTCATTGTATATTATGTAATTTAATATTTATAGATGAATTTGAGATTGTATAATTAAAATTTTAAAATTAAATATCATATTGTCACGAGAAAAATAAATAATAGATGATGTACAACCTAATTAAATTTCCTTCCTACTAATCTTTTAGAAATTTTTTTAATAAGATAACATAGCGAAAGATGCGTAAATTTTTTACAAATAAAAATATCTAAAAGTTGTTTGGAAAAAATTATTATCAATATATTAAATAAAGATTATTATTTAAATCATTCTTATTAAAGCAGTAACTTTACAAATAAAAGTAAATATTTTATTACATTTATAAATTTAAAATTACTCAAATGATATAAAAATAAAGTAATTCCACATCGGCCATGTAATCCCCATACGACACGCAGAAGAATTGCATGAGCTTCTCGTCAACGTTGCATGCCATGGGCCCTGCGTTCAGTATTTTTCAGCTCATAAGTGGATGATTCCACCTCTAACCACTAGTTATAGTTCTACAGCCACACATACGCATTAACGCGTCAAGATATTGCCCCGTAATTTACCCTCCACTCAATGTGAACAACATGAGACCCCACAGCTTCAAAGTTTGCAACAATGAATCATTTTCTGCGGATGGCTGGTCCAGAAATATATTTTAGGGTGAATATACATGTATTAATTATTAAAATGTTTTAGTGTAGAATAAACATAAATAAAATTTAAAATTACTGTTTATAATAAAAATAAACAATTAATATAAATAAAATTGAATTTACACATACTCACCTTACCTTAGATATGTTTTGCATCCAATACTGTTTTCTCGACGGGTTTTCCAATCTTTTTCTTCATAGCACAACGTATAATTCGTCCCATCATTCCAGTATATCTATAATTACCATTGAACAATTTATATTTAAATAATCTTACGTTTGAAAGAAAATTCATACAAATATAATAATGGATACATATTTGATGATAACTGTATTCATATGACTTGTATACGCAATCCCATTTGCAATTCAAGTCAAACTAAAAAGTAGAAAAACAAGGATATGCAATCATTCTAAGCACGAAGAATACGAAACCCAACAAATTTGATTTTAGACCATAAACTTGGTTTTAGTCTAATCAAGTTCAACGCCAAGAATCCAATGCAACGCGTCTAAGCATCATTCCCTTCTCTGATTAACATATATACATTTACGGTATATAATTTTTTTTATAATACGAGATAATACATACATAAATTTATATAATACGAGGGCATAAGATAATGATACATTTTCTTCTACTCTCTTTTTAATCTTCACGGATGATCCCAATGGGTGTAGGTGAGAAAAAGTAGTTAAGTTTGCAAATTTCCAAGAATCCATGATATTAAGCAACAACAAACCTCCACAATTAAACAAAGATGCAACACCAATAACACTTTTAACCCACAAATGATTAAAATCCCAGGAAGAAAACTCCATCAACTTGAACACAGAGACTTAATCTCGCTTCTCCTCACGAGGTGAACTAAGTGGGAAAAGAGTCAAGAGCTCCGGCGATCGGCTTCCTCTAGGTGTATTTAACGTTGACGGGTGCAAGTAAAAACCTTTCTCTGCAATCGCCTTTTCTTCTTCTGAAACCACCGGAGACGATGGTGATACAGTACCAGAGCTCGAGTAAAAGAGTGACTCTGATCCTAGTGGAGTCACCGGTGAGTCAAGACGGCGAGTTTGGCAGTCAAAGACACAGTGACTAGGCGAGTTACGTAGAGTGGTGAGACCGAGCTTGATCTCAAGCTTTTTCATGGAGTGTTGTAATTTCCTACGTTCTTGGAGCTTAAACGGTGGACGGCGCGGTGCTGTGGGGTGGTCACCGCCATGAGAGGAGGTTTTGGAGGAAAGCCTTCCAGGGATATTAACGGGGAGCTTGTCTGTATCGTTGGTGGATCCGGTGAGTTTCTGGACCAGGTCTTTGAAGGTGTTTGCATCAGCCTCCACGAAAGTGGTCGGTTTTGGCGTTGAAGGCACTGACGATGAAGTTATGGATTTAAGGTGCTTTTCCATTTCAAGCACTCGATAATATTTAACTTTAGAGATAGATAGAAAGAAAAATACAGGGCTGAGATCAAACAAGCTGGTGAAGTTAATTTGTTGGATCGTTTTATAGAGGAGAGAAAGAATGTTTGATGGGATGTCTGTGTGTGTGTGTTTTGGGTTGGGTTGGGTTGTTAGCGACGTACTTTGATGGCCTTCCCCTCTCTCCCCATGCAATTTTATTTAGGGTTTTGATGTACAATTTATTTATTTAATTATAAAATTTAAAATTCTAACTCATTATTTTTAAAATTTTAAATACAATTCTTAAACATATTTTAAATTAAGATATTTAACTAAGTTAAAGTTTACAATCTTTTTATTTGTTTCTAAAAAATGCATATACACCCAAAACCCCTAAGTTTTTCTAGTAGATTATTTAAAAATGTTGACGCCTATTTTAGATTATCATTAATAAATGCACATATGGTTAATAGATCTCACCATTCTCTGTCCTAATAATCAAATATTATATTCTTAATTGTTAATTAAAAATTCCACTCTTTGACACTTAAAGGGTTTAATCGTAATAAGTTGAGATTTGCTATCCACATCTCTTCGAGGAGTTGTTTAAGGTAAGAAAATGTAAACTGTAAGCGTCGTCCTCACAGGCAGACAAAAGGTATATAAACCATAAAGTAGGCTTTCGTATAACTTCATTTCGTTTACGAAGAAAGAAAGAACCCTTAGCTGGTTTTTTGATTAACCATCAAGCTGACGATGACAATCTAAAGATTAAATGAATCCTGCACGATTTTTGTTTTAAAGTGGATGAAACTTGGTTTGTTTCCATTATTAAAATTGGTACGGTAGGTTAAGTGGTTGCTATCAGGTGGCTTGATTAAGTAACATAACTATCTGTACCATCGATGTGCACAGCCCTCCTTTAGTCTAACCCTAAATGTAAACCAGGTCTTAATTGAAATAACAAGATTTAAGTATTGACATCTTAAATATTCAAGTTTGAGTATGCATATATTCAATATTTTAGGTTCAAATGATAATAATAATAATAATATAATGGTAGAACCCTAAATATATTACCAATAACATTATCATGATATATATGTTAGTAGGCTGGAAGAAATAGAGCTTTCAAAACAGTGGGATGGTTGTTGATCACAGAAATCAAACAGGAGCACGCTTTTGCTTTGCTTGCCATACATTTAAAAATATGTAGGAGTTCCATCTTAATGAATTGCCCGTCCAACTCAATTGGTAGAGCACAAGGCTCTTAACCTTGTAGTCGTAGGATCGAATCTCACGGTGGAGAATTCATAATTCTGACTGCCGGAGGTCTCCCACGGAAGCTGCTCTCAACCTGGTGTTGGGAATAGCCTACTATCTTACCTTCCCTTACCCCATTACATATGGGAATAGGGTCAGCTAATTTAAGAGTTCCATCTTACCTACAGAACAATGATTGCTTCACTTAATACTTTTTTTGGGGTTTGGTTTTGATTTGAATGTAACTAACAGAAAGGTAAGCATGATAATAATTAAGTACCATTTGATTTGATACACACAGCTTATTAGATTAGGTCAAGTGTTTGATTTAGTAACTCCTCCTTTCCTATGCTCAAGTCATTAGGGGACAGTTATTGATTACTGAAAATCAAGAGCTTAATAGATGTTAACTACAATACTAAGCAGTGAAGTTGTTAAGGAACAATCAGATACTCCCTGGAAATAGCCTATGCAAGATGGGCCGAATGGCAGGGTTCCTTTGGGCCTATAGTATATATAGGTGTAACGTTCTAAGTTAGTAATTAAAGTATAAAGAGCAATTGTGCAATCCAAATAAAATACAGGGACTATTCATATATCAAACCTTTGATAATTTTTTTGTCCAAACAAGACGTGGGCCTTTCCCGCGTCCATCGTTATAGTCACCAAACCGCTATTGCTCGCAGTTTTATCTTCCCTTTTTCCCTCTTTGAAAACGAGTGAACTTTGGTCGGTTTTTCGGCGCCACAAGAAAAATCCTCCCCCAGCCCAGGATTTCTATTTCCCCTATAATAATCCAATACATTCCCCAAAACAAGGTGAATAATACGGGAAATGGAAAGTTGTGCGAGTTGTTGCAGGCCGGTGATCATGCGCATATCAATTGACAAGAAAGATTTGAGCTTTATGTCAACAAATAGAGTGTCGTTTGGTGCTGGGGTTGTACCCCAAGGTACCACTTCAAGGGTCAAGGGTTCGAGGATTCTAGACACCAGAGCTTCTGCTGTTGATTCCCATGAGAGCTCTTCCGATTTCGTTAACCGTATGGAAAAAGCTTGGGTCATCTCTAAGGTAGAATCTAATTTTAGCGAAATAATCCGTGGCCTGGAATTCCGAATCTAAAACAGGACTCCAATTGCGTGCATTCTAACGCATTTCTGAAACCAAACAAGTGTTAAATTTGTTTGCGTTTTTGTGTATTTCTTAAATGTTGTGGTTTAAGTGATATTTGATGAGCAAGATATTGGGTGATGGATCTCTGATTTTTAAGTTATGGAGAATTCGGTATATGTTTCTCTAATTGTGTGCATGTTTAGTTACTTGTATGCTAATATATACACTCACACTCGAGACTAAGTAACTTAAGTCTAGGAAAGAGGTTCTAAGATAATAATCCATACTATTAAAATGCATCTTAGATGTTGTGTTTGAGAAGAAGGGAAAAAGAATTGTTGTTCATGCTTAAGTGAATGCATTTCTTTCATGTGGGTCTCTTTTGGGAACCTGTTGAGGGGCTAAGCAATTTCCTACCATTTTTGGGCACTGATATTTTCATTTTTCTTCATGCTTGTTACAGCAACCAAGGCCAATTGCTTGTTCTTCGTGCAACTCCATGGGGCACATTGAATGCAAGTGGTGCGGAGGTACCGGTTTCTTTATCCTTGGGGATAACATGCTCTGTCAAGTTCCTTCTAGAAACACCAGTTGTGTGATTTGCGCTGGAAAGGTATATCTCAAAACTATATGCATCTCTGTATTTGCATACCCTCCCTATTCTATACTGATGAGTGGTACTGAAACGATATTTCCTTTTATGTATACTTTAGGGATCGACGAGCTGCTCCGACTGCAAAGGAACAGGATATCGTGCAAAGTGGTTGGGTGAACCTCCTATTTCCAAATAGTTGAGAGTTTCCGCATGTTTTAGGCTGCAAAACAGCCAGTAAATTTGTTTTCTAGGTCCATATGAATAGCATGGCACACCACGCAATGTATGTTTTTCGTTTTCTGTTCATGTCATTGTACAATCTTAAATACTTATAGAAGAGAAAGAAACAACTGTTGTTACATATTGATTGAAAATTGAAATTGACAAAATGTAGAAAAATCATTGTTTATGTAGACTAAAATTTACTCTTAATAAGTATTTTTTATGTATTCTTTACTGTGATTATTTTTGCATAGCTCAAAATTTGACTTCCTTGTAGGCATATAGGGCATTTTGCAAGAGGTGGGAACTGCATTCATGCTTAGCTTTGCATAAAACAAACCGGATTTGCATTGATCATCGGAAGGCAATCTAATTTTCTCTTGTTAGAAATGTGTTTATTTGGGTTTCGGCGTCACTTGCTTGTTAATTTAACGGTCTTAGCAAAGGCCAATTTGAAACTCTTGGCTTGAATAGAGTCAAACTTGACGAATATAAATGATATTAATAACATACACAAACTTCACTTACTCTTAATCCTATTGATCATATTTGAGGTCAAATATGATCAACATGGTAACAAATGACGTCTCATCCGGAAGATTCACGAGTTCTTCTCGAATTTGTTTCTTTCTATGGCTGATCATGAAGAATCGCCTCCTCACCAACGAAGAAAGATATAGAATGAGCCTTGCAAATGACCCCTTATGCTTAGTTTGTGGTTCAGCTCAGGTATATACTTGAGGATTACTTAGCCATACGTGGCCCAAAATAAAAGCTCTTAAATTTCTGAACAATTTGGAGTCTTTTGCTTTACTCTTATTGCACAAATTCAGTGGCATAGGCCTCCTTACGGGTTGGGGCAGTCCTTATGTTGCTATTCCATGAGGCCTTGCAGATTTGGGAAGTTGGAATGGTGATGCAGGGGGATCCGAGACAGATGATGCTGAGCTGTCAGATTGCACGTTGATGGCGCTGAGATACCATGAGTTGGCAGATCAGCGCAAAGGCGGGAATTGATTGTGACATGTTCCTCATTGGGGTCGTTTTGAGTATGTTTCAGTCTTTTGGCCATAACTTTGGCTACAGGTGTCAGAATCGCGCATAAGACCCCAATCCGGAAAGCTCTTTTCGACGCGCACGCTCTCCACATGAGCTACGCTCCATGTGGCCTTTTTTCAACCTCAAATTCTGTCGTTTTCCCCTCCGAATCACTAGATTTAGTTATTTTTTACTATTTATGGTAATATTTCGATTGTTAATTAGGAAGTCAATTTAAATCCGATTTAGGCCGGATTTTTGGGAGATTGCTTATTTTATTTCGAATTTCAATTTAGAGTGATTTTCGGGATTTTGCTATTTTTGGCAAAATTCGAATAAAGACGATTTTTTTGCTATAACAGTCCGGCTTGTGGACTGCTTTTTGACAGTTTTGATTTTATAATATTTTATTAAACCCTAGAGACTTTTTCTCTGGTTTTTGGGCGAATTTTCTCTTGTGAATCGTCTGTCGGAGCTAGCCTACAGGATAATCACTATTCTGTCTGGCGTCAGTTGGTGTCAGAGCTTCAACATCTTCTTGGGAAATTTCACCAGTTTCAATGGCTGGAGGTCGTGGTCGTGGTCGTCGTGAGCAGGTTCCGAATGAGGAAGCCCAACGTCGTGATCGCAGCGTTCAGGATGTGATGATTGCGGATTTGCAGAGGCAAGTCGCAGAATTAACCCAGCGCCTGGCGGCGCAGGATTTAGAGGATCGTGAGGCCTCTGATCACGATACCAATTCCACTTTCGAAAACCCATATCACAATCGCGCAGGATTCCGGGGTGCAGGATTCCGGGAGCACCGTGGTCGGGAAGAGCGTCATGGAGACATCGGTTTTCGGGTCGATCTCCCTGAGTTTTCTGGTACATTACAGGCCGAGGGATTCGTGGATTGGATTAATGAAGTGGAGCGTATTTTTGAATATAAGGAAGTCCCCGATCGTGTGAAAGTGAAACTGATCGCCATCAAACTCAAGGGCAGAGCATCTGCGTGGTGGGAACAGTTACGACGTTCACGAGAAAGACAGGGCAAAGCCAAGATCACTGATTGGGAGAAGATGAAAAAGAAGATGAAGGGCCACTTCCTTCCCTTCGGCTACACGCAAACCTTATTTCAGCGACTTCATGCGTTGAGGCAGGGCGCGCGATCAGTCGATGATTACACGGAGGAGTTTTACCAATTGGTCGCCCGGAACGATTTATCTGAGACGGAGGAGCAGATGGTGGCGCGATATTTGGGGGGTTTACGCCAGCCCTTGCAAGATGTCCTCAGCCTTCATTCATTGTGGAGTGTTTCGGAAGCATACCAACGTGCACTTGCTGTTGAAAAACAGCAAAACAGGAGACCAGTGATCAGGAGCGATCACAACAGTCGACCAGTTCGCCCTCAAGAGTCCCGTCCTGCTCAGCAGCCACCGCAGGGTAATTCTAACCCTACTATTAGATGTTTTCGTTGTGGTGAACAAGGGCATAGGGCGACTGATTGCAGGAAGCCTGCTAGTCAAAAGGGCAAAAATTTATTGATTGAGGAAAACGTGGAAGACGAGACTGAGGAGATTGGCGAACCCGTGTATGACGATGATGAGACTGATGATGTGCTGTATGGAGATGGTCATGAGACTCTGGTCGTTCGCAAGAGTCTACTTACCCCCAAGGGCGATTCAGGAGACGATTGGTTGAGAACCAATATTTTCCACACGACTTGCACAGTTGCAGATAAAGTCTGCAAAATGATCATTGATAGCGGCAGTTGTGAGAATGTAGTGTCCGAGGAGGTTGTCCAGAAATTGCAGTTGAAGACGGACCGTCATCCTAAGCCATACAAGTTGTCATGGCTAAATAAAGACAGTGAGGTAACAATTGATAGGCGATGCCTCGTGTCTTTTTCAATTGGTAGAAAATATTTTGATAATGCCTGGTGTGATGTTGTGTCTATGGATACGTGTCATATATTGTTGGGTCGACCTTGGCAGTATGATCGCAGTGTCATTCATGATGGACGGAAGAATACATATTCCCTTAGCATCAAGGGAAAAAAGATTGTGTTGGCACCCCGGCGGGAAGGACTTACTCCTACCCCAGTAACCCATAATACTAATATGCTTTCTATGTCCAGGTTTTTAGATGAGATTGAGCATGGCGACGTGGTCTATGCCTTGCTACCTTGCGAGAACAATGCAGTAGACGTGGATACAGATTTACCAGTAGAGGTGCAGCGGTTGCTAGCAGAATTCTCTAACTTGATGCCAGAGGATCTTCCTC
Source organism: Hibiscus syriacus (assembly GCF_006381635.1). NCBI lineage: Eukaryota > Viridiplantae > Streptophyta > Magnoliopsida > Malvales > Malvaceae > Hibiscus > Hibiscus syriacus. Next base: position 221,944 of record NW_024061783.1, read on the forward strand.
ATGGACTACCACCTATGAGGGATATTCAGCATCAAATTGACCTTGTTCCTGGGTCAAGTTTGCCAAATCGACCAGCATATCGCCTCAGTCCCAAGGAGGCCGAAGAGTTGCAGCGATAGGTGGAAGAGTTGTTGGAGAGGGGCTATATCCGAGAGAGTATGAGCCCATGTGTAGTCCCTGCTCTGTTAGTGCCAAAGAAAGATGGTTCTTGGCGTATGTGTGTTGACAGCCGAGCGATCAACAGAATTACAGTGAAGTACCGGTTTCCAATTCCCCGTCTAGATGATATGTTGGATCAGCTATCTGGTTCTAAGATCTCAAAAATTGACCTTAAGAGCGGTTACCACCAAATCAGAATAAGGCCTGGAGATGAGTGGAAGACGGCGTTTAAAACGCCACAAGGGTTGTATGAGTGGATGGTCATGCCTTTTGGGTTATCCAATGCGCCCAGTACATTCATGAGATTTATGCATCAGGTCTTGCGGCCTTGGTTTTGTTGTGTCTACTGATGGTGTTCATGCAGATCAGTCAAAGATAGATGCAGTCTTGGAGTGGCCCAGACCAAGAACCTTACATGACATCCGAAGTTTCCATGGCTTGGCGTCTTTTTACCATCGATTCATTAGAAATTTCAGTACTCTGATCGCCCCTATCACAGAGTGCCTCAAGGGGCGTGATTTACAGTGGTCTGAGGAGGCAGAGGCCAATTTTCAACTGGTCAAGCAGAAGATGACCGAGGCTCCAGTTTTGGCACTTCCAGATTTTGACAAAGTGTTCGAGGTAAATTGTGATGCATCTGGCGTTGGCATTGGTGGTGTTCTGAGTCAGGCAGGTCGTCCGGTTGCTTTTTTCAGTGAGAAGCTATCGGGATCGAAGAAAAATTATTCCACTTATGATCTGGAGTTCTATGCCATAGTTCAGTCCCTGAAGCATTGGCGTCACTACCTAGTACAGAAGGAGTTTATTATGTTTACCGATCATGAGGCCTTGAAGTACATCAATGGCCAACACAAGCTGAGTAGACGTCATGCCAAGTGGGTAGCATACTTGCAAGAATTCACTTTTACGCTGAGGCACCAAGCAGGGAGTTTGAACCGCGTCGCAGATGCCCTGAGCCGTCGTACCTTACTTCTCACCACCATGAGTACTAAAGTTGCAGGATTTGAGACGTTCACAGATATGTATGCAGCTGATCCTTCCTTTGGAAGGATATTTCAGGAGGTAACTGAGGGTCACCGTCATGATTTTGTTTTGTATAATGGGTATCTGTTTCGTGGATTACAATTGTGCATTCCAGATTGTTCATTGAGGCAGCAAATTATAAGTGAACTCCATAATGAGGGACACTTTGGCCGAGATAAGACATTGGCCCTTATCTCTTCTGAATTTTATTGGCCCAAGTTGACTAGTGATGTGGCCCATTATGTGGACCGTTGTTATGTGTGCCAGCGGTATAAGGGAGTTCTCACCAATGTGGGATTGTACACTCCCTTACCTGTTCCTGAAGCTCCTTGGTTCGATGTCAGCATGGATTTTGTACTAGGCTTACCCCGCACCCAAAGGGCCTCTGATTCTATCTTTGTTGTGGTTGACAGGTTTTCCAAGATGGCTCATTTTGTAGCCTGCAGAAAGACTATGGATGCTGACCGGATTGCCCATCTCTATTTCAAGGAGATTGTGCGTTTACATGGTGTTCCTCGATCCATCACTTTAGATCGTGATACTAAGTTCATCAGTCATTTCTGGAAGAGCCTGTGGGGGAAACTGGGAACGCAGTTGAATTTCAGTAGCGCCTACCACCCCCAGACGGATGGCCAGACTGAGGTGGTGAACCGAAGTTTGGGAAACCTTTTAAGGTGTTTGGCAGGAACGAAGCCGAAGCAGTGGGATTTGGCATTGCCTCAGGCAGAATTTGCCTACAACAGATCAAAAAACAGAACCACAGGTTTAAGCCCATTTGAGATTGTCTATGGTCAGAACCCATCCGGGGTGTTGGACTTAGCCCCTATTCCACGTATAGGACGTTTCAGTCCTAAAGCAGATGAGATGGCAAAGTATCTTCGGGGTATCCATGAGCAGGTGAAACAGACCATTCATGAGAGCAATACCAAGTACAAGACTCGGGTTGACAATCATCGTCGTCAGGTACTTTTTGATGTTGGTGATTTTGTTTGGGCTGTATTAACTCGTGATCGTTTTCCTGTTGGTGAGTATAATAAGCTTAAGGATCGGAAGATTGGACCTTGTGAGGTCGTGCAGAAGATCAATGATAATGCTTACAGGTTGCGACTTCCCAGTCACTTGAAGACTTCTGATGTCTTTAATGTGAAGCACCTGAGTCATTGTTTTGTGGATCCTGATGACACTACTCTGAACTCGAGGACGAGTTCTTTCCAACCCGGGGTGACTGATGCAGGGGGATCCGAGACAGATGATGCTGAGCTGTCAGATTGCACGTTGATGGCGCTGAGATACCATGAGTTGGCAGATCAGCGCAAAGGCGGGAATTGATTGTGACATGTTCCTCATTGGGGTCGTTTTGAGTATGTTTCAGTCTTTTGGCCATAACTTTGGCTACAGGTGTCAGAATCGCACATAAGACCCCAATCCGGAAAGCTCTTTTCGACGCGCACGCTCTCCACATGAGCTACGCTCCATGTGGCCTTTTTTTCAACCTCAAATTCTGTCGTTTTCCCCTCCGAATCACTAGATTTAGTTATTTTTTACTATTTATGGTAATATTTCGATTGCTAATTAGGAAGTCAATTTAAATCCGATTTAGGCCGGATTTTTGGGAGATTGCTTATTTTATTTCGAATTTCAATTTAGAGTGATTTTCGGGATTTTGCTATTTTTGGCAAAATTCGAATAAAGACGATTTTTTTGCTATAACAGTCCGGCTTGTGGACTGCTTTTTGACAGTTTTGATTTTATAATATTTTATTAAACCCTAGAGACTTTTTCTCTGGTTTTTGGGCGAATTTTCTCTTGTGAATCGTCTGTCGGAGCTAGCCTATAGGATAATCACTATTCTGTCTGGCGTCAAATGGCGACTAAATCCCCTCACTTTTCCAACTTTTATCACCGAATAATGCAAAACGGTCTGTATGCAACAAATTAGCACTTCCTTATTGACTCAAATTTTCAGTTCCATCAAATTAAAACAGATTATTAATTTTATAGATTTAATAAAGTGGAGAGATGAAATTAAACTTGTCGAAACTGACGTTATTATTTAATTACAATTTTAACTAAAAGAAGCATCATACAAAATCTGGATGATGTAATTAGGTTAATATTAGTATGGATAAATCATAATAACATGTGGTCTGTATCTTGCTTTTTGGAGTTTGAGTATTTTTCTTATATTCCGACATACAGGGACATCGGACGAGGCAGGCATGAATGAGCTTGTTCTTTTTCGATAAAGAAGTTTCAGACACGGCCATTGGGTACAATTTACAAAAGGGTAGCTTTAGCTAGATCTAGATCTACTACCAAGTATGAGGGACCAATTGGGACCTGCCACGACGGTTTCCTTTCAAAACAAAACAGTGATGAAAATGTGATTAATAAATAAATCGTGTACAGTTAGATATAGATATTTCTCCAATGGCGCCATTGATGTCGGCCTTGTAAGACTATTAAGTTGTTTGAAGAGATAATAAAGGTCAGTTGAAAAATTGTAACCCCTTTTAGACATCTTTGTTTATCAGTTTCAAAGATCTAAAAGAAGCCCATTTTAGGAGACTGGGTTGACCCGAAGCTCCATCCTTTTTTTCTTAATCTTATCAAAAGCTCAAAACTTTACGAGATTCATGTCAAAGAAACTGAGTTGACCTGGATCAATACTGTTGCTTTTGGTTTACAGCTATGGTGGAGGAAGGAAATCTCGGAGGTGGTGAGAAGGGTGTGGAAGAAGAAGAAATTAATGGCCAAAATTGCATGATAACCGTTCATTTCAATTGATATTTACAAATAAAAAGGAAAGATTTCATTGGAAATATGAAATTACTCCATTGCAGGTTGTTGACTAACTTTTCATATTTCTTTTACACTATGCAATATGTGACCAACATCAACATATCATTAGCTTCCTCATAGTTTTCTTCTATAAAGCAGATTAGGACTTATAAATGACCTGTAAAGGAAACAATTCCACAATGGAGTAGCGATTAAGAGTTGAAATTCACAATATTATAAACGAGTATTTCATTTTGAAACTAGAACACCCCCACCAACTAGTTGAATCATTTCAAATGAAATGGTATCTGAGTTGGAACACACCGCTATATGTTTTTATTTCACGATATTACGAGGAAGCCCTTAAAAATACATCTTTATAATGAAAAGACCACTATCATCACAATATAGCCTTTCCGTCTATTATGCCTCACCAAAGACCATCAGCAATGCAGCATGGTTATTCAAAAGCAATTACTGTTTACCTACTTCCCTTCTCTGGAACAGACACCCCATCTTTCATCATCCGCGAATGAATAAAAAAGGCCCATACCTTTATTAATGTGTCCTCATGATGCAATACAAAAATTATTCTACTAATCCATACCGCAAAACAAAAACATTGACACTAAAAAAACTGAGGCAAATATATTAAAGTTGCTGCTCGAAACTTAAAAGTCAAGTCTCGGAATCAAACTAACTTTTAGAATCGGATTTCAACTTCTCATTGGGATTGACTGTTCCACCTCGAACAAATGCCTCTGACCCAGGGGTATTATCTCCCTGAAAGGATGTCACAAACTCCTCATATAACCGAGCTGTTTCGTCCTCTGCCCTCTTATAAAAACAAAAACAAAAACTAAAGTCGATAATTCAGCTCAAATGAGTAAAACAATATCCAGAAGCTGCAACCCCTAGCATGAATTCAAAATAATAAAAAGTTTTGAGCTAGTTTATTGAAAATAAAAAATATTTAAAATTATAATAAAAATTTACAAGTATAATCGTTAACTTATAATATTTTTCTATTACTATTGAGACAAAATTTACCTACCTAGATCACATAAAAATCAAAGAAGAAAAAAGTTAAAAAAGTTAATAAAAAAACTCAAATAAATCTGATTGCATCGGTAAACGAACTACAAAAGGAGATGAAACTATTGAAAGACCACTGGCAAATCGCAAATCATAGTCAAGCGACGTGAGAAAAATATCCACGAACGCAAAACGGGTATCCAAATCAATCCGAGGGTCCAAAGGAGGGAAGATCATCATGATAACAAATAAACGTCATCTTAATCAGTTGTGGTGATGTAAAAGGCAGAGAAAAACATGCCAGTAAGGCATATATAAACGTGTCATAAAAGTAGATAAGATGTCACAAAGATATATTATTCTTATTAAAAATACTGGAAAAAAATAACTAGCGGGTAACAACCAACATTAAAACTAGTGTTGTCGTCTGTTAAACAAAATTAAAAAAAAATTGAATTGATCAATAAAATTGACAACTAAAAAGAAAAGAAAAAAGAAAAAGAGAGGAGGAATAAAACGGTTCCCCTTTGAAATTTCTAAAACAATCCCAAAATGAGTAAAGATTCTATTTTTATTTAGGGACCAAATGAAACATAATAATAATACAAAACCTATCTTAATTTTGTAAAAAAGGAGGTGCGTCCCATAGTAATCTTCAAATATATTAATTAAAATTAAAGTGACATCTCTTAGAGTACACTACAAATTTAATTAATTACAACTCGTTGGGTGCCTCCTCCGGTGGGATGGTTTAAGGTAAATACTGATGGAGCTCGGCACAAGGAGGACGAGCTTGCTGCTTGCGGAGGTGCATGGCAAGTTGGATTTTCAAGGTTTCTTGGCCATTGCTCGGTAGTTGAGAGTGAACCGTGGGGAATGTATCTGGGGCTCATTTGTGTATGGGAGCTGGGTACGGAACAGGTTATTCTGGAGTCTGATTGCTTGGAAGCTATCATGGCTATCCAAAGGATCGGATCGGGCATTGCTTGGGTTACTATATTGCAGTACATTGAAGAGTTGCTGAAACGAGACAGGGTAATTCGAGTTCAACATGTGCCTCGACAAGGGAATCATGTCGCGGATTACATGGCGTCGATCGTGAGAAGAAACCAATTTAAGTGTGAAATTCTTAATTCCCCCGGCCATGGTCTTGGGTGTTATGCACAATGATGCAGCATATGATTAGTTTAGTATGAGTTATTGGTAGTCCTGTGTTAAAAAAAACAGTTTACATTTGATTACATCGTATATTTTTAAACTATGATTTAAATTTTATATTGATCTCAAACTACTAAATGATCAATGAATCACTGTTTTCATGAATAATGTCTAAATTGATCTCAAACCACAAATTTTTAAATCAATGGTTGAAAGTATGTGAGAAGCTAGGTAAATAAAAGCACAATTAGCATATCAGGTCTTCTGCACTTTATGCATATCCTCTTCCGTCGAACAGGGTTTAGTTTGACAACCTTTTAAGGTGTTGAAACACACTGTCTTTAATCCATCATTGCCAGCCATAAGGCGAATAAGCTTGAATCGTGTGATCGTAGCTGCAACCTGCAAGCAACAAGTAAACAAAACAACCAAGTGATGTCACCAGAAGAACAATAACATGGTTGCATGTAATAATCAGACTCGACTGAACCACTGGAGTCTGCTAATCTACTCATCTGCGAACAGCAGGGTTCCACCTACTCAAATAGCCTGAGAGACATAGACCCGCACAAACTGATAACTAAATTCTAGACACAGACATGATGATCGGATGGTTCTCGGTATCTAAAGGATACATACACAGACTGTCCATCAGCCACGTTCATTTCCTTGAGCCTTGGAATTTTCCTATGGTGACTCCTGGAACTCAAAATACACACTTATTTCCAAGGGTTCAGATTTTATGTGATAGATTCAAGCCTTTAACAGAGAGTTTTTACGACACTTGATGTACACGTGACCGAGTAAACATGCAATATTACATACACCATTACATTCAAGGATGAAAAGAGAGAGGGAGGGAGGGGGACAGGCATACACAAGGGCACTCAAATCTGTAAGGCCATGGCCATCCATGAAATTGTAAAGATCAGCAATGTCATATGTGATATTCCGTGTTGCTGGATTTAGCTCAACTTTCCTTTCATATAGTCTGCATATACCTTCATGTGGAAAACATTATAAACGTCGAGTGATTTAAACAGAGTGGTTCCTCAGAAGAATCATGCCAGTAACCACGGGTTCGTTCAAACAAATCATCCTCTTCAGTCTTCATACAGCATGGAAACATAAATATGTCGGACATACACTCTAGAGAAACAAAAACACTGTTTCCTAGACCACTAACTCAGTAGGAACTTAAAAACCAGGATCCACGAAGGCAGTTCAGTTAGTAGAATTAGCAGCTATCATTAACACCCGCCATCGGAAACCAACATTTAAGATAACAAACAACAAAAAGAAAAGGCACTACAGACAAAAACATAATCCATTATGTTCTCGTTGATCTGTTCTGTGAAGTCTTCATCAAGACAATGGTGTGTTTGTTTGCCTAAATTCACAAACAAAAATAACACATAATTAACTTCCAAAGAAATCTTAGGTTCTTATGTCTTGCAATGACAAAAATGAAAATGGATGCGATTTGCTTGGTTTCGAGAACTTTTTGCCCCATTTATGTATTAAAAGCGAAAACTTTGACGAAACCCTGGTTTAAAGATGCTACAAAATCAAAATGAGCTGAAAGGGGAATCACCTTAACCACTCCTAACTAACCATAACTGCAATACTAACAGCTTAGTATAACAGTGAACCACCCAAACTAACTACTACTTCATAACAAGTGGAACTGAAGCAGAATCTGTTGCCAACGCTAAATTGCTGGAATCAATTGTGGTTTCCAATGGAACTATGGAAGCTCCCCAAAACTGAGTCTTTTCACCTTTTTTTTTCTTTAAGGAAAAAAAAAAGAGAGAAGAATAAAATAATTAAGGTAAGTCACAACTTATGTCTGCCACCTTATCAAAATGGTTGACGAAGAAGACTTTGAAAAGTCTTTTTACTAACAGAAGATTCTTTTTCTCAAAACTGTATTTAATGTTTTGTCTTTTTGTTATTGTTGATGGGTGGACCGGGTATACGAAAGGTCCTGACGTATTTATGGCTGGTCGGGTCATATTTACGTTAAGCTCATGTTTCAAATCACGGTAGTGTCCGTGAAATAACGGTTGTTGTCCGAGTTACCCTCTATTCCCGTACTAACATTCAATAACACCTACGACAGTCACAATTATAATAAATCTAATTTTACAAAAAAAATGCGATTACAATTGCGATTTAAAACCCTCGTTAAAGCTTACACAAATATTTTATATTTTCTCAATCCAAATAGCCATCGGTAGTGGTGTTTTTTTTCAAAAATCACCGGTGGTCGGTATATTTATCGATATAACATCGGTCAGATTATATTTCTCGATCTAATAATCGTAGCAATAAAACGCGCCCCCTGAACCGCGCTATATGTTGATTTGACGCCAAGTGGAGTATAACGCGTCCCCTGTACCGCGCTATACGATGATTGGGTTACACGTAGGGTATAGCGTGCCCCCTATACCGCGCTATACGCCACGTAGGGGTATAGCGTGGATCAGGGGCCGCGCTATACGCCGTACCAAAATTATATTTAATACGGTCCCTGGTTCGTGCTATATAATAATTACGTATACCGCGGTGCAGGTACTGCGCCTTATATGTTTATAAATACCCTCCTCCGGTTACGTTTCTCACATCTCCTCTTATCTCTCCTCTCAACTTATAAATTAATACAACAATTCCGTCAACAAGTAATAATTCTGGCAATCTTCTCATATTTGATTTAGAAATTCGTGCGATTTTTCGTTATAAGGTAATTTTGTTATAATTTTTTAATTATACTTATTGTTTATTTATTATCATTATTTGAAAAAAAATATTATACTAATTATTTTCAATTAATTTTTATGTTTGTAAAATTGAAAAGCGGTAGCATACATCGAAATAGTTTTGCGGTGGAGGTAATAATATAAAATTATATTATTTAAAATATTTACGTTGATGTGTAAAAAATGTATTGTGTTATATTTTCGTTCATATATAATTTATTTAATCAGGTTTGTTTCAGTTTTTTTTTTGCAGATATAATATTGTCGCACTTTTAAACTCAAAGAATGGCACGACTTTCAGCTATTGTTTATTATGATGGTGAAATTCGAGAAGATGAAACCGACGTTGTTTTCGTATCAAATGAGCGTGTTAAAATATCATTCAAGAGAAACATTACTCTTGATGAGCTGATAACGAAGATTTCGAGGAATATTCATGTTGGAAGTAGTAGAAGAATGTCGTCGTTGCAGTACAGATTTCCAACATCATTGTTGTCATTAACTTATACAGTGTTCGAACTTTCGAACAATGATGATGTTCAAATGATGGTTGAAGCTCAAAGTAATTATTCAGACGCCGCTATTGAGATGTATGCACATTTTGTTCAAGTGCGTGTTGTTCGGAGTCAATCATTAAGCTCCCACTATGGGTTGACTGAACAAGTTGATCAAGTTGACAGCCCGACTACAGTAATGTGTAATAATTTTAATGCCATAACGAGGAGACATTCATCTGTAACTCCTTACGATATGTACCGAGGTGGGTCTACGAACAATCCGTATGGAAACAACGCGTCCAGTTCAAGGGGAAGACATTCATCTGCAAATTTCTTTGACCATATAGAGATGCCATCGACGCAACCATCTGTGCAGTTTCCATTTGACACGATGACTTCAAGCTCCAAGGGAGGCATTTGACTGCGAGCTTTTTCGATCTCAATGTCGATATGCCTTCTAGTTCAAGGGGAAGACATGCAAGTAGTAGGTTCTTCAACCTAAATGTGGAGCGCATGGAGGAACATCATCTCTACCAGAAGAACCGCTTCGTGAGACTGGTGCGGATGGTTCTGAGACTGGACTATTTATTCACCCAGAATCACCGCAATTCAACTCCGATGATGATGATGTAGATGAAGTACCAGGAAATGTGACACAAACTGACCCTCCTGCACACATGTATAAAGTCGATTATGGTGCAATGTACGTGCCAGAATTTGCGGATATGCCTCATCTCGGTGACTATGGATATTACTCATCAATAAATAATGGTGAATTATCTTTAGGCATTGAGTTTTCAAGCAAAGAAGAAGCGATGATGGCTATCAAAAATTACAATATTCGTAATTCTGTTCAGTCCAGAGTCAACCGATCGACGATCGAAAAATATGTATGCTACTGTGCCCGACGCAAAAACGGATGCAATTGGTGGTTCGCGTATCGAAAATGAAGAGGAAAAACAACATATGGGAACTAACAATATATAACGGTCCTCACACATGTTGTGCTGAAGGGGTCAACCAAGATCATCCTAACTTGGACTCTGAAGTGATATGTCAAGCCATCATACCCATGGTAAAAGCAAGCTCTCATATAGTTGTTGCAGTGTTGATTTCAGCTATACAATCGCAGTATGGGTATACTGTCTCCTATAAAAAAAGCTTGGTTGGCAAAACAAAATGTCATTGTCAAACTTCATGGCGAATGAGATGCATCTTACAACGAGCTTTCAGGTTGGTTTAAGCTAGTGCAGACGTTGAATCCTGAGACAATTGTGGACTTCGAAACCTCCTATGCATACCATAATGATCGAGTTCTTCGCGATCGATGCCAATTCTACCGGGTTTTTTGGAGTTACCCACAGTGCGTTAATGCTGCCAAATACTGCAAGCCTGTGGTCCAGATCGACGGGACTTTCTTGTATGGAAAATACAAACAAGTTTTATTATTGGCAGTTGTCTAAGATGGCAATCACAACATTCTTTTAGTTGCTTTTGCTCTTGTCGAAGGACAAGATACAGATTCTTGGGCTTTTTTCCTCCGAAATTTACGTGCACATGTTATCATGAGGGAAAACATCTGTGTCATTTCAGATCGCGGAGCTGGGATCAAAGCAGCAATGGAGTATTTGGGTCCAATATGGCAACCACCCTTTGTCCAATATAGGTATTGTCTCCGACACATTACTGCAAACTATCATGGAAGGTACAAGAAGAATGATGAGCGACAATTAATTGTGCGCATGGGTAAGTGAAAGCAAGTTAGTAAGTTATACATTTTTTGATCATTTTAATTTTGCAAAGAAAACAAGTCAGTAAGTTATACATTTTTTGATCAGGTTACGAACTACTTCCTCGAACGTTTGAATCAATGCTTCAAGATTTACGGGCGAAGAACGAGGAAGGATACGATTACATCAGCCTCATCGACAAAGAAATGTGGATGAACGCATATGATGGTGGATATCGATATGGACACATGACGACCAACTTGACTGAGGCAATCAATTCAACCTTAAAGGGTGCACGTCACTTACCTGTAGCGGCTTTGGTAAAAATTACATATTTTCGTTTGGGGGTACTTTTTGCGAAGCTCGGTGGACAAGCTCAAACCTGGATACAAGGCGGTCATGTCTATCACCCTAGATTAGTTGCAGATATACAGAAAAAAATTATTGCATCAAATGGAATATCTGCAACAATCTTCTCTAGAAGGCATGAAATGTTTCGTGTCACAAAGTTGCCGCGACCTCTTCAAGGGATTGAAGCTGTGTCGTTAAGAGTAAATCTAAGGGACAGAACGTGAGACTGCGGGTTTTTTCAAGCTCTGAAGTATCCATGCTCTCATGTGATAGCAGCTTGCTCGCACACACGTTAAAACTATAACAATTTTGTGGATCACGTATACCTACTATCTGAAGTTTTTAAGGTATATGAATTTGAGTTTCCCCCCATAGGTAATGACAAAGACCCTGATGAGGTTCAAGATTGGCTTCCGATTGTACCAAATCCAAGTTTATTGAGGGAGCGTGGTCGTCCAAAATCCAATCGAATTCATTGCGATATGGATATTCGAGAAAGATCTAGACAAGACAGAAGATGTGGGCATTGTAGAAACCCAGGACACACGAGAAAAACATGTCCACTTTTGTTGTCATCAAGTAACAATTGATGAGGAAATGATGTATTTGTTTATCAAATAATAATTCTTGTACTTTAATTTGCATTTACTTCAAGTTAATGATAACCAAATTGGTATTTGAATATAATTTTAAATACAACAAACTTACAATAAGTATTAAATGGTAAATGATAATCAAATTACAATAACTAATATTAAATGGTAATAAACAAAATTAGCTGAAATACATTAAAAAAAGTCCAACAAATTTAACAAAATAAAGTAAGTATTTAATGAGAAATAATAATAAAAAATTACAATTTAACAAAATAAAGTAAATACAAATATAATAAAAAAATCTATCGATGCATGCGACGCGAATGTGTTCTGCAGGGTGGTGGCTGTCGGTCTCGAGGAGGATTTCTTCGTATCACTGGTTCTGACTCCTCGCTGTCATCATCATCACCATCGTCGTCGTCGTCCTGAGCATATACATTAGGTTGATGAGGAGCTGATGAGAAAACCCAGACATCGCTGAGTGTGTAAACTGTACAGGAGGTGTTTGTGTTGCGGCCATGGGTGATGAGGCTGAACCCGCCAAATATCCAGCATATGAACCATAAGTCGGATCTACAAAAATAGACCCATAATAGCCTCCAGGAGGGGTCATCTGTGAAGGTGGCGGCGGCGAGGTCATAAAACCAGGTGAAGGTGGCGGCAGCGGCATCTGGTAATGGAAAGGCGATGGTGGCATCATATATGGTTGCAACATCATAAATGGTTGCGGTGGCTGCTGTGAAGGTCCTGCTGGTGCAGCTGAGGATGAACCGGAAGCACCTGCTCTCCGTCCACGAGTCGGGGGATGATGGTGCTGTATCGGTGAACGTCTCTGTCGACGTCGTGGAAATTTCTGCCCTCGTGCATCCTCGGGAAGTAGAAACGGTTTCCCGTTACTGTTGAACCACTCATAATAATTCTCAGCATACATCAAGAAGTCAGTAAAAATGGGCTCTCTATGTGGAATATGTCGATATTGCGATGTGCTTCCGGAATTGGTTGAAAACAACCAAACTGCCGGAGCACGCGATCAGTGGAGTACCACTCGACGGTCGCATAACAGATCAGAGGGACCATCGTCATCCAAACATCTAATGAACCCCTCAACTCAGGTGGGATTACCGCCCTTACATCATCAGTAGAATATGACACACATTCAAACTAAAACAAATAATATATAATTTTTATCAAAATAATAATCTAATTATATAACTATAATCTAAAATCGATTTTTAAACATTAAAATTCATACATGTGTGCCAACCTTCTGATCGATTAACACCCTAATTTTTTCTAAATCATCAGGTAGTTCCTGATGATTTTTCCTATCAGTAGACCACTTATTCAAGGAAAAAAAATTATTATACGTTGTATAAAATTATTAATATACAAAATCAGTTTTATAATTACCTCAGAAGTAGTGGAAATACGAATGGGTTCTTCACAGCGAGACATAAAAAAGGCAATCGATACCATGCCCAAGACTGCAGCAACAGGAGACATCTGCCGATAGCATTACGCCTGTAGTCAGTGGCTCCACACATCTCCCTGTACAGCAAAGCCAAAACTGCTGAGCCCCAACTGAATTATCCGGCGAGACGAAAGTCGTTAAGATGTCACAACCACATGCAGTGAACTAGGTTGCGCGATTTGTCTGGCATCAGCAACCCTCCTATCAGCTGCAGTATGCATGCTCGTGCATACATCTTAACCTCATCCTCGGATACGTCTGCGCTCAACTCCTGAAAATTGGCATCTAACCAATTTAACGGTATCCTACCTCCGATAAAATTTTCCGGGACACGTCATAGACTATCATGACACAAAGTAGTCCAAGAACCGGAAGTTATCCCCGATATCACATCTCCATCCACCGGAAGCCCTAGGTGCATAGAAACATCCTCAAGTGTGATCGTGCACTCTCCGCACGAAAGATGGAATGTGTGGATCTCCGGCCTCCACCGCTCTACTAAGGCAGAAATAAGGTCTGGCTCTATCTTACAGTGACCCTGATATCTACCTATGTAACCGAATCGAGCCTCTACTAAATACGACAAGAGACGGCTGGGTATCACTAACTTAAGATTCCTAATAAAAGGATCTAATACACAGTCATTCTCCTAAAAATAAATAATTACAAAAATTAATTCTTAATCTAATAATCATGCATTAAATAAATCAACTAATTATTACTAATAATTTAAATTAAATTAAAACGTTAAAATGTTATCGTATCAGCAAATTGTCGAGATATTTAATTCTTAATCTAATAATCATGCATTAAATAAATCAACTAATTATTATTAATAATTTAAATTAAATTAAAACGTTAAAATATTACCGTATCAGCAAAGTGTAGAGATATATAATTTCCATCCGAGCGAAGTAGACTGCCTTCCATTATATATCTGCAAAAGAATTATATTACTAAAATATTAAATAAAGTAAAATACTTAAATAATTTAAATACATAATATTATAAAATATACCTTAAAAAGAGAGAGTATTTGAGAGAAATTGAGAGAAATTGAGAGAATTTGGTGTGATAAAAGTGATTGAGGATGGAGGTATTTATAGGGAGGATTGGAATGTGGACGGGCGGGTATTTAGGGGTATAGCGCGCCCCTGCACCGCGCTATACCCCACGTGTCAGATAATCAGGTATAGCGCGGATTAGGGGCGTGCTATACCCACGTGGTACCAAATCACTGTATATCGCGGGGCAGAGAGCACGTTATACTCCACGTGACACCAAATCAACGTATAGAGCGGTACAGGGGGCGCGTTTTACTGCTACGAGTGTTAGATTAAGAAATATAATCTGACCGATGTTAGATCGATAAATATACCGATCACCGATGATTTTTTTAAAAAAAACACAGTCGGTAGTTATCTTTCTTTTTGAGCAGCAACCTTAATAACTGATACTTTAGATGACTATGAAACTACCTAAACAAAATCCAGCACAGAATAAAGCAAAGTGTAAAGAGGATAAGTAAAACCAAAATGCCCCCAAAGTCACTGAATTCAAAAGATTTTACCTTTGATCAAAAGTCTCACGCTTTCTTTCTTCCCTGCTGCTCCCTTTCCCTTTCTCTTTATCGGTCCTTTTCTTGAATGTTCCTTCCTCTGCCTCCCATTTGTTCCTTGCTTTCCAGTTCTCATTCCAAAGAATTTATCTTGGCTTTCTGTAAATTCTTTTGTTTCCCCTTTTCTTCCACTTGACTTCTGTCTTTTTCCTCTATAGATTTCTTAGCTGGACCTGCAAGCATACCTACAATATTATAAAACCATTATTTTTAAGCTGCTTTAATCGTGAGGTATCAAATCAACATCTGAGCTACTCTTGTCTTGGTACTTAAGAGTCTTTTAGTTGCTTTACCTTTATTTGGTATTTTCAAGCTGTGATATTTAGTTTATTGCAGGGATTTTATTTTCAAATCTTAGCATTCAATCTAGGATCTGGGTGTGGGTCTTGAGTTGTTTCTACTTATTTGTCTTCTTTCAACATACCTTTTCTGTTTTGTTTTCTTCTTGTTCTCGATTCACTTTTGAGTTAGCATATGAGTTTCTGTGTTTCTCTGATTAGAAGCTATCTTATCTGATTGCTATTGATTGTACTTGATAATGTCTGAATTATTAGATCAGTTTTCCAAGTATATTTCAGAAATAAATCTGTTTATTCTTAACTTTTTAGCTGCATAACTTGGCGAATCATACGTGTTTTGACTTTTGAGTATTCTTTAGTTATATAAGCTAACATGATTCATTCAATTACAGACATAGATGGGTGTATATCTCAGCACTCCCAAAACTGAAAAACTCACAGAAGATGGTGAGAATAGTAGGGTTAGATATGGTCTAGCATCCATGCAAGGATGGCGTGCAACTATGGAAGATGCTGTGAGTACCAAATGACACCTTTAATTTTCAAATGTCCGAAGCATTTGGACCCCATTTATTCTACTAGATTGGAACTGGACTGGGGTGATGATTGGGATGGTATATGAAGTTTCCATCAATGAGTTCTTAAGGCAAATTTTAAAGTTTATATTCTTGTCGATCTAAAATATGGGTGTGATCTGGACTGGGGTTATGATTGGGATGGTATATGAAGTTTCAATCAATGAGTTCTTAAGACAAAGTTTAAAGTTTATATTCTTGTCGATCTGAAATATGGGTGTAATGCTTATAATCTTATAGATATGGTGGTTTATATCATCTTGCTTTTCTTGCAAATTTCCAGTTCTTGTTATATCATGTATTCATTGTAGTTACTTTTATTTTTTGTTTTGCCAGCATGCTGCATATCCTGATCTCGATGCTTCTACTTCGTTCTTTGGTGTATATGACGGTCATGGAGGTAAGACTTGGATGGTCAGTTCCATTTACAGGTTTCTTTTGTTGTAAACTATATGAACTTGATTTTTTTGCCTCCCATTCATGTACTTGCTCTTTATTTCCCCTTTGGAACTTGAACCAACTGAACTTTTAATTGTACTTAATTTTTATCCTAATACGATTAAGTGTCTTACTCTTACTATTAGACCACTGCTCAAGTTTCTTCAACTTATCCAAGCTCATAACTTGTAGGTAAGGTGGTTGCCAAGTTCTGTGCCAAATATCTTCATCAGCAGGTTCTCAAGAATGAAGCATTTGCAGCTGGGGACCTAAGAACATCAGTTCAGAGAGCATTTTTAAGGTTAATTTGATTGATCAAGTTCATGTTGATTTTTCACTCTTCACTATGTGTTCCTTATTATGGGAATTAACAATGCAATTCCTAGCCAGAATGATTTGGGGGCTTGGTGTTTAGTGCATGCTAGTAATAATGTATATTTATCATCCTTTTGATACTTGCAGTGTGAGAGTAAATCCTCTTTCTTCCACCTGTTTAGGGCTGCTAATATCTTGCTCCCCCACACTCATTTCGAAGATTAAAAAAGCCCCTTCCCATTGTTCAGTTTTTGTGCTTCCAACTTGAGTTACATTTTGGTACAGAATGGATGAGATGATGCGTGGACAAAGAGGATGGAGAGAATTAGCCATTTTGGGGGATAAATTCAACAAGTTTACTGGCATGATAGAAGGACTGATATGGTCTCCTAGGAGTGGTAACGGTAATTACCAAGTTGATAATTGGGCTTTTGAGGAGGTACTTATGAAAATATACCCGTTTTATTGTCCTTAACTAGACCCTGAACAGAATTTTGGTGTTGGCTACAAACGATGATGGAAACCAAGACTGAGGAAGAAGAATAAAACATGATGTGTTTGTTAACTCTTAGCTTATGCAGTATATCAATGCAACCCAGATGGCGGGTTGTGAAACTTAACATCTTAGGCTGCACTTACCTCTGAATTTGCCTGTGATTGCACAAATTTAGTATTCATCCTTTACTTTTCTGCTTTAATGTTTTCTTATTGCAACAATTTTTATATATAATTTACAAGTGTTTGTTAAAACTGTAATCAGGGCCCTCACTCTGACTTTTCTGGACCAACATCTGGGAGCACAGCCTGTGTTGCGGTTCTAAGAAACAACCAACTTGTTGTTGCCAATGCTGGTGATTCTCGTTGTGTAATATCTAGAAACGGTCAGGTAATGCCCTATTAATCAGATGTGGATGAACTGGCCATTGTACTTTGAACTATGGGGAATATTCTCTCTTTCTGAACAAATAACCCCCTTTTTTGTTGCTTTTTTTTTTGTAGGCATACAATCTCTCTAGAGATCACAAACCTGATCTTGAGGTAGAGAAAGAAAGGATTTTAAAAGCTGGTGGTTTTATACATGCAGGACGTATCAATGGCTGTTTGAATCTTTCAAGAGCTATAGGTAATTTACTTCCCTTCTTGATGTATGGAAACAAAAGAGTTCTAATTCTACTCGCCATTACAGTCGTTTGAATTTCCTAAAGATAGAGACATATAAGACTTGGCAGAAAGTGTTGTTATTTTCTTAAACCAATTGTAACATTTTTATACATCCTTTGTCTCCAATCAAGTGTATGCATCCATGCATATCTAGTACTTTTATTCATCAATGGGAGAGAAATAGCAAGAGATAAAGAGATGCGGTTTTAATCCATTGATTCCTTTTCCTGCAGGTGACATTGAGTTCAAGCAGAATAAGTTTTTACCTGCTGAAAAGCAAATTGTAACTGCAAATCCTGATGTTAACACCGTAAGTATACTGTCTCTCAGCAAGGTGGACGCATCACTATACTATTAATCGTTCCGATTTGGCTTTGATATACGATACTGGATCCTAAAAATCTTTGGAGCTTTTTGTATTTAACTTTCTACATCCTACAATTTTCAATTAGGTTGAGATATGTGATGATGATGACTTCCTTGTGCTGGCATGTGACGGAATTTGGTATTATATCTGCTGCCTTTTCCTGTCAGATAATATCAGAATTATCTCGTTTCCAAAATTTCATTTTGTTGATAAGTTATATATACTCTTTTTGATCGACTACAAATCAATATCAATCTTGAATTTAGTATCTAATGCCATCTCGGTTTCGATTTTATATTTCAGGGATTGCATGTCAAGTCAGAAGCTAGTAGATTTTATCCGCGAACAGCTATGTTCCGTACGTACTAAAGCCTTTCTAACTTCAATCAGTCTGTATGTTTGAATGCTTGTTTAGGCAAGGTTGGTAGATAGGTCAATTGAGTTTGTCATTCTATCCTGTTTGTCTAATGACTGTACACTTATCATGAACTCCTGCATTGTATGCAGGAAAGCAAGCTTTCTACTGTTTGTGAGAGGGTGCTCGACAAGTGTTTAGCACCATCGACAGCCACCGGTGAGGGATGCGACAATATGACCATGATCCTGGTGCAGTTCAAGAAACCTGTCATGTCTGCCTCATCTTCAGAGGAGCAATCTTCCCATTCCAAACCAATCGACTCCGAATCAAAGCTAGAAGCAAGTCGGGATTAGTAGCAATGACCATTGTTGGGATCAAAGAAACTGTTTGTTTTCTCGAGTATTCTGATATGCATATGTAGATGGCTTAAAGCAGGAATTGAGTTGATAGCACATTAAGAAAGAATGTATGTCCTTTTTGTTTCTTAAACAGGGATTTCGACAATTTGACAGTTTCAGTAATAAAATGTACAGTTTGGTATGTGATCCAAATTCTTTAAGCCCAACATCATAACCAAGCTGATAAATAATATTAGAAACTCCATCCAATCTTCTAAAGGGAACAACAAGGAGAAGATTATCCAAAATCATATCAAACCAATCTCAAATTATTCAGAAAAAAGGTTATTCGATTAACTAAAAAGAATACACAAATACATAAAATAATATTCTCATAATTATTATGGGACGTGTTCTTTCTTAAACTCGAACCAACTCAACCGAGCCAGACATAAAAGGAAAATACAATCTAATCCAAAACTCGAATTTCATATGAAAAATTAATCTTATTAAATTGAATTGGAAAAAACCAGTTAAGTAATATTATCATGCCTAGTCCATGTGGGATAATCATCCAACCTTTATGACAATCCTTGTATGGAGAAATATAGGGGGAGAAGGGGCAAAGTTTGATGTAATGGGGCAAGTAGTAGGTAGGTAGTAGGATCATGTGGAGCTTTAAGGGCGTAAAACCTGGAGAGAATCTACCAACAGAAATACAAATCACTCCCACTTATATTCTAAAACCCCACCCAGCCAGGTTGGGCATTAAGGGAGCTGCCTGGTCCCTTCCCATTCCCATGTCTATATTTTAAACATTCATAATCATTTCACTCTAGTACAACTATTGATATTCGAACTCGTGATTTATAGGAAAAACAAATATTTTTTTAACCATTAGGGTTAGTTGATTCGTGCATTAGATCTTTGTTAATAGGGTTCCGTTTATATTTAATTAACCCATGCTTTAATATAATGTTAGAATAATGAGAGTAGGAGTTTAGAATGTAAGGGGTGTTTTTATTTTAAAGACACGTATTATTTTATTCATAAGCAACTAAAGTGGAGGTTGTTATTTCACTTCAATTTTTCAGTGTCCATTAATTAAGTATTTGACGTACGTAAAACGATATTTAGTAGTAATCGAAGGGCACAATAATATTAATAATTATGAGGCAGCTGTAAAGGACGAATAAGTGAAAGGGGGCACTTTGCCCAGTTAAGTGTTAAGGTCCTTTTAGTTTTGAAACTATCTAAATTAGATTTTAGCCCTCATTTTTTTGTCCAATTACTTTTTAAATCTCCTTGAGTTTTGAAATTTAATAAATTAAAATTATAGTCTGCTATTAGTTTTATATAAACACTTCTTATATCCATATTAAATGCTCTACTATTAAACAAATTAGACCCTAACTTTCGACTTTTTAAATTTAAAATTAGGGTAAATTACATTGTTCCTAGCTGAGTTTTACTCTCTCTCTTATTTTACTCATTGTACTTTTAATTTTTTTTTAATTTTCTCATTGAACTTTACTGATTGAATTATTTTGCTCACATTGTCGTTAACTTTTTAACGGTGTTATGACATGGCACAAGCATTAAAACGGCGTCGTTTTGAAAAACTCAAATATACACCAAAATAACGTCGTTTTGAATCCTCTTCTCCCCCCTCATTTTCTCTCTACTTTACAAATAAGGTAATCGGTTGCCGCTGTCAGACACCACGTCATTTTTCATTCCGGCCATTGTTTACTGTCATTGATGGTGGATGTTCGGTTTAAAAATGCATGGGTTGGTTTGTCTCTGTAACATCCTAAAATATGGGTTAGTGACTAAATCATAAAACTTCAGAGTTTGGTGATTTAAGTAGGATATCTGTATAGTCCGATGATTTGTTCGGAAATATTTCCTGAAAGTTATTAGTAATTATCAAAGGAATTAAAGGGCAAAATGGTCATTTAGCATGAAATATATTTTTCCCCAATAATATAAATGAATCACGTGGGGGTGGGGGAAAGAGTTATCTGAAAACTCTTTCTTCTTCCTTCCTTCTTCTCCCAACCGTGGAAGCTAGGCAAAGGTAAGGGTTTTCTGATTTGTTGGTAATTTGTTAAATTAAAGGTTAGATTTTGATCATTAGATGATAACTAAGCTTAAGGAAAGCTGAAGTTGTCTTATAATCAAAAGATGAAGAAGTTATAAGATATTTAAGAAAACGAGTTTTTATATGAAATCATGGAAAAGAGTTGATAAGTTGAATTTAAAGTTAAATTTGACTTGTCATCATGCTAATTAAGGAATATGAAGTGTTAGAATTGTATTTAGAACATATTGAAATTTGAGTATGATTCTTGAATTTCATATGAAGAATAGGATTTTGAAGTTATAGATGATTTTCATGGATATAAGTTGGTTTAAGTAATGGTAGTTGAGTTTAATGACATGATAGGGGTTTAAAATAGAAGAATTAAGTGAAAATTGATGATTTTCGGGCTTAAAATACAATTTCTGGGCATAGGGAACCGATACCCTATGAAGGGGAATCAATTCCCCTTCTAGAACGAGAAAATTCCAGTATGTCCAGGGGGTATCGATTCCCCCATGGGGGGTATCGATTCCCCCTAAAGGAAAAATGAAATTGGGTTCAATAATCTGGCTTAAGTTGTTAACATCAAGTTTAAGATTTAGGCTTCTGATAGTTGTTTTGAAATGTTATATTTATGTAGATATTGAGCCTAAACAAGTTCTGGAATAATCAAAGGATTATAATCGAATCAAAGCAAGGCTAAGGTGAGTGCAATTTTAATTGTACTTATACTATTGAACATTGGCTTGCGATGAGCTAGTGATGGAGTTACTATGGTAAAAAGTTACTCTTAAAATGTTAATTGATTTGTGATTCTTATATATGCATGAATACATGAAATGGGTATAGGTTATTATATATGTTATATGATATGCATAGACATAAAAGCATGAAACATAAGATATATGATATGATATACATGATTATATGCATATGTGATATATGCTATGAGACATGATCAATGTGAAATGAGATAAGTCATGTGAATATATGAAATGATATATGAATATGCAATACATGATACATGTGATATGATATGAAATACATGGTTACACATACATGTGATATGTGACAGAAAAGAAAGAACAAGTGATGAGAAAAGTCAATGTGACACCTCGGACTCGTATTCGGGTCGGGTACGGGTTGGGGTGTTACAGTTAATGGCATCAGAGCTAAGGTTTAGTCGATTCTCGGTATAAACCGGAGTCTAGAGTGCTTTATAAGGTATACATGCCAACAAAATAGTGAAAACTTCTGATCTAATGGAATAATAAGTATACTGTTGTGCTAATAGAACTATATGATTGTATTTTTATAGATGTCCGGACAAGGTAGTTCTAGAAATGAAGCGGGAGATGATATACCTGTTGAAAGCAGTAATTCACCTGCCCTGGCCAGACAGAGTGAAGAACAGACACCCTCTGGAGTGCATGTGAATGATCAAGATGTATTCTTTAAAACTTTAGACGCGGTATTGACGCATTTTCAACCTCCTGTTACTTCAACTACAAAAATGAATGTTGTAAAAGAGTTGAAGGGTTTAGGAGCTCCAGAGTTTAAAGGGGAAGCTGATAAAGGTCCTGTTACTGTGGACCTTTGGCTTAATGATGTGAAAATCATGCTTGAGGGACTTCATTGTTTCGATGCTGACAAGTTGGATGGAGTCGTCTCCTTGCTTCGAGGGCAAGCGAGAATTTGGTGGACCAACGTTACATTGAGAATGTCTGATGATCAAGTAACTTGGTCTTTGTTTTTAGAAGAATTCAAACATAAGTACATCGGAGATCAATTTGTTCGACAAATGAAGCAAGAGTTCATGAATCTGAAACAATGGAATCGCACTGTATATTAGTACGAGTGTGAATTCAATAAGTTAAGCCGCTTTGCTGCCGAGCTTGTTCCTACTGAGAATGATGCTTGTGAGTGGTTCGTAGAGGGGTTACGTCCTCGGTTGAAGGATATGTTGATTGTATTGAATCTATCCTCATTTCAAAAGGTAGTCAATCGTGCCAAAGCTTTAGAAAGAGCTCAGAATGAGAGATTTGAAAATTCAAGGACTCAAACAGTCAAGAGAACGAGTGCTTCTTCGAGTTCCACACTGTTAAAAAGAGGTAGAGATGTTGGTTCTCGACCTCAAGCTAGATCAGAGTTAGTGGTATCCTCAGCTAGAGGATCAAATCCGATGAGAGGAAGACAAACTCAGTCAGCAGAATCTGGAACTAGGAGATTTAACCAGAGTCAAGACATACAATGCCCACATTGTGGAAAAAATCATTCTGGGATATGTAGAAGGATTTCTGGAGCTTGATTTAGATGTGGGGAGACCGAACATTTTGTTCGGGATTGTCCTAGAGTCGTCGATGAATCTGCATAGCCAGAGAGGTCTATTTCTTCAGGCTAAATGGGAAGAGGTAGAGGCAGAGGAAGAAATCAGTCAGAGTCCTCTGCTCAACAAGAGATACGTTCCACTGCTCGAGTGTATAATCTCAGGATCAATGAAGATCGGGATGATCCGGAAATTATAACAGGTACCTTTCTGCTGTTTGATAAACATGTTATGGTATTGATTGATCCGGGGTCTACATATTCATACATTACTAGTAAGTTAGTGAGAGAATTGAACATTCCGTTAGAAGCTACTAGTAATGAAATGATAGTGACGAATCCATTAGGGCACAGTGCTCGGGTAAACATGGTGAGTCGAGGGTGTCCCATACGAATTCAGGGAATTGAATTCCCTGCTAATTTGATGAAATTACCTTTTGAAGAATTTGAAGTGATACTGGGAATGGATTGGTTATATCGTTATTATGCTAATGTCGATTGTAGACTGAAAAGAGTAACGTTGATAAGTCCAAAAGAGGTAGAAATCGTGGTGTTTAGTGAAGGGTGGAATCCATTGGCGAATGTGATCTCAGTGATGACGGCAAAGAAGTTACTATTACAAGGATGTCAAGGGTTCATTGCTAGTGTGTTAAATGTAAGAGCCAAAGACAAAGAGATTGAATAAATTCCTATCGTTAGAGAGTTCTCTGATATATTCCCTGCAGAATTGCCAGGTTTACCTCCGGACAGAGAGGTAGAATTTCAGATTGAGATAATGCCGGGAACAGCGCCCATTGCAATGGCGCCATACAGAATGGCTCCAAAAGAGTTACAAGAGCTAAAGATTCAATTACAAGAATTGTTGGACAAAGGTTTTATTAGACCAAGTGTATCACCTTGGGGAGCTCCAGTTTTGTTTGTTAAGAAGAATGACGGTTCAATGCGTCTCTGCATTGACTACAGGCAACTCAATAAAGTGACTATCAAGAATAAATATCCACTTCCTCGAATCGATGACTTATTTGATCAATTAAAGGGAGCTTCAGCGTTCTCAAAAATCGATCTACGTTCGGATTATCATCAATTAAAGATTCAAGAGAAAGATGTTCCAAAGACGGCGTTTAAAACAAGATATGGTCATTATGAGTTTATTGTAATGCCGTTTGGAGTTACGAATGCACCAGCTGCTTTCATGGATTTAATGAACAGAATTTTTCAATCCTATTTGGATCAGTTCGTAATGGTTTTCATTGATGATATTTTAATATATTCAAAGTCAGAGGAAGAGCATAGTTCTCATTTGAGGACTGTCTTTCAGAATTTACGAGATAAGAAGCTTTATGCTAAATTCTCTAAATGTGAATTCTGGTTGAATGAAGTGACATTTCTTGGGCATGTAATTTCTGCAGAAGGAGTTCGAGTGGATCCTCAAAAGATTAAAGCTATTCTGGAGTGGGAAGTTCCAAGGAATGTGTCAGAAGTCTGAAGTTTTCTGGGGTTAGCTGGTTATTATCGAAGGTTTGTTAAAAACTTTTCAATAATAGCATTACCCCTAACTAAGCTGTTGAGAAAGGAAGTAAAATTTACTTGGACTCAAGAATGCCAAGAGAGTTTTGAAAAGTTAAAGAAGATTTTGACAGAAGCTCCAGTATTAGTTCAACCTGAGTCTGGCAAGGATTTTGTAGTGTATAGTGATGCGTCTCATAATGGCTTGGGATGTGTGTTAATGCAAGAAGGCAATGTGGTGGCCTATGCTTCACGACAATTAAAGCCGCATGAGAAGAATTATCCGACACACGATCTGGAGATGGCTGCAGTAGTGTTTGCTCTTAAGATCTAGCGTCACTATTTGTATGGTGAGAAATGCTACTTGTATACAGATCACAAGAGTTTAAAGTACTTGATGACCCAGAAAGAGTTGAACTTAAGACAGAGAAGATGGGTAGAATTTCTCAAGGATTATGATGTTGTGATTGATTTTCATCCCGGAAAAGCAAACGTGGTAGCGGATACCTTAAGTCAAAAGACGTTTGCAGCCTTACGAACTATGGATGCTAAACTATCATTAGGCAGAGATGGTGCAATTTATGCGGAATTAACTATCAAACCATCATGGTTAGATCGAATTAAAGAATTGCAAGCCAAAGATGAAAAGTGTTCAAAGAAGTTGTAGCAAATAAAGAATGGAGAATATACAGA
Source organism: Hibiscus syriacus (assembly GCF_006381635.1). Classification (NCBI taxonomy): domain Eukaryota; kingdom Viridiplantae; phylum Streptophyta; class Magnoliopsida; order Malvales; family Malvaceae; genus Hibiscus; species Hibiscus syriacus. The sequence goes on from NW_024061783.1 coordinate 247,583, forward strand.
TTATGAGATGAAAACTAATGGGAACCTATATTATCAAGGGAGGCTAGTGATTCCAGATGTTAATGAATTAAAGAATGATTTATTAATGGAAGCTCACTGTAGTCCATTAACGATGCATCCAGGAGGAAACAAAATGTATATGGATCTCAAGAGTCGATATTGGTGGCCGGGAATGAAGAAATACATTACGGAATTTGTATCAAAATGTTTGATTTGTCAGCAAGTTAAAGCTGAGCATCAGGTTCCGTCGGGACTGTTACAATCAATTTCAATTCCTCAATGGAAATGAGAGAATGTAACAATGGATTTTGTGACGGGGTTTCCTTTAACTCCGAACAAAAGAGATTCAATATGGGTGATTGTAGACAGGTTGACTAAGTCAGCTCATTTTATTCCGGTACGAACTGATTTCTCTATGGATAAATATGCTGAGTTGTATATCAGAGAGATTATACGGTTACATGGTGTACCTGTTTCCATAGTTTCTGATCGGGATCCTAGATTCACGTCACGATTTTGGAAGTCTTTACATGGATCATTGGGCACAAGACTGAATTTTAGCACATCGTTTCATCCTCAGACAGATGGTCAGTCTGAGCGAACTATCCAAATTCTGTAGGATATGTTAAGAGCTTGTGTTATTGAATTTAAAGGATCGTGGGAAAAATATTTGCCACTTGCTGAATTTGCATACAACAATAGTTATCAGTCAAGCATCAAAATGGCTCCCTATGAAGCTTTATATGGGAGAAGATGTCGTACACCCTTGAATTGGTATGAACTTAAGGATAGAGAAGTTATTGGTCCTGAGTTGATTCAGGAAATGGAAGAGAAAGTCCAAGTAATTCAGAATAATCTGAAAGCTGCAGCTGATAGACAGAAATCATATGCTGATTTAAAAAGGAAAGAAATTGAGTTTCAAATCGGAGATAAAATGTTCTTGAAAATGACTCCGTGAAAGAAAGTATTAAGATTTGGACGTAAAGGAAAATTGAGTCCTCGGTTTATTGGACCATATGAAATCGTTAAGAGAGTAGGACCACTGGCATATCAATTAGCTTTGCCACCTGAAATGGAGAAAATTCACAACGTCTTTCATGTCTCCATGCTTAGGAAATATCGATCCGATCCATCTCATATAGTGACTACCAAAGAGATCGAGGTTCAATCAGATTTGACTTATGAGGAAGAACCTGTTCAAATATTGGCTCACGAAGTCAAGCAATTAAGGAACAAGACTATTCCATTAGTCAAAGTGCTGTGGAGAAATCACAAGGTGGAAGAAGCGACGTGGGAACGTGAAGAGGACATGAAGATTCAATATCCCCATCTCTTTGTACAATGAAAATTCGAGGACAAATTTTCTTAAGGGGAAGAGATTTGTAACATCCTAAAATATGGGTTAGTGACTAAATCATAAAACTTCAGAGTTTGGTGATTTAAGTAGGATATTTGTATAGTCCGATGATTTGTTCAGAAATATTTCCTGAAAGTTATTAGTAATTATCAAAGGAATTAAAGGGCAAAATAGTCATTTAGCAAGAAATATATTTTTCCCCAATAATATAAATGAATCACGTGGGAGTGGGGGAAAGAGTTATCTGAAAACTCTTTCTTCTTCCTTCCTTCTTCTCCCAACCCTGGAAGCTAGGCAAAGGTAAGGGTTTTCTGATTTGTTGGTTATTTGTTAAATTAAAGGTTAGGTTTTGATCATTAGATGATAACTAAGCTTAAGGAAAGCTGAAGTTGTCTTATAATCAAAAGATGAAGAAGTTATAAGATATTTAAGAAAACGAGTTTTTATATGAAATCATGGAAAAGAGTTGATAAGTTGAATTTGAAGTTAAATTTGACTTGTCATCATGCTAATTAAGGAATATGAAGTGTTAGAATTGTATTTAGAACATATTGAAATTTGAGTATAATTCTTGAATTTCATATGAAGAATTGGATTTTGAAGTTATAGATGATTTTCATGGATATAAGTTGGTTTAAGTAATGGTAGTTGAGTTTAATGACATGATAGGGGTTTAAAATAGAAGAATTAAGTGAAAATTGATTATTTCCGGGCTTAAAATACAATTTATGGGCATAGGGAACCGATACCCTATGAAGGGGAATCAATTCCCCTTCTAGAACGAGAAAATTCCAGTATGTCCAGGGGGTATCGATTCCCCCATGGGGGGTATTGATTCCCCCTAAAGGAAAAATAAAATTGGGTTCAATAATCTGGCTTAAGTTGTTAACATCAAGTTTAAGGTTTAGGCTTCTGATAGTTGTTTTGAAATGTTATATTTATGTAGATATTGAGCCTAAACAAGTTCCGGAATAATCAAAGGATTATAATCGAATCAAAGCAAGGCTAAGGTGAGTGCAATTTTAATTGTACTTATATTATTGAACATTGGCTTGCGATGAGCTAGTGATGGAGTTACTATGGTAAAAAGTTACTCTTAAAATGTTAATTGATTTGTGATTCTTATATATGCATGAATACATGAAATGGGTATAGGTTATTATATATGTTATATGATATGCATAGACATAAAAGCATGAAACATAAGATATATGATATGATATACATGATTATATGCATATGTGATATATGCTATGAGACATGATCAATGTGAAATGAAATAAGTCATGTGAATATATGAAATGATATATGAATATGCAATACATGATACATGTGATATGATATGAAATACATGATTACACATACATGTGGTATGTGACAGAAAAGAAAGAACAAGTGATGAGAAAAGTTAATGTGACACCTCGGACTCGTATTCGGGTCGGGTACGGGTTGAGGTGTTACAGTCTCGATCCACTGAGTCTGAATCTAGTGGTTGTTTCACTGGAAAACGTCCCAAAATCCGTAAATTTTGATTAAAATGTTTCGGCTTCTTCACTTTCAATCTCCAATTCGTGGACTTTAGAGCAAGTTCTGATAAAATAGAGGTTGGATTTAGACTCAAGGTGTAGAGGCGAAGCGACCCATGAAATTTGGGACCGAACGACCACCATCTATTGCGGTCGACGGTGGCATCTGACCATTTTCTATTTTTATTTAATAGTTGGGTGAGCAAAATAAGAAAGAGAGTAAAGTTCAATGAGGAATGATGTAATATATCCTTTATATTTTCAATTATTTTATATTAAATAATAATAATAAAATGACACATCATCACAATATTAAAAAGTTAACAATAAAGTGAACAAAATGATTCAATTTATAAAGTTAGTGAACAAATTAAAAAAATTGAAGGTACGATAAGTAAAATAAGAGAGAGAATAAAATTCAATGTAATTTACCCTTGAAATTAATGACTTAACAAATATACAGACCCTCATTTCATTATTACTTATGCGTGACCCCTAAATTTCATTTGGTTTCATCCTAGGAGTTATTATCCCTCTAAATAGTAAAATATCCTATTTAATTTATTTAAATTTCAGTTTTTTTAATTAAGACAATAAAAATAGTAATAGATTTTAATTTGGTCTCATTCAATTTATATGTATATAATTTTAAGTTAAAACAACAATGAAATTATATTTTAAAAAGTTTTACTAATCTATATCAGGTACTCACTTAAAACAAATTAAGGAACCCTCTACACAGTATTCAACTTTTGTTGGCTAGTGTGGGTGAGTTCTTACTAACATTGCACTATATAGCTCCAACAAAATGGTCCAATATTAAATTATACATTTTGTTTACGTTTGTTTAATGAATATTTAAGGCCATCGAACCACAGAAAATTAACGCAACCGAAAATGTTATAAAAATTATAATATTTTTGATCGAGGGTAACTTAAAATATTATTTTTTTTTAATATTTTATGTTGAACTGAAACATTATGTATAAGATAATATTTTAGATTATCAATCTAAAATATTGTAAAGAATATTTTTAACCAAATAATATTAACATTTTAAATTACACCAAAAAATATTATAAAGAGTTGTTTTTCCTTAGACTTAAACTCGTCGGTAAAACTTTTCCTTCACTTCTTTTACAAGTGGAAAGACAGGAGAGGATAGCAAGATATCGAAATATCCATTTAGAAACTACCACGTGTTCTACAGACAAAAATCGTGAAACGTGTTAACTTCTGATTGCCTGACAAGGAACCACCATATTCATAGGAATCCCCGACCCGAAAGCGTAAAAAATATAAAAAGAAAAGAAAAGAAAAAACTGGGGGTAAAAAAGTCAAAAAGACAAAGCTACGTGTCAAATGATTAAAAAAGCAAAACACGCGCGGAAAAATGAAGCGCGTAAGAGTAAGCAGACGGGGGGCTTTGATAATTTTTACTGATAAAAAAATAACGTTTTAAATAATGTTTTATCGAAAATATTAAATTAATATTAATATTTTTAATAATTTTCTTAATTATATATTAAGTCTGTCATATAATAAAATTATATGATATGATTAGGGCGGTAAACAAGCTCGACTCGAACTCGAAAAATTTAAAATTAGATTCAACTCGACTCGAAAATTCGCTAGCTAAAAATTATTAAGTTTAACTTTAACTCGAAATATAATATTGAAACTCGACTTGAACTCTAAAAGTTTCAAACTCAAAAAAAATTCAGGAGCTTGATTGAAGCTCGAAACTCAAGCTCGATTGAAGCTCGATTTTAAGCTCAATTCAAGGTCGAACTCGAATTTAAATCTACAAAAATCTTATATTACATTTAAAAATGTATTTTTTTAAAATTTTATAATTATCAATAATATTTTTAATATATTTTTAATAATGTAATTTTAAAAAATCTAAAATTATAATATAACATTTTTTTCGAGTAGCTTGCAAATTTTTCGAATCGATTATTAAGTAGTTTGTTTTAAATCATTAAGAATTCGAGTCGAATTTATTCGATTTGAGTGTTGATTAAATTTTAACTAAATCGATCTCGAATAACTAAGTGGATATCAACTCCCCCATCATTCACACACATGACCACCCGTTAGTGTTGGCCTTCCTTTTTAGACTTTTTTCTAGTTCCCTTGCTTGCTTGCTTCCTCTTCATAAATTTCCCATCATCATCTCTCTGTCGCCACCCTTTGATTTGTTATTTTCTGGGACTTTGGTATCTTTTTTAAATATATTTCTGGGTATTAGTTGTTGTTACTGAATTTTGTTTGGTTATTAAAGATATTAAGCTTCGCCGGTGTCATCATAACGAGAAATGGGATGAGAAACGTGTGGAGGACGATGAGGAAGCTGGGACTGCTGATGTTTCGCTTCTTGTCTCAGTCCATTATTCATTAAACTCTCTCCTTTGGCTTGTTGGCATTGATTGTGCTTGCTTTCTTCAGAATTGTAAGCATATTAAAGAAGTTTTTTTCCCTTCTTATCGAAGGCACATATTTTCCTTTGAAAAAAGGGGCCATTCCTTTGCCTCTGGTACTTGGTTTGGTTTTATTCAGCTAATAGAGACATGGACAGAGAAAGAAGGAAACTTTATCTTTGGTATATGGGTAATAGCATCACAGCCACAAGGAATTTAAACAGAGCTTCTTGAGTTTTTTTTTTTTTAAAAGGATTTTCCTTTTGTTTCTCATAATCTGTAAAGGTGTTCTCGAGAAAAACAATAAACATGAAGTTTATGAAGCTTGGCTCGAAGCCTGACGCCTTCCAAGCTGATGGCAGATGTGTCCGGTACGATGGGTTTTACTCACATTCTCTTCTTTTACAACTAAATTGTTCTTTAGCTTTCTGCTATCCTTCCTTTGATTTGGTCTTGTTTTGCCACGCATTTTGTTTTCCATTGTGCTGTTTGTTCCCGACATATTTAACTATTGGTTTTGGTGTTTTCCCCTATCTTGTATTGTGCATTTTAGTCCCTATGGTTTTCTGAGATGCGTGCTTAGCTCTAGTCTCCTAAGGAAAAAAGAGAACTTTTAAGTGGTTAATCATTCCATTGGAAAAGTCACAACTTTAACAAGTAATTTCTTTTGGCTTTTGTCTTGGTGATAGATTAACCACATGGGTGGTTTCACTGCAATTATTACTCTTCTATTGTTTGCTTTTTATTTGGGGGCGGGGATTGAACATTGAAAACGAAAAAAAGAAGAGGCACGGGGTATCTTGGAGGTGGTCCAGCTGTTGAACCTGTCATCTTTTTCATGAGTTTGTGGTCCAGATATCTGGAAATGCATATTGGGAGCACTTATGCCTTTAATCATGGTTGTTAAGAATCTCTCCCCGTGTAATCAATTAGCATGTTCCGCCCAACTAGGAGTGATCTTGGATTTTACTCCATTATAACATGCCTGAAAGTCTCTTCCATTTACAACAGATCTTGTACCCGAATCACTTCATTGTTGTCTTGCTAGGGTATAGTAATAAGTAGGAGAAATCTAGTCTCGTAACCAAATCGATGTGTTACCCGAACCATGTATTGATCTGAGACGCTTATATTCTTTGACTAGCAGATTAATAACACCTGATTAAGATGACACAACTGATTCAAACATGGAAATTGAAGTAGACTGAGAGCTCTAGCATGGAAACTTTATACGGATCTCTTAGTCTAATGTGTAGTTGCATCATAAAATGAAATGTCAGCAGCATTGAAGCTTTTTAATTTGTTTACTTGTGGACAAGACTATGCGATACTAATGTATTTATAGAAAGTTGTCACCAGAGTCCTTTTCTAAAGATGTGTAAACAACCGAAAGTTAATAAACCTGAATTGATCTTTAATGAAAGTGCAATTACTTGACAACTGAGATTTTGAGGCTTTCAAGCCATTTCTAGGCTTCTTGTTTGTTTCTATCCTTATTCATGTTTGAGAAAGGCAAGACTTACACCTAAAAGTCGCCAATCTGGTTGAGAAGATGGTATGTAGTTCTCAGAGTTTAATTTTCAAGTTCATTGACAAATAATATGACAAGTGAGCAAAATAGCCTTTGATTTTTTAACTAGAGCCCACGAGGCAAATACGGCAGTCGGTTTGTTCTTTTTAATTCTCCAAGGTCATTATCTTCATGATGAATGTGGCTTCTGTGCATTTATGTCTTTTTTTCTTCTCGGAAGAACAGGTAAGTTTTTGATGTTCTCTAAATGTCTTTAGGTTTAAGTCGCCCCCCTCTTTGTGGAGTTAACATAAACTTTCCGTTGACGCAGGCATGTCACATCTGATTTGCCAACAGATGTCACCATTAATGTTGGTGAAGTTAAATTCTACCTTCACAAGGTATGCTCAATTCCTTCTAAACTTATGAATTTCTAGAATTCTGCCCGTGGAGAGCAGCTGCTTAATTATAATTGTCAATTACAAAGGCCATTTTTATGTTGCTTTGCAGTTCCCTCTGCTGTCTAAGAGCCGTCACTTGCAAGAACTAGTGCTGAAAGCCAGTGAGGAATGCTGTGATGGGATTAATATGGTTGATTTTCCGGGTGGGCCAAAGGCATTTGAAATTTGTGCTAAATTCTGCTATGGGATGACCGTTACTTTAAATGCTTACAGTGTCGTGGCTGCACGTTGTGCTGCTGAATACTTAGGGATGACTGAGGATGTTGATCGAGGTAATCTGATTTTTAAAATCGAAGTATTTCTTAATTCTAGCATATTCCGTAGCTGGAAAGATTCCATTATTGTTCTACAAACCACCAAATCTGTTCTACCATGGTCCGAAAACCTGAAGATCGTTGGAAGATGCATTGATTCCATAGCATCTAAAACCTCAGTGGATCCAGCAAACGTTACATGGTCCTACACTTATAACAGGAAGCTGTCAGCGTGTGGCAAAGTTGCTACAGAGGGTATGAAATTTAGAGAGAAGATTGTATCTGTTCCGAATGATTGGTGGATTGAAGATATATGTGAGCTAGACATTGATCTCTACAAGCGAGTCCTGACTGCCGTGAAATCAAAGGGAAGAATGGATGGTGTGGCTATTGGTGAGGCTCTGAAAACTTTCGCTGTTAGATGGTTGCCAGATTCTGTCGATGCCTTGGTTTCTGATGTACACTCGTGGAGGAACAAATTACTTGTGGAAACAGTTGTGTGTTTATTGCCTTCGGATAAGAGTGTTGGCTGTTCATGTAGTTTCTTGTTGAAGCTGTTGAAAGTTGCCATCCTGGTTGGGGTGGATGATTCCTCAAAGGAAGATCTATTGAATAGGATAAGCTTAAAGTTGCATGAAGCTTCTGTCAAGGATTTATTAATCCCGGCACGGCCTCCACAAACTACATTATATGATGTTGAAATTTTTCTATCTATTGCAAATCAGTATATGATGCATATTCAAGATTTATATGTTGCAAAGAATGAGACAGGATGTACCGATTTTGTTCTAGGGCATGGATCCTTGTTGAGTGTTGGTAAATTGATTGATGAGTATCTTGAAGAAATTGCATGTGACCCAAACCTTTCCCTTGCCGTTTTCATTGACTTGTCTCGGTCTATACCCGAGTTTGCTAGACCAATTCATGACGGACTCTATAAAGCCATTGACATGTACCTAAAGGTAGGCTTTTCAACTATGTGCCGATTTCACCTATCTTTTCAAGTTCAAGAATTATATATCCAATCATATGCATAAATGATTTCAGTATATTTTCTGATGCTAAACAAAGTTCGTGTTTGTGAATATTTAGAATGTACTTCTAGGCCTCTCTTCCGTCAATCATTGCATGGGTTTATTTGTACTGCAGCTGTGACAGCATCTATGAACCATTAGAGCATCTGCATCTGCATCTGCATCTTACGGAAAATCTCCAATGTTATGACTTCGTAATCCTAACTGCATTTTTAGCTTTTGATCCAACTTTGTAATCCTAACTGTTTTCTTACACAATGCGTGCCACTTGTATAATGAGAACCTGAAACTGTTTCATGAATGCAGTCGGACAGTGTTAAAATAATAAGTTATGTTGCCTGCAGAAGCATCCAAGCTTGACGAAGGACGAAAGAAAGAATTTGTGTGGCTTGATGGATGTCAAGAAATTGACAATGGATGCATCTATTCATGCTGCACAGAATGAGAGACTTCCACTTCGAGTTGTAGTACAAGTTCTCTTCTTTGAGCAGGTTAGGGCTACTACAGCTGGAGCTCAATCACTTAACAACAATCCTTGTGGTGCATCCCATTCCACGACCAACACCGATGAAGAATCGGAGAAGACTGCAGCTGAAGTTTGCAAATCCCTCGATCAACAGATGAGTCAGGTTAAGATAACCAGGGACGAATTCCAAAAAAATGGTAAGTTGGCCAAAAGTAATAGCAAAAACAGTAACAGCGATGTGCAGCTGCTGCCATCTCGATCAAGAAAAATATTCGACAAATTGTGGGGATTCGGTAAAGGGCATGTGGAAAACAGAAGTTCTGAGACATCTACAAGTTCACAAAGCCCAACTTCAATGGTTCCAGGGGATACCAAGTCTTCGGGTTCATCTTCCAGGAACAGGAGGCACTCTATATCCTAAGGGAAGATTCAAAATATTTTTAGTGTAAAAAGTTGTAGGATTTTGTTGCAGTTGATGATGAAGGTTCTTACCATAAGGGAAGCATTCTAAAATGGGATCAGCTGCATAAAATTTGTAATCAGTTTTATTTTTATGTTTTGTGCTTTCGTTTTTAACATCTTATCCAACTGTACGATCATCCTTGTATTAACTTTCATGTAGTTAATCGGAGGATTACATTTCCTTTAAACTTGGTAACTTATGATTCCTTGTGATACACACACACACACACACAAAAGAAGATTTACATGGTAAAACTTAACCACGAAATACTTGATTCATAAAAAAATGTTAGGCTTCCCTGAAAATGCAAGAAAACGTGCGAAAGTTTGGTATCCATGAAATTTCCCTTCTCTTGCATTTCAACGCACTTGCAGAAAGCTTCCACTTTTTTTTTCTTTTTATAACACTGAAAAGAAAATTTGATCGACTGAATATGAAAAAAGTAAGCTTACTGAAATTTGAAAGATGATATGGATTGTTTCGGCCCTGGAAAATGCTGCTGATCGACGATATCAGGTATTGTCTTGTGGATCCAGATCCAAAATTCTTTTGTTTTGATCATATTTTCCCATTCCTTTATCAAATCGGTTGATACAGCACTCTAGAGTGTATCCCGACTACACCAGAGAGCACTCCTGCCTTGCTTCAAGAAGAGCAAATGTCGAGAGCGTTACTTTATTACTTGATAAATGGTGGGCTTCATTAAGTACATGAAAGATCACGAGCAACCCCAGGCGTTGTCCATGCGGACATTTGGATATCAGATAATCGGTATGTACATACAGTATCTGCAGACAATGACTGGAAATCTCTTACTCAGGTATATGAAAGATCATAAAGTACAGTTATCATGGATGGGATTTATCATCAAGATCACTAACGTTCTTATTTGCAAATGATCATTGTTACTCAGGTATAAAGTTCCCTACTGGTCTCATTTCATTGAATCTGACATGAGATGCACATATGTTAATGGCCTTATTTTCATTACTCTTATCAGAATTTATATTATTCAGGTGTCACAAGTGTATTTAATGTGTATTTTGTTCATGAAAGTGCCTGCATGTTGTGTTCCTTTGGGATAAAGTTAATGGCTTTAAATGTCTATTCATCTCACGAAGCAGTTTTGATACATGAATGATCTTATTCGAAAGGAAATATCGAGAACAGATTGGGCAAAGGTTTTAGTCAAGGCGACGGAGGAGGTACTCGATTTCAACTTCTTTTGTTAGGGGAATCAACCAATCTCCATAGAGACCCGAAGCAACAGCTGGATCAACCTTGTACTTTCCCTTGTTTCCACCATCACCAAGCTTCACTTCCTGACCAAATGTCATCGCCTTCTTCGCCACCCTCTTCTTTACTGCTTCTTCAACATCCGCAAACGTCAATAAAGATGCCAGAGCATCTCTATCCTGAAATACCCGCATCAACGTCCCTTGTCAATAACATAGTACTAACTTCACAGTTACTATGCATCATAGGAGCAAAATGAAATTAAAGTACCTGAGCTCGAATTGGTGGCTCGTATTCTTTCTGTTCGTCTCTGAATTTATCTTCAGCTACAAGTTTCCCATAGTGTACTCTTCTAGAGAGCGCCTGGAGGGATTAGCAATGTACTTTAGAGCCTATTTTCTAACTACATATCATATCATATAGACATACAAGGTGTTTACAAGAGGTAGTAAAATACCTGTAAACACTCGAGATCACAAGCGGCAGTCGAAGCATAGTTTCCGTCTTCACCCGGAATGACAAACAATGGAAGCAGTTTGTTCAAATACATATCCCATATGACCTTATTTACGTTAATAGACATTGCTGCTGGATGCAAAACCTGTTGCGTTGAAGTTATTAGTTCAGATTATGATCAAATCGGACTCCAATTTACGGAAAACCCAGAAGAGAAACACAGGTAAGTTAGCCAGCTTGGGGAGACTAAAGCATACCTATGGGTACTTATAATGTGGCATCAGTGAGGGTGGTAGATTATCTGGGAAGAATGGATGCTCTTCAGGATTCTCATATCTTCCAGCCTGCAACTCATTCACACTTGGCAAATTTTAAGACCAAGCACAGTGGAGATAAAGTAACAAAGAAAAAGAGTGTACCGTAGCTTGGATGGCCTCCATTTGTTTAACAAAGAACTCGATGAAAGAGCCGCTTAACCCGGGAATCAAAGGGCGGTATGTCGGAGAATTGAAAGGGAACCCGGCTCTTTCTATCAGACAGAAAACAATGGTGTCCTCTTGCCTCGTCAATGAATCCCTCACCATCTGAAGCGTCAATCCATTGCTAACGTTGTGGGACTCTGCTTTGGCTGTTAATTTGTGTTGACAAACTGAAGTGGCTGTGAGAAAGGCAAGAGTCACCATCATCATTACCGGAAACATATCCATTGTCTGGTCAAAAAACAACCCAAGGTGGAGTTTTAAGATCTGTTTGATTATAACGAATGCATTTATGACTCTTGAAAAAAGTAAACGGAAGTGGTGAGTGTATGAGATTCTGAAGAGCAATGACGTTGACAAATGGGAAGAGCGACGACTTTCCTGGTCTGAATTTTATGCAAAATTTATGACCATCAATCACCGGGTCCAAAGTTAAGCCAATGTATGGTATAAAAAGAAATAAAAGTGGATGGCGAGTGGTGTGCACGGAAGGAGCTGCTTTTCTTTGCCTTCAGACTGCAGTAATGGTATTGTTATTTACATCAGCTTTAAAATCTAAGGCCAACTTATCGGCTCAGGCGTGCCGTGGCTTCCAATTTAAATGTAATTAATATATGTAAATCTTATTAAATTAAATGTAATTGTAAATTATCTATTATACTTTGCAACTTTTAAGGAAAAGTTGAGAGTTCATATAATTATACATGCATTTTAATTTATTCATTTTAAATTTATGTAACTATATAATCATAGTTGATATCATTAAGCACAACATAAAATTATATTATAATTACACTTTATCAATCAAAACCATAATTTGAACCAATATCTAAAAGTTAATATTGCAAACAATAATTAATGAAAGCATCGATTCAAGATGATGTATTATTATCCTTTCAAATTCGGATTTCATGATTTTAAATTTTTTATTATCAAATCAAGTTAGGGAAGGTACTAAATTTAGTCGAGCAGATCGACTTTTTTGGTCTTCACCAAAATTGAAAGATTTAGGGTAAAGTGGTGTGGAATTCAGGTTAATTTCCACCAATAACAGATTCACCTTCGAAACTATTATCTAGGTGACTAGTGTGAAAACGATTGTACTAATAGGACAATAATTAACAACAACTATACCCGACAATAGCTATTAAATAGACATAAAAGAGAACACCAAAATATTTCACTAATAGAGGAAATATTACAAAGAGAGAAAGAATACAAATAGCCTTTAATATAGAAGAAAGCTTATATTTGTGGGATGATTAACTAAGGAGGAGGTTGACTTTATTTATAACAAAAGAATTTCCCCTCCTCCTTATACACAACCAATGTGGGACTTTGCCAAAAACCAACAAATCTCCACCTTGGCAAATTTCACACACATCTCTAAAAAAAAATCTTTTAATTTGTAACAATATTGACCAAGTCTAAACAATGTTTAAACTTGATCGCAGTTACCACTTTTGTCAACATATCAGCAGGATTCTCAGTGGTCTGAATCTTCTGGATTATGACTCCACCTTCTTCTAGAATCTCTCGTACAAAGTGATATCGAACATCGATGTGATTCGTCCTTGCATGGTAAACCTGGTTCTTTGCTAAATGAATAGCACTCTGACTGTCACAGTGCACTTTGATGTGCTTTTGTTCCATTCCCAATTCACCAAGCAACCCTTGAAGCCAAATTGCCTCATTCACAGCCTCTGTAACTGCCATATACTCTGCCTCTGTAGTAGACAAAGCCACTATTGACTGTAAGGTGGACTTCCAACTGATTGGTGCCTTTGCAAATGTAAACACATAACCAGTAGTTGATCGACGCTTGTCCAAATCACCTGCATAGTCTGAATCACAATACCCAACTACACACTGACCGTCTTGTTTGTCCTGCTGAAAGACCAAACCAACATCTACGGTGTTCAGAATATACCGCAGAATCCATTTCACAGCTTGCCAATGCTCCTTTCCAGGATCATGCATATACCTGCTCACAACCCCAACTGCCTGTGAAATATCGGGTCTCGTACACACCATTGCATACATCAAGCTACCAACAGCACTTGCATATGGAACCTTTGACATGTATTCCCGTTCTGCATCATCCTTAGGTGACATTGATGCACCGAGCTTGAAATGAGGAGCAAGAGGTGTACTAACTGGTTTTGACATCTCATTTATGCCAAAACGTTTTAGTACCTTCCTCAGATATTCTTTCTGAGACAAACAAAGCCTCCCCAATTTCTTATCCCTTGATATCTCCATGCCTAGAATCTTCTTCGCTTCACCAAGATCCTTCATCTCAAACTCTCTGTTCAATTGAGTCTTTAGTTTCGCAATTTATGTCTGACTCCTGGAAGCTATCAACATATCATCAACATAAAGAAGAAGATATATATAGGATCCATCTTCTAGCTCGCGTAAATACACACAATGATCATATTTGCTTCTTGTGTACTTCTGCCCTATCATAAACTTGTCAAATCGCTTGTACCAGTGCCTTGGAGATTGCTTCAATCCGTACAACGATTTTTCTAATTTACACACCATCTCTTCTTTTTCAGCAACTTTGAATCCATCTGGCTGAGTCATGTAGATTTCCTCATCCAAGTCTCCATGTAAAAATGCAGTTTTTACATCCATCTGAACTAGTTCCAAATCCAACTGCGCTACCAAAGCCAACAAAATTCTGATGGATGAATGTTTTACAACTGGAGAAAATACTTCATTATAATCAACTCCCTCCGTTTGAGCGTAGCCTTTAGCCACCAATCTTGCTTTGTAGCGGATGTTATTCTTGTCAGGAAATCCATCTTTCTTTGCATATACCCACTTGCACCCAATTACCTTCTTTCCCTTCGGAAGGCTAGCTAGTTTCCACGTCTGATTCTTTTGAAGGGATTGCATTTCTTCATTCATGGCGATCCTCCACTTTTTATATTTTGAACTTTGAACTGCTTCATTAAAAGTGGCAGGAACGTCATCAATTGCAATTGGTGATGCAAAAGAGACTATATCAGCATAACGAGCAGGTTGTCTAATGGACCTCTTTCCCTTTCTGAGTGCAATTGATTCATGTTGCTATGGAGGTTCTTGGGTCTGAACCTCTTCTTCATCTGACTCTTCTTCTACCATAGGAGAGTCAACATCAGTTTCTTTACTGGTTGGGACAATCTTGCTTCCTTCAAACTCCACATGTTTGGGAGTTCCATCTGTCTGGTCCAATTTTTCTGAAGTCACATTTCTCAACATGGTAGATTCATCAAAGATAACATCCCTGCTGAAGATTATTTTCTTTGTTTCTGAACACCAAAGACGATAGCCTTTTACACCAGAGGTGATCCCCATAAAGATCACATTCTTTGCTCTTGGATCCAGCTTTGACTCCTTAACATGGTAGTATGCAGTGGAACCAAACACATATAAGGAATCATAATCTGTAGCAGGTACTCCAAACCATTTCTCTAATGGTATTTTACCACCAATAGCAGTCGATGGTAAGCGGTTGACAAGGTGACAAGCATAGACCAAAGCCTCAGCCCAAAATTCTTTGCCTAACCCAGCATTAGACAACATACACCGAACCTTCTCCACTAATGTCCGGTTCATACGCTCTGTCACCCCATTTTATTGTGGTGTACCTCTGACAGTGAAGTGCCTGAAAATGCCTTCATCTTCACAGACTTTCAGAAATGGATCATTTTTGTACTCTCCACCATTGTCTGTACAGAGACGTTTGATTTTTCTGCCTATTTGAGTCTCCATCATCTTTTCCATTTAAGGAAAAATCCTAGCACCTCATCCTTTGTCTTCATTGGATACACCCAAACTCTCCGGGAAAAATCATCAACAAAGGTGACATAATAGTGTGTTCCTCCCAATGAAGTTGTCTTGGAAGGTCCCCATACATCTGAATGAACATAATCTAAAATACCTTTAGTATCATGGATTGCTATTCCAAATTTCACCATCGTCTTCTTCCCTTTGATGCAATGCTCACAAAAAGTTAATTTGCAAGTTCGAGCACCCTTCAATAATCCTTGATCAATGAGTAATTTCAAGGATTTTTCACCAACATGCCCCAAGCGCATATGCCATAACCTGGTTGCTTCTGACTCATGTTCATCTGTAGAAGATGCCACTACTGTTGTCCCAGCAATTGTACTACCCAGAAAGTAATACATATTGTTTCTTTTTCGGATTCCCTTCATTATCACCAGTGCACCAGAGATAATCCTCATAATCCCATCTTTTGCCCTCACTTCTAAACCTTTTGACTCTAAGGTTCCCACAGAGATGAGATTTCTCATTAAATCTGGTACATAATGGACACCTGTTAAGGTTCTGATTGATCCATCCTGATTCCTCAAGCGAATTGAACCAATCCCAAGTGTGTCAAGAGGGGAATTATTTGTTGTGTAGACAATTCCACCTTTTAGTTCTTTAAAATCAAAGAACCATTCTCTATTGTGGGTCATATGGTGGCTACAAGCTGAATCTAACAGCCATGAACTGGAACAGCTGGTTGATGGCGTAGCAGCGAATGCGAAATCTGAATCTGCATCATCATACTCGACCACATTTGATTCTGAGACAACCTTCCCCCTTTCAGGTTTGCCTTTATTCTTTATATTGGGGCATTCTTTCTTCTAGTGCCCTTTTTCTCGACAAAATGCACATTCATCTTTGCTCAATCTATACTTTGACTTCGATCTCCCTCTACTTCCTTTATTCTGACTCTTCGAATGGCCTCTAACAACAAGAGCTTCTGCTTCGACACTTGTGTTTTCTTGTTTGTCTTTCTTTCTCAATTCATAACTATACAAGGCAACAGTTACTTCACTGAGAGACACATCAACCTTCCCATGAAGTAGAGTAGTTTCAAGATACCCAAACTCATCAGGAAGTGATCCCATCAATATCAAAGTCAGATCTTCGTCTTCAAAAGTCACGTCCATATTCATCAGATCAGTCACCAACTGATTAAAGCTAGTAATGTGATCATTCATAGTGGTACCAGGTACATAGTTGAAGCGGAACAATCTCTTTTTCATGTAGAGTTTGTTATGACCGCTTTTCTTCAAAAATTTCTCCTCCAGTGCCTTCCACAATTTACTTGCAGAAGTTTCCTTAGAAAATGCATATTTCTGCTTTCTAGAAAGACACGATCAAATAGTACCACATGTCATTCTATTGATCCTCTTCCATTCTTTCTCCTCAACATCATCTGGTTTCTCTCCTTCAATAATAATGTCTAGACCCTGCTGAAATAGGTCATCTAGAACCTCACTTTGCCACATGCCGAAATGACCGGTGCAATCAAAAATCTCCACTGCAAATCTAACATTTGTCACAACATTTCTTTCCAAAATTAAAGATGAAGAAGCGTCTGTCATTTCTACTACAAATTCTATTTAATAGTTGCCAATGCGGAATGTCAATTATCCCAAGGAAATTTTTTCTGATGTGGAAGATCAGCCTAAGCCGCAACCACATAGCATACTAAAATAAACCAAGAGCTCTGATACCAATTGTTGTGAAATTCGGGTTAATTTCCACCAATAACAAATTCACCTTCGAAATTATTATCTAGGTGACTAGTGTGAAAACGATTGTACTAAAAATCACCCCAAGGTATATTCCCAGGAAAGAGGAGGGGTCACAATGGTCCCTCTTAAAACCAACTTTCCTTAGACAGAACTACCAAGACAAGTAATTTTAATAGGACAATAATTAACAACAACTATATCCGACAATAGCTATTAAATAGACATAAAAGAGAACACCAAAATATTTCACTAATAGAGGAAATATTACAAAGAGAGAAAGAATACAAATAGCCTTTAATATAGAAGAATGCTTATATTTGTGGGATGATTAACTAAGGAGGATGATGACTTTATTTATAACAAAAGAATTTTCCCTCCTCCTTATACACAACCAATGTGGGACTTTGCCAAAAACCAACATGAAGTACATAAACGATCCATCGACTATAGGTTATAAATTTCTTGAGTCCCCGACCATTAAAAGTTACAAAATGATCTTTCGACTATAGGGTATTATTTTGTTGAGTCCCTGAATATTAAAAGTTACAAAGTGATCTTTTTTCGTTAAAAAATTGAAGGTCGTCTGAGCATGATGTTAACATGTTAATTGGGATATGATAAATAATCATCCCAAAACCGTTTAGATTTGTATAATCGTTTAAGATTTTGACTGACATTTTTAAACGGAAAAGGTCGTGTTTAAAACATGTAAATAGTCGGATGACCATTCTATAACGTTTAAAAGTCAGGGGACTCCACAAAACATCATCCTGTAATCGGGATCATTTCGTAATTTCTCGTAGTTGAAGTAGTCAAAAATCAACATCGTTGTCATGTATCATTCGTATACTTCACCCAAAGACTTGATAGAAAAAAATCAAAACAAATATTTGAAATTAAGAAATGCCCTAGTTTTATTCGTACCTCGATGATTTCCGAAGCCTGATCTGTGGACAATCTGCCTGAATCGAAATGGAGTTGTAAACGTTCTAACTCGAGTTCAAGTTCTGCTTCAAGTCTATCCATTCCCTGTAGACAACTTTCTTTATTCGGCACATCAAATATTGCTTTCTCCATCTCCAAACCTTCCTCCACGGCATAGTTTGATTCGATACTCTTAGCTGGAACGAATAAATCTTTATTTTGAAGCTCATCTTTAAGAACACTCTCCATTTGGATTCTCAATTCCGTCGTCTTCTGAATTTCATTTCTACTCTCGGCAACCAGTTGCAGCAACAAACATCCTATCCCCACGTTAAAACTAGCTTCTCGCCTGCGTATTTCTATGTTTCTTTAAAGGATAAAATCAATTTTGGAAATCAGAAATCAAATTATACACATCTGTTACCAAAAAAACGCTATATCCCAATAATTTTCGAATCGGTTCTCATGTCCGATGAGAGAAAACCGAGAATGGTAACGATCCAGTTCATAAGATTAACTACTCTACATATATTCAATTTACTATGAAATTATCGAATAAGCTAAATAATAAACAATTTTTTAAAAATTATTTATTTAGAATTGTATATTTATAAATTATTGTCCTATGAAATTAAATTTCATATAAACACTGATTTGCATTATTAATTTCCATTTCACCGATACGTATTACTCTTAACATTGCCGTAAACAACTAGAAATGAATAAAAACTCACCTGATGACAAATCAGGACGATCGGTCACTTGATTAGGAGGAGCCACGTCATCGTCGTCTTCTTTTCTCTCGCCATTAGTCCTCTTCATCTTGCGACGATCAATGGCAGAGAAGAAACAAGAAGCGAACCAGCTCAGAGGGAGGCAGTAAAATCCTCTGGAACAGTCCATGAGAAGTGTGGTTTCTTCTCGGAGGCCTTGGGAGTTAAAGGAGGGAAAGTTTTGCATTTGAACAGAGTCACAGTATAACGAAAAGGCTTAAACTTGAAGACTATCCAGCAACGGGATCGGAACTGTGGATATATATATATAGTAACAGTGTGGCAGTTTCATTTTGGAAGGAAAATTTTGATCTTTTACCTTTTATTTCTTTTATGAGTGTTTTAATATTTCCAATAAATGCAGGTACCGACAAACATTTCCATAAATGTCGTATAGTTTTCATATGTGAGACATATTAAAAAGAATATCCATTTCTTGAGAAAAGGGGATCATCTAAAGCTTATAATAAGTGTTCATATCTTATAAGTAGGCTTAAGTCGCAACGATCAATCAATTCAATACTATATTTTTTTATGTTAACGAAAACTAACCAACCCCTGTACACAGATAATAGAGATTAACGTGATCGTAACACGAAATCTTAAAATATGTGCCCAGTTGTTTCAGCAGCAAAACCTTCCCCGCCTTGAATACATGATTGCACTAGCCAAACATCTCACGTCTCGGATTTCCTCGTGAACAAATCAAACCTGGACGACATCAACAAGATGAACTCGAATGCGTTGAGACGACAGTTTGTGATTAGTTTCGAGATCCATAGCTTCGTTCCCGTAGAAACTCAAATTCAGCTTTGAAAACTTTCCTATACATACATCTTCATTACATTCTCATCTTGTAATGGAAGGAAACCCGCAAGAAGAACATTACATGCCAGATAACCCCACATGACCAGGCATCAGCTTCGGAACCATCGTAAACGTCAGGGGCAACATAAGCCAGCCAGTGTCCCACACGGCGAATGAAGGAGCCCCTCATTAAGGACTTTCTTGGGCAAAGCCGATGACCCAAAATCAGATACCTTAAGATCATGTTCATTCTCGTCTAAAATAAGGTTTTCGGGCTTCAAATCTAGGTGAGAAACGCTTCTGCTATGACAAAAATTGACAACGCTTATCAGTTGTTGAAAGTATTTGCGAGCAAGTAGTCATAATCAGCATGAGGTCTATGGCCAAAAGACTAAGCAATCTAGAAAGCATACACATTAACATTTACATTTACATGTTATGAAGGGAGAGAAGCAACACAACATTCAAGCAATGTTTTTCATACAAGCAATTAGGATAAGATTAGCAGGGATGAGAAACGTCAAAGCAGATCCCAATAACAGAAGACTCATTGAATCATGGAACAAAACAATTAAAGTGTAGTCAGCTATAAATATTAACAAATTCAAAACACAACTACACGAAGTACTATTACGCATTGAATCATGCAAATTTAGAGATTCACCGTAAGACTCGGTTGGCCCAAAGTGTTTGATTTCACCATAGGGAGGCCAAACAATAGAGATTCAGTACTAGTCGACTAAGGATAAATTAAATTACCAATTAAGGTATATGATAGTATGAAACTAAAAATACAGTTAACTCAACTAACTCATCAATAATTTTAATCAACATCAAACTAATTAACTAGAATAAATTTAGATCAACCTCACACGTTTTTTAGATGATGAATAAAAATATAAGATTGATATTGACAATGAGAAATAAGGAGATCTTTATGGAAAAATATATTATCCTCCATTTAAAAGTTTTATTCTCCACCTTTAAACTTACTTAATCCAACGATCCAAAACATATATGAAATTTAAACTTTTTACATGTGTGAGTGAATCATAACTTTCTTTCTATATATATGATCCAACGATTCAAAAAATATGTAAAATTGAAACTTTTTCATTGTGTTAACATGTGTGTGTGTGTGTATATATATATACATATTCATAGAATGAATCATAACTTTCTTTCATTGTGTTAGCATGTGTGTGTGTGTATACATATGCATAGAGTGCTTAATTATCTCTATATTTTACATTTCTCAGGAGGAATTCGAATCCTAAATCATTCAATATACATGTATAGTAGAGAAATTGTGGATGATTGATCCAAGTTGAGGTTCAGAATTAGACTTACTTGAGGCATGTAGTAGAAGTTGTTCTTGAGGACATTTCGCTAAACATGCATGTATCCTCCTAGATCAAAGAATGGAATTAAAACAAGTGAAACTGATTCAAAATTTGAATCTAGCACGAATCGAGCGGTATCGGTGGTTAAAGGATTGTTATCCTTGAGGTCCCATATTCAAGTACACTGTGTATACCTATAAGTGTTCATTGTCAAATGGTTAAGAATCTTTATACTACCTTGTATCCGGTACATACTAATAAAAAACCACTTTGGGTCTATATCTCGTGCAGGCAAGACCACCTTTAAGTCTCTCTTTTATAAGCTCAACAATAAATGTTTGTATTTTGAAATCAAAAGAGTCTTAGCTAAACGCTTTAAAATGATAATATATTATATATGATGGGTAAGTGCTAATGATGTTAAAATTGAAGATTAACGCAAGTAAATAGACCATAAAATCAGAAACACCAAGCCTGCTGCAAATACACTAATATTTAAGACAGAAAACTATCAGCATATAACATCCATTCCCAGACAGTAAAAGTAGTGTAAAACAGGTAACATAATAGAATGGTTTAATAATGAAGAAGAAGAAGATAGCATTTAGAACAAGTAAACCAGAGAAGAGAAGGCCATTTTGTTCATGTGTGAAGACTAGACTACATACTAACAGGCAATGGAACAAAACAAGCCTAGAGAAGATGATCAAAATCCGGGCACCAGAAGTTGACAGAAAGAGAAGTGAGCACCCAAAAACAAATGTATAGCCTTATACAAATGCTTCTGTGTGCTCGCTCTCTTCTGTCAATTTCAAAATGTCCCCCATTAAAACCTTATGGAAACAAAGAAATCCACCTGTGGTCGGTCACCTGGACCTCATAAACGATTCTAGGATTTTCATACCAAACCAAACCCAAGTAAGAATCATCATCAAGAAAGCCCACCTACCCTACCCAGGAAAGGGTGAAATCCCTTCTCCCTGTTCATCATTACCATCCACTAATCTTGTTATTTAACTTCTATCTGCTCTTATTCATTTAAAAAATCAAAAAACTTATCCATGCTCTTCATTGTCTCTCTCCGTCATGCAGGATGAACAGGTGTCAATTACGCAAGTGTCCTTCACACTTTTCTTTTCTTTTTTCTTTGATCAAATTTAAAATACCACTGAATTCTTTTAAAATATTTTTAAACGTTAAATTTATAAAACAAATATTGAATTTTATTTTAAATTTTTAATATTTTTAAATAATAGTTATAAAATATATATATATATATATATATATATATGAATTCATTTAAAAATATTATTCTAAGAATTTTTTTAATCATAATATAAAACCTACTAAATTTTTTTAGGTAATATCTCAAAATCTTAATACATAATATTTATTACTAATAGATTATAACTTTTAAATTACATTAAAAATTACTTTAAAGATATTCACTACATCGCACTTTAAATGTATAATTTGAGAATGTTTTAGTTATTATCTCAAAATCTTTTAAAAGTATATGTTTGTGCATATCCTATTAATGTATATATTATTTATTGGAATTTGAAATGAATTAGTTACAATATATTTTAATTTTATGCTAATCGTGTTTTTTTATAGAGTTGCTAATTTTATTAAAAGAAGAGAAATATTTAAAACTATAATAGAAATTAAAAGATAAATATATAACTAGAGTACTCTTATAATCATTGATACCATAAATTAACTACTCGAGATTATTCAAGGATCATACAAGAAAAAAGTTAAGACTCGTTCAAAAAGCTTAAACAAAAGATAGATACGAAGAAATCTAACTGCATTGACAAATAAATCACAACAATATATTAAATTAGTGAAAGATCAACGATAACCGTAAACCGAAAGTGAGTGTTGTGAGAAAATTATGTACTAATACAAAACGTGTATCTAAATCTAAATCTGAGGTCCAAAACAGATGAGGTCAACGAGATAATAAGTAAATATTATATTGTACATGAGAAAATGTGTTATGAAGAAAAAATAATAAAGGTAGAATTAATAAAAACTAAAAAAGATAAAAGATATAAAGACAATAAATATAAACAATAAATATAAACTATGGACGGTCAACCCTAAAATTGATTGATTATGAACCGCCAGTCAAACTAAAATGAATAAAAAACCGCGGCTACAAGAGAGACGAAAAGGCTAGGGTTCTGCGATTGTTTTTCTTTTTCTTTTTCTTTTTAATGAAAAACATATAAATAAAACTACAATCATATTAGAGATAATTATAATCTTCAAAAGTTTCAACTTTGAGGACGCTACATACAAAAATTTCAACTTTCAGCACATTACACATAAAAACATTTGAGTGTCTATTATGAAATAAATTAGAAATTTTTTAAAGATATACTAATTTACAAATATTCTTAAATTAATAAAAAATATAATCTAATTATTCTATGTCGCTTACTGATGTCTGTAACTCGCTAGTACAATTTGAGAGGGAAATAGGGTGGTTTCGTCTGCGCCATCTTTCTACTTTATAGGGAATTGGGTTCATACTCGAAAGGACACCCACTTTCATCAACCCTCAACGACAAGCTTCAGCCTCAGTGTCAGTGTGTAATTGCCGCTTGAGAAGAGCCGCAATTGTTGACCACCCACATTGATTGGTATCAATGTCTTTCCTACCCACTGAGACCTGACACTCTTTTATTCTCTCTCCTCTTTATCATCTTTGTAAGCAACTTGGTTTATAACCAACTCGTATTTCAATTTTCAATGCCGCCCACTCTCATGCTTATTTCAATATATTAATAACATGCAATCATTAGCATAAAAAAGACATTATTAAAACAGAGGACGCCTCCCCGAAACACGATTACATTATCTATAGAAAGCAATCTGTAACTAAAGGCTAACCCAATTTTATCCCAATGCTCTACCTTAAATAACAGGAATTAATTCTACCCATAGAACATAACACTATAAAACTACATTAACTGTGAGTATTAGCTAGCCACAAACCTAACAACTCGGTCAATTACCAAATGTATGCATGCCTAGCTGTGAATGCAGCACTAGGGTATCTAACAAGGCTGCTGCAATAAAATACTACCATTCAACCATTGCACTCCACATCGCACAAGAGCCAAACCTTGGCAATGACATTGGAGTTGAGGTGGTTTCAGCTCATTGTCGCTGCTTTTTCCCTGAAACTGCATCACTAGCATGTGCCTTGCTCGAACTTGATGATTTCCGATTCCTACTTTCCATAACCTTTGCTGAATCAGTGGAGTTCTCTTTCATGCTCTCAATTTCTTCGAACCGGATTTCGACTTACTGGCACCATTACTATTAGATTTCCCAATGCCTTTAAGAGGCTTACACTTAGAATTGGAGGAAATCTTGGACTTGGATGCCTTTGGAGTGTCTAGCTTCAACTTTGTGGAAGCTTTTGGGGAAACTCTTCCATCCTGCTTGGAGTTGGATTTGGTAGACTTGGGCGTGTCACCACTGTCCTCATTCTTGGATTTATTGCCTACTTTAGAAGCTGCATCAACTGATTTACTGCCACTTTTGGGGGGTATGATCCTTTGAATTGGTGACGTTGTCATTGTCTGATTTACAGACACTCTTGGGGACATCTTTGGATTTGCTATCCACTTTACCTTCTTCCTTTGTTTTGCGACCAGACTTCAAGACAGCACTCTTGGATTTTTCGGCCAAAGTTCCTCCACCCCTGTCCATTCAAAATGTAAGGAATTTCAAAAACCATAGAAAGAATCACAGAAAAGTACCATTTGAAAGAATTTATTAACGAAGCATCCATCTTAGTTTTCTTGCTGGGATGATCAACTATTTTTGGTTTCTTCTTTTGACGTCTGTCCATGGAAATCAAAACAAGGGGTAGACATTATGAAGACAGAAACAGACACCATCTACATAACAGAGAAACACAAAAGGAATCACTTACGTTTCAGAGGAACCGTCAGGCCGTGAATTGTTGTACCGATGAAGTACTAGCAACCTAGAACATGAGATGAGTAAAAGCTAATTATCTATAAATTAGAGAACCACCCACCTCATCTGGTTCAGACTCTGTTTCAATTATCTTCCACTTCTCTCTTAAGATTTAAAATTTCCATATCGACATCATCATAATGCACCTATAGACAAATGAAAATGATAAAAACTTTAACACATTTTCACATGAATAATTACGAGAGAGAACCTCCAGCAAAAGGTAACTTGTCTTATTTTATGTTTCACCTTGTGTTTCTTTTTAACCGCATCAAACGGATGAATAAATCCTTCATAGAATCTGCAAAAGAACAGCATCCATAAGGGGAGAAAGAAATCGAACCACAGTTCAAGATTCCATCCAAAGAAAATCTCCCATATAGGCGCATTTACATGATTAAGATCCCTGGTTAAAGTCATTCAAGAAAAAGGCATAATAAAAATGGGTCTGACAAAGAACAAAGAAGATTAACCGTGGAGGAAAATGCTAAAAGAACAAGTGACAAAGAAACAACAAAATGGTTATTGAGGGTTGAGAAAACATCAATAGTAATTAAGTAATTTACTCTTTCTAGTCTGAATCTCTCAGCGGAAACTTCAAGGAGGTGAGAGACTGTTTTGTCGGAAGGAAAGGTAAAGGAGGTTTGATTCCATTCATAAATAAACAAATACATGATAGGTAGGATAGTTGGCGTCCGATCTTGGTTTTTGTATTATCATATTCTATTTTTTTTCTTCTTACCTTTCTCTTTCAATTCCACTGGTCTACGTCAACTTTTTATTGTTTCAACATTCCCGGCGTTTTATATCTTCGTATTCAACCCCTTTTTTACACACTTGAATCTTATATTTCACACTTGACATTTAAAAGTGAACGATCCATTAGTCAATATTCTCAGAGCAAAAATAAGAACGCAAGAACAAGGTCATAAGGAGCAAGAGTACAGAAAAGTTTTAATTCTTTGACCTTGAAACGTGAGCCAAAATACTAAGCAACAAAGGCAAGGATAGGAGAGAGGTAACTACATATATGAGCAAGGAAACTAGAAAAGGGCACCCGATAGACATGCACGCATAACGTCAGATGCCCAGACATGCATACACTTCAGAGAAAGGAAAACAAATAGTTTGGATTCCAGAGTAACACTTCTGTAAAACTTGTAAAATATAAAGCAAGGATATGCAGAAATATTATACTCAAGCGCGGCCTTTGGGCCACCAGATCTTCACCTTCAGACCAACCAGATTCTCACCATATTCCATAGAATCAGATGCCTGGCAAAGAAACAATAAAGAGAGAGAAAAATCAAGCGTCTCCATAAGAGGTATATGAAATATCCTAGTTTCAACTTTGTTCAGATTGCAGCTTGCATGTATGGACAGCATCCAATAAAAGATTTACAATATTCCATACAAAGTCAATTGAGCTATAGCCTCCAAATTGTTTCCATAGAGCAATAGAAAAGGCAACTAGTTATGATCTCAAGAAACAGCAAAGGGAGATATAAAACTGAGCATCCACACCCATGCAATACTAGTGCACCAGAACCATTGATCAGGTAATTGTTATAAAGGAATAAAATCTGCGTTGTAGAGATTACTGTTCCAAGAAGAAGAAAAAAAGCCCGAGTAACTTGTGGACATATCAAAGGCCTGTTGAAAGATAAATGACCTCAAAGAAAACCTATAAGCTGCATTGTTGCTAGATATGCATCATTTGGAGAAGAAAAAAAAGCATTTTAGAAACACACAAAGAAGAGGTGCTTAAAGGTAAGAATGAGGCAAATACTAAATAATGATAGGTATGTGTTCTCAAATTTTTAGTCTAATATTTAAATTTAAAAATATAAAAAATTATTAAATATTTGATAATGAACACTCGTACCCTCTGTTTTGAAAACCGGACCGGACCGGCCGGTTCAACCGGAAACCGTTGCTTAGTCTGGTTCA
Source organism: Hibiscus syriacus (assembly GCF_006381635.1). Taxonomy (NCBI): domain Eukaryota; kingdom Viridiplantae; phylum Streptophyta; class Magnoliopsida; order Malvales; family Malvaceae; genus Hibiscus; species Hibiscus syriacus. The sequence goes on from NW_024061783.1 coordinate 274,596, forward strand.
ATCTGAACCGGTTGAACCGCTACTAGTGAACCGGCCAGAACCGTTGAACCGTTCGAACCGGACCGGCTGAAAACCGGAAAAAAACTGGAAAAAACCGGGAATTTTGTTTTTTTTTTTTTAAAAAAAAATTAAACCAAACAACGTCGTTTGTTAAACGAGCCAAGTCGAACTCGAATATTGCTGAGCTCGACTGGAACTTGAAAACTTTAAAAGTAAGTTCAACTCAACTCAAACTCACAAGCTAAAAATTATTAAGTTTAACTCAAACTCGAAATATAATATTGAAACTTAAACTCAAAAAGGCTTGAACTAAAAAAAATTTAGAAGCTCGATTGAAGCAGTGAAAGAATAGTTCACTCAATGCTCACCAAAAGGCTCCATGATTTTGAATGTCAAATTATCTCTATTATTTATAGAAATTAGTTGTGATGCTCTTCTATGTTTCTTAGTAAGGTGAGATTGTTTTGTTCTCATATTTTTACTCTTTAGACTTTTTGGATGCTCTTCTATGTTTTTTAGCCATGTGAGATTGTTTTAAAAAAAAATTAAACTAAATAATATCATTTTGTTATGATTTTTTAACCCCAAATTTATTTTTTAATTATAGTTATATAATTATATTTATTATTTAATATGTTTTACCTTAAATATTATGTTGTAGTTAATTTGAATTATTTTGTTTCACTTGATTTTATGGTTTTTAACTTATATATGTTATGACTTGCTTTGAATATGACTTGTGATATAAAAAATTATTTTTTATTAAATATTTTTGGTATTTTTATTTAATTTTTAAATAATTATGACGTCGTTCGGTTCTTCCGACCGGTCGGACCGGTTCGACCGGTTGAACCAGTGAACCGGTAGCATGACCGGTTCGCTAACGGGTCCGGTTCTGAAAACCATGCTCATACCCCTATATACGCAGTGCTTGAAATTGGGACCTCAAGGATAACAATAATCCCCTTAATCACTGAGATCGTTTGTTCATGCTGAATTTGGAGTTTAAATATCTAATAAGTCTTTATATTTTTCTTAAATAGTCTAATATTTCAACCCATGTCAATATTTTAATTTTAGCTCCGTCCTTACTTGCATGGAATGTCGTCCATCGCAATCGAAAAACCTTGCATGGTGTATACTTTCGTTGGACCACGAAGGTAAGTAGATAACGACGGATATATAAATATTTTTTAGAGTGTAAATAAATAAAATTTTAATGTAAATATTTTTAATAAAGTTGATTATTAATATAGAAAATTTCGAATTTCAAGATCCTCGATAATTATTCCATCCTCCATTGAAAGCAGGTCTTAGATATCTTGCATGATATTTTATAGGCCTGTAAATGAACTGAACGTTCAACGAATCGTTCATGAACTGTGCGGTGGGAAGTTCGTTTATATGCGTTTATTTATTAAATGAACGAACATGAACAAGTTTTTTTGTTCGTTTAATTAAATGAACAAACATGAACATAGGTCTCGTTTGTTCATTTACGTTCGTGAACGTTCGATTATGTTCGTTTGGTTATGTTCGTTTATGTTCGTTCGATTATGTTCGTTTATGTTCATTCATTTATGTTTAACACAATCTTCTTAAATCAATTTTGGTGACCAATTTGTAAGTATCTTAAAAATATTAATCTGATATTTTGATGATCAACTCCATAATTAACCCAATTTTATTTGGAGATTAAATCCAATATGTTAACCTGTGAGGCACCTCGCACTTATATTCATTTTCCCCTTTTTTTTCCCAAACCTTATTGTTCACTGGAGAGTGGAGACGATATCTGAAAGATTCAAAACAAGTTATATTATAGTGCAATATGAAGTTTTACATGTCTGTTTTCATCTCTTTCTCTGTTTTATTTGACTTAATAGTTTATATGTAAAGTTATTGTGGGTATCTTCACATCTAAAACTCAAGAAAACATAATACTTCTTTCTAGAAATAGATGGGAAGATAAAGGTAAAAATCGGAAGTATATGAGCATCAGTAAAAAGAAAAATATATAGAATTTGCCAGAAAACAAAACAAAGGTTTTTATGCAATTTCTGAAAAAGAGTGTAATAGCGGAAAATGATTGTTCATATGTAATCATGGAACACTAAGATAAATGTTATAGCGTTAAATTAAAGTCGTGTGAATCATTTAATATCTTTAAAAGATAGATCGAAATATTTGATATCTTCAAACATTTCATCACTGCTAATAAGCTCTTACGCTATTTATCACTGTAGATTTGGTTGATTTGCATTGTCGACTATTTTTCATGAAAGAACAATGGAAGGTAGGGTCTCCAACGTTTGTGTTCGTTTATGTTCGTGTTCATTTATGTTTGTGTTCGTTTATGTTCGTGTTCGTTTATGTTCGTTTATTTATTAAATGAACGAACATGAACAAGTTATATTCCTTAATAAACGAACATGAACAAAAAAAAATTTGTTCGTTTATGTTCGTGTTCGTTTATGTTCGTTTATTTTTTAAATAAACGAACATGAACATACCTTCGTTCGTGTGCGTTCGGTTCGTTTACAGGCCTAATATTTTATTTATGTTGCTGTATTGAGAGTGACTCGCTAGCGTTGTTGTTTAGTGCTTAACAGTAAATATTTAACGTTTTTCAAATATATTGTATTTAGGGTATTTTCTCAAGTGTTTATTTAGTAAAGATTTAAAATTTTAAAAATATGCAAATTTATTATTTTATATTATATTTTTGGGTAAAGTATACAAATGGTCCCCTGACTATAGGGTATTACTTTATTAAGTATTTCAACTATTAAAAGTTATAAAATGATCCTCAGACTATAGAATGTTGCTTTGTTGAGTCCCTTGACTATTAAAAGTTACAAAATGGTTACCCAACTATTCATTATCTTCCAAACTCATCATTTTCCATTAAAAATAGATGATATTTTGAACTGAACGTTAACTTGTTGATAGTGGTATGATAAAATCTAATATCAAAATTTCAAACGACTGAGATACAATAGTCTAAATTATTTTACACCAACCTCAAATATATTTATACAATAATATTATAAAAATCATAATACCAATGAATTAATATTTTGTTTTCTTACCATTATAATATTTTCAACAGTTATCAGTTTTAGTAAATATACTTTTATATTCATAACAAATTAACAAAAAATACGTAGATCTTCTGTATGAACCAAGCTACTTCAGTGGTTAAAGTCATGGTTATTATTCTAAGAGGTTCCGAGTTCGGGCACCGACAACTGTACAAGTATTTGAGTGTTTATTGTCAAATATTAAGAATTTTTTAAAATAAACACTACCACTTATAATCACATTAAATTAATCCAAAAAAAATGTGGATCCCCTTGCAACGTTGATCCACATAACTTGTGAGATTTTTAATTGTTGGTGTCTATGGATTAATTCTTATCTTTCTTAATGTTGCAAATGGTTAGAAAGTGAATTTTGGCTAAAGGGGCAAAATGATGTTGAAATATTTAATTATAATATATGAATATTTGAGTTTTTAATTGATTTATTTGATTATATTAGATATTTAATGAGAAATAATTAAAATATATCTTTTATCTCATCTTATATAAAAGAATATTTACGTTTATTATATAAGTGTACGATTTACGTTAAAAGTTTATTGTATACCATTGTTTAATGGTAAATTTATTTTTGAATTACGTTCTATAAAGAGAAAATGTTATTATATTCACAAATCACTAGTCTTAAAATTTTTGTAGTGTTGTTTTTGGTTTCGTACACATAGGAATTAGGATTAGTAGTATATCAAAATTTGCTTCATTTTATTTACTTTTTTAATAATTGGAGTAAACCCAATGTAGTATCTGCTCGAAGATAACTTTCGACTTTTTAACATTGAACGTTCATACTCCTTACATCTATAGTATTCGAACTTGGATCCTCAAGAATAATAACAATTCATTTACCTCGAAAATCACTTGGTTCGGACTCATTTTAAGATGAATAAAAAGTTTATTTTAAAGCCCGTAACTGAACTCCATTTAATAAGCAATGGTGCAATTCAAGTAAAGTTTCACTATATACATAAAGACTCACATTATTTAAATGATATCAAACTATTTACCACCTTAATATCTCGTAATCAAACTTCATTTCATAAGAAACGGCGCAATCCGAGCAGATCTTCGCTGTGGTTTCCTTTAAAGCCTACACCAAAATTCAAATATACCTTTCATCATTTTAGTTTTTGTTATCTGGCGTGAGTTTCTAGGTTTACAATGTTTTTAAACAGTCCCTGCATGCAAGCCACATCTTCCTGATGGCTTGAAGACGCATTACATGTTATATAAATCAAATATGATATCAATGTCGTGTCTCAATTCTTTATCCTTACAGAAAATAATTTAATGATTTCTAAAATCTTACTTCTAAGTACTAAATTAAAAAAAAAATGGGTGACTCTGCAGGTTTATTGAAAATACATGGTTTTACATGGTTTGTTAAGATCCACTGATCTTACGAGCTTACAACCAGCAAGTAAAGAGTCTCGCTTCATCATATACTCAAGTACCAACACATACGTAGAAACATATTTTAAAATACGTACAAACTACGTTCTCGATATAGAGTGAGATATATCGAAGCATGTGGAGGAGGTTATGTTGTTGCGAGGCTTTGAAGCAGGGCGTGTCTGCGGCCGCTGGGAGGAAGCTACCACCGTCACCGCGAAACCGGGTGTTGTTAGAGGGAGTGACATTGCGAACCAATCTAGTGTTCCAGGGGACAAAAGCTTGGTCGTCTTCTCCACCTTCTGATGTCGATGTAACATCCGATTTGAAAAAGACGAGAGCAGGAACGGACAGCGTAACGCTGGCGGAGGCGAAGAAGCTGGTAAATGTGGAATCACTCAAGACCATGCTAGAGTCGGAAGGCAAAGAGGTGATCGGCTACTCGGAGTTAATCAAGGCCTGCGAGAGCCGGCGTTACCAAGAATCTCGACGAGGCCATCAGTTTTGCACGCGTTCTCGATTAGGCTGGCGTCATGCTTCTTTTCCTCGACAAGGTTTATCTTCATCCGGACAAGGTACGCATCCCTCTTCTAACCCTTCACTCTATCGTGTTAATAATTTAACGCATTTTACTCTTACACAGGTGGTGGATCTGATTAGAAGAGCAGTCCCTCTTGCATTTGCTCCTGAAGACGACCCCATAAGAGACGAGCTAAAGAAGTTGTAGGAGAAGGAAGAAATCGACGCGCTGGCACATAAGCAAGTCCAGTGCATCCTTTGGTGTGGTCTGGGATTATTTGTTGCACAAGTCAGCCTGTACTTCCGGCTGACAATCTGGGAATTCTCGTGGGATGTAATGGAACCGATTTCGTCACCACGGCCACCGGCATTATCATAGGCTATGCTTACTTTTTGCTCACTGCAAGAGATCCCTCGTACCAGGATCTGTTGAAGAGGCTTTTCCTGCGGAGGCAAAGAAAAATATTCCAGAAGCATGGGTTTGACGTCGCCAGGTTTAAGGAGCTGCAAAACAAGTGCAGAACACCTTCCGATGCCTCCACTTCCATCCGGAATCGAGTAGGCTTGGACGTTGAACTTGATGACGCCTTACACAAGGATTAGGGTTAATCGGCCACCACTTCCTTAAATAAACTTATATAGACTCGCTAATTCTCGAATAAATCATTTGGTCTCACATTGTTATAGAATAAGATATTATTTGAATAAGGACCAAATCGGATAAAACTATTCTATGAGAACTTCTTACTAAATTTTGCATGCTTGTCAATGATAAGTGCATATAAGTTTTTTTTTTTTTTGTAAAGTATAAAAATGGTCCCCGACTATAGAATATTATTTTATCAAATCCCTTGACTATTAGAAGTTAAAAAATGGTCACCTGATTATTTACTATGTTCAAAACACATCCTTTTTTGTTAAAAAAATAATGGTATTTTGAGTTGAACGTTAATTTGTTGACTGTGATATGATAAAATGTGATCCCAAAATACCAAACGATTATCATATCTCATTCATCATGTTAACATCCAACTCAAACGAGTTTGGAACATAATGAATAGTCGATTGACCATTTTATAACTTTTAATCGTCAAGGAACTAAAAAAAGGCAACATGTTATGGTCGGAAGATCATTTTATAACTTTCAATAGAAAGTGACTTAATAAAGTAATACACTATAGTCGGGGACTAAACCGTTTTTTTTATAATAATTTCTACATAAGTGGAGGGGAATTTTGATTCTAATGGGTACTGAACCTTCAACCTAGAGGAGAGGAGAGGAGAGAAGAGAAGAGATGTCAACTGAGAGTTTTCGTTCATTTACTTTAGAGATTGTTGATCGTGCATATAAGTTATTAAATCGACTTATAGACCCAAAACTAATTATAACAATATTTTATTCCATCTTAAGATCATTCTTGATTATAGTAAAGTTTTTATATTATCAAAATGTATGTAATGATATTTACCATAAAATAATAAATATAATTAAGACAAAGGAGACAGAGAAGCAACAAAATTTATTGATCTTTCACTTGGGAAGATGAAACGAGTTACCAGTCATGTTTGGACCCAGATGTACCGGTCCTAAATCGTTTCCCTCTCATATGACAACAAGCTATGATTTGGCTCGCGCTAAACCTACGTTTCACGTGGTGCTAAACAGCTTAATTGTGGACCATATTCATATTATCCTCTTGATTTAAGGTTTTCTTTATTGTGGCCAGAAAATTAAGGGCCCAGCTTCTCTTCACATTTCTTTCTGGGTTAAATACATTTTTGGCCCCAAAGTTGTCTACTTTTATTATTTTGATGCGAATTGTACGAACTGAATATAAAAACAATACTCATTTTTACTATTAGGGGGCGTTTGGATGTGGGAATGTGGGATTTCCGCGAGAATGTGGAATTCCCATGGGAATGAAATCCATATTCTCCCGTTTGGTTAGCCCGAGAATCTCATTCCCGGTAATGTAAGATTACCGATAGTAGATTTTTTGGGGTATATTACCAGGAATGTCATTACCTCTCTTTCCTTAGGTATTGTTGGATTACCGGCGTTTTGGACTAAAATGCCCTTAATTTTTTTTATTTAAAAAATATCATTCTTCTGTCATTGAATAATAAAAATTCTACGAAGGTTAAATTACAAATTTATCCTTAAACTATTTTAGATTTACAAAAAAGTCTATAATTAAAATTTTATATGAAGTTCAGGGGTTAAAATACAATTTTACCCTTTCATTAAACCTTTTTATTTTTAATTTTGTAAAAAAATTATATAACTTTTATAAATTTAAATTTTCTTAAAGAAAATATATAATATTTTTCAACTTGTTAAAAAAATAAATATATAATAAGAACAATTTGGTCAAATATACATTTCAATAATATTTATTCTTTTAACCAAACACGGTAATCTTACATTACTGCTAAGCCAACCAAATATAAAATACAACATTCTCAGTATAGCACGTGGAAATTTTGTGGGGGTGGACGGGCATTGGCTAATAAATCCAGAGGTTTAGCAGAGCAGGCAGGAACATGTTTGGTAACCACCACACACACACACAGATAAAGCAAACTGCCAGAAAGAGCGTGGGCAGTTCATAGCCTAGGCTCGATCATCAGCTAAATAATAATACAAAGAAACCAAACCCACATGCAGGGATGAACCTAAGCAGAGTGAGTGATCGCGGTCGTATTTTTTAAAATTTAAAATTATTATATATTTTATATAAAGCAAAACAACCAAAAATAAAAAGCAATGGTAGTTGAGAATAAATTACCAAAATTATGGACCTTTTAATATTTTAATAGAAAGATATGTCAATATCAGTTTTAATGTTGGTTGTCGATCGTCGGTTTTTTTTTTAATAAGAATAATTCTACTTTTGTTGCATGTTTATCATTGACTTAATGGCAAGTTTATCTATGTATTTGTATCATGTTTTTCGTTTTTTTCTCAGTCGTTTTATTGTTCTTTTATTTATGTTGGATTTGACAACGTCATAACTGATCAAGATGGTGTTTATTTGAAATCTTGTTGATCTTCCTTGCTACGGACATTCGGATTGAATTTGGATATGTATTTTGCGTTCGTGCCCTGATTTGTAGTTCTCGATGGTCTTTCGATAACTTAGTTTCCTTTTGTGGTTCGTTTGCCGATGCAATCAGATTTATTCGTATAAGTTTTTGTTCAAGTCTTTTAATTGAATTTTTAACATTTTCTATTTATAATATTTATATAATCTAAAGTGATTAGTTTCAATGTTATAAAAAAAGTCTAAATTATATATTTAGTTTACAACAATAATCATAAACTTTTATTGTAATTTCAAATATTTTTAATTTTTTAATAATATTAATGGTTTCTATTAAAAGGGTATTTTAATATTAGAACATTTGACTATTTTTTACAAAGATAATGAGAATCATAACACCATTAATGATTTGATAATTCAATGGTACATAATCAATTCAAAATGTTTGGTGGGAAAATTTAATTTTTATATAATTCAATGATCAAAATGAAATAATTTATAAACTTTAACAATTAATAATGTAATTCACCCTATTTTTAATGTACGAAGTTGGTAAATATCTTTAATAATAATATAATTTATAAAATTTGTATGTACACAATCTCGTTAAAACCATACTCCATAAATTTGGGTTCCTTCTATTTTAAGCTAACTGTAATTAAATAAAAATAAATATTATTGTTTCTAATTATATATTAACAAAAGTGGAGAAGCAAAGCAAGCATCATCCACGAGGACGAGGATACTTGAAAGCAAGCTAAATGGTACGCTATAACTTGCTTTTGGCTCTCGTTCGGTAAAAACCAAGTTGAAGATTCTTCTTTTCCTTGTTTTATTCGTTTATTTTCAATCGAAACGAGTAAAATATTTTCGAATTTCCGCGGTTACCCATACGATTTTCTCGCCTTTTTATAATACCCATCATCTCATTGAAGCTCAATCCCTTTATCTCTCTCCGATCTGGACAATTCTCAGAAGAAGAAGAAAGTGTAAAGAAACAGGGCCTTAAAATGCTGTGTACAATGGTGTTGATGCCCCGGAAGAAGAAAGTTGGATCGGTTCCGGTTTACTTGAATGTATACGATTTGACTCCCATTAATGGTTATGCTTACTGGCTTGGCCTTGGGATCTATCATTCTGGGGTTCAAGGTTAGTTTTCTTTTTTCTTTTTTCCTTTTGGGTGTTGCTGGAAAAAAAGTAATGGAAAAATGAAAAGAAAGAAACAGGGGGTTGTTGCAGTATTTTCTGTTTAATTCGTGCTACTTCTGTTTTTCCACGCCTTAAGTTTTGTTTCCATTATCTGGGTAGCCTGTTTGTTTGATGAGAAAATTTTCCAATCAATTTTCCCATGTATCCTTATTAGTTTGATTATTAGTGTAGTAACCAACGAGATTGGAAATTGAAGGGAAGAATTTGAAACTTGTATATGCAAAAGAATTTCCACAGATATTAGCATATACATCCATGAAGCTGATGCAAAGACACGCACACGTATTTCTGTAGAAGTAGATTTTGACTGTGTTGAATCTTGGTATGCAGTTCATGGAGTTGAATATGGTTTTGGAGCGCATGAACGTTCCGCTACTGGAATTTTCGAAGTGGAACCAAAGCAGTGTCCCGGTTTCACATTTAGGAAATCCATTTTGATTGGGAGGACAGATTTAGGTCCGAAAGACGTCCGTTCGTTCATGGAGAAACTTGCTAGAGACTACTCCGGGAACACTTACCATCTCATCACTAAGAACTGCAATCATTTTTGCAATGATGTGTGTATCCAATTGACAGGGAAAACGATTCCGCGCTGGGTTAATCGACTTGCTAGACTCGGTAAGAAATCATCTTCTCACCCTTTTTATCATGGATAATTTGATTGATTGTTTCTTGGGAATATTGGTATATAGCCATGCATATCCAAGGGAAAGTTTTGCTGCGTATTGTTATTGCTCTCGTTAGCATGTTTTCCGATTTTAAAGTTAAATCGAAGAAAAGTTTGCTTTTGAAAAAATTCAGGATAAGGAAGAAGCGGTATCAGCTTCCACCCACCACACTCACTGAGGTAGTGCAAGCTTTGTGGAACGAGCACCATTTATGAACGGTCTATACTGCCCGTCTGAGCCAATAATTCTGTTTATTCTTTCCACAACTACCATAGTCAGCTTGCTGTCTTGTATTGTTATGATTTTAATACTCTCCCGATATTGAAATGTTTGCGGAGTTGTTCGTCACACAGGTTCTTGCGGTGAAGTAAATTTAAAGGTTCTCTCTGTGTAGACTATTGAGTGATGATATCTGTGATGAATGTATAGGTTTGCTTTGCAACTGTGTTCTCCCGGCAGAGTTGAACGAGACGAAGATTCGCCAAGTTAGATCGGAGGGTAAGGTTCAACAGGTAGAGAAGAAGAAGTTGAGAAGCCAATCGAGTAGGATACCTCCTTCATTGACATCTTGTCCTTCTAGCCCTGCAATAAGTAATAGACAGAGGCGATTTCTTCTATCGTCGTCGTTGATTCACACCTCAATGACCCCGAACTTAAGTTTGAAGCTCTAAAGAATAGTCAACAGTAGATAACGTTAACAAATGCAAATCGTTTTTACCCCACTTCTGTTGTTTACTTCGATGGGCATGGGAACCCCTGCTTCGGGAATTCGCAAAGTTTCAATCTTCTGTAATATGCTTTTTGATTTGAATGGAAAAGATCTATGCTTTTCTTACACTCTTGCAGTTTGAAACCATGTTTCGTTAGAACCGTTAGATGTTTGGACTTTGGAGACTTGAGGGAAAGTGTTTGTGTAAGAAATAGGACCCCCATGAAACAGTAGTGGTTGGCTAAGGTTGGATGTGAAGGGTTATGGCCTTATGGGGCTGCCTTGGGGGGCATAGTGGTCCCTTTTATTATCATGACTGGAAAAAAGTTTTCATGTCCGGGCTCTCTTTCTCCATATAAAAAGTTTTCTTGTCTGTAAACCAAACTATTATTGTTCGGATAGTTAAAATTAAGGTTAAATTATATTAGTGGCCATATTATTAGGAGGGAAAAAAATTTAGTCTGACCATTGATATTTTAATTTTAGGCGAAAATGTAATTTTTTTCTTATAGTAGATCTAGTTTATCATTGTTGTTTCTATCGTATTTTTACATCAATTTAATCATTGCAATTTTTCAATTACAACATTTTATACCCTACTTTTAACTTAAAACCTTGAACTATAAACCTTAAATCATAACCTTATAACCTTTAAACAATAAACCATACACCCTAAACTTAATTTAGAGTTTATAATTTAAGATTTTAAGTTAATGATAGGGTATAGAATGATATATTTAAACAACTTTGAGAGCTAAATTGATGTGAAAATAAGATAGAGGCGAAAATAATAAATTAAGTCTACTACGAGACAAAAATAACCTTTAAGCCTTAATTTTATTAATATGATTATCTAATTTTTTAAATGATGTCAACCAAGTCATCCATTATTAATATTTGATGGATTAATAGATGAAGGAACATATATGATAGTTAATAAAATTGACATAATTACACATTTAATCCTTATCATTTACACAATTGATATTCTCCCAAAATTAAATAATCTTGATATTCATCTTAAAACGATACTTTAATTACAGATTTCAACAAAAGTTTCGAGACAAGAGTAATTAGGTTAAAATTTTAGTTCAATTTTTGTCCAATGTTGTGCGTTTTTCTTCCTCAAAATTGATAACCCAAGTCTGGTTTTGTCAAATGATTGGCGCCAAACCCAATATGAAGCATACAAGACAAGTGAACAAAGGTTATTTATACCAACAGGAATTGGTTTAAGTGGTAAGCAGTTTGATTTCGCTTAAGCAAGTCTCGAGTTAAAGTTCTTATGAATGCAGAAGATCTCTCACCTACTAAACTAGGTGTGCAATCAGAATCGATCCGAATACAAGCCTTACGAATTCGGGAAAAAAAGCAAAGGTTCTTTATTGCATTGTTTGAACTTTGATTCCATTTCCTACTTTAATCAGCAACAACTCGTATTATTATTGTTTTCATTTGAATGAGGATAGGTGGACCTAATTCACTGCAAATGACCCCTCCCCCAATAAAAATAATTTAAAACAAACCCTTTAAAAGCAAGAAAGAGGCCAATACCATGCTCCCAATGATTGTTCGTATAATCATACAGATATCGAAAATATTTTAAATCAAGTTAGATTAAAATTCTTGGAATTTTACCGAATTTCTAACACACTTTAAATTCTAAAACAATGTAAATATTGTAAAGATGTGTGGAACCAAAGTCAAGGGTAGGAACTAGGAAGACCGAATCACCCACCAAAACCCAACTTTTAATTATTTCTTTTTTAACAAGTTATGGTTTTAACAAAATGGTGTTAATTATTGGAAGTAATCAATCATAGTAAAGGGAGCAAAATCATAATTTGACCTATATAACATGCCATATTTTATCTATCAGTTAATTAAAGTAGATGTACCAAGTACGAATAAAAGAAACTTTTGTTAAAGGTAAAATTTACAACTACACAGTTCTTTGAGTCTGTCTTAGAGAATTGAAAGAATTAGATGAGTATGAGGAAAATCTTCACTTTCTGCATGCATACACAACGAAAGAGAAGCCAGTGGGAGCAGTTAACTCACTCTCCTCCATGCTTGCCCACTCCATTACCGAAGAGCTGCCACCCGAAGAAGCTGAAGACATCGAAATCGAAGAAGACGATGCGCTTTTAGCAATCCTCCTCAACAAGCTTCTCCTCCTCTTCCCCCATTCAGTTCCGTTAACATTACACCAACTCTGTTGACACAAAACGACACCCTTCTTCTCAGAATCCGTCGCTTCCTCACCCTCCGGCCATCCATGATCGTCTTCAACAATCTCAGAGCCTTCGTTCTCGAACTTGAACACGAAAACCGCATTCCCATTGCTCAAGTCTTTATCGAACAGCCAATTATAAACGTCCCACGAGACTTGTATAGGGACCCCTTCAACTTCAACCCTCTCGCTGCCTCTAAATTTCCATTTAAGCCGCTTAATTTGCAACACCCTTTTGCCATCGACGCTGAAACAAAGCTTCGCTTCACCGTTTACCGGACAATCGATCGAAATCTCCCTCACTTTGCCGCCGAACCTGACTTTTGTATTGTACACTCTGTTTCCAAATACACGCTCTCTTCTCAAAACAAGACCTTGGCTTCTCCTAGACTTTTTAGCTCGAGTTCTGGAATATGCTTCTTTGATAGCATCACCGACAAGAAGCATCATTTCGCCACCAACAACAACGGCAACAAAGAATTCAGATTCGGGCTCAGGCCCGGATCCGAATTTCGCCCGGGAAAGGTCCCAGAAGAGGACCACATTAGGAACTGTTGAACAGCTGAGCTTTGCACAACCATTTTTCTTCCAAAAGGTAAAGGAGTTGAAATTGAGATAGAAATGGAGGATGGGGTTAGAAAGAGAGGGGTGAACTGCGAGAGGAGAATAGGGGGAGTAGTGAGAGGAACCGTGGAGGTGGAGGCAGAGGGAGTGGCCGAGGAAGCTGCGGGACCACGTGAGGGAAAACATGCCAAGCTTTGTGTCGTAGAGACTTGTGGCCGCGATGTTCGTTTTACCCGAGTTCTGCGGCGACTTGTGGTGGTCATCTGCAATGGCAGAAGGACGGAAGCAGGAAGGGAAGGAGGAGGAATGGCGGTAACGTTGAAGGGACATTATTTAATTTGTTTGTTTGTGATTTATCATAAAGGAGTTTTCAGGCTTGTTTTTCCGAGGGCTTGGAAGCTAAATACGGGGATTCGGGAGATGAATACAAGAGACAAAACAAGTAGACTTAAAATTGTCTTTAAAAATATTTTGGATAAATTATAAACATAACCATTTAATTATAAGTATTTTAATCTAATCATCAATCTTTTAATTTTATCAATCAAATCACTTAACTATTTAAATAATATTAATCATGTCACTAATTCTTAACATTTAGCATAGAGGATTATGTGCAGTTAAAAAATAGTATGATCATGCATTTGATCTTTATTACTTATATATTCTATTAATTTGGCCTAATTTAAATTTAATTTAATCATTTGATGACATGTATCACCAATTTTGGACCAAAATTATTGAATATGTAAGTAACAGAGATCAAAAGTATAATTATATCAAAATTTTAAATGTAATGTCACATTCTGTAGTAAATGTTAACAATTAACGCGGTTGATATCATTTAAATATTTAAGTGGTTCGACTTACAAAATTGAAAGATCAGTTGTCATATTAAATCTCTCATAATTAAGTGATCATGGATGTAGTTTATCCAAATTTCTTTAAAATAAGTCAATTTTAAACTTTATTATTGCTTTAAATTATAATTTTAAAATGGACTAAATTGAACTTTGAGGAAACTAAACTCAATCTTAAACTTTTATTTACAAGGTTGCATTGCAAGTTGCCTCTTCTTCTCTCTCTCTCTCTCCAACTTGCGTTGTTGATCAATATATGATCAAATCAGTGATTAAGCAACTTAAAAAAACAATTAGCTACAATTAAGAGGCATAATTGACTAATAAAAGGTGAGCAAAGCAAAAACAAGTTGAAATCCTGTGCTGATCTCAATTTAAGAAGCAACATTTTTTATTTATTAATAGGTGTAAATATAATACATTATTTGTTCAAAAATAACTCTTAACCTTTTGATAATTAAACGTTTACACGTTTGATATTTCTAGAACTCGAATTCGATATCTCAAGAAACAACAATCAGGGATGGATCTAGGCAGGGACGGATAAGAAAAGTTATCTCCTAAAAATTTACTTTTATCTTTTTCAAGAATTTTATAAGTTTAAGTTCTTCCCACGTAACATAAAATATTATATTCGTCTCTAACGATAATAATTCTTTTACTATTGAAGTCTTCGTGCCATCTTGGCAACATCCGAGTGTGTGGGAGGGGAAGCAATCTTCAATGTAAGGACCAAGTCTTGGTTCAACTTCAACTGTCCAAAACACGTCGTTTTCGCAACCGACTTTTCAAATTCTTGCAAGCCAAATCCTTCTCGATGTCCTTAGTCAATGATGTCCATTATCACAATAAAACGACTCAAATCTTGATTCCTCTTTATTATTAAATCCAGGGGTGAAAAAGATTTTTGAGAGAACTAGATTTTTTAAGCAACTTTTAGGAAATTTCTTTAATTAAAAAAAAGGGGGAAATTCAAGTTGCTTAATTAATCACTTTGAAAAATCAAATCCACAGTTTCCTTTTAGAAAAATCTCTAATGGTATAATTCTGGAAGCGGTCCTTGTATCGTGTCAAACTTTTGCATTTGATCTTTCTACTTCATTTTGACACGATTTGAATACATTTGGTGGTTAAGACCAGCTTGCATAATTAATTTCCTTGACCTGTCGGATTATATATATCTGCCACGGGAAAATATATAACTCTTTACCTAAATATTGTTCAAATTCCTAACGTGGCCGCCAACAACATAACAACACTCTATATTTGAGGCTCATTTTGTAACATAATGAATAATCGGGTGATTATTTTGTAATTTTTATTAGTCAAAGGACTCAACAAAATAACACTTTGTATTTAAGGATCATTTTATAACTTTTAATAATCAAATAACTTAATAAAACAACACCCAATAGTCAGAGATCAATGTACTTTACCAAAAAAAACACATAAAATGGGTTTATGAATTGGTCTGCATTTGTAAGGCCGAACCCAACTTTAGCATACATAAATGGGTTTAAGCTTGGAAGAGACAATCCTACTTGATGCTAGGAGCCCTAGTATTTTCTTAAACCTCCATTCACGTCCAAATATAAACGTAGAATGTCCAAAATGACTCCATTACTTGCTTTCCTCATCAAATCACTTGTTTTAAAAGAATTTATATCAGATCATATAAGCGTTCTTCATTAACTAGATTCTCTATGAAAATCGTTTAAAGTTTAAACCCTAGCCCATCATTGTCATCCTCACTACTTTTCCAAGTCAGGTTGCATACACCATGATTGGCTTTGACTACTTTTTCTTCACAACAAGATCTCGCCTTTGACTCTTCTGTGTTCTTGCTTCTTCTTCTTCTTTTGACACTATGGTGTGCAAGTTCAGAAGGGACCCTTTGCCTTCCATAATGAGAATTTGTACGACAACGATATGATCTTACAACAGAGCTTATTGGTATGAAAATTCATCATTTTGTTTCAGCATTCTTTCCCTTGTTTTACATTCTTAGTTGGCTTGGACAAAACTGTGTTAAATTTGCAAACTTATCAGGCAATTATACATTGAAATCATTGCTAAAAGGCACACCGCTGGTGTTGAAGCATGTTCCTTGAGATAAGGGAAGTGGTAGGTCAGGGTAAATTTGGCCAACGGTGACACAAAAAGTTTCAAACTGTTAATGATGGTAAACTCACTAACATGCAATGATTTTAATATTTCACCTTTGCTGAATCAAAAGTAAAACCATATAATGAGATTAAAAACAACTTTAATTTTCATTTTTTAATGTTTATGGGGAACAGAATCAATTCCCAAACAGGTGAACCATCATGGAATTCCACTGATATAGAGCAGACACCAAAAGCCTAAACACAATAATTGATATCACTTCAAAATTGTAAATTTTCCATTTCACCAAGGGGTTAAAAGGGTGTAATTGAATAATGTAAATTTGGGAGGGACTAAAGAATCAATTATACCACTTAACCAAGGGTAATGTTTTAGTAGTTATTAAAGACCACTGACAAACCGCAAATCAAACTCGAGCGACATGACAAGCTATCTACAAACACAAATCGGGTATCCAAATCCAATCCAAGGGTCCAAAGCAAGGAAGATCAACAAGATATCATATAAATGTCATCTTGATCAGTCGTAGCGATATCAAATCATTGTAAAAAGATAAATGAAAAAAAAGATTAAAGGACCAAAAAAACATACCAAATGACAGAAGAAAACGTGTCACAAAGATAGATGAAAATGTGTCATACAAATAGATTTACTAAAAAAAATTATGTTGTAATATTATTTCTTAAAGTTTATTTCTAATGGTTTGTTGTTTTTCTCTCCATATATCAGCATTACGACTTTCTTATTTAAATATATGAGTTAACATAACATAGATCCTTAATTAAAAATCAATATTCCCTAAACCCCTAAAAAAAATTGACTGTAATGGCAAAAAAAATCCTACATTTTGCTTTATTTCTTGGTGAAAAGACCCAATATTTGTCTTTCTTTGATAATGAGGTTGAGCTGGCCTGCTAGAGGTTCTCCATTGACGTACCTTATAATTTGTTAATTTGTTATTTGCAGTACATTTACATTAGGGATGATAAACGGACGGGTCGGGTGCGGATACCTCTTCCCCATCCCCATAACCACCTAATATTTTTCAATTCACCACCCGCCCACCACCCATGATGGGTACAAATTTTAAAATCCACACCCGTCCACGAGGGTACATTTTCAAATCTATCCCCA
The DNA here is from genome assembly GCF_006381635.1 of Hibiscus syriacus. Taxonomy (NCBI): domain Eukaryota; kingdom Viridiplantae; phylum Streptophyta; class Magnoliopsida; order Malvales; family Malvaceae; genus Hibiscus; species Hibiscus syriacus. The sequence continues at coordinate 292,156 of NW_024061783.1, forward strand.
CACCCACTAACGACATATCCATCTAGACCCGCCTAACAGCAAACTAATGGGATGTTGGAGTTGGTTCCCAGACAGTTCGTGATGGGGTAGCAATGCATGCTTCTTCAATTTGTCAGAGGAGTGACTCTACGAATGTTTTGGAGACAGATTGTAGGGAGCATGTAGTCGTAAAGTTGGATTGTTGAGTTGCTTTCGATGTTAATGCTCATAGTGCGCCTAATATGGATTTTGAGGGGCTAAAGAACATGGAAACTGATATTTTTGATGTTAATGCATATAGTACGGCTAATTTGTGTTTGAATGGGCAGCATGGGCTAAAGAACATGGAAAGTGACGTGGTTAGTGGGATTATGAGTTTAATCAAAGAGCCGAATATTTCCCTAATTAAAGACCAGATTAAAGACTAAATATCCTTAATATTTGGTTAAATTATATGTTATATATTATACAATATTAAAATTTATAAATTAGTCCCTAAAACTACACTTAAATTTATAATGGTCCAAAATTTAATAGATATTTAGCTGGGCGGATGCGGGGCGGGTAATGTCTCAAACCCATTACCAGCCCACCACCCACGATGGGTACCACTTTATAAATCCACACCCGCCCACTACCAGCTAAAATTATACCCATCCTCGCTCCAATTGAAGCAGATACGGTGCGGAATCTACGAAACTGTACCCATTTGCCATCCTTAATTTACATATATTTTAAAATAATACTATTCAAATTCATATCATCAAATAAATATATACTCCTTTATACAAAATAATTTTTTTGGGATAAAATAAAAATGGTTAGTTTATTATAATTTGAAAAATCCAAATTATAACAAAAGACTATAATCATAATCATAAACAATACATAATAAGTATATTTTCTTATAACTGTTAACACAAGAAACAAGTCACTTAATATCACACAAGGATCATACAAGAAAAATATTAAAAAAAATTGAATAAAGTGTAGATACAAACGAATATAGTTGTATTAGTAAACTAGCCACAAAAAGATATCAAATTATTGAAAGACAAAACCATAAATCTGTGTCCCTGGGAAGGCGACTAGCTGTTCCACTACAAATCTGTGTTTTGCAAGGTTTATCTCGTGACAGATCGTTTGCTTTCCATGGAGATTCCTGCACATGTGGGTGGGAGTCCTTCCAATCTGGCTAATGGGGATAGTAACCCTTTGGATGAAGCTGTTGGCTATGGAAGTAAGATAGAGAGATTGGTGAAGATTGATCCCTTTAGGGGAAGCTGGGGTTTACGTTTTCTTGAGCTAGAGATGTCTAATCCAACTGACGTGGTGTTTGAAATTAGTGTTTCTGTCTTGGAAAAACCAAGCAATGAGAGCAATGTTTGTGTTGATTATGCTGCGGAATATGGTTATCCCAAAACCAGAATTGACAGGGAATACTTTTCAAAGGCTTCAATACCACTTGAGCATTTTAAGTTACCATTTCTTGATGATTCAATTTTGTCGATAGATTTGCAATCCGATGGGTTCACAGGTGGTAAAAGTTCTAGTTTATCAGAAAGAAATACAAATCTGAACTAAATGCTTCCATTAAGATCCTCCCTTCCAGAATAAAAGTCAGGTAGCAATCAGGACGGAACAGCTCCGGAGAACTGAACATCACAGATGCGATACGAGCAGCCCTTCAGTCGTCCATCATGGATATACTATTGCCAGATCCTTTGACTTTCGATTTCAGGCTTGCTAGAAATGATTCTGAAAATGCTGCAAAACTTGATTCACCACTAGAATCTGATACTAGTACACAGCCCTCTGCGTCAAAGAATCCTGTAATTGCACGTGATATGACTCCTATGGAAGTTCTGATTCGGAATAACACGAAGGAAACCGTCAAGACGAGTCTTAGTGTTGCATGCAGAGATGTAGCAGGACAGAATTGTGTTGAGGGCACGAAGGCAACTGTCCTATGGGCTGGTTAGTTCCTTTTATCTTACGGTATCTTTATACTGCAGTTCCGTTATCCTGTTTCAATAACATCATTTTTAGTCATACCTTTGTTTTCCGGGAGAAATAATAAAGAGCCTCCTTAAAAAAAGAGTTTCAAAACAGTCCAATTAGTGTGCGCATCACGCCTTAATTATATTTCCGAAAGCTTGATTATGTTTTTGTTATCAGGTGTTCTAAGTGGAATCACCATGGAGGTTCCTCCACTCCAAGAAAGCAAACATAGTTTTTCTTTGTACTTCCTCGTCCCGGGTGAGTACACCTTGATTGCTGCTGCTGTAATCGTCAATGCAAACGACATTGTAAGAGCCAAAGCAAAATGTGAATCTCCTGACGAACCTAGTTTTCGGAGAGGGCCTCCGTTTCATGTTGTGAGTCATTGGTACCTGTAGACACCTAATTTTCATCTTTTTTTTATGAGTACCACAAATTATATTATATAATTTTAATTATATTATATAGCATAATTTTATTTACATTCATATGTTTATTTTACACTTGCAGGCCCATTATACAAACATTTGCATATGGCCCAGCCAAGACCCAAACAGTGGGTGACCCAGCAATTCACGTGACCCGTTTGGCACCCGAACCGGATCCAGTGGGGAGTCCAAACCCGAACCGGTCCAGCTAGGGTTTGAAACCCTAGCATTCTTTTCCCATTTCAGCGCCGTTTTAAAGACCCTTCGGCCAGCTGCGCCTCTCCAACCCCGAATCATCCGCCGGCCGTTTCGCTCACCACTAACAAACGTGCATGAGTGGAACACAAACAAAACAAGAGTTTTATTAGGGTATAAACTCCTAAAAATAGCATCATTCTGGATATAAATAGAATGATATAAATAAGCTTGTAAAGAACATTCGAGGGGGGGGGGAGATCACCAGAACCGGACGAGAGAAACCATACAGAACCAGAAGAGAGAAACCACACAGAACCATCACCGAGAGACAAAGGAAACAACACAAGAAGGACATTGCTCAAGAGGTCGTGAAGAAGAGGAGACGTGCCACGAAGAAGCCTTACTCCGGATCAGTTGTGGGTGCCACCTTAGAGGTTATCCAGAAGAAGAGGAATGAGAAACCCGAAGTTCGTGATGCTGCAAGGGAAGTTGCTCTCCGAGAAATCAAGGAAATAATCGAGAAAACGAGGAAGGAAATGAAAAGGCAGAAGAAGAATGAGATAAAGCAGGAGACAACATGATGAAACACACCTAAAGAGGGGCCCGTGTTTGACATATCTGGCAAATGAATGGAAAAGCAATTTATTTTGGTCTTTTGCGTGAGACTAAACAAAAATCCCATGCTTTTGAACCTTGGCTAAATTCACTATATGATCCTTCATTTATTATGGGTTATTTTTTCTTTCATTCATTTTATTACTTTTAAATTTTTTTTCCCTTTGGTTTATTTGATATTTAATTAATATTTCTTATCTAACATTTTTACTTTTTAAGGGAATTTTTTTCCGATCAAAGGTAAGCAATTCGAAACGAATATTTTAAATTTTAATTTAAATTTCAAATTTTCGCTACTAAGACAACCGATAAATTAATTGGTACCGAAAGGGCGGTTCAAGGGTGCTAATCCTTCCTTCACCGTAACCGACTCCCGAACCCGACATATTTCTGGTAAAACGCAGACCAGGTGAGATGATGTCCGATCAGCCTAAATATTTTTTAAAAATGATCGGTGGCGACTCTAACCCAATCAATTCAAGTCGAAGTCCAATTCCGGGGCCCGACCGAAAAAACGGTTGCGACAGTACCGAATAACCTTTCTTCTTTTTCATTTCCGCATGACGTAAAATGCTTCTCAGTCGAAAGCTATACTAGCATCTTCCAATAATCATCAACCACCCAAATTGCTGCTTCTCAAAATCCAGTTAGTGTACAAAATGGTTTAATGTCTGCAAATGAGACCACTTGTGTATGCATTTGGCTGTTTCTTTATTCATTTTATACATTGGTTTTGTGAAATATATTTGAAAGTTAAATAGCTATTTTATAACCGTCTTGGATTTAATGATTATTTTATAACCTTTGAAAGTTTAATGACCAGAATATCATTTGATTTTAGTTAAGTGACTTTTGGTGTACTTTACCTTATAATAAATTCCAGTAGCTCGTTTAGCATTGTTGTGGAGTGGGGGAGTCAAGTGATCATGGTTGAAAAGCTCAAATCGGACGTTGAACCGGTTGGATTCTAATTGTCAGTTTAATCAATTGCTCGAAAGATTTTAAACAACTAGTTGATCTAGTGAGATGACGCACTAGATATCTTAAATAATGTCAGGAGTCCGAATGATGACGTTTGCGAACGTAATAAATTGGGTTAGGAGAGTCACTCTCGTTTTTACAGTATCCGATCTGGATTAGGCGGAGGATTTCAATAATAAATTAAAAAAATAACAATAAAATTTTCACAGTAAACCAAAGCATAATTGAAAAACCCCCAACTGTTTTAAGAAGTCAAATAATCTATAGTTCACTTGATTTGTAGTCATTTTTTATGTCATAAATTTTTGTTAATTTCAACTAGAATTTCGAATTAATTAATTTTGTATTCAACTAAATGAACAAACAAATTCCAATGGTAGATCCAAATTGCAAGTTGCTTAACAGTGGTATTGTGGTCCATGGAAGGGAGATGATTTTTGTGGGGTGGGGGGCAATTGTAAAGGGAACATAAAGCCATAAATGGGAGGTTTGGGGGGGGGGGGACCAAATTCACCATTGCTAAAAACTCAACAAGTTTTAGGCACATTCTCAGCCTCTTAAAAAGCTCATATCTTGTCAAATAAGTCTCTTTTTTATCAAATAAACACATCAATCTCCACAACATTTGATTGAAATGTCATGTAATAGCGAGGGGGGAAGAAAAGAAAGCATCTTCTTATTCAATGCAAGCGGCTTGCTTGCCCTAAATGACTCGTTTTTGTACATTTCTTGAAATAACCCAAAGCTTTATTTTTACCCCAAAATTCCCTAATAATTGTACTAAATTAGATACCCAATTTGCTTATAAGAGTATGATTGAATTCATGCAGTCAGATAAGATTCTTAAATATAAATAAATCTTCTTATAAATTTCAACTCGTAACTTTATATAAAAAAAAATAAAGGCTTAAGGGTCATATTTACCCCTGTAGTAGATTCAATTTATCATTTTCATTCTTGTCGTATTTTTACATCAATTTAACCCTCAAAGTTGTTCAATTGCAACATTTATACCCTACCCCTAACTTAAAACCCTAAATTATAAAACTTGAGTTGTGATTTAGATTTAGATTTAGGGTTATGAGTTTAGGGTTTAAGGTTTACATTATAGGGTTTTAAGTTATGAATAAGGTATAGAATGATGCAATTGAGTAACTTCAAGAGCTAAATTGATGCGAAAATACATAGAGACGAAAATTATAAATCGAGTCTACTGCAAGAGTAAAAGTTACCCTTTTACCAAAATAGAATTTCTTATCATTTGACTTAATAATTGATAATCATGCACTTGATTTTTTAAGACCTTAATTAATTTTAAAGCAAATTAAATCTCTTAATATTATTTTTATCTAAAAATTCGAATTAAAACTTTATTTGATAAATATTAAACGTTGCATTATTTTTGTCTATTTTTACTTTGTTTAATATGGTATGGTACGGTTGTTTTTATAGTGACAAACCCCCGTTTGAAAGGGAAATATGTAGATAAAATAAGAGCAAAATAGATGTCTTGTTTGTGCACGAAAGCATGCAACATTGTTTTTTTCATCCCTTGTGGATAAGGCGAGTCACATCGATCTGGTGGGGCCAAAAATAACCCCTTTGTCACGCCTAACGGAATTTGATGGTTCCTTCCATGTATTTCTTTCTAACATTTTTAAGGTTAAAAAAACAATAATTGAAAATATTATAAAAATTATAATATTTTAGGTTATACGTGATTTAAAATATTCATTTTTTCTTAATATTTTACGGTTTCTTTTTAATATTTGTTTGTTAGCAATAAAAAATGTTACCTTATGTATAATAATTTTTTGTTACATTTTGTATAAAAAAAATGATAAAAGGGTTACTTTTACTCTTGTAGTAAATTCAATTTATCACTTTCGTATCGATTTAGCCCTCGAAGTTGTTCAATTTTATCATTTCATGCTCTACTCCTAACTTAAAACCCTAAATCATAACTTCGTATCCTCTAAATCATAAACCATAACTCATGGTTTATAATTTAATGTTTTAATTTAGGAGTAGGGTATAGAATGATGTAATTAAACAACTTTGAGGGTCAAAATTAATCCGAAAATACGATATAGACGAAAATGATAAATTGAATTTACTACAGAGAAAAATGTTCCGTCTAACCTAAAATATTATGATTTTTATAATATTTTCGGTCATCTATATATATATATATATTGCCTTTTTTAGCCTTAGATTGGGTAGAGTAGGGCAGAAGTACCTCATTCAACGTATATTGAACCCTTTTTTTTTAATTTCTTTGTCAAATTCAATGTTTAGTGATTTTTATTGGGTAAAGTAAAGTACACCAAAATGTCCTTAAACTATACACAAATGATCATTTGGTATAGTTATAAATATACACCTCAACAAATTCACTCTTATCGGTCTTTGAGAAGAGGGTATGATATTCAAACAAACACGAGAGAAAAGCAACCACAAGCCTTTAAATTAGATTTTTCCTACTACTATAAATAACACTATTACTCTTGCTTTTAATATTAAAATTGATTAATCAAGGTTGGACCCCCCCCCCCACACAATAAAACAAGTTATCTAAACCTGCCTCCACAATTCTTTATTTAATCGTTGAATAATTTCAAGGTTAAATTTAATATCACTAATTGTTAATATAATGAGAGGGAATATAGAGGTTTAAGTCGCTTTATGTAATAAACACATAATCATAATATAATATGAGTAAACATAAATAGGGTTAAATTTATCCTAAGGATTTATCATAGTAAATAAGTATATAATTAGAACAATTTCTTATAATCATTCAAACAAAACTAGCAACTTAAGATTATAAGAACAATATGATGAAAGATTAAAAATTTATTCAAGAAATTCGAACAAATATAGATACAAATAGATCTGATCGCATAGGCAAACGAACCACAAAAGGGATTAAACTATTGAAAGATCACTAACAAACTCACAAATCAGACTCGAACGACGTGAAAAGCTATCAATAAACACAAAATAAGTATCTAAACCCGCTCTGAGGGTCCAAAGCAGGGAAGATCAATAAAATATCAGATAAACGTAATATCGATCAGTCATAGCGATGTCAGATTAACTCTTAGTAAAAGATAATTGAAAAAAAAAGTCAAATGATAAAAAAATATGCCAAAAGAAAAAAGAAAACATGTCACAAAGGTAGATGAAAATGTGTCATACATGCAAACTTATTTATAAGAAAACAAAATAAACTATAAATACGATAAAAGAAAGGAAAAATATAATAAAAATATCAACGGTCGACAATCAACATTAAAATTAGTGTCATTACCGATCAACTAAGATGAAAAAAAGAGACGAACGACACATCGATAATATAAAACTAGGTTTATACTTAATTTGTTTTAACATATATAAATAAATAATATTGTACAAGAAAGCATAGTTATTTTTTATCGCATATACAAAACAAAATTACAAATATAAATATATATTTGAATAATTATCAATCGATAATTAATATATATTAAAATAAAATATAAACCATATAATCACATATAATATTTACCATTTTGTCAAAGCTTTGTGTTTGTTTTTGTTATAAATAACTGTCTTAATTTAAAAAATTGAAGTATATCATAATATATATTTTCTGGTTATTATTATTATTGATAATTGAAAATAATAAATAATACATATGTCCCGCAAAGCGTGTGGGTTCATGCAACTGATTGAAACAAAGAGCAAGCGTGACGGACTCCTATTGGTTGATGTTGACTGCCTCAAAGAAGGTGGCGGATGCTCCATGAAACCTATGCCAGGTTGCACCCGATTCTATTTTTTTATGTGAGTTTGGACTTCGACACGTGTCCCTCAACTAACCATTCACTTCATTGTTCGGGATGAAGTCCACGAATGCATATCAATACAAAGTATAATTACTTTTCTATCCCACAACTTTTGAGTTTATTTTTATCAAATTGACCTAAATGCTTTTTCCTTTCTTTGCTCCACGTCACCAACAATTTTGGAGAAGAAAAAATCAAAACAAATACCTAGTTTATCTTTTATCGGAAGGTTGATATTAGCTATCTTTTCTTTTCTTGGTTATAACTATTAGGTGGTATTTGGTTCGTTGGAATCCCTTAGAATTAGAGGGAATTCGAATCTAATTCTACCATTTTTTTATGTTTGGTTCAAGTTTTCAAAAGGGAAATGAGAATTCAATTCCATCAAGGGAGGGAAAGTAAATTTCATCTATAACATGATAGAATTGAAATCTTTTGGAGGAGGGAATGTGAAATTTGACCATACTACTCTCATCAGGTACTCGGGTCGGATTTTTTTTAAAATTTCAGGATCGATGGGATTTTTTTTAAAAAAAATTCGGGTTCGGGTCGGGTCTGATTTTTTAAAGTTTGATATTTGGGTTGGGTCGGGTTTTTGTAAGTGTGATATTCGGGTAGGGTCGGGGTTTTTTAAAAAAAATCGGGATTTGGTCAGATTTTTTAAAAAAATTTAGGTTCGAGTCGGATTTTTTTTAAATTTGATATTCGAGTCGGGTCGGGTTTTTTTAAGTGTGATATTCGGGTCGGGGTCGGGTTTAGGGTGAAAAATACCAGACCCGAAAAAATATATAATTTTACATTATATATTTAGGAATAATTACAATAATACCCCTCTATATATAATTTTTTTCAATTAAGTCACTGTTTTTATTGAATAAAAATATTTTTTTATTATTTCAGGTTAGGTCGGGTTTCTAATTAATATATTTGGGTCGGGTCTCGGGTGGAGGTTCCCTTGTTCTCGGGTCGGGTCCCGGGTGGAGGTTCCTTTGTTCTCGGGTCAGGTAGGGTGGACCAAAAACCCGACCCATGACCATCCCTAATTGGGATGATTTTAACTTATGATGTTCATTTGTATGATTTTTATAATTTATTAAAATGAATAATCAATCAATAAAATGAAAATTTAATATTTTTAAAATTTTTATAATATATTGATACATGTAAATTATAAAATAAACTAAAGTTAAAAAATAAGGGTAATTCAGTCATTTTATATTACTAAAATCAAATTCATCTCATGTCTGCGAACCAAACAGAATATGAAATTGGATTCCAATTCAATTTCCTGCCAACCAAACAAGTTTCAGATTCAGATTCCAATTCCCTCAGAAACATTCTAGCGAAGCAAACACCACCTTAGTATCTAATTTATTGACCGACTAATATGAATCGGGTGATGCATATGTAAGAGAATCCTTCGAATCCAATTTACTCTATTCACAATCATTATGATTCAAACCTCTAATTTTACTTAAGAGATCAAGCGTCTTATCTCACTGGACCAATTATTATTAGTGATATTAGCCATCTTTATTACTACTAGACAGAGAAAGTCACCCCTAATCTAAATTTTTGTGTGAAAAAAGACGGTCAATCTTATATTGGTCCAATTAGTAAGCTCCACGGTCTTATCAACATGGAAATCATGCATATAAAATTTCTCTTTCTTCTCGACCTTTTAATCATTCAAATTTGAACAAGAATACTGATGCAAGTGCATCAAAAGGAACTTAAAAAATTTAAGTTTGAAAGTGTAGGATGCTACATTAACTATCTAATTTGACACTACAGTTAAAAAGTTGTAGGATCCTACATTAACGTATACAATAACTATCTAATTTGACACTACAGTTAAAAAGTATCTACAGCTTGACATTTAGGTTAATTAAACCGGCGGCTGTGAAAAAGCAAAATCTCGGTGGTGCCCCTCAGTACCCTATCATTCCACGCGTACATCCCTGATACGCTCCAACCTCGTCCCCTGCCCTCCGAGCTGGGGACCACATCGTGGTCCACGCACCGTCACTCGACGCGTGTCCTGGTTGTCGCTGTCCCGCGAGTGGCGGAGAGAGTAGCAACGTCATTTACGATCTCCCTTTTTGCGACGTTTTTTTTTTGGTTTCCTTTCTCAATATCTCGAGGGATGAGTCACCGCCTAACGCCGGAAAACCGGACAAAACCGCCGCATGAAAAAATCTAAGATTTTTCCTAGTCTCCACTTCATTAAGAATCAAATAAGCTTGGTTAAAAGTGGAAGGATTGACGCGGAGAGCACGCTCCCAGGATGAAGGATACAGCTGCTTATTGTACGATTCGTGAACAACGAAACAGAAACATTGCTCTTCTTTCTAGATACGATGATGTAGTGTTTCTGCATGCGCGGTCACCAGCCACGTTCACATATTTTTTAATTATAATTTATAGGGTAAATCAAGTGTTTAGTACCTAAATTATCAGTTTTATTCCATCTTAGTACTTTAAATTTTGATTTATTCAAAATAAATACCTAAAATTTAGTTTTTATTTCATTTTAATACACGTAATTAAAAACTTTAGTTTTTGTTTCATTTTAGTATCCTGTAAAATTTAACTTTAATTTTGAAAAAAAACTGAAAGCTTATATACTAAACGTGTTAATTTTTAATCGTACGATACTAAACTGAAATGAAAAATAAACATTAGGAAGAGTTTTAAAAATATTAAAAATTTATATATTAAAACACATCAAAACTGATAATTTAGATACTAAATATGTAAATTACCCTAATTTATATTCAACAATCGTAAACATTAGTTAACCATATGCTAATATACAAAGTTACTCGTTATTGAATTGTATTTAGTGATCTATGCAAAGTTACTCGTTGTTTTTATAAGACAAGTTGAAATTGATTTTTACATTTATGACCCAAACAAAGTATTTATTGGCAACAAAAGTGGAAGTGGCTCAAACAGTATGTGCGTTTCAATAGTTTCCCCGATTAGCATAACTGTTGGTATTACTATTAAGCCATTGCAAACCAAGAAAGATCGTTTCCCTCTTTTGCTGCTGCCGTCAAATCTTCATCTATTCCGACCATTGCTGAAATTGCCTTTCAACTTTCTTGTTTTGGCAGAGAACAAACACACAGTAACCAAATCACATAAAAACAATTGTTGGCAACGGTTTAAAGAAGATCGCATCAACAGATTCACTGATACCTTGTCACTCATCTACATGTGCATTTTTGTTTTTGTTGTCGATGGAAATGGTTTCTATCCGCACCATTTTGTGTCGAATGTTAAATAGTTATATATATATTGGGATGGGTATTACAAAGGTGATCCATCAATTCAGTTTGTTTTATTCATAAATGTCAATGGTAAATCTAAAAATATTTTTTAGAGTGAACATATATATGTTAAGGATATAAAACTTTTGAATGAGGTAAGCATAAATAAAAGTATAAATTAAACATTATCAATAAAATAGGTCATAATCGAAGAAATTTCAGGGTAGGCACAATAAATATTTAGATAGACACCATCAATAAAATAGATGACTAATTGAAAAAATTCGAATTTCATGGTAGGCACGTGTTCACCCATGGCCCTTAGTGCATCTTCCAGTGATAATCGTCAATATTCAAACCTTTAAAATTGTTTAAAAAATATAATATCTCATCTCACTATATTAATTTAATTTGAACGAGAGTATGAAAAACAATGCTAGAAAAAGCTTACCCCTCAAAACAAGGTTTAATTTGATTCAAATCCAAAGTTAACCGAGTCAAATGATAGTGAATTAGTATAGTATGACTTTGAAGGTTTAATACCTTCAAATAATGTCCTAAATTTGAAAAGTTTATAAAAAAAAATGAAGGGCATATATAAAAGGAAAATGGTCACATCCACCATTTTCACAATATAAGCAAGGCTTGATGACCTAGACTAGCTTCTTCAAAACTACTTTCCCTTGCCTTCATCTTTCCCTTTCTATCATCAAACACATTGCTTACAGTAACTTGGATTGATAGTTACAATCATTTCTTAACCTTTCTCTTACACCATCTATCTACGCTTTAAAAGCCAAAGCCCTCACCTTTGCTCCCACTCTCTCTCTAAAAACAAAGACTTTTTCTTTCTTTCTCTCTCTATCGAACAACCGTTAATTCATAATCGTCGAAACGTTGTGGTTGTCGTCGTATCTCTCGCTTCTGTATCCGTTTCCATGGCGTTTCACCACAACAACCATCTTTCCCAAGACCTTCCCCTCCATCACTTCGACGACGAGCAGCAACAGCAACAAGCGGATCAACTGGCGGAAACCGCCTGTCCCAATTGGTTGAACACCGCCCTCCTACGCTCGCAGCATCCTCAGTCGCCGCAGCCGCATGGTGGTCAGTTCTCTGACCATGGCTTCCTCAACCTTCACACTACAGAAACTGGTTCGGACTCCACCTCCACGGTTCGACAAGCTCAGAACCGATGGCTATCACGTTCGTCGTCTTCGCTTCTTCACCGCAACCAAAGCGACGTCATCGACGACGTGGCGGCCACCGCGGCAGGAGGTGGTGGGGACTCCATGATTGCCGTGGAATCGGGGGATTTGAAGAACAGTAACAGCGAGACTTTGAATAACAACAAGAGCGAAGGTATCGTAGTGGAAAGTGGAGGAGATGGGGCCGTGAATTGGCAAAATGCTAGGTGCAAGGCGGAAATACTGGCGCACCCTCTGTACGAGCAATTACTGTCAGCACACGTGTCGTGCCTTAGGATCGCCACGCCGGTGGATCAGCTCCCGAGGATCGACGCTCAGCTGGCTCAGTCTCAGCATGTGGTGGACAAGTACTCGGCTCTCGGCGGCGGAGCCCAGAGCTTGGTCGCCGGCGACAAAGAGCTCGATCAATTCATGGTATGCTTTGAAAATCATTTCAAAACTTTCGTGATTAAATTCAGCGGTGCACGATGCACCGACAATTATTTTTGCAGACAATGGAATTTCCATCCCTCTGTTTTGAGACTTGCTGATTGAAACAGAGTGTTTCCATTTATGTCTTTAGAGTTTTGGATTCATTTCGCTAAACGTCTTCAAATTGTCGCTCATATTCTAAATTGCACTCAAACCCCAATTAATTCTAATTTGAATCCCCACATCTCAATCGGAAGCAAACATTTTTTGAAGCTTAGGACCAAGTTATTGCTTTATTATGCTTAATTGATGGCTTTGGTCATTGAATTTTTAAAAGTTATAAAATGATCATCATATTAATCGAATTATTATAAAACGATAATTATATTTATTGAACTATTACTAAATGATAATTACATTTGTCGAACATTTATAATTATTGTAAAGTCACAATCATCATTTTGCAAGTAAATTAATGACTATTTTGTAGTGTTTGAAAGTTCAGTGCCTCTGATGTATTTTTCCCTTGTGTCTATTGTTGCCACTTACAAATTTTAATGGATCTTTTTTTATTTTGAAGTTGCCATTGAAGATGATTTTATAACATTTCCCTTCCCTCTTAATGTAGACGCAATATGTTCTGTTGCTATGTTCATTTAAAGAACAATTGCAACAACATGTTCGGGTCCATGCAATGGAAGCTGTTATGGCATGCTGGGAGATTGAACAATCCTTACAGAGCTTAACAGGTATCTTAGTTTGAATGTCAAGAAGATGATGGCGCATTAATATCCTTACTGCTGACGATTCACATTGTGTCGGAAAAAAGCCGATATCCGACACTCACCACGTCATTTCTGTTTCTATGCATAAACAGGAGTTTCTCCGGGAGAAGGAACGGGGGCAACAATGTCTGATGACGATGAAGACCAAGTGGACAGTGATGCCAACTTGTTTGATGGAGGTTTCGACGGTCCCGAATCCATGGGATTCGGACCCCTTGTCCCGACAGAGACCGAAAGGTCGTTGATGGAGCGTGTGAGGCAAGAACTGAAACATGAACTGAAACAGGTAATAAAATTAATGAACAAAAAAACCATTGTTTGTAGAGTTTTTTTTTAATGTTGCAACTCAATGTTTACATTCCTTGTAGGGTTACAAGGAGAAAATTGTGGACATAAGGGAGGAAATTTTACGCAAGAGGAGAGCAGGAAAGCTTCCTGGTGATACAACATCAGTTTTGAAAGTTTGGTGGCAGGCACATTCCAAGTGGCCATACCCTACTGTAAGTGCTAGTCCTTAGGACGACGGTCCAACTAGCCGAGGGAGTCGATTAAAACATGTTATGTTAAATTGGTCGGTTTCCGGTGTTTATATCTATAAACTAAGTAACCAGCTTTGTTAAATATTTCAGGAAGAAGATAAGGCGAGGTTGGTTCAAGAAACAGGCTTACAACTAAAACAGATAAACAATTGGTTCATCAATCAAAGGAAGAGGAACTGGCATAGCAACCCATCAACTTCGAACGTCTTGAAGAGCAAACGAAAAAGGTATGTTGAACATCATGCATGTCTTGTTCCTAAACTTGTAGCCACATAACCAACCTTACTTTTCTAAAGAAGTAATGAAGGTGAAAAGTGAAAAACACACGACGGTGACTAATTAATTTACGTGATGTCGCAGCCGATGAAACCCGATTCGTAGCCGTTTTTTGCTGGTATGCATTGGTGCAATGTGCTGACTGATGCAATAGTTTTAGGGAAGTAAAGGAAATTATACTAGTGTAATTTTATGATTTTTGTTCACTTTTTTCTTTGTGTGGTGGTGAGTGTACAGTGCAATAAACCTCTGCATAGTTTGCTTACAGTCATGCTAGAACATCATCATTATAATAGCTTCCTTCTTCTCCAGTATTGTAATGTGGAGTTTGAATTTGCAGCAGAAAGCGTTCACATTTGGTTGCAGATATGCTTGAAAGGCTTCTTTTAAGGCTTTTTTTTTCTCTGACCCGTTCCATTGTTCTTTCCTTTTAATGATGAAATTCGATTCCCAATGCCTTCCATGATGATGAATGATATCATAGAGTTTGTGTTTTTTGTTGATTAAATTTGTGATGAAATTAGACTGATCTTGGACAATCTCTCCCTTGTCACTTATAAGAAGAAAAGTTAACACGTCTTACCAAAATGGTATAATTTTGAATTAAATCCCTTTTATTAAAACTAATAAGCTAGTTCATCAACTTTAATTAATCAGAATTTGGTCGATTAGTTTACAAGAAATAACATTCTTGGTCGAGTATACTGTATATGAAACTCGAATCACAGATGAACAATATACAAAAAGAATCACTCGATGATAGTTTACTAGCAATATATCCGCAGCCTTTTTGTGTTGCAGATCCCCAAAGTTTACCGCGGATGGAGCTGCGAATCTAGCACTAGAAACCGGGATATCCGGCCTCAGCTTCCCCGTGGATCCCTTCATCGAAACTGAGTTCGTAACTTTGAATATCGTACTGCATCGTCGCCGACCTCCTTTTCTTGTTGATCCCATAAACACTAAACCTTGTAATGAAATTCTTCCACCTCGGACCTGCCAACACCTCTTATATCTATTGCAGTTTCTTGGGTTTTCTCTTCGCCCAACTCTCTCTAGTTTCCTCTGTTTGCAGCAAGTATCCATCATTGTTGAATCGTATATGTGGATTTGCCTTCAAATCCGAAAAGTAGTAGATATCTAACTTAGACTATCCTTTATATATGTTATAGTGAAATAACTCCCAACATAAATGTAATTATCAACCTAAAATTTTGAGACTTTCTCTGCGTAACATTTCTAAAGAAGATTGAAATAGTAAAGAACTTACCGGTAAGTCTCATCCATCGATAGTTGTCAAATGCTCAACCTTATCCATATCCCATATTTTAATAACATGGTCATCAGCCGCTGCCAAGAACTGCTTAATTGGACCAAACTGCACAACAGCTGAAGAATTTTTGCAAAGACCTTGATAGGTTCTTTTTGCATCACCTTCACTTTCATTCCATTCAACAAGGAATCTCCATTTTTATTAGTCCCACATGAAAACAGCCTGTGAAAAAATCCTTTAAGTACACCAAAAGTTTAGCGCATCTATCATTTGTCGTTTTGCATCTATATAACATCTCATTTATAACGACGTTTAGTGAGAAAACGATTGAGTGGCCAAAAATGTTAATTGTACTAAATTAAGCGAGGAAATTGATAATTTTATTGCGATTCATAAATTTGTCTCGTGCTTAAAATAATAAAATAACGTGTGTTAAAATGATAATTCATATAGAACAATGTTTCGTTATTTCGAGACATCGATATGATCCCTATGTAGGTTTTGGAGTATGGTAGATCAATGCACGAAGACTTTAAGACCCAAGGCTTCATAGTTAACTTGGCAATGTTTTAAGGGATTGATTTGCACTTAATCTTATAATACAGGGATCCGAGAGCAGTTTAGCCAAAGCTAAAACAGGTGTAATGACTAATGAGTATTACAGCACATCCATAAAGCTGCTGCTAACTTACGCTACACAACGTCACTAGCCTGCTAACTTACGCTTCTGCGGGAGGGAAAAGAACGAAATTGACAAGAAATAGTGTATCCTTTGAATAAACCGCCAACAATCACCCGCCGGGAAAATTACACTGCCCCCCCTCTATGTCACATTATTACAGGTAAATTCTCTTGCGTACCGACATTTACTCTCTTGTCTCTCCATGTAAATCAATAATCCTAACTCGTTCTAGCGTTCGTGATTATCTTTCTCTGCTAACATTGTGGTGGCCTCTGGGGAAGTAAGCTTTGCTCCTTCTAATAATTGTTCCCCCCCCCCCTTTTGGAATTCGATTTCTCGGTGTGTTTGAAATTCTTGGTTTGTTTAATAGATACAGTTCAGATTAGGCACGGTATCGGTTTTGGATTTCACCTGACTTTGTTTACTTTGATTTGATCTTGAAGTTCCATTTCATTGATGTGATTCTTTGAAAATATGGGGAAGAAAATTAGGCTAGATCTGAAATCTGCTCTCATCAACCTTTGATAATATTCAATACGTTTAATCATTTGCATTAGAGATAGCAACTCAAACCGTTTCGTGTTCACAATCCATAACTTGTATAATTTTCAACTATAGTGAATCTCTCGTCTATTTCTCCCTGTTTTCTCACGTCTAGATTTTCATGTAAAATCTGTATCTTCTGGATTTATAATGCATTGTCATTATCTTGCCCAAATTTGTTACAATTTATCCTTGTATTGTGAATTGTAATATTTTTCTTTCTGTTTGCTTGGTTCAAATTGTTGTTGTTTCAGAACTTGGTTTATGAACACAAGACATTATTGTTAATGACACCCGGACAGGAGTTCACGTTATTTGAACATTTACTTCAGTTTTTTCTTATCTTAGCCCTTGTGAAAAAAGGGAAGTGCCGGGGTTACAAGTACTTTTACTCGTTCAAAATGGCAATATTTTGATATCCCTCTCGACCATAAAGTATTTGAAATTCCTAAAGGTTACAATGCTCCACAACAGGTAAGTATTTTGTCAATCAGTAACCCCATTACTGTAGCTAATTACTTTCTTGTCCAATCTGGATTAAATGATGATGCAACAAGTCATTGCCGATTTAAATCCAAGTCGGCTTCATGCTGCGCTGATCAGGGTGCTAGTTTTCCACACATCTTGGTTGTATGAATGAGGGTCACATGGATGTTATGATGATTAATGAGGTCTTATCAGTATGGAAAACGCTAGATTTGTTTTAAATTCTATGGAAAAGGTCTTTTAGAGTACAGTTTTACCAAGTGCCTTGAAAATTTTACTCCTTAAGATGATCTGTTACCAGTGCTATCTATCACGGCCATTTATTGATCTTTAGAATTAGAGCTTCGATAATTGGCTTCACTAAGCAGTTGTTATGGTGTAGGTGCATATTACTCAAGGGGACCATGATGGAAAAGCTGTGATAATATCATGGGTTACACCTGATAAACCTGGGCTTTCCAGAGTACAATATGGCACATCAGAGAAGAAATATGACTTTATTGCTAATGGCACAGTGACTAATTACACTTTTTACAACTACAAATCTGGTTATATTCATCATTGCCTTGTTGATGGTCTAGAGGTTGTTGAATCAAAATAGAGTAAAAACTCTAATTGATAAAAAAAAAAACTCTCTTTAGAATAATCTCACAAAATTGCAAAAGGGAAGAACTCTTAAGAAAGCTTTCAAATGCTTATAATTAAGCTTTGATTGTTGGATGATAAAACTCAAATACAAGTAGGGTATTTATAGGTTACAAGAAACAATCTAAACCACTCATTAAAATAAACACTAAATAATCTAAACCATTGAAATTAAAACATGAGAAAAATACTTAATTTTCACCTAACTAAATTGATGTAAGCAATGACATCAAAACTAAATTGATGTAAGCAATGACATCAAATTAATTTAGGTGTGAACATATAGGCTAATATTGAATTTTCAACACTCCCCCTCAATGTTAGCCTCCATTCTTTCAATCACGCCATGCTGACGACGGAAATGTTCAAACTTTCCAACACTCAAGCTTTTTGTAAACAAGTCAGCAATTTGCTCATCTGTCTTGATTTGCCTCATCTCAATCTCTTCTTGCAAAACTTTTTCCCTAACAAAGTGGTAATGTACTTCCACATGTTTAGTTCTTGCATGAAAGACAGGATTCTCCGCCAGCCGAATTGCCGATTGGTTGTCACAATACAACGGAATTGCATAATCTACTGGTTGATGTAGATTATTCATCAACTGTATCAACCATGTACTCTCTTGAGCTGCCATTGCTGCTGCTCGATACTCAGCTTCAGTGGTTGACAATGATACCGTTGGTTGTCTTTTGCTACACCAAGAAATTGTTCCGGAGCCAAGCTTAAACACATACCCAGTTGTTGATCTCCTGGTGTCATGATCTCCTGCATAATCAGCATCACAATAACCAACTAACTTGCAGTCTTCACCTTTCTTGTACAAAAGACCATAGTCAATTGTATTCTTCACATATCTCAGTATTCGTCGAACTGCTTCCAAATGAGGCTTCTTTGGATTTTGCATATACCGACTCATCACACCAACTGCATAAGAAATGTCAGGTCGGGTCAAGGTTAAGTAGATCAGACTACCTACCAATTGTCGATACATTGTTGCATCTTCCAAATCTTTTCCTTCATGTGCACACATTTTGATATTTGGTTCCATTGGCGTTGAAGTTGACTTACATTCGAGCATTCCAAACCTCTTCAGCAAATCTTTAGCATATTTCTGTTGACATAGAAATATTCCTTCGTGTGTACGATCAACCTCTAGACCAAGGAAGTGCTTAAGTTGTCCAAGTTCCTTCATCTGGAAACGAACTGATAAATTCTCCTTCGTCTGAAGAATTTCTGCCTCATCATCACCGGTTATGATTAAGTCATCCACGTACACTAGCACGATAGCTAGCTTACCTTCATTGGCTTTGACAAACAAGCTAGAATCTGCAGGTGTTACTGAATAACCACTTTTCGTTAGAAATTCAGCAATCTTACCATACCACGCCCTAGGTGCTTGTTTTAATCCGTAGAGTGCTTTTCGCAGCTTACACACATATTCAGGATGATCTTGACTCTGAAAACCCATTGGTTGGGTCATGTAGATCTCTCGATCTAGCTCTCCATGAAGAAAAGCATTCTTTACATCCATCTGCCACAAGTTCCAGTCTTTGTTGGCTGCAAGTGCAAGTAAGACTCGTACGGTTGTAAGTTTCGCCACTGGACTAAATGTTTCATCATAGTCTAATCCATACTGTTGAGAGAAACCACGAGCTACCAATCGCGCTTTGTACCTCTCGATTGACCCATCTGGACGGCGCTTTATCTTGTAAACCCATTTGCAAGATATGGGTTTCACATCTTTTATCTTTGGTACAATATCCCAAGTTTGATTTTGCTGAAGTGCATCGATCTCTTCTTTCATAGCTGTCATCCACTCAGAACTCTTCGATGCTTCTTCGAACGTCTCAGGCTCCGTTGCTTCTTCAATTATGGCTGCATTGGCATATTTGGGATTTGGCCTTCGTATTCTTGTTGACCTTCGAAGTTGAGATTGTGGAATTGATTCTTCTGTTTCACTAGGCCCACCTTCTTCGTTTGGTTGTTGATACACGCCAGTTTGCCACGGATTCTGAGTCACTCTTTGTTCGACATCATCGCCATTTGGATCTTCTGATTCATCTGAACTTGTTTGAAGTTGAACATCATGCTCCCCCATCTTTTGTTGTAGTTTGTCTCCAAATTCTCTCGAATCTGGCAACACCTCCTTCTCTAAGGACCACCAAGAAGATGCTTCATCAAATACCACATTTCGTGACGTGTAGCATCTTCCACTAATTGGATCACAACATTTCCACCCCTTTCTATGGCTGTCATATCCCACAAAGATACATCTAACAGCTTTCTTGTCAAATTTGCTCCGTAAATGATCAGGAACAAACACATAACATACACAGCCAAATACTCGAAAGTAGCTAACTGTAGGTTTTATGTTCCATAGTTTCTCAAAGGGTGAAACAAATCCTAACCTTGGTTGAGGAAGTCTATTGATCACAAAGGCTGCAGTCCTCATTGCTTCAGCCCAAAACCTTCCAGATACGTTCTTTGCATGTAGCATACTTCGACAAATTTCTGCAAGATGCCGGTTTTTTCTTTCCGCTACACCATTCTGTTGTGGTGTGTTGGCACAAGTGTACTGATGACGTATTCGGCATTCCCTTAGGTATTGAGAGAACTCGTTTGATCTATATTCTCCTCCGTTGTCTGTGCGCAAGCAGCATATCTTCTTTCCCACTTCTCCTTCAGCTGAGTCTCTGAACTCTTTAAACTTTGAGAAAGTATCAGATTTTTCTTTCATAAAGAAAACCCACACATACCTGGAGAAGTCATCAATGAATGTTACCATGTACCGCATACCGCTAATTGACAGTTGCTTAACCGGTCCGAACACATCAGAGTGAACCAACTCCAAAGGTTCTTTTGCTTTAAACTTCGACTCGTCATATGGTAATTGGTGTGCTTTACCATACTGGCATCCCGCACAGACCGTGTCTGTTCTCACGTCTAGTTGAGGAAGCCCCTTAAGCATCGACTTTTTCACCATCACACTTAGCTTGGAATAGCTAACGTGACCTAACCGCATGTGCCATAGATCTGATGTCTCATTTTTCCTTGTCCTGTCTACATATGCAGACTCTGCTGACATCACGTAAATTGATTCCAAACGTCGTCCCTCCATTGTTGGTGTTTCTGTGATTTTGACGTCACGATAAACCTTCACGTCTTGGGGACCAAATAAGACATAATGGCCTGATGATGTTAGTTGAGCCACAGATAGCAAATTTTTCTTCATTCCTGGGACATGGTAAACATCTTGGAGTTGCACCTGGTTAGTATTATATCGAGGAGTAACTATTGTCTTACCGATGTGAGTTATCGGTAACCTTGAGTTGTCAGCTGTCACCACCACACGACCTCCATTGTACTCAGACAGGTTTTGCAACTTCTGTTTGTCACCCGTCATATGATTTGAGCAGCCAGAATCTACGATCCAATCATTCTTGTAGTCAATCCGTTCTGGTGTTGTTACTGTGAGAGCTAATTCTTCTTCCTCCGTAGCAAATAACGCTTCAGCATCCCAACCATCTTCACTATTCTCCTTCGAACAAGAAGTAGCAGTATTACTTTCAACAGGCTTTTTCTTGGTCCAACAGTCTTTTGCCATGTGGCCCATCTTCCCACAATTGTAACACTTGCCATCGAACTTTCTACTATTACCGCGATTCTTGGAAGCTCCCCCTGAATGAGGGCCTCCCTTTCCTTGGTAATTTTTCACCTTGTCACCATCCTTTTTAGATCCATTGCCAGTATACCGCTGAAAAGTGCCTCTGCTTTTGCTGGTGTAGAGCGCTTCCTCTTCACCCTTCAACGAGACTCCTCCCATTTGCTTGGCCATGGCTTCTTGACCTGCAAGCAAATTTTCGAACTCAACAAGCGATGGTTGTGTCGGCCATCCCTGTACAGCGGCAACAAACCCTCGATATTCGGGTCTCAAACCATGGACAATTATTCTTTTTATCCTGGCTTCCCCAATAGCAGCTGTCGGATCTAATTCTGAAATTTCACGGCATATCGACTTCACCTTGTGAAAGTATTGGGCAACCGCCATGTCGCGTTGCGCCATTGATAGAAGTTCATTCTCGAGAAGTTGCAATTTTGTATCGTTCCTCTTCGAAAAGAGTGTAACAAAAGTGTCCCATGCTTCCTTTGGTGTTTTAGCATCCCGGATGTGCTCCAACATTTCTTCTTCAATTGTGGTCTTTAAAGCAAACATTGCTTTGCCTGCTTTAATTTTCCACTTTCGCAAGATTCCATTGGCATCTTCTGTCGCCGGTTGTGTAACTTCACCACCACCGACAACCTCCCAAAGGTCTTGACCTTGTAAGTATGACTCCATACATGTTGCCCACGTGTTGTAGTTTTTGTTGTTGAGCTTCTTGATTCCTCCAACTACTTGAAGATCACCCATCTTAACGGCAAGGCTTTGACTACACCGAACAAGCTTGAGTAACAAACGTGCAGAGTACTAAATTACTCTAAACACAAAGAAGCTCCACAAGGTTTGTAATAACCTCGACAATAACTCAAGAAATATTTTCTGATGTGGAAGATCAGTTAAAAACTGCAGCCACAGAGCATACTCAGAATTTCAAGAGATCTTAAAAAACGTGGCTCTGATACCAATTGTTGAATCAAAATAGAGTAAAAACTCTAATTGATAAAAAAAAAAACTCTCTTTAGAATAATCTCACAAAATTGCAAAAGGGAAGAACTCTTAAGAAAGCTTTCAAATGCTTATAATTAAGCTTTGATTGTTGGATGATAAAACTCAAATACAAGTAGGGTATTTATAGGTTACAAGAAACAATCTAAACCACTCATTAAAATAAACACTAAATAATCTAAACCATTGAAATTAAAACATGAGAAAAATACTTAATTTTCACCTAACTAAATTGATGTAAGCAATGACATCAAAACTAAATTGATGTAAGCAATGACATCAAATTAATTTAGGTGTGAACATATAGGCTAATATTGAATTTTCAACAGAGGTAAGTATCAAACAACATATGATGTTAATCTGTTATTTATTGCATGAATGTCAAACAAGATGATGTACCCTAAAGCATGAATTCTCAAAGAGTCATTTAATAATTCTATCTGAAGCTGGAGCTTCTGGAATATGCTAATGAATCTAACATACAGATGATGAGTCGCATATTCATGTTATGAAGTTGCTACTAATAGTTAGATCCAATCTGTTTACGTATTCATTCCGTTGATGTTACAACTTATACTAAGGCCACTAACTTGCTCTTTTTTTAGTACGAAACCAAGTACTATTACAAGATTGGTGAAGGTGATTCATCTCGAGAATTTTGGTTTCAAACACCTCCAAAGATCGACCCAGATTCTCCTTTTACATTTGGAATTATTGCTAATATGTCATTAAAATATTAATCTACATAGTCATGAATAATCTTGTTTTTTAAAGTTCAAATAGAAATTTGATTTTTCATTTGTATTTTCTAGATGGTTTGCTTTGAGACGCCTGAAATAAAATAAACAATCTGCAAAAACAAATTACTTCCTGAGTTGGTTTAGTATATTATAGGTGATTTGAGTCAAACATATAATTAATTCTCTTTCAACTCTGAATCATTACATGCAAAGTGGAGGACAGACTGTCTTATTTCTTGGCGACCTCTCTTATGCTGATAGATAACAATTCAATGATGTTGGTATTAGTTGGGATTCATGGGGTCGTTTTATTGAGAGAAGTGATGCATATCAACCATGAATATGGTCAGCTGGGAATCATGAGATAGAATACATGCCAGATGCAGTAATGCTTCAATTCTACATCTTGAATCTCTTATATATACACATTTATTTTCCCTTTTATTATAACGCTTATTTTATATTAAGCTACACGACTGTTTGTGGCATTAATACCATTAAGGTATTGCGACTTAAGATCTTCATTCTGCCCTTTCCTGATTTTTGAGATATAATAACTGGTTTCTTTACCACTACATCCCGTGCATTTATCTGAGAATAAAGATACAAGAAATGCTTTTGAAGTATGGAACTCATTTCTTTCTTAATAATATTTCCTAGATTCCCCCCCTTTTTGGTAAGCAAGCTGCATAGAGAAGTATCTAGATCATAGCTTATCTTCTTTTTTGTTCTTTTCTCACACATGCTTTTCTTCTTCGTTTTTTGGTTTCTTTGTGTGTAGGGAGAAGTTAATCCATTTAAATCACGCCTACATAGGTTTAGTACACCTCATTTGGCATCCAGAAGTAATAATCCTCTCTGGTATGCAATCCAACAGGCCTCAGTTCATATTATTGTCCTATCCAGCTATTCCCCCATGGTAAGAAATCCTCAACTTCTGAAATGTTGATGTTACGCGTCAATGTTGTTTATTCAGTGTTCTGTTGATATTTGCTATAATATTAAAGCATCTCAAGTAAATCTAAGTTTTTACCCTTTTTTTTATTGGACAAGTGAAATATACACCTCAATACGAGATGAGCTAAAAAGAGTCAATAGAAAGAAGACACCCTGGCTTATTATTCTCATGCATGTCCCCATCTACAATAGCAACCGAGCTCACTTTATAGAGGGTGAAAGTATGTGAGCTGTCTTTGAGCGCTGGTTTGTTCGTCGTAGAGTAGATTTCATCTTTGCAGGTCATGTCCAAGATCAGTATGTACTTTCTTACCTTTTCATGTTGCTTTTGCCCAATGGGGGTAAGGATTAGAGTTAGATCATGAAACTGTTAACATCAGTAGTTTACAAGCGACTAATACAAATAATATATTTCATAAACAGAGGCAGCCCCAGTCCCTCTCGGAACTTCTTTCTCTGATCTTATGCTCTTGGTCAAAGAAGGAAAAGTGAAACATAAAATACAAGATAGTTGGTCAGAATATTTACCATAACCAAACCCAAGAATGAATAGTTTGTAAATTTAACCATCCAGTGTAATCTATAATTACTGAAGAATCAACCCATGTCCTCCTAAAAGGTGCAGTATCCAATCAACCCTTCCGAAAAATGCTTCTTGTCTTTAGAAAAGGTGGCGATTACCTCATTTCTCTTCCTAATATCTAATTTGACATCCCCGAGACACTGCTTTTGGGTTGTGTCCTTTCAATTGTACATCTGCATGAAACATTATTTGGGTGAAAATGTCAATTATATTTTAGAACTGATTTTATCAATTTGCAGTATCGTATCTCAAATATCTGCTATAATGTATCAAGTGGCAACCAGTATCCTGTGCCTAACAAATCAGCTCCAGCGTACACAACAGTCGGAGACGGAGGAAATCAGGAAGGTCTTGCTGGATGGTGAACAAACATAAATCTTGGAATATTATTGTTGTCTGAAAATATCATTTGAAAGTATCAAGTTGTAACCCCCTGTTAAAGTGCCCTTACTGATCCATGTATTCGTAATTCGCCATTAGGTTTCGGGATCCACAACCTGAACATTCTGCATTCCGTGAAGCCAGTTATGGTCATTCGATATTGGAGTTGAAGAACCGAACCCATGCGTTCTTGAACTGACAACGAAATGACGATTTGTGTCCTGTGGAAACATTAGTGTCCATAAGTCTGTGTTTAGTCACCTTAGTTGTTTCTTTGTTTGGCTGGCACGTCATGAGTAACGGACTATTACGTCCGTATATTTATCCTGCCATGATCACCCTTAATTTTTGCTCCAGTTTTAATCAAACTGGGTTTTGATATAGGGCAAGCAATCTACGGAGGAGATCCATGCTTGGCATATAGATTTCAAGCAGAGAGATTGAGTGGAAAAAATAATTAATCGAATATCTTCATATTAATAAGTAAAGAATTTGTATGTATGTATATATATATATATATATATATATATATTAAAAATCTCATTATAACGTACCTATTTACTTGATTTTAACCTTATAATAATCACGCTAAACTTGGATTTTTATATAATTAATATCATTTGAAAGATTAATTATGAAATTGTCACTTTTATCTTCATTATTTATCAAGATAGTACCTATTTGCTTAACTGATGTGTGTTTAAAACCCCAAAACTCGGTTATGTTATGGAGTAGTACTTTGTCCAATGCATTATTTGCTGTTTTTTTTGGCTTTTCTTAGTGTTATTCAAGAAATATGAGAAGTTTTTGGATCTGGTTTCCCCTTTTTATGACCATTTTCGAAAACCTACCAACTCATTTTCTATTTTATTTACTAATAAATTGATTGACTGTTGGTTTCTAACTCTTCACATTAAAACACTTAAAAGTGATCTTCATGAATGTACATTACCCCCCGTCTCTAAATAAAATATATTTTTCAATCTATAATTTATAAAATTAAGTAAAATAGATTTAATTTTAGTTTGAGTATTTCTATTCTTTAATTAAAAAGGGTAAATTACATATTCAGTACTTAAACTATTAGTTTTGGTTCGTTTAAGTACTTAAACTTTTAGTTTTTTTTCAAAATCATATTTAACATTTAGTTTTTGTTTCATTTTAGTACCTACTATTAAGAACTTAACGTGTTTAGTGTCTAAACTATAAGTTTTGGACATTTTTTAATACTTAAACTTTCAAAACAAATCACACTTAATGTTAAATTTTGAATAGGGATATTAAAATAAAACAAAAACTGAACTTTAGGTATGATTTTGAAGTAATTAAAAATTTAGATATTAAAATGAATCAAAATTTATTGTTTAGATACTAAATGAGTAATTTATCCTTTAAAAAATATTAACCATTTAAGTATTTTCAATCTTATGTCTTCATGTACATTCTATTTTCAATATGCCAACCAAATTTTTTTTAATAAATTAATATGATTATAAGATTGTATATATTTCGAATCTTTTTTAATCATTCACAACATATATCTATACACGTAGTAAATTAAATTCAAGACCTTTAAAAACAATAATATTCCTTTTAATTTCTAAAATCCGTTGATAGATTGAATACGTCAACAGCCAAGTGAACTCGCTTTATATGATCACTTTGATAGCAAGAATTAATGATTTTTTAACTATGATATTAATTTTTCCAGTAAAGCGGAGGGACTAAAAACATAATTAGACTAATAAAACGATGAATCATCAACATGCGACACGTGTTGGACTCTCTAACCAAGAAATGGGCACTCCGTCATCCTCGTAATTAAATTCACGAGAAAGAAAAAGACCACCAAACGAAGCATAACCGTCTCATCAGGTTTAATAGATTCACTCTTTTCTCATCGTTTTTTGTAGCACGCAAAAAAGAAAAAAATGATAATTTTCTTCCCATAAATACATTTTGCTTAAAAACTTTGAATTATTTATACTAATTATATTTAGTTTTAATTTTTTTATTTTTATATATAAATATATTTCAAATATTTGCTACACCACCATATTTTCTATAAATTCAGTTCCTTGGTTTTTATTCATTTTTTGTTTTTCTGGATTTTTTTCCTGTCAAAGAATGGCGGGAAACGATTGGATAAACAGTTACCTGGAAGCGATCCTGGACGTTGGTCCAGGAATCGACGAAGCGAAATCGTCATTGTTGCTGAGGGAAAGAGGTCATTTCAGTCCAACTCGATACTTCGTGGAAGAGGTCATCACTGGCTACGACGAATCCGATCTCCACCGTTCTTGGATTCGAGTACAATTTTCATTTCACTCTCTTTTATGATGATCTTGCTCTTTCTCTCCTTTATTAACACAATAGTACTCTTTTATCCTTCCGGTCTCTATGTTCTTTTTTTCGTTTAATCTGAATTATGGAGTCTTTGAACTGTTAATACAAGTGTAATTGGTTTTTTTCCGGTTAGGCGGCCGCCACGAGGGGTCCTAAGGAGAGAAACACGAGACTGGAGAATATGTGCTGGAGGATTTGGAATTTGGCTCGAAAGAAGAAGCAGGTTTTCTTCTTTTTTTAGTGCTATTTTGGTTTGCATATTGCATCGAACATAATTAGAATTAAATAGATAAATTGTTTTAAGCTTTTGCTTCTAGTAAATCTAGAGAAAAACGCTTACTTTTACTGTGGTGGATTTGGTGTTAAGTGATTAGCAGAATAGAAGTGAGAGTTGATTTTCTTTTATTTCTTATTTGTGGAGTTTACAACTTCTTTTTCAGTTAACGGTGATGGCCTTCACAAGAAAACTGTAGCTGATTGTCTATTAGCCTTAGGATAATGCAAAATTTTGTTTGTTTGTTTTTCATTTGCCTCGATGTTTTTTGGTTATATCAACTTGCTTGCGTAGTCAGCATGTATTACCATTTCGCTTCCTGGATTTAGGCTATGAATTAAAATTTAACCATTTTGTGAACTACGCAGATTGAATAATTCATTTCAGTCAACATGTTATCTTCAGGTCACGGGAACAATTGTATTGATTCTAAATTTTAGCTGCTTTATCCTTGATGATTTGATTTGTAATGAACTGTTTATAGTGTACCATTATGTTCACTCGAATGTTAATTTGTTACTTTCAACTTTTTTCGCTTCACTTTTGTTAGTTTTTTTCCTATTTGGTTGCTTAATAGCTTGAGGTGGAGGAAGCTCAACAAAATGCTAAGCGTCACCTTGAACGTGAAAGAGGCCGCAAAGAGGCAACTGATGATATGTCTGAAGACCTTTCAGAAGGAGAGAAAGGAGAATTTCCCGGTGATGTTTCATCTCATGGTGATAGCGTCCAAGGAAGAATGCGTAGAATTGTTTCTGTTGATTTGATGGAGAACTTGACTAATCAGCTCAAAGAAAAGAAGCTTTATCTTGTGTTGATAAGGCATGACCTGCACTTCTATATTAGTTGACATGTTACAGCTGTTGTTCAGTGATTCATATTTTCAATGAGCTCTTTATATGTTATAGTGACACAATTTAGATCGTACTTTCTAACCTGTGGTCTGGTCTCCCTGCAGTCTTCATGGCTTGATAAGGGGTGAAAACATGGAGCTTGGTCGTGACTCTGACACAGGTGGTCAGGTAATTTTTTCCACATTTTTTAACTCAAGTGTGTTATGCTCTTATCTGCTTCAGAATATGGTCAATCACCCTATTGCACGTTGGGAATTTTGATGTTGTGCTGTACACAGGTTAAGTATGTAGTAGAACTTGCTAGGGCCTTGGGCACAATGCCAGGAGTTTATCGGGTTGACTTGCTGACAAGACAAGTTTCAGCTCCAGATGTGGATTGGAGTTATGCTGAACCAACAGAGATGCTTACTCCAAGAACTACAGAGAACTCGATGCAGGAGCTTGGTGAGAGCAGTGGTGCTTATATTATTCGTATACCCTTCGGTCCCAAAGATAATTATATGCCCAAAGAACTTCTTTGGCCTCATATTCCTGAGTTTGTTGATTGTGCACTTAGTCACATTCAACAGATGTCCAAAGTTCTAGGTGAGCAAATTGGTGGTGGGAAACCAGTCTGGCCTGTTGCTATTCATGGACATTATGCAGATGCTGGTGATTCTGCTGCTCTTCTATCTGGAGCTCTAAATGTGCCAATGCTTTTTACTGGCCACTCACTTGGTATGGATAAGCTAGAACAGATCTTAAAACAGGGTCGACAGTCTAGAGAAGAAATAAACACAACTTACAAAATCATGCGGCGGATAGAGGCTGAGGAGTTATCTCTTGATGCATCTGAAATTGTTATAACTAGTACTAGACAGGAGATAGAAGAGCAGTGGCGCCTTTATGACGGCTTTGATCCAGTATTGGAGCGCAAACTTAGAGCAAGGATCAAAAGAGGTGTGAACTGCCATGGGAGGTTTATGCCTCGTATGGTTGTAAGTATCAAGACACCATTTTTTATTTTTTATTGTTGCTTATAATACTACTTCACACATGAGGTATTTTATTGGTATTTGCATTGTTCTTTCTCTTCTTTGCTTTATTTCCGTGTATCTTATGCTGCTGAAATCATATCTAGGTAATTCCTCCTGGGATGGAGTTTCATCACATTGTTCCTCATGATGGAGACATGGATGGGGATATGGAAAGAAATGAAGAAAATCCTACTCCTGACCCTCCTATTTGGTCTGAGGTTATAACTATATTCGTTTATTCAAACGTCTCCTTGATAAAAACTTTACTACTGCCCATCACTGACCTTTCTTTGCTTGTTATACTCTAATAATGTTTTACTAACAGATTATTGTTGGAGCAGTAATTTGATGAATATAATGTATGCAGGTAATGCGTTTTTTTACGAACCCTCGCAAACCGATGATTCTTGCCCTTGCTCGACCAGACCCTAAGAAGAATATTACAACCTTAGTCAAAGCTTTTGGAGAGTGCCGACCTTTAAGGGAGTTTGCTAATCTTGTACGTACTTGAATTTGAACTGAACTTGATGAGGCTTCCAGTCTAGTTTTCTTAATTTTATCCCAATTTTCTCACTTCTGTGGCTGGTGCAGACGTTAATAATGGGAAACCGTGATAATATTGATGAAATGTCTGGCACCAATGCAACTGTGCTTCTCTCGATTCTTAAACTGATTGACAAGTATGATTTGTATGGCCAAGTGGCATATCCTAAGCACCACAAGCAGTATGAAGTTCCTGATATATACGGTCTAGCAGCAAAAACAAAGGTACACCACGTGAACTAGTTTTACAATTAAGAGGCTATAGTCTCCTTTCTTTTTTTTATTTAACCATTTGTATCCTATTTATTGATTGATTAATCCAGTTTGAATATAACAGTGACCCATTATGAAGATGATCCTTCCAATCTAATTTGCTCCATTCATGTCATAATTCAAATCCCTGACCTTGCTTGAGGGATATAGTACCTCGTCTCACTAAACTAACTTATTGTTGGTATAGTCTTCTTTCCTTTTAATGGAAGAGTGTATTTTTTCATTTAGATGCACTATTTCGACTTCTCGGTGATCAAATGTACTGAATCGTATTATTCTACTTTGTAATATTTTTAGCTTTTGTTTAATCAGTAAGCGATCCTTACTTCG
This sequence comes from Hibiscus syriacus, assembly GCF_006381635.1. Classification (NCBI taxonomy): domain Eukaryota; kingdom Viridiplantae; phylum Streptophyta; class Magnoliopsida; order Malvales; family Malvaceae; genus Hibiscus; species Hibiscus syriacus. Next base: position 323,268 of record NW_024061783.1, read on the forward strand.
CTCTAGTTTGTTGACTTTCCCTTAGTCATGGTGCAGAAAATAACGACGAGGGAACTTCAGCTAGTGAAAGATTTTTCGAGGAATTTCTCTTAACATTTCCTTTTTCTTTTTCTTTCACAGGGGGTTTTTATCAATCCGGCCTTCATTGAACCATTTGGGCTTACTTTAATCGAGGTGCTTGTCTGCTACACCTATAGTTTTTCCTATTTCATATTTTTGACATTTTAGAAGCTTCAACAAAAATTCTTCTGTAAACAGGCAGCGGCATATGGCTTGCCTATTGTTGCCACAAAAAATGGGGGTCCTGTTGACATTCACAAGGTTCATTCATAATCGCTATTTTGCAACTTAGAAGTGTTTTCTCACCTTGATATAGATATGGAGAAAGTTTAGTTTTTTAAACAATACTTATCGGTACTGACAGTAAGCTTTGTTGCAGGTTCTCGACAATGGTGTACTAGTTGATCCCCATGATCAGCAGTCTATTGCCGATGCTCTTCTAAAACTTGTTTCAGATAAGCAATTGTGGGCGAGATGCAGACAGAATGGATTGAAAAATATTCATCAATTCTCTTGGCCAGAGCACTGCAAAACATATTTGTCTCGGATAGCCATGTGCAAGCCAAGGCAACCACAGTGGCAGAGAAGTGATATTGGATTCGAAAATTCAGAACCAAATTCACCTGGTGATTCTTTGAGAGACATAAAAGATTTATCTTTAAACTTGAAGTTATCATTAGATGGTGAAAAGAGTGAAGGAACTGGAACTCTTGATAGTTACTTGGATTCCATTGATAGAAAAAGCAACTTGGAGAATGCAAAAAAGGCAAGTTTAATGGAGAAGCCAGACCAAATTGTTGGTGGCGGTAGAAACCTAGCAATGAGGATGAGGAAATACATCTTTGTGATCTCTGTGGATTGTGATTTCATCTCCGATATTCCTAAAATAATGAAGACAGTTATGGATGTAGCAGGAAAAGAGATTCCTGTTGGGTTTATATTATCGACATCCTTGTCGATATCCGAGGTGCACTCCCTTCTCGTCTCAGGAGGCATAAGTCCATTGGATTTCGATGCTTTTATCTGTAACAGTGGTGGCGAATTGTACTACCCTTCAACAAGTTTGGAGGACAGTACTGGGCTTCCATTCATGGTGGACTCTGATTATCAATCACACATTGAATACCGTTGGGGTGGAGAAGGTTTAAGGAAAACTCTGGTTCGATGGGCTACTTCTGTTAATGATAAAAACGGAGAAATTGTTTTGGAAGATGAATCTCGAACTTCTGTTCATTGCTATGCATTCAATGTGAAGGACCCTGAGCTGGTAAACCTATTTTCATGTCTCATGTTTCCGCTCAACATCCATTGCCTTATTCTCTCTATTGTTACGTCCTTTTGCAGTTTTAATTAACCTCACAATTCTCCTCAAATGTTTGGTTCTATTCACAGGTTCCCCCAATTAAGGAGCTTCGAAAGTTGATGAGAATTCAGGCCCTTAGATGCAATGTTATCTATTGTCATAATGGCACCAGATTGAATGTTATCCCTGTTTTGGCTTCTCGAGCTCAAGCTTTAAGGTATTCCTTCTGAAGCTCTTCATGTTTCTTCAATGTCGTTCATTTCTTTTCTGTCCGGATATTTCATCGATCATGTTTTAGATAACTCGTCAGGTATGGTTATATAATACTACTTGCTCTCATTTAGGTACCTGTACATCCGTTGGGGCATGGAGTTATCGAACTTTATCGTCTTTGTCGGGGAATGTGGAGACACGGATTACGAAGCCTTGCTTGGAGGAGTCCGTAAAACAGTCGTAGTGAAGGGAATTGGCAACGGTGCTCTTAAGCTTCACTCCAACCGAAGCTACCCTCTACAACATGTCCTTCCAACCGACAGTCCCAACATCCTTCAAGCTGAAGGATGCAGCACCGAGGAAATAAGGTCATCGTTGCAAAAACTCAAGGTTATCAAGGAATAGCTGATTACTGCTACGGATGTCTCCGATTTGAGTACTGTACAACTAGCTTTCTTTACCGCTAAACGGTACTTTACAGAAGATGTCTATGATGTCTAAGGTATGGATACTCTCTTTAACCATAAAAGCTACAACTGAATATCGACAGTCTTATATACTTCACCTCCTGACTATATAGCAAAGAGAATCAAATCCTTCAAGGTTCGAACATTGTTCCTATGGTATACAAATAAATAATTTGAGTTCACCCACCTCCAATTTGGCTTTGTTTGGGTGGTACCATGATAGCATCATATCGTGTTTGCTATAATTTGAATTAATTCGAAACACCCAACCGATTCTATTAGATTGGATTGTTATGTTATATTCAAAATTTATTTTATTTTATTAGATAGGCATTAATCTATTGATTTTTATAAATTTATAATGTTTCTTTTGATATTCATAAATAAATAGTTGTTATTTTGGATATCCTTTTAAAATGTATGTCATATCAATAGTATCTTTTAAAAAATGTGTCTAATAAAATATACTTTCGGACATATTATATATATATATATATATATATATATATATATGACATTATATAGGTTGGAAGGATGTATTAAATAATTAAATTAATAAGAAACACTCAAAAATTATATTAAAAATTTTTCGTAATAGTGGCAGAGCCACATCTTAGTGTGGGTGGACACATGTTCACCTGAAATTTAAATTTTTTTCGATTAGTTATTTATTTTATTGATGGTACTCGTTCTGAAATTTTTCGTGCTCGTCTTGAAATCTAAGTTTTTTTCGATTAATTACTTATTTTACGAATGAGGTTTATCATAAAATTTTATTTATACCCATTCTATTTAAAAGTTATATATATGTGGACCCTAAAAATATTTCATTTAAAAATATTTTATTTGTACCTCGTAATGCATTGTCAAAAGGATGTTTTAATATAAACATAAAAAAGCAATTTTTAAAATTGAGATGGATAGTTTTTTTTTATTTAATTACGAAAATGATTATTTAGATTAGAAAAATTCTAGAAAATGTTATCTTCAACAAACCTTCGTCTCTAGCTTCTGGATTCATCAACTCTTGATATCCAAAAAGCATCACCATCAGCCAGTGATTGCGTCAAAATATAGGATTTGATATATGGTCTTTTAACACCACAAGATTTTATATTAAAATTGCAAAAAATGGATAGGTGATATTGTTGAGAAAACAAAGGGAATGAGAGAGAAAACAAGCTGCCACCAACCCACGGTAGCAGCACAGTGCACGCAATACTTTGTAGTCAGTAAACCATAAGAGAGAGAGAGAGAGTTCCCACGTGTCAAGTCAGCGAGTCGATAGATTTATGAAACCTTCGTAATCCCCAGTGTGAGACTCGCATTTTCCTTCCCAATTCCAATTCTAAAAGGCAGTGCCTCAGCTCCATTCGCCCTATTCCTCCTCGTCTCCCTCAGCTCGCTCGACGATTCATCGTAAGATCATATCTACAATTTCAACTTATCAACGTCAATTTTGATTTCTTTTTGCTTAAGTTCTACACCGTTGACTTAGGGCTTGGAGCGATTTGGTTTTTCGATTTTGGTTGATGAGATGAAGTAAAGAACTTATAAACGAAATGATCAAGTGATTATTGACCAGTATCAAGCTTGAAAATTTTCGATAGATATTTTGACAATTAAATTTTGTATTGTTTTAAATTTTGATTACTAACAAGTACTAATAGAGTAGCAAGGTAGGAAACAATGACGTTTCGGTTTTCTCAGCTACCAAACGGAAAATAAATCATTTATGATGCTTAAAGCTCATCAGCTTTCTGATTAAAGCAAGTAATTTAATCTTTGAAACACTTGTTTTAATAGCAGGAAATATATTTGACAATCAGAATTCTTTTGTTTTAGTGCGATCGCCTTTACTGTTTAGTTTTGGTTCTTATTTGGTAATTTGTTATTGATAACTTACATAGTATTACCAGATTGTTGCAAGGATTTTATGGTCCAATTATAAGTGAATATATCTATAATGTATTACTTGGAAATACTTCTTACTAGTTTTGAACTTTAAGTTCCGTACCAATGAAGTTTTACTGCAAAGGAATTAGAATCTGGGGGTGTCTCTTACTTTTTGCTGTTCCATTGTTGCTGCTGCTGCTATTTCCAACTCTGAGCTGATAAACATATATGCTATTTTGAATGGGAATCTAGAGGTGTTAATATGTTAATTTGGATAAAATCAGATTCAAGCATTTATTCGACAAATGTTGCAACAGCCAGCTTCATTCATATCTTGATGTCATTGGCTGAATATTATGCATCACACAGGTCTGGATATTCCTCGTGTAACGACAACAGTTTTAAGCGTCTTACAGAAATTAGTTCTTTGATTTGTTCTTTGCTCACGGTTCTTTTGTTCTAAATTGTGGAAGCTTATTTGGGAATCTAGTTGTCTTGTTCAGTGAAAGAAGTTTTTACAATGTTAATCCTATGGAAGGGGCGTCCTACTTGTGAAATTTTCTTTCAATATGTTTTATTTTATTCATACGGTTATCACATGCTATGGTGTAGCTAGTTTCTTATGAGTATCAGTTGTTGCACGAGTTAAGGTTAAGTTTTCATTTTGCAGTGAAAGAATGTTGTAGGCTTGCTATAGTTGTTAAAACTATGCCAGAGGGGGAAGCTTGAACTGTAAGCATATAGTCCATGGGCTTCTCAGTGCTTCAGGGTCTTTTGTTTTTTTTACTGTTTGATAGGAAAATCGATGGACGTGATTCTTGGCATGGACAATATAAAGAACAGTGTTATATTTTGAGTTGAAGGTATGGTTCCATTGTTTAGTTTGTCCTCCATTATTTACATTCAGTATGATTTCTTTTTTATCGGGATATGTTCCATGAAAACAGGACATTGAATTTTCCATGGGATCATGTAGTAGAAATGACATATAACCTTGATTATGGCCTCCTAGGTCAAAAGAAAGTAATTGTAATTGTCTTTTCTTTTACCAAACCCTTGTGACTGGGTATTAGCATTGATTAAGAAAATTATATTCTTCTATGAGTTGAAGCTCCATAGAGTTGGTCTGGTCTCCGACATTAAGTTGGATTTTTGGTTTTATTCAATGTTTAGTCCAAGTAGAACAGTTATATGTAGTTGATTTTCTTGGTTAGCTTTATCTGATACTCTTAGGATTATGTTTTTATCATTTTGCTTCCCAGATGGAAGAAGTCTGTCTTAATAGTGAGCCAATATTTGATGTGGTCGATGAATATGAGGGTGAGGGAGACTGCAGTGCTGTGGAACATGATGAGGAAAGCGGTGCAAAACATTCAAAGAAAGAACCACCTCCACCTACTGTTGGTTTGGAGTTTGATTCATTTGACGAAGCTTATGACTTCTACAATATCTATGCTAAGGAGCAGGGTTTTGGCATTAGAGTTAGCAATTCGTGGTTTAGAACCAAAAGGAAAGAGCGATATAGAGCAAAACTTAGCTGTAGTAGTGCAGGCTTTAAGAAAAAGAGTGAAGCCAACAATCCGAGACCAGAAACGAGAACTGGATGTCCTGCAATGGTAGTCATCAGGCTCGTGGACTCTAAAAGGTGGAGAATAGTCGAAGTTGAGCTCAAACACAATCACCAGGTTAGTCCACAGATCAAAAGGTTTTACAAGTCTCATAAGAAAATGATTCTTGCAACCAGAAAGTCACAACCACAAGCAAAGCCTGTAACAGAAATACATACCATCAAGCTGTATCGAACCGCTGCCATGGGTGCTGTGTCTAACGGATATTCAAATGTTTCCGAAAGAGAGGGTAGGCATCCAGCGGATCACTCTAAACATTTGGAACTTAAAGAGGGAGATTCTTATGCCGTTTATAATTTCTTCTGTCGCATGAAGTTGACTAGTCCAAACTTCTTTTATTTGATGGATCTTGACGACGATGGTCGTTTGAAGAATGTCTTTTGGGCAGATGCAAGGTCCAGGGCTGCATATGGTTATTTTTGTGACACTGTTGCTATTGACACAACATGCTTGACAAATAAATATGAAATTCCCTTGATCTCTTTTGTTGGAGTGAACCATCATGGACAGTCGGTGTTGTTGGGATGTGGCTTCATCGGACACGAGTCAGTTGAGTACTTCGTCTGGATTTTTAGAGCATGGCTTAAATGCATGCTAGGGCACCCACCGCAAGTTATTGTTACAGACCAATGCAAACCCTTGCGAGTTGCTGTTTATGAGGTTTTCCCAAAGGCTCGTCATTATTTTTGTTTGTGGTATATCATGCAGAGAGTTCCAGAGAAGTTGGGAGGATTGAGAGGCTTTGAAGAAATTAGAAGGCACTTGAATAAAGCTGTCTATAACTCCCTAAAGATAATCGAGTTCGAAACTTCTTGGGCTGAAATGATCAAGAAGCACGGTCTTGGGGATAACAAATGGCTCCAAACTTTGTACGAAGAAAGGAAACAATGGGTTCCGGTTTACTTAAAAGATACAGCTTTTTCCGGAATGATCCCTGTCCGAGAAAACGAGAGTTTGAATGCATTTTTTTATGGTTATGTACATAAGCATACATCATTCAAGGAATTTGTCGATAAATATGATTTAGCTCTTTATAGGAATCGCCTAAAAGAAGCCACCGCAGATATGCAGTCAAAAAATTCAAGATTTGAATTGAAAACGAGATGCAATTTCGAGGTGCAGCTCTCTAAAGTGTACACAAAAGAAATCTTCAATAAGTTTCAGTCCGAAGTCGAGGGGATGTACTCTTGCTTCAACACGAGCCAGGTGAGTGTGAATGGCCCAATAATAACATACATTGTTAAAGAAAGAGTCCAGATTGAAGGAAACAAGGAGATTAGGAGTTATGAGGTGTTGTTTGAGACTAGCCAGGTCGATATCCGATGCATATGCAGCTTGTTCAACTACAAAGGTTACTTATGCAGGCATGCATTGAATGTCCTTAATTATAACGGTGTGGAGGAAATTCCCTCGCGCTACATAATGCATCGGTGGTGTAAAGATTTCAAATCTCAGCATGTTGATCAAAGCTCTAAGGACATTGTTGTGCATAACCCGGTTTATTGGCAAAATCACTTGCATAAGTGTGCAGTTCCAGTTGTAGAAGGAGGAGCACAATCCGAACGCTATAAGATTGCACTGCATGAATTGCAGGAATTATTAAACAGATTTAATCTTGTAGATGACAGATTAGTATAATAGAGAGTATCATCAAATGTTTTACTAAGCAAGGAATGCAAGGTTTTAGTTGTAATTACAAATTATGTGTATGTCGATCGTAAGTCTCAAATAGTGCCTCGGATTGATTATGCCCAGAGCATTTGGATTGTTAATCCATTATTTGCATATACCTTCAACGGTATCGAGCATTCATGTTATGCTCGAAATCAATTGATCTAATGAATACCTTTCTAGGTATGCATAATTGGCGAAGTAATGAAGAAGACTTACCATAAGGAAAAAGAATTACACGGTCTTAGATAAATTTTGATCAACCAACGTCTTCAAGACACAAACACCAACCAGTTCCAGACTTCACAAGAAACTATGGATACACAATAGCGGCATGAAAATTCTAGTTCTTTGACATTGAATAAATAAATAGTATACAACTCACTGCAGAGGAAGTGGAAACAAAACATCACCAAGCAAAGGAAACGGGATTCCATGGGGAAGGACCGGAGGAATTCGAATCTAAAATCGTTGACCTCATTTTAGGCATGAAGGTAGCGTGACCCCGTGGCAAACAAAAGCCAGCACGACATAAACAATAATTACGAGGAGGATTATAAGAGCAACCCTGCAATGTGTAATGCAAGACAGTGAGAGACAAGTCCATCTTTCCTAGTATCTATTGTATCCTAAGGCTAACTGTTTTACTGCAAAATTATGCTCTTCTTAGTAAAGTTCACTTCCAGACTCAATGCAGTAACATACAATAAAGAGGTTTTAAAGTTCAGAAATCATACGTAAGCTTGACGTTTCTCCACCATACTGTGTTTCTAAATCGGCGAGTTTGCTTCCTGAAGCGGAAGGTATTTCCTTGCATATTAGCAGTTTTGTCGACCAGCAATTCCAAGCGGTCACCTCTCTCTAAAACTTTGTCAATATTCTCTATCATAACGTTTCTCACCTATTGGAGTACAAGGAACAACTTGAGAAGTTCAGAACATGCTAGAAAAGGAAATGTTAAATGGTATATTATAAATGGTTGGAACTATACGATTAATATTAGAAATTTCTACTCCATGTGATGACTAAACAGCAAACTAGTTCATTTTAAGAGTAGGTATAAGCTCATCTTTATGTGATCAAATAAACGCCATAGCTAAGTAGGTTGAATACGAAAAAGAAACTGCCAATAAGAATAAAAAAGAACTAGAATAAAGGAATTGATAACCTGATCCCGAGCGTTTAAAGCCTACCTGACTCATTTCACCTTTAAGTCGATTTATTCTATCGGCATTAGGGTCGCTAGAGTAATATTCCATCTGCTGGCTCAAGACCCTTGAAAATTCATCATTCATGCTGTAAGGAAGGGCTGAAAATACTGCTCTTCCATATGTCCTCACAAATCTCTGATGAATGTCTTCAAGGAATGTAAATGGAATTCGCCCTGCAAAAGATACAGTAAACACATCCACCGTCAACAACACTTGAACCAAGTTACCAAAGAGTTCGAGCTATAAATTTTCAATTTCAATAGTGAGAAATCAACAGAATGTTCGGAAGAACATTAATATTTCCATCTATAACTCGTAAACATACTCATAATTGCTACAATTGACGAAATGATATGATCTATATCGTTTTGAAGCAATGATAAAACTCTAGACTGTCAACCAAACATAAAACTTCAACTTTCTGCTCAATCGACAACGGTTATCTCTTAGTTCTCTTAGTTTGAAAAGAGTTCAAGAATACTTCAAAGCAATCGAAATTGAATTGTAATCCTATCGCGTCAATTAGACGTAAGTTAAATTTCGGACAAAAATCACCATCTAAATTAAATAACGAGAAAGGAGATTTAGCTAACTTACTTCCGGCACTTTCATCGGCCATACAAAGAACAGTGAGTCCATCGGTGCGTTTGACGTGGAAGATGAATCGATCCTGCGAATATGAAACGTTAGTGTCGTTATCTCCCGGTACCTTATCCAGAATTTGCTTAGCGATAGAGCTGGCATTAGTGGACGCCGCCGTGAACTCCGCCAGAACCACCGATCCATGCGCAACCAGCGCGTACAGTATCGCCATCTAAACTCCAATACCTCTCTCTCTCTCTCTCTCTCTCTCTCGATAGATCGCTTCACTTCGATAGATCTATCTAAAAAAACAACAGCAGCTTTTTCTCCTCTGAGCGAACCTTCTTCTAATTCTTTAGAATTTATATAAAATAATTGATTTGGAATGAGCTACTGAGCTGGATCCGGATTTGTGTGCAGATATTTCAATAAATGAAAAAAAATATGCATTAAACAGCTGGATAAGGGGAAAAAATCAAAAGAATATCATTAAGGATAGATACGGGACCCTAATGTTTGTTACAATTTTTAGATTTAATGAGATATATTAAACTATTTTTATTTTAAAAATAATTGAAAATATATAAAAGCAAGTATTGCAATAATTATTTTTACAAGAATATTATATAATTATTTAAGTTCAAATTAAATTAAAGATTCTTTTAATGTAGATGTGTCCTAATTAATTTATATTAACCCGTGTCGAATATCTGATTTTGATGGATGAATCTCTTAGCGAAGATTTTTGTAAATACAAGAACTCGAACTCGAAACCTTACTTAAATGATATCAAATTATTTACCACTTGAATCAACTTTGTTGGTATTACACAACTCTTTATAGTCTATTTCAAACTCAATTTTAAATAAAAAAAATCTTATAAAATTAAGTTAAATCACCCTTTGGTGTGTATTCTATTTGTTTTTAGTATAAAGAAGGTAATAAATGAGAGCTTGCTGTTGTCTCACACATCTTGGAGATTCCCATTCTTCCATTACATAGGCTTCCACCAATGAACTTTGCTTATATTTTCGTTTCATCCAAAGCTTTAATCGAGACTGTCTTGGTTTTATAGGCACATGAGGAGCTATAATTGGTTCACTTCGATTTCAATCTCATTAGTATATTTTATTTTAGATCTCATGAGCCGGTTTTAAGCATTTGCAGCTGAAAATTTAGTGCTGGTAATTTTAATGAAGGACCGTGATAGGAGAACTCTGTAAAGGAATGGATTTTGATGTCCTTCGTTCATGTTATGATTGTTTTAGTAGAACTTTTTTGGCTGTTGGCAGACTTATGGTTGAATTTTGATTTTAGTGCTTATTCAATTTACACATACATGCAGAATGGGCGGGAAACTGTTTGGCCACATGAGTTACTGCGTCACAATACCTTCGTGGGTTGTCCTTCCGAAAAGAGATTATGATCCTGTTGTGGTAATCACTAGTATATGTGTTTATGGTAGATGCTATCTCACTCTTTTCTTGTTGTTACTTGGTATTTTTTTTAGTTATCTTTTAGAATACAAATTTCATCCTCATCCTTATAACACTTAAAGTTATGATTTTATATCATGGTTCAAAAATATTTTCAACATCTAAATGGGTCTATATGCTGTAAAATCTATTACTCTTTGGTATTTGTTTCAACATCTTAAAGAACAGTTTCAGAATTCTGTCATAATCATCAATCATGTAAATGCTTTTAGTCACTAATTTATTTCCCATGGTTATCGGTTACATTCTTAGATGGCAGTTTTACAGGGTAAATGTTGGGATACAACCACCAGATGGTGCTACAACTTCGCATGGGGTGTTGAGAAGATTCAATGATTTTTTGAAGCTATTTGATGAAGTAAGTTCTGCCATTCCCTTTATGTTGCACCGAGAAGTCCATGATTTTGAGTGTATGTTAGAGAACTGTCAGTTTGACATATCACTTGAGCATTACTGTAGAAACAAATGACATGCACTATGATTAAAATATTCAAACACATCTGACTTTGGGCCACTTATATTGTTATTGACTTCCATCTACAGTTGAAAAAAGCATGTCCCAAGAAAAGTTTTCCCCCTGCTCCACCCAAGCGGCTGTTGCATTTGAAAAGCAGGGCTCTGTTGGAAGAAGTTTTTCCACTTCACTTGTTTTCCTTCTCTACATCATCTGGAAAATGTGCCACGGTCTATTATAGCTCTCATTTTTCTTCTTTAATTGTCACTACTAGCTTTGTTTTCTCTTGTAGTTGCTAATAACAAGTTCATCCCTTGATATTGAACTTCGTTCTGCGTTGGATGAGTCAAAACTCAAAACCCTTGAAAGGATTCTTTTTTTCTTTTTTAGAAAAATCTTTCAAGTTTTAAATCCGAATGATATCTATAGTTTCCTACTGACTAACAAAGCTAACATTGATTAGAGATTTTACTTGACAAATATCTGTTACTTGGGGAAAAGATTGAATTTTAACACTGAAAGGTCATTCTTATGTATTATTTAGACAACTAAATAAAGCAGCTTAGATTTTTTGTAGAGAAGGTGTTCACTGGAGGAGTGGATGACGAAGCTGTTATCTGGCATTGACTTTTCCAGAATATCACAGTAGCATCCTTTCTTGAACTAGAAGTTGCTGCGAGGTCTTGTATGTGCAATTCTACTTCATTAGCAGAACTTTGAGACTTAGTTATATTACCTTGTAAAGTTTAGCTGTAAAATTGGATGTCTAATGGAATCTAAAATTATAGGTTGTCTAATTGACCCTCTATATGTGCGTATAGATATATATTATCCATAATTAAGAATAGTTTTATCATTAACTTGGAGTTTTTACATTTCTTATTCTTTTCAGCAGTCCAAGAATTAAATGAATGCTCTTCTAAAGCTAATATTGCTGAAAATAGCACAATTTCATCAAATAATGTTCCTCCCCATGCAACTATATGTCATTTTGCTGGCAATTCATTAATCACATCAGATTACGGTAGTGATACTGCTTATGAGACATCTGAGCTTGGGAAACCTAGATTAGGAAGAGATGACAGTTCAGAAATTGGTTCGGGAGACCTGACACTGAATGAAGATTTAACAGGTTCAATAGAAGAACTTGTTAAGAATGGTATGCCCAATATTGATGAGGGAGTATTCATGGGACAAGCAATTTTGGAGCAGCTAGAAGATTTTTCTAGGCATAAATCACACGCCATAAACATGAATAATAGTTTGGAGAAAGACATATATACTGGGGTCCAGACCTTCACTTACTGCCGGTAATGGACTGGAACTCTTTTCTGAGATAGAGCCAGGTAAGGTGGCCTGTCATACTCGGAAGTTATCAACTGAAAGTGTTGGAAGTGATGTAAGTTCTTTGAGAGGCAGCGACATGTCCATTTATGGGATTCCAAATTCATCTGTTAATGGCTCTCATGACCTTTCTGGAACTGCGGAAATATTAAACACCATGGGAACCCTTGGAAACTCCGATCCTCAGTCCTCTGGAGTTACACAAATAGTTCTTCCATTGGAACAGCGTCATAAGATGACAGTGTTCTTCTAACCATGCAGAGGAGACTAGTCACTGCAAAAACTGACATGGATGATCTTATGGCCAGATTGAATCAAGAAATAGCAGTGAAAGGTTATCTTATGACAAAGGTGTGTGGAAGCAGTTTGGTATGCTTTCTGAGATAAATTTTGAAAGTTTTCATAATTTAAATAGTTTTGTGTCATTATTATTGAGATATTATCAGTATTCAGGGACTTTTGGCTGCATAGCTCGTACTTGTGAAGCTTACTACTTATATTTCCCTTTCTTTCAATTATATCCTTTGTTTGATCAACATTCGGGTGAATTGTGTGCAAAGTGGGAACTTTTGTATGGTTAGCATTTGGTTATTGTATGTATCAATCATTATTGCATTTTCTAGTTTTCCCTTCTTTGTCAAATGTTTTATCATTCATTTCATTTCATTTCATTTTCTAATGCATTTGATCTTTGGGTGCTTATTGTCCCACTAGAGGTGGAATGAGAATTGGTAAAATATTAGCAATCTTGAGGTTGAATTGAATTAACAAATTGGAGATGCTCAGGTTAAGGATCTGGAGGTGGAACTTGGAAACACCAAACAAAGAAGTAAAGAAAACCTGCAGCAAGCTATCCCGCTTGAAAGAGAAAGGTTTACTCGAATGCAGTGGGAAATGGAAGACCTTTGGCGGAAATCACTGAAAACGGAGTTGAAACTGAATCCTAAACGGGTAATGCATTCAACTCCACTTTATTATTGAAATTTGTTTTTTCTTCGTAATTGTCACGTGCATGATATGGATGCTATCTGCAAATATTTTTTCTCAATTAAGGTAAAAGATGAACTTGGTCAGATAAGTTATGCTTGGAGAGGCGTTGCTTATAACTGATGATTCTATGTTTCTAGTTGTTTGATTCCTTTTCTCAGTAATAACTTAACCCCTACCCCTCACACGCTCCATAAGGTTAAAACAAAAACTTGTTTTTGGAAACGAACCTGGTTGTTGAAGTTGTATTCAACGTTCTGTAATTTTTTTTTCTTCATTTTTTCGAAAAAAATTAACCACCGCTGCTTTCTCTTGGACAAGCATCAAAAATGTTATCTCGTTGCTGGTTAAATATTCTTATAATGTTTAACGATTCACTAATGGACAGCAAAACTTGACAGGATGAGAAGCAAATAACAGAGACAACCAACCAATCTGCTGCTGAGGACAAAGATGCACTGCTGCAAGAGTTAAATGCTACTAAGGAGCAGCTGAATGATATATCAAAGCGATACGAAGAACTAGAGGCAAAATCAAAAGAAGATATTAAAGTTCTAGTTAAAGAGGTCAAGTCTCTCCGGAAATCCCAAAAAGAACCGAAGCAGGAGGTTGGTCAATCACTGTCAGAAAAATCTGAAGCTGAGGTAACTGTCTGTACTTAAGTATTTGTTATTCGTTAAGTTTCTTCTCGAGCCATTCAACCAAAATAAAAGAAATAGAAAACCGTTAATACCTGTTGAAAATTTCATCTTTATTAAGCATTCTAGAGATATTAAGTGTAGTCAGAGCAAATCATTGCTCCAAGTTTCTTGCCATGAGATGTAATCTTCTGATTTTGCAGGCACAACTAGAACAGGGAAGAAAAATAATGAAGCATGTAAGAAATGGAAGATAAAGCTGTTCAACAAGTGCCAGCTTCTTCACGACCGGCTTCTTGAATGCAGTGTGAATTTGTCTACGGATGATGAAAATTTAATCAAAGATTCTTCCTCTGTTGAAGCATTGGATTTGCTGGCCACTTCTGATGATAAAATCAGTCTCCTACTTGCTGAGGTACCTTGCTTTTGGGCTATTCAGAACTATTTTCCGAGCCTTTATGCATATCGTTAATGTTGGTTTCCATTCTTTTATTGCTTGACCATCCTTATCTTTTTCACCAACTAAATTCTTCCTTACAAATAACATAAACAAGTGCAACTATTAGCCAAGGAAGAAGGCAATGCCTGTCACAATATCGTTATCCAATTCGACAACCAATATGATACTAGAACAGATGATGAGTTAAGAAAGATCATAGCAGACATCTTCACCGAGAACGCTAAATTAAGTAAGCAGGTGAATTCTCATCTACGGCATAGACTCGAATGTGATATAATGTCAGAACAAATATATGAAATAACCCACTCTGGATATAGATAAAATGAGGTTGAAATATTGTATTCCTTCATCACGTAGAGTATGATAAGGTAACCCCCCCAGTGATGCAGAGAAGATGCCCCCTTTTCTAACACTGTTGTATTCCATATTTGTAATCATTTGAATAACAATGAGAAAAAAAATAAAAGCAAATACCATCAAGAGTTTGATGAGCTCCCTGTTTTCCATGAGTCCAAGTTTAAGAATTTTCAAATCATTTCGGATTCAGATCATTTCAATTCAACATGTTATGTTTCAGTTGGAGCCATTTGTGCTGTTGTGTTTATAGGGAAATTGATACCATTAACATGGAGCAACAGCATTTGTTCAATAATTGATTTCTTCACAAATTTGTGGACGGAAACATAACTTTTTCCTCAGCTAGGCGGAAGAAAAATACAGAAATTTCACAAGAAAAATAATGAATCCTACAAACTGAGCCCTGTGAGTTGTAGAGGTCACCCCTTCACCCAGCAATTAGGAGTGAAATATAACCAGCAAAGCTGTTGCCCATGCATCATCTTCCTCTGCAAATCAGGCATAAATCCGAATATAAAATCTACGACAACAAGGATGCAACGAAGAATGATTACTATGGCATTAATCTATGTATGGACAATTGGACAATATTTTACAGATATGAAGTGCTGTGTCCACACAATACCTTAAGATGTAATTGTAACAATACCTCCATATTAACAGTCATCTATCTCACGTGGCTCCACAAGAATATAAAGTGGCTTTCCGTTAAGCCTAAGTTGTCCCTGAAAGAAAAGAAGCTAACAGTCATTGTAAATGGCAACAAAACAATAAACCCTATTTTCTTTTTTCTGAACGATGTAGAAGGATTCTTTACTACCTTGATCTCCCGGAGTCCGATAACACTACCGCATTCGACCACTTGAGCACCGACACGTTCTAATTAAACAATGAATCTCACGTTAGTTTCAAATGATTTACGAAAAGTTATCCGAGTTTCATCAAAGCCAAAATGTTTTCTACCCAAGAGTCTAATGGCTGCCGAGAGAGTTCCACCGGTTGCGACCAAATCATCGATCACAATAGCACGTTCTCCAGCCTCAACAGCTCCAACATGCATCTCCAAGCAGTCCCTTCCATATTCCAGCTCATAAGCTTCAGCAATCACTTCACCTACACATACATAAATCCAACAACGGGCAATAGAGGACAATTCCAATTATTGGGTAGGTGAGTGGATATCCTGGGAGCCCCTTTTAGCAATTAAAATATTCTGCAATTTGTGCTCTGGGTTACCGACATTTTCATATATATATATATATAGAATTTTTGATCTGATGAGGTCATGCCTACATGATTGACAGCACACACAGTCTTTTTTTCTCTTTAATAATTACTACATTTTTTCTTCTGAAATCCACCCCCACCCACGCCCTTGACCATTGAAGCAACCCCCTTTCAATCATTTCACCCGGCACTATCTCCATTCCATATCTAAATGCTTAATATATATACATAATTTCATGTTTGACCTAACTCGACTTTAAATATAATCAAGATTCATATGATTGTCGAATAGAACGTGTATATGCTTGACATATACATATACATATACAGAAGTAATAGTACCTGGCAACTTTTTGGGTTTACGAAGAGGAACAAACTTTGCACCAATGGCTAAGGCAATCGATGGACCAAACATGAATCCTCTAGCTTCAACTCCTGCATGAAAATTTTGCAGCACAAGACTGTTTTATTCTTAAAAGAACATAAGAATGGTCAAATTACGATTTTGGTGCTTGTTTTCCCAGTCCTGGGACTAAATCGGAAATTTGAGTAAAGAAAACGAAAAACAACAGCAAGGAGAAAGGAAAAACAGATTACCAGCAACGACAGAGATATTCATGTCTTTGTAGCGATCCACAAAGATGTCGACCGTGTGTTTGAACGCCTTGTGATCCAGCAACAACGTTGTTATGTCTTGGAACATGATCCCTGTATTTTTTCCGATAAACAAACAACCCTTTAAACCGAGTTCTTAAAAAGAAAACAGAGATTAAAGGAGAGAGAGGAACCTGGTTTTGGGAAGTGAGGAACAACTCTAATGGCGTTAGATATATCTTGTAGCCTTGGATCTCCTTTGAGACCATTCTCAGCAGCAAACATTTCCACCATTCTTTTCAACTCCCTGTGTGTTGTTTTTGTCTGGTGTCTTCAACTCAACTCTTTTGAAATTAAGGATTGTACATAGATTTTCTTTTATAGAAAGAGAAGAAGAAAGAAAATCGATTTCCCTCCTAAAACTGAACCAAAAGATCAAATCTTTTGAAGCTGTTGCTTAATGTTAATGCGTGAGAGAGAAGGGTTTTGTGGGGGGGGGGGGGAATGGTAAGTGCATTAAATACTGTATAATCTATTGTCTATTTATGTTTGGCAGACCAAAGCACTATTGCTTCAAGGCATTAATGTTTACTTCTCCCCTCCTCTCAACGCACGTCAATAACACGCTTCTCACTCAAATCTTTCATTTCTATTATTCTAAATTAGTCCCCAATCTATGATCCTCATTTCAAATTGGTCCCTAAACTTTTAAACATTTCAATTTCATCCTTAAACTATGACTATTATTCTAAATCATTCCTCAAACTTTTGAACATTTCATTTTCATCCTCAAGCTATGATCTTCATCCTAAATTGGTTCCCAAACTTTTGAATATTTCAATTTTATCCTAAATTATTCATATATACTAATCACATCTCTTGTTAATAAATCATTAGGCAAGTTATATTATTATTGGTTTGAAAAAAATAAAATTTAGGTTAAAGCATGGTTGAAATGGATTACATACTTGGATGAATTTGGGGATGAAATTGAAAGATCTAAAAGTTTAAGGATTGATTTAAAATGATATTCATATTTTAGGGATGAAATTAGAATATTTAAAAGTTTAAGGACTAATTTAGAATAAGATTCATAGTTTAAGAATGAAATTAGAATATTTAAAAATGTAAGGACTAATTTAAAATAAGAGTCATAGTTTAAGGATATAAGATGCAATTAACTCAAATTACTCTATTAACATATTTTGATAAAATAATTTAAAATAAAATTTTTAAAAATAAGAATCAAATTTTACATTTTCAAAAAAAAAATTGAGACCCTTCTCAAACTCCACTACTTACTACTCATTCATATAAATTATATAAATTCAAATAATGTTTAAAATTGACCCAATTTCTCACAAAATATTGGTAAAAGGGTAACTTTTGTCACTGTAGTGAACTCAATTTATCATTTTCGCCCCTATCGTATTTTCGTATCAATTTAGCCATCGAAGTTGCTCAATTGCATCATTTTATACTTACTCCTAACTTAAAACCCTAAACCTTACCCTTAAAACATAAATCATAAACTCTAACTTAATGTTTATAATTTAGGGTTTTAAATTAATAGTAAGATATATAATGATGCAATTAGATGACATCGAGGGTAAATTGATGCGAAAATACGATATGGGCGAAAATAATAAATTGAGTTTACTACAGGGAAAATGGTGACCCTTAAACCCAAAATATTAAAATCGAGTATCAACCTACTCAGATTAAATCCATTAGACAACTCAAACGATTTGAACTCAAGAATAAGTAAATCAGACTTTTTTTTATTAATCTAAAATAAATATAAGACAATATCTGTTCGAATATAACTTTTAACCAGTTGATATTAAACGTTCATACCCCTAATATTAATGGTGCTCGATCCCGGAACTTAAAGAATAACTAAATCGGATTTGAATATATTGTTAATAATAACGTGATTTTATTTTTGAAACCTCAACACGCGCCGTGGGATGAAAGTATGTATAGGGGTACGAGATATCCAATAGAAGATCTAGTCTGTGTTTTGAGGATGTCTCCACTGTTCAGTGGATCTAATCCAACGCTCATAAATTGGCTTTCCCGTAATCTAAATGGAAGATTCTATGAATTAACTTTTGTTTCAAAATTATTTATTTAATTCACGCCCCCATTGTATTAAAGGCATCATTAGCTGTTGTTTGTTTTCTCATTAACTGCCAAACAAACGCACCCTAAAAACACTTCCTTTCTCTTTTCATCCACTCTATCCCAATATGACGTGGCAACTCCATCTAACATCATAAAACGTAAATTTTTAACTCTGCCCTTCTACTTCTCCAAACTTAATAAATTAGTTCCTCTATTTTAATTTTTAAAATTCTGATCATCATATTTTATAAAAAAATATATGATAAGTTAAACTACTAAATTTTGCTCATTATAAGCAGTTTAACTATATATTTTTATGATTCTGGACATGTACATTGTCGAACCGTTAATTTCCATGTTAGATACAAATGAATTTTATTCTAACGAAACTTGTTAATTAATGGATTAAGGATCACATTTGTCTATGTAATAAACTCAATTTATCATTTTTCGTCCATATCGTATTTCCACATTAATTTAACTCTCAAAGTCGTTTAATTATATCATTCTATACCTAGCCCTAACTTAAAACTCTAAAATATAAATCCTAAATCAAAGTTTAGTATTTAGGGTTTAGGGTTTAGGGTTTGAGCAACTTCGCTAGCTAAATTGATGAGAAAATACGATAGGGTGAAAGTGATAAATTTGTCTACTTCAGGGGCATAAATCACCATTTTGCCTTAATTAATTAACAATTACTACGTTTTCATTTAGGGGTATGATTTTCTCCAAATTATTATTTTTAACTTCTTTAAGTTTAAAATCAATTAGGTGATGTTACATGACATCATCTAATTGTTATTTTATACAAATACATCATCAAATTAATTAGGGTAAATTACGAGTTTAGTACCAAAACTATTAATTCTGGTCCGTTCTAGTACCTAGACTTTTAATTTTTTTAAAAATCATACCTAATATTTAATTTTCATTTCATTTTAGTTCTCTGTTGTTAAAAACTTAAATCATTTTGTACTTAATCTATCAGTTTTGGTCCGATTTAGTACATAAATTTTCATTTTTTTTTCAAAAGTTGAAGTTAAATTTTGAACGGAAATACTAAAATGAAATAAAACTAAAGTTTTTAATGGCAAAATACTAAAATGAAACAAAAATTAAATTTTAGGTATGATTTTGAAAAAAATTAAAAGTTTAGGTACTAAAATAGATCAAAATTGATAATTTAAGTACTAAACGTGTATTTTATGCAATTAATTAATTTTTATAAAAAAATATTGTTTTTAAAGATGATTGGTGTAATATTTTATCGGTCATCATTTATTCACTTGTAAACAGTTTACCTCAATATTCTATTGTGTGTACTTATCTGATTAATAAGCTGTATTAATCGTTAATCAATTATATATTTCGTCCAAATAAAATTCATTTTTTTATCAGAATTAGATATTCAAAACTAAGACAATTAAATAAATAAAAACTAAAATACCTATTCAGTACAAACGTGTTAAGGTTGAATTAGTGACTAAAATCTACTTGCAAGGGCTGTTTTAGCAGAACGGAATACGGCATTTGTGTCATTTAGAACAAATTGACGGCTACTGATTTGGCAGATTTAAGCACTAAATTTGAAAAATTCTACCGTACGATAATTTTAATATAAAAATTTATTATTAATTTTATTATTATTTTTTTAATAAAATTGATAAAAAATTATTGAAAATATTATTATTATTATTTTAAATATTAATATTTTTTAATATTTCTAATAAAGTGTCTAATAATAATAAAATCGATAAAAAAATAATAAAACCGATAACTTTTTACTAGATATGTTAAAAAATTAATAAAACGCTAAATAATAATAAAACTGATAAAAATAATAATTTTTTTGATAATTTTTTATTGATTTTATTAAAAAAATAATAACAAAGTGGGTAAAATTATTCCTTAACCGTATATTACGTGAGACTTTCGCACCAAATTTTATCAGATATTGGTATGTGGTCCCAACGAGGTGGTCCCGCTTTTTAGAATTAAATAAATGTCATCATTACACACTTAGTTTCAAATCAAAACAAAGGTACATTGGATTTCTTACCATATATATTTAATGTCTTCGTTGTCAAAATTTACCATTATGAAGATATGAATTACTACCGTAAAAATTTATATGTATTAAAAGATGGTTGTTACAAGGAGTTAAAATTCAAAAATTTGAGTTTGTAAGGTAAATTTTGAATCTTACTATTTTCACTATTGGTGTACAATCTGTAAATTCCTATGTAAATCATAATTAGATTTTAAGTATGTCCTGACTCTGAACTGGATAAATCATCTTTAACCTAAACTTTTATTTAAAAGAAAAAACCTTTATTATCACTACAATTTTTATGGTAAAAAAGTATTGTACAAAAAAGTGTAAGTATAACATGGCCCATTATTGGGAGCCCTTTATTTTGTAGAGTCGATTACAGCTGACGGTGTTAAAAGGAGAGGAAGATCAATGCGGAAGTTGGAAGACTGCTTTGAGAGCTGATTTGAAGGATTTAGCCATTACCGAAGACATGACCTCTGATAGGAAAGTATGGAGACTTAACACCAAGGTAGTCGAGTAGTGCGGGTCACAGACATAGGGTGTAACATCTCTGTCTTCTTTTTAATGCCTTTGTAATAATTTACATGACTTATATTTTATATATGTTTCTGTCATTAGAATTTATGAAGGCTTAGAACTAGTGTAGCGGAGTAGTGTTGCCTTAGTTTAGGTTTTTAACCCATTAAACTTTATTCTTTCTCGTAGCTTGCTACCGTTGACTATTGTATATCCTTCTCTTCAGGTTCCCTCTTTTTAAATTTAGTCGGGTCTTACGTTTTTGTCTATATGCAGATATTTTAATGCAAGGATTTATTTACAGGGAATACTTCCCATTATAGACATGCATATGAGGACTGCATATGAAGATTGTTCAACTATGCATTTATTTATTTATACATGCATTGCATTTTATCTTTATCTTTAATTTGCTGAATGCCGGAGGTCTTCCACGGAAGCTGCTCTAAACCCTGGCGTTGGGGGCAACCTACTACCCTACCTCCCCCTTACACATGGGAATAAGGTTTTGTTGTTGTTGTTACTTTATAAAATGGGTTGTATTGTTTTCTTTAAACCAGGGCATTAGTTGGGCTGAATATGGGCCGTCAGTTTTAGTTTGTAACGAGTATGTGCAAATGGTGTCAATGGAATGGTTAATTGCTTCACCCATTACAAGGATAATAGAGGTATAATTTCGTACGATATCTGCTTGAGTTGAGGTGAGGATGAATATAAGTTTAGTGGGTAGTGGACGAATAATCATGAAAAGATTTTAAGCTAATATTATCGACAATTCTCTATTTAAACTAAAAGAGATGAACATGATCCATCAATCAGTTCAAACACTTTAAACCATTATTTATCTTATTGTACATTAATAATACTTGAACTTTGAGATTCAATTGAAAACGTTTAAAAATCTGGAATCAACTTAAAGTTTAGACCATAATTTGGGGACTTGTGATGACATTAACCCCTAACAATATCATACATTTATGTGTCTGTGAAAGGAGTAGGCTAGCGAAGCAGGCATGTGGATTTAGTGGGGAGCTACAGCCCAAACTCATCAATTGACCCTGCCTTGAAATTATTGAGTTTGTGACAAAAGAGAAACAAAGAAAGAAAGGCCCCCAGTTTTAATTTTCTTTTGCACTGCTTACAACTTTGGGGTTGGTACAGTACTGCTTTTGTTTTGGTCAGTCCATCAGTCTATACGAATAAAGAAAACCACAAAAGGAATTAAGCTACACAGCTCTTGCCATTGTTTCCATTTGAAGAAGCACTCTACTCTTTCTTCTTCTTCTTCCAAGAATCGCCATTGAAGATACCTAAACCGGGTCCAAGTCCTTATGCTTGTGAGAGGAGTTTGGCACAGTGATAGACACCAACCCATGCGAGGTTCCTTCATTCAAGAATTTTTCAGGTTAGATTTCCATTTCTTTCATGTATTCAAAGTTGATTTTTTAACGTATTTGTTCTCTCTCTCTTGGTTTAGAGTTGTAAATGAGATTCATAGCTCTGCAATTAAGAACCAGGAATGGCAAGAGAAGCTCCCTGTTATTGTTTTAAAAGCTGAAGAAATAATGTATTCCAAAGCCAATTCTGAGGTTAAAAAAATCTATTTTTTGTGTGCTTGTGTTTAGTTTTAAAATGAAAAAGAGCACGCCTCGAACTTTGTGTTTTTATGGTGTTTGTATATTTGTATAGGCCGAGTATATGGACCTCAAGACTCTGTGGGATCGAACAAATGATGCCATTAACACAATCATTAGACGTGATGAGAGTACTGAAACCGGAGAGCTTCTTCCACCTTGTATCGAAGGTACTGTTTTTGCTTTGCATGATGATTTCATCTGTTTGATTTTGAAGCTAAATGTGCATATTTGCAAATTGGGATTTTTTTGTTGCTTGATTCTGGCTTTAATCATGATAGAAAGTGTTGCTTGATACTACCTTGTTGTTGGTTAGCTGCTCTGAATTTGGGCTGCACGCCGAGAAGGAGCCAACGGAATAGTAACCTGAGGTGTTACCTTAATCCGGGACCTCGAGAAGCTGGCAACATTGCTCGAGGAAATGGCACAGAGAACTCGCATTGCATCGCTAGTTATTCCGGCTTCATGAAACCGACATTAATGAATGCGACTCATTTGGGGTTTACATCTGAGAATGGTTCTCTTCCTAGTAACAATCCGTGCTTACCTATTGAGAAGTATCCTCCTAGTTTGTATTCGTTTTCCCCTCTATTTGAAGAGGGGTCTTCCCAAAGCTAATTTCCAATAGGGTGGAGCGTGCTAAGACGGGTTACATCCATAACCTCTTTGTGGATTCTTTGAATAAGATGAACCAAACAGATGCAGTAAATGCTTCTATGAACCCGCATGAGTTTGCCTGTGATCTATCATTGCGGTTGGGCCCTCTTTCAACACCTTGCTCAAGTGTTAGAAATGGTCAGCTTCGGGAAACAGGAAAAAGCAACTCCACCTTTCCGGAGTGGAAGTTGACTGATAAAAGTTCATCTTCCTTTCTTAAGAGTAACGGGGATGATCGGTTGAACTCAACTTCAAACGAACGGAGCTTTGAAGGTGAATCCATGAACGTAGATGCAACAATGAGAAAGCGAAAGACGATATATGGTCTGGCAACTGATCAGCAATTCCATTCGCCTTCAAAGCTTCCCTACGGTCATTTAATTGGTTGGTTTTGGATTAAGTAGGGCTAAAGCTAATGATTATTACATGAAAATCTAAAAAAAAAACGTTTTAGTTTATATGAGTAGGGGACAAAGATCTCTTTACTAAAACCTAACAGTAACCATTATTATTGAGTCCATATGCATTGATTGTCGTATGTGGACCTTATATACTTGTTCAAATTTGGAAAGGGTGGAAATTATTAATGAACGACTGTGGGTGTGGGGGAGCTTCTTCTCTGTTGTATACTGGTGGGCAACTGTAGACTCAGTGGATTGGCCTACATTCATACTTGAAGATCTCCAAGCTTTCACATGGAGGTTGTTGAAAAACCACTATGTCAAGCGACAAAGTGCGTCCGAGCCTTTCCATAGAGTCCGCAAGACAGTTCGCCGTCCGGGGAATGTGCGTGAATGGAAGAGTCCAGTCCCTACACATATATCTCCTTATTCTACGAAAGCGGCTGAATCGTGAGGAGCATTGGTGGGGTGGGGTCATATTTTAATCTTTCTCGATTCAATACCAAGTTGAAACGGATTTGATATAATATTCTTTTGATACTGTTTTTTAGACAAAAAGAAAAAAAAGGGGTAGGAAATTTTTGTATTTTTAAAAAAATTAATGTGATCATCGTATAATTTTTTTCTTAATGTAACTCTTCAACACAAAACATAGACTGAATGTATCATTTTAATCAACATTTATATGTACTTTTGGCTTTTTCTTTCCTCTTTTTAAGTTATAACACTTCAAATGGATGCATCATTGTTTTAGGTTCTAGAGAAAGCAAAGAGAGAAATCGATGCAGTACGTTCAGGTATTTTTTTCTGCAAATATCAGATGAAAAGATTTTGATGGAAATGAATGGTCATCGTCATGCTAAGATGTTGTGTATCTCTTGTTTTCTGTTGTTAGTATCATGGGCGGACATGATTGCTGTCGCTGGAGCTGAAGCCGTTTCTGTTCGTGGAGGTCCAAAAATCCCAGTTTACCTTAGGCCTACTGGATTCCGGGTGAGCACCTAGTTCGGATCATATGTAGAACTTGATAGCTGGTTAAATAGATAATTAACTGTTATACTATGTAGCATACTTCGCTTTAGCATCTTTTTCGACGTAAAATAACATTTTATGATCCTCACTGATGCCACAAGTCCGATGTAGGGAGCCAAATCCTGAAGGGAAGCTTCCCCAAGAATCTCTGGATGCTGCTGGTTTGAAGCAGTGTTTTCAACGAAAGGGCTTCTCGTGAGTTTTTGCTTGCAAACATCTTTTTATTTTCATTTCCTTGCTCCACGTTTGCAGCTGGTTGATGTCTGTAAATCTTCGACGATAAATCTTAGGTGGTGTTTGTTTTAACAGAGGTAAAAGGTCTGTAGTCTGCGGACCATATCTGCGGTAGAAGAGGTGAACCAAAAGTCTGCAGTCTGCAAGAAGAAGACTGTTTTTTAACGTTTACAGACTCTTAAAATAAATTAAAATATAAATAAACTGATTTTTTTAAACTATACTCAAATAACCATTTTTGCTATTAATTTTTTAAAAATTATAAAATTTCATTAAATTTAATGAATTATTACAAAATAGTCACTATAATGTTGTAATAAATTATAAAAGTTCGATAATATAATAATAATTTTATAGTATTTAGATAAATTTATTAATAAATTTATAATCTTTTAATAAATTTAATAAGTATTTTATAATTTTTTAAAATTTATTGACGAAAATGATCATTTGTATATAACTCAACGATATCTAATATACTTTATTTGAAAAAATATATTAAATAAATATTATAAGAATTTTATTATTATAAATTATTACATCTACGGACTATTAGATTTTGGTTTTAATATTATATATCATTTTAAAAATTATTATTAAATCAATCGATAATTAAATCAATTTGATTTTAATTCAATCTGTTTGTTTCGGTTTAAGTAATTGTTAAAAAATTATATTTTAATTCTCAATTATTATCGATTCACAAATATATCAATACTCAATTTTATAATATCATTTAAATCATCTTAATTTATTCGAGTGGTACAAACCAATTCTAGTAATATCAAAAAATATATATAATATATACTCCATATAATATACATCAATTAGTATTTTTCTATTTAGAAAAAATATATTATTTATTTTTATTTATTTATTATGTATAAATGGACTTTCGTACTTTACCAGAATTAAATGATAAAGAATCAGATTTTTCAATAGTGTGAATATTTTTTTATTAAAACATTTATTTTGTCTCTTTTAATGCTAATAATTGTATGTCCTCGTGATTTTCTATGTTTTTATATATAAAGAAAAGTTTACTAAGTTTAATTGTATAATATATTTTACTAAGTTTAATATATTTTTTCAAATAAAGTATATTAGATATCGTTAAGTTATATACAAATAATCATTTTCGTCAATAAAGTTTAAAATATTATAAAATACTTATTAAATTTATTAAAAGATTATAAAATTATTAATACATTTATCTAAATACTATAAAATAATTATTATATTATCGAACTTTTATAATTTATTACAACATTATAGTACTATTTTGTAATAATTCATTAAATTTAATTACATTTTATAATTTTTTAAAAATTAATAGCAAAAATGGTTCTTTGAAGAGGTTATAAGAGCTTTGAAGACATAAGGTCACGTCTGCGCCAAGAAGAGGACGCGCAGACGTTAGAAGAGCTTCTGTCTTCTAAAAAACAAACGGTATGCGAAGCCCAATGTCTGCGTGTGGTCTGCGAGGCGCAGACAAAAGAGCTTTGAAGACCTTTAACAGTGAAAACAAACACCACCTTAATTTCAGTAGCTATTGTTCTTTTGAAATTACTAAGTTATGACTTAATTTTAAATATCATGTCTGAAAAAAATACATGACATTGTTCTCATTTTGCAGAACACAAGAACTAGTTACTCTATCCGGGGCTCACACTATTGGCGGTAAAGGTTTTGGAAGTCCGGTTTCTTTTGATAAATCAATACTTCAAAATTCTTCTGGAGAAGCCATGGAATTCTTCCGGTACATAATTTAGCACAACTTCTACCATGTTCTCGTGAACACATCTGTTACTTATGTACCAATTGTTCTCATGTCGCTGGAATGACAACCATGACCGCCCTTCCTTCAGATCATGCCACTGTAGAGGATGATGAATGCTTAAGGTCCGTGTTGGAAAATCCGCTTTCATTGCCATTTAATAGTGTTCTCCTGTATCTGCTTGGATTTTTCTTTCAATGAAGTTATCACTAAGCCTAATTCGGGTTTAGGGTTCTTTGTCAAAGAACATTAAATGCAATTCTTGCTGTCAAGCCTACTTAGTGAGACAAATGAAGGATGGTCGTCTTTCGGAAAAGAACACTCGACTAATGGACTAATCGGGAGCTTATTTGATCGCCGCAGGTGGATCATGAGATACGCAGGCGATCAGAACATGTTCTTTGAAGATTTTAAGAATGCTCATGTTAAACTAGTGAATTGTGGGGCAAGGTGGAAGAGCATGTAAATTATGAGAGACAAAGAGTGAAAGCATTGTGCCATCTGCTATGGCCCCTTCCATATTCACACATGGGACAAGATATGAGGGACCAAAGTCCTGATGTCTATTTCTGTCCTTGAAAAAGACACTGATTTCTCCAACATTAACTGATGATTTATTGCCTTTGAAAGTTGCATTTTTCTAAAATAAAATTTCCACCATCCAATATTCTTTGTGATCCCCAATGGGTTTATCATTATCTTATCCCCATGAATTATAATAAATTAATAAAAATGTTGATTGATTATCTGTTGATTAATTGGTGGATAGTTGCATCATTCAAGGATTGGATTGGTTTGATGTCACGCCCGAATTTCTTTGGTTTGATGGGTATAATTCAACTATAATAATGTGAATTTCATACGTCTCGTCTAGTTTAATTTAAGATGAGATGAGTTGAATTTATAATATTTAATTTAATCCGAGAATAATAATATAATTGAGTTTTACACATTTAGAGATAATTGTAATAATACATCTTTATATAATCAAGTCAGGCGAGGTGAAGATAGTTATATTTGAATTGAATTTGATGGACTAAAAATTAATCCCTACTCGATCTATGATCCTCTTAATCCAATTCAATCGGTAAAAATATAATTTCAATAATAATAATTTTAAATACTAATATTGTAAATTAGGGATGATAGATAGGTACAATTTTAATGATTTCGCACCGTATCCACACTAATTGGGGCGGAGATGAATATAAGTTTAGTAGATAGTGGACATGTGTAGATGTAAAAAGTCATACCCGTCATAGGTAGTTGATAGATTATGGGTTGAAGACCTTACCCGCATGCTCTGCATCCGTCCTTCCACTAACTATTCACTATATAAAATTGTATTATTATAAATTTAGGTATAATTCCAAAGATTATTTTATAAATATTAAGATTTTATAGGACATGTTATGTAATGTAATCAAATATTATGGTATAAACATTTTTAAAATTGAAGTCAACTATTTCTCTATCTCAAATCGGTGGGGTATAGATAAATACAAACGTGTATCGAATAAGTAGTGAGTATCTAGTTAATTAATGAGTGAGATAAATTTAGAAATGTACCAACGTGAACGAATGTGAATTTAAAAGTTTTACCCGTCGTGATGGTGGGTAAATGATAAATACGAAAATATTAAATGAGTATAAGAAAGGAAAGGAGTATCCGCACATACCCTAGTTTGCCATTCCTATTGTAAATAATCTTTAAAAATATATTTAGATAAAAAAAAAAGTCCAAACTTTTCTTACAGATAATAATATATACATTTATAAAATATAATTATTTTAAAAAATGTAACCTCTTGAAAAAATAGAATGGTAGTTGCCTACTGGGAGAGCAGGGTTAGTTACTAAACTGTATTTAATTATCTGAAATCCCGGTAAAGGGGTAAAAATAGCGTACGAGAACCGTATTTTTAAATTTTTACCGGTGTATGAAAATCGTATATTCGTAACCGTATTTTACGGGGAACAGACATCAGTCATTTTCTCTCGAAAGAAAGTGACCTGGAAATAGATTTGAAGGTCGCTACTATAAAATACAAACAAAACAAAAAATATATAAAAATTTAATTTTTCCAATTATCTTCTTTTTTTTATTTGTTTTTGAAGAGCTTCCTGTTTACTCTTTAATCTTCACTGTTCACTTCACTATCTTCCTTCTCAGATCCTTTCAATTTCCTTCGCTAATTTATCTTCTTCTCCGTTTCATGAAGTTTTAATTTGTCGCACGCTTCACGAGGTAAGAAAGTAAATAAGTGAAGCTGTTTTTTCTTCTTCTGAAATTGTTTTTTGTTTGGGTGCTGAGAAAGAGCGAGGATTTCATGCTTGCGTTTCGGTAAGAGTAGATCAATGTGAAAGGAAATGCATTTAGTTGTTTAGTGATGCTGAAGATCTCTAATATCATTGGAGATTTGCCCCACTTAAACCATCTGTTTTCACCCTTTTTCAGCTGATTTGATTGCGATTTTTAGTAAGCTACTCCTGATGATTTTAGTATTGCTTGTTCAGTTTTTCCTGCACAAGTTTACAGCAACAGTGAATATTATAGATGCTGCATATATATATATATATATATATGCAAATTGATCTGTTATTTATATCCTTTTTGAGGTCGTCACTTGTAGAGATGAACGTGGATAGAAGGAGATAATCGAAAATTAGTAAATATAGCTTGTAGTTGCTATGAAGGTTTGAGAAAATGTAAGTTAGTGAAAGTGTTGAATTGCTTTTCATTGTTTCGTAGTTAGCCTTACACTAGTTTGTTTTATTCAGTGTGTGATGGATTCGGAAGATATCTTGCGTGTTGATGGGCTTGATGGGGTTGCTCTTCAAAATGGTGATGATAGACAACTTTGTTTGTCTGGGGACGACAGTGATATTTCAGATAATGTGAATGTTGAGAAAACCTTCCAGACTTATTTGCAGAATGAAATGGATGATAATGGAAAAACTGGGGAAGCTAGAGAGGAATTGGATGACTTTTTGGATAGTAATGGATTGATTGATTCGAAGGTAGTAGATCTTACATTCTGTTTGGGTTCTTCTATTAATGGTTTATATTTGTTGCAGTAACAGTTTATAACCTATCAATGAACAGAACCAGATGATGATACTCAATTAAGAACGAGGTTAAAGTGGTTATATTTTAATTATTTTGATGTTTTGTCATCATCTAATTCATTGACAGTGTACACTCAGCTATCAAATGTAAATCCTTCTATTAATTCCCATTAATCTGAATTTCGTGTTTTATGAGTGTGTCTGTCTTCCTTAGGAAGGGGAAGTTAAAGATAATGCGAATCAATCCAAAACTCAGAAGGTTCAAGGCAAGACCAAGAATGAGAAGCCCTCTGATCCCAAAAATGTCTCTTCTGCTTTAGTGAAGAAAAGTAGAGATGGGAAAAGTGAAAAGGCAACTTCAATAGCTTCGAATGGTGGTTCTCTTGCTACAAATTCACGTCCGACACAACCCCTTCAAAGAAGATCAGTCAATGAAAAACAAGGCAATGCATCCAAGGTCCTACCTGATATCCTTTTCAGTGCAGTTTTCTTTTTAATTTTGCAACTATTACTTCCTCTCTGATCATTGATTCCCCCTCTCTGCTTCTGGCAGCATTCTGAGAAATCTGGTGCACCCTTCTTTGAAGGCACTATGTACGTACTACTTATGCTTATGTTAGAATTTCTTCTCTTTTATCATGCAGCCTTCTGCCTATGTTATTGATTTTAACCAACGTAGAGCCCTGAAATTAGACTTTATGTTTGAGATGATGAAGGATGCTTTCTCCTTCCATTTCTCATCTGTTCTATTGTGTATGATAGAGAGAAACCCAAGCCGAAGCTTCTGAAGAAAGGGCCTATTCATAAAGCTGAAGAAGACGCAGAGTCCTCATATCCTTTACTGTTTGGACTTTTCATTACTACTTCCTGTCTTGGACTATGAGTTGAAAATAGTTTGCTATTTGAGCCTCCTCCTGGCTCGTCTAGAAGTGTCTGTTTTTAATTGATATATTTCTGTTTATCCTTAATCGCTTTGTAGAAGCCCCAAGGCAGCCGATGCCAAACATCGTAGGATTGGTACTCTTCCAAATTATTGTTTTAGTTTCAAGTGTGGTGAACGGGCTGAGAAAAGGAAAGAGGTTGGCTCTTTAATTTATATT
This sequence comes from Hibiscus syriacus, assembly GCF_006381635.1. Lineage (NCBI taxonomy): Eukaryota > Viridiplantae > Streptophyta > Magnoliopsida > Malvales > Malvaceae > Hibiscus > Hibiscus syriacus. The sequence goes on from NW_024061783.1 coordinate 354,459, forward strand.
CCTGATATTTTACATTTTCTATTCTAGCAGCTCTTTTATTTAACTTTTTATCTCTTCTCCGTTGTGTTGTGAAGTTCTACACGCAGCTTGAGGAGAAGATTCATGCAAGGGAAGTAGAAAAGAGCAACTTGCAAGCAAAGTCCAAGGTGTGAATATGACGACTTAAGGCCTGAAATTGTTTATTTCTTATCATAACAACGTTTCAAATTTCTGACAGGAAACTCAAGAAGCTGAGATTAAGATGTTTAGAAGGACTTTGAACTTCAAAGCAACTCCAATGCCAAGCTTCTATCAGGAACCTTCACCTCCTAAGGTGGAATTGAAGAAGGTTTGATGCATAAAAGGCTAGAAATGTAAATGGCATGCTTCTTAATATTATTTATTTACCTATTTCTCCTCTCTTTCTTTTGGGTGTGGGGGGCTGAGAGGCCTCAAATTCGAAACGATGCATATAGTTGCTAAGATTTCTTAAGTTTTTATCATTAGGTTTGCCCACCTTTCCACTTTTACACCTGTCATTCAAGCTTTTGCATGTCTCTGCTCCATCATCCTACAGCAGCTGCTTTCTTTTCTGCAGAGTGCTGCTGCTTGATGCTTGAGTTGGAAGTAGTACCTACCTCTGTGAACCGTTTCTGTTTAGCTGTAGCTGATACATTTAACTTATAACAACTTTAACCGATTGACAATGTTGTGATCATTAGTGAAAGTCTTTCTGAATGAACCTGAGAGCATAAAATTGATTCATATTCCAGATGTGCTGAGATTGATCAATCCCTGTTAGTTATGTCATCTACGCATCTTTCCCTGGAGTACCTTGTACCAGTCACCATGCCCTATTAAACAGTGGCGTGTAATGTCAAAGCTACATTACTTTTAAACACTGTAGCCAAGTAATATCATAGTTTTTGAATGATGTTTTTTAGTTGTTGATGTCATTTATTTACGTGACAGCATGGGTTTTTTAGGACTTTGATTTATCTGCTTTATAAATCTCTTGAAGGGATAACTTTGAATTCAACTGTTTTAAGTTGCCTTGTTCTATTCCTCAGTTCAAAGACCACTCCCCCGGGTGCGCGCGTGTTGTGCATCATTTTAAAATTTTACACTATATTTTTTGCATCTACAATTCTACTTTTTGAGTTTACACAAATTTATCGACCATGGCAAGACTTCACCAATCCTCTATTTTCCTATTTTCTGGGTGTAGATACCGACAACAAGACCTAAATCTCCAAAGCTTGGTCGAAAAAAAAGTTCAAGTCCTTTGGACTCTGATGATACCAGCAATAGTGGTCACCAATCAGGTCGGCCAAGTCTGGGTGAGAGGCCATCGCAGAGCATCTCTGCTAAAGTAATTTCTCCTGTCCATGCTAAGATGCCACAGCGTAAATCCCTTCCCAAACTGCCTTCTCAGAAGACCAGTTTATCCAGTGCAAAAAATAAGGAAAAAGCATCAAAGGCACAAAATCAGGAAAAAGTAACTGCATTGAAAGCAACTACTGCAGGGAAGATAGCCTCTTCTAAAGCATCAAATGAGGAGAATCTGACATTATCCGGTGCAACAAATGAAGAGAGTTATCTCCGGTCCAACAGCAGGAGGTAGTTCCTACAACTGATTCAGGTGAAAGTAAGCTCGACATTGACCGAGGACGACTAGTGATCGAAGAGCAAGGACAACTGGAACTTGTACAAACAAGAGCCTATTGCACTGGAGCATTAAATCATGGCGATGGTTTTTAACCTTTAAAGCGGATGTTCATATACAAAGCTCTGGACTTCATTTTGCCTAAATAAGGACGCGTCTAAGACTGAATTATTTGAATGATCAAGGTATGAAAACTTCTACATGATAGCATATGGTGTTGTCTTCTCCCATATTCAGCAGCTTAGGTCGTTTAGGTTGTTGCTTGCAAAGGTTGATGTTATTAGGATTCTCCATTCCTGTTTGCAGCACTACTCTTATGTCGATCTTTTTACCAAATTGTCATAATTTGTGGTTTGAGGACGGGTTTGTTGAATATATTTTGTAAATTTTGGAGTAGTCTTTCGTCGTCGTTAGATAGTCCGTGATCGAGCAGGGTTTATCCGCTCCATGATCATCATTCGACGTGCCGTAAGTGACTTCAGGTAATACTCACTGTAGGGATAGTATTTATCATTCACTGCCAGAGAGTAGATATACTTGAATATTATTTCATACACCACTGGTTTATCACCCCGGGTGTTGTATATTTTATTATAATAACATTATATATTACAGTACAAAATTCAATTCAAAGAAATTCCCTTTGAACGAATAGTAAATTGTCATATATATATGCATACATGATACTTGTATTAACAGATTTTCCCCGTGATGGGAGAAATTGATGTTACGAAGAAAATGTGAGATCAACAGGTTTTAACAAGCGGCCGTGGTGAAATTGCAAGGGGGGGGGGGGGCATAGGGGAATCGGCCATGAGGTTGCTGCGGTGTGCAAGTATTAGCACCATTGATCTGATGTTCCTCCTCCTCCTCCTCCTCCTCCAGCTTCAGCATTCCATAGATACCAAGCATAAGATGCAATGACATGGCTGCAATTCACAATATTATTATCCCACCGGCTCCACCCATGTAAAATATTTACGGGAGAGCAGTTGGTCGTTTCAGTTAAAATATTTGAAAACTGGCTTAATCAAATTCATTCCATAGACCGTTGACAACTGTTGTTTCGGTGTAAAAATAAATTCCTTATTCTCAATAAATAAATAAAGGAAATAGTTAGTAAAAAAAAGTAAGGGTCGATTCTACAGGGACTTAGAAAATTAAATTTCTGTCTGATTTATTTATGACAGGCGTGAATCAGTAAAAATGGGGAAAAATTTTGGTAAAAAGATATTAAAATAATAAAAGCGATTAAATAAATAAAGGTAATTAAAGTAAAAATAAGAAGATGAAGATTGTGAATAAATTCGGTAAAAGTAGCCTCAAACTTCGCTTTGATTCAATTTCCTTATGATCATCGAATAAGATTTTCTTTTCGGGATTCACGTCGGTTACTTTGTCTACAAGGGTTATCCCCGTGACTCTATCTTGTATACCGAACACCCAAGGCAATCTTTGATTCCGACTTCGATAATTGATTCTAACGACATCAATTGTCGTAGATCAATTACCGTTTAAGTTCGTAGCGTCCGACTCGGATTGTTGCTTCTATAACCGTCAATTCTGATCTCAATTCCCTCTTGGCAAAATTATCTCGCCAAGTGTGTTCACAGGAAGTCGAATTGCTTTCTACAAGCCTAATATTCATCCCACACATTTAATCGCAACAACCTCTTGACCAAAGTCAATATTTGATTTTGAAAAATAAGCGCATAGATTGAGAGAGATATTCCGAAGATATTAAGGGACCGTTTCAATTCTCCCGTTGAAATTGAATCATCGCGACAGCTCTCGGATTTTGAAAAGTTTAGCTAAGCATAACAAAAATCATTCTTAGCATTTTGAAAACAAAGCTTGAAAATAAAAGAAAAAAGTGAAAAACTTGAAAAGTAAAAGGAGAAAACTTTAATAAAACTAGAGAGAAAAGAAGAATGTAATTTGAGTGATGAGTTTAGGCTTACCCCAAGTGGGTATTTATAGTCTCTCAAAGCTTAAAGGATAAGTAAAGAAAATAATACAAAAGATAATTGTTTTTAAATTTAAATTTAAACTTAAACTAGTCTCCTAATGCAACTCTACTCGTCAATCTTCTAGAAGGCGTGCGGATGAAGTCTTCTAGAAACCGCCGCTGACTGGACCTTCTAGAAACTGTCACGTCAGACCGCATCGTGCCCAGAGTCGTGTCCATGTCTCCAGCCGTGACCAAATAATACAAAAAATGCAGAATTCGCCCGTTTTATCACTAATTCTGGAAAGTAAGGACCTGCACGAAAATAGACATAACACAACCAAATCAACAACAATAACTCCACAAAATCGAAGAAATAACGAGTAAAGATTAACTATTCTGAACACTCATCAACCGTCAGTTTCTGTCGTTGACTGTTATGGTGCTGACGTGGTAGTCCATCTGTTATGTTTGAGTTACTAATTTAGTTCATTTGTACGCCACGCTATCCATCACTGTAGACCGTCATGTCAGCACCATAAAGGTCAACGAAGAAATATATTGGTTAAAGTATCATATTAGGCTTATTTTCTAAATTAGAAGGTCACGCCGAGAGAAAAAATAATACGAAAGCCACATTAATATTTTTTAAAATTAGATAGACATCATATACCTTTTAGCTTTAAAATTAATATCAGATCGATCGAGACCGGGTGATAAAAAATCTAACTCATCCTGTATCGTTGTCATCTCTAGTTTGAATTGAACTTTGTTCACTCAAATAGTTGATTGGTTCGATTAAAATATTTTAAAAATTGAGTTCATCTATCTGATTTGATAGAAAAATATTAATTAAATGATTTCAAACAAATTTTATCCACCCATATAAAAACAAGAAAAAGTGGATGGTCGTTTGATCGGTTAACAAATTGGAAATGAAACATTCAGAAAAAATATATATACCAATCGTTAGGTGAAGCTTTAAGAGCTCGATCAAAGTAAGATTGAGCCCTAGCTTCATCTCTATGGTTAGTCCATATTAAATCTCCATACATTGATAAAACTTCCCCATCATCTAGTTTCACCAAAACTGTTCTCTTATAATATTCTTCGGCTTTCAATATATCACCTCGAACCTATATTTAAAATATTCACTTTTGATATCAATTTAATAATACTATTAACAAGGGGTGATCAAGGATATAAAGAGACTAGGCATGAGATTTTTTTGGAAGGGGAGTGACACCCCAGCTAGAGGAGCTTGGGTTAGCTGGAGCCAGATTTGCAAGGGTTAAGGAACTTGATGGACTGGAGCAAAGCTTGTTGTTTATTGCTCATTAAGAAAATTCTAGCAGGAGAAGGCTCTCTCTGGAATTCTTGAGTTAATGCTTACTGTTTTATATTAGCTGATTTCTGGAATGTTGACTGTAAGATCCATTTCAGCTGGATTCTAGCAAAATTGTTTAAGTTAAGGAGTGAGGCTTGGAGGTTGTTTTGCTCTAGCAGCAACATGGCTCAAATTAAGGTCAGTTGGATATGGGATAACACTCGAAGTAGATTAGAGAAGGTTAGCTGGCATCGTCTTCTGTGGTTTCCAGGCCACATTCCTAAATTCTCATTAATCTCATGGATGACAATTTTAGACAAATTGCCTACAAAAGACAAGCTTGCAAGATTTGGTTTGACTGTTGAAGGTTAACTGGCATCGTCTTCTGTGGTTTCCAGGCCACATTCCTAAATTCTCATTAATCTCATGGATGACAATTTTAGACAAATTGCCTACAAAAGACAGGCTTGCAAGATTTGGTTTGACTGCTGACAATGGTTGTGTACTGTGTAACTTTGGTCTTGAGTCTCGCAATCACCTCTTCTCTAAGTGTGTATACGCGAAGGGTATATTGTGTGATGTTCTTCACTCTTGTGGTCTTACCCAAGAGCCCCTATGTTGGAGTGATAATCTCCAATGGATGTTGCAGAACCTCAAAGGCAAATCTCTTATAGTTCATATCCTCAAGCTGGCTGGGACTGGACTTGTTTACTACACTTGGGAGGAACGTAATCTCAGGCTTTTCAGAGGTTTGGCTCCGTCGATTAAAACTATTGTAAGTAGAATTAAAGATGTTGTGAGAATTAAATTGTATAGAACTCATATGAACATATTAGATGTTGTAAATTGGTAATTGTGTATAGCTTGGGGTTTGTTATAAATGTCTAGGGGATATATGTTGTGTAGCAGCTTGTCTGCTTCTTTTTGGATAAATAAATTTTGTTTATCCAAAAATAATAATAATATTATTAACCATAAAATAAACTTTTATCAATCTATAATTTTTTTGCAATACTATTAACCTATAATAGTCTTCAACTATTTATTATGTTCAAAACTCATCATTCTTTATTAAAATATTAGCAGTCATCTAAGTTGGGCATTAGCATACTGACTGAGGTATGATAGTCGTTCAAGATTATGAGATCATATTTTATCCTATATCACTCAATAAAGTACAACTCAGATTCCTGTCAATTTTTTAACAGAAAATGACGAGTTTGGAACATAATGAATAGTCGGGTGATCATTTTGTAACTTTCAATAGTAAAGGGACTAAAAAACAACTCCCTATAGTTGAAGGACTATTTTTTAAATTTTAATTATCGATGGACTTAATAAAGCAATATTTTATAATCAATGGACCATTTATATATTTTACCCTAGATTTTAATGGTGTTAATTATGTGAACTAGTTAAGATTAGTGGCAATATATTGGTTAGATTTTAAATTTAAACAAAATAGAGAGATCAAAACCATAATTGGACCTTTATGATTCTCACCTCTTTCAAGAATTTAGCATAGTTTGCAAGAAGAATGGTCTCTCCGGGTTAAGTTTCGATCATGTTTTGGTAATAATCATCAACCATGTGTTTTCCTTCACGGTAATCTCCAAACCCCTGAGCTGCACCACCCTTGCTACCGACATCGCCGCCGGCCAGCGACAACGTCGGTGAGCTGACACTATCAGCCCCTTCTTCCTTAAACGAATCATGAGCCCCTAAAGAACGAGTACTACTAAGCGGACTATTCTTCTTGGGGATCGCAGTTTGCCTCATGTTACCATCTGAGGGTGTTCTTTGCATCCTATTGTGTGACGAAGCCGTCACGGTAATCGGCTTCGACCGGTGACCCGACTCGGCCACCGCCGAGCCATGAGGAACGCACAGGATGGGTGTCGATGAGCTTCGTAGAAGCTTGTTTTTTCTCTGTGTTCTCTGGAACCCTTAGGGGTTTCAGAGAATGAAACAAAAGGAATGCATTAAAAGGGGGAAAAAAAAGAAACTTCAAGGTGATGAAACAGACAAGAAAACAACGTAGGAATATGTGTTTGTTTCTCGTGTTTCATTATATATGCATCTTCATGGTAGAGAAACAAGGGCATGACTTTTGCCCTATTTATCTGGTTGAAACGAAATGATCGGCGATTTCTTTGGCGTCCTTTTATGTATGTATATAACCCTATTTCTCTCTTCTTTCACGCTTAATTTAACCCTATTTCTCTCACATCATCTGCTATCTGTTTTCGGTTTTTAGTTTCTACTTACAACCCAATTACTCAATGTTAAAATTGGCAACAAGGCAGCGGGGTTCTTGTACTTCAAAAAAATCATGTTACCGTATTATTTTTCTTCTAATTTAGAAAATAATTTAAATTGATTCTTACATCAACGTTTTTTATCATTGACCGTTATAATACTAACAAAATGATCCGCTGATGTGACAATACAGGTTGGCAAATTAACATGATGAATAACATGAGATATTAACTAAATTAATAACTAAAATATATCAAATAAACTATCACATCAGTACAGTGAATCACCATATTAACACCATAAATTAACACGACAAAATTATAATGGTCAACGACAAAAATATTAATTAAAAAATCACATTAAATTTATTTTTTTAATTCAAAGGTCACATCAAAAAAATATGAATATCGATTTGCTTTTTTTTTTAATTAGGATAACCTCTGCTTCTTTTTTTTGTCCTCAAAATTTAAGTGATTCAAATTTTGTTTTTCCTGGTCTTAGAAGTTTATGTCATGATCCGTTGAAATAATAAAAAAATGAGTAAAAAATAAAGGATTTATAAATATATTTTTATTTACCTAAATCTATGTGTACGCCTTTTCCCTTAAAAAAATATTTATATATTCAAAATTCACTATCATAAATTTAAGAATATAGATATTGATTCATTAAAAAGTAAATCAGTTTTATTCAGTTTCATAGAATTTAACGGTATGGTTAATAACTACATTAAATATTAAAATAATCATTTTAAAAATAATTTTTTTAAATAATTTAAATAAATTAGATAACTCTCAATCTTTCAACATTTAACATTCACGTCATTAATATCTATGATGCTCGAACCGAATAAATTACTTAGTTCATGCTTTTGAAAAATAAATAAAGATACAGAAAACACAACTTCTTTACTTTCCTCTCGTTTTCCCTCTACAAAAATAACATAAATGTTAAATATACATTACATGAATATAAACATAGCTAAAATTGTCAAAAACACAGACAAAACCTGAGATTTTTGGACGTCATCCTCGTAAAGCCGCTAAATGATTTGTGCCCGATCTTCAGTTGATAAGCTAGAAGAAGCTCGAATATCATGGGCGATATAACTTATTCCCGCATTTGCATTTCCAGGAAAGGTGATAATAGATATCATCGTCACGTTCATCATGGCCTGAAGCTTTGGGTCTCCTTTTATATCATTAGGCTGAATAACCAGAGTCGCCATGCACGGCCTGCAACTCGAGCACTTGTTCACGCACCTTGGCGGCCTTGAACCCACCTGTAGCTTCTCTTTCTCATTGAAATTACCCGTTTCATAGCTCGAAAACCCCAACACAACTGCCGGAAAAAAAAACATCTAATTACAAATAAGCATTAAAGGAGTGGAACAAATGGCATGAACATTTATGCTCTTATTATCACCTGGTTTTGAAAGACAGAACAGCATGGAAGAGACGAAGATTGCAGCAATGGTAAGCTTGTTTTTATGGTAACATGATGGAGCTTCCATCAAGCTTTAACCTGGGTTTTTTCCTGAAACTTTTAGCTGTTGGCTATAGGAAGAACAACAGGGAAACCAATTGTCATGGAAGGCAAAGATTTGATTCAAGTGGATGAACATAAAGATTTGATGGTTTATTGCAGGTTAGCATAAAAGACAAAACATATGTCTTAAGGGTGTTTGGTTCAAGGATTAATGTTTGGTTGGTCGGGAATTTCATTCTTGGTAATGTTTTATTACCAATAATATATTTTTTGGATATATTACCGGAAATGTCATTACCTCTATTCCCTTAGGTATTGTAACATTACCGGCGTTTTGGACTAAAATACCCTTAAATTTTTATTTTTTAAAAAAAAATATCATTCTTCTGTCATTGAATAATAAAAATTCTACGAAGATTAAATTACAAATTTATCCTTAAATTATTTTAGATTTACAAAAAAAAATCTATAATTAAAATTTTATATAAAGTTCAGGAATTACAAATTTTTTTATCCTTTCATTAAACATTTTTTATATTTTTATTTTTGTAAAAAAAATTATATAAATATTATGAATTTAATTTTTTTAAAGAAAATATATAAATATTTTACAATTAGTAATATTATACAAATATATAATAAGGAAAATTTGGTCAAATATACATTTCAATAATCTTTTATTCCTTTAACCAAACACAATAATCTTACATTCCTGTTAAATCAACCAAACACAATAATCTTACATTCCTGTTAAACCAACCAAACACAAAATACAGCATTCCCAGTAATCCTATTCCCTGGTAATCTTTTATTCCCACAAGTAATCTTTTATTCTAACTAATAATCCTACATTCCGTACACCAAACAAAAAATGATCCGAGAAAATTTTTGGCAATAGGAAAGTGAAAGTCACACAAAATAAGTTAAATCTTGCTTCAGTACTGATGTAACAATTGTGTTCTACTGTTGTTGACAGCAACTCTGTATACAAAACTGTTTTGATTTGTAAGATATTGTCCGATTCCAGACGCTAGTTTATAAGTACCTATTGATGATTGATGGTTCGAGACAAAACATACATTGATTGAACTAGAACTAATTCTTACTCCTGCAAATCTTTGATGTGCATGAATTCTATAGCAAGGCTTAAGCTTTTAACATTTATGAGATGATATGAGTGGGAATCAAGCATGAGTGCAATCTGCAAGGCCAAGAAAGAAGAGTACAAGTGAAAAGAAATGATATAGAGTGAAGTCATTGATTTATCCAAGCAAAAGACCAAAACCCCTTCGGTGATTTGATCAACACTTTTTAACTGAATATCTCTCTATTTAGCATTGTTGATTTATCCAAGCAAAATACCAAACTCCTACGATTTGATCAAATTGACACCCTTTAACCGAATATCTCCCTTTTTAGTATTGTTTGTTCTATATTTCTCGAAGTGGCACCCTTTTGACTAAGGTGACGAAAGGCGCATCCCCGGGAACGCGTTTTACCTTTATTTTGCTGATTCAGTTGCCACGTGTGAAAGGCGCATGCCCGAGGACCCGCCTTTCATTAAATGTTTTAAATGCCCATTCAATTTTTCCCCAACTACCCCTCCTCCTCCCCTATATAAACCCTCTCAACCCCCCTCATTCTTCACACCAAAATATTTTTTTCCTTTCTTATATAACTCAAATTCTCCAAATCTTTGAGTTTTAAATTTCTTATTAGTGGTAAGAAATTTATTTTTCAGTTATTTTTTTAAAATAGTTATTATATTTTATATTAATATAAATATTTTTTGAATTAAAATAATATTTATAATTATTATTATTTAAATTTATTAATTAATTATTTTTTGTGCTATTATTTTTGTCTACAGTTATAATGAAAAGTGAAATGCTGCTGCGATTGGATGCTGACCATATCTCCAGACATTTTAGCGATATGGTATATTTTTTATAATTAATGTTAATATTATTATTATGTTTAATTTAAATTTATTATGAATTTATATTAATTTAATTTTATAATGTATATTATTTAGGATATTGATCGTATTTTAGAGACATTTATTAAAAATCCACATATACCGACACCGGAACGTATTTTGCCATTTTGGCTTCTGCGGGTTCGGATATATTGCAACAATCATTGGCGGTTGCAAACTCGAACCTGTCCTAATTTGCATTGATTGAGATGTGGAGGCCCGAGACACACTTTTCACCTTCCATGTAGAGAGGCTACAATTACATTGGAGGATGTCTCTATGCATCTGGGGCTTCCCGTCGACGGAATATGATGTGTGGTATGGCGGATGGTGATTGGCAGTCAATGTGCATGATTATCTTGGAGCTCCGCCAGAGTTTATGGAGGTAGAATAGCTTATCTTGGTTGAAAGTTAATTTTGAGGTTTTAAATGAAAATGCTTCAGAGGATCAAGCAAAGGCATGTGCTCGGGCATATATTCTACGATAATTGGAGGAATATTGATGCCCGACAAATCTCGCAACCAGGTGCATTGTATGTTTTGCGGCATCTGATCGATTTTGATGAAGCTGGAAGATAGTTGGGGCTGCAGTTTTGGCATTTCTCTTTAGAGAAATATGTCGGGCGACGAATTATAAGAAAAGTGCTATCGGTGGATGTCTCCTGCTTCTGCAATCATGGGCGTGGTTCTGCATGCCTTTCTTATGTCCGATCGTGAATGAACCATACGTATTCCCCTTATTGTTGAGGTAATTATCGAACTAAATTTTGATTTAAATATTTAATTAAATAGGGTGATATTTAGTTTATATTATTTCATAAGTGGTCGATGAAAAGAAAGAACCATAGAAGTATACCTACTGGGTTAGAGGAAATTCGTCTACTTATTGATACAAAAGCTGGGTCTGAGGTATGTTTTTACACCTGTTTAAATATTAATATTTTAATTTAAAATGCTAGATATAATTAGAATATTTTATTTATTTGAATTGTATATTTATATTTCAGTTTCAATGGATACCTTATGCAAGTGATGAAGTGAAGGCTTGCATCCCACCCCACCTTGGTGGGTCATTAGAGGTTTGGATATCGGTTATACCTCTTGTATGTTATGTTATTATTGAGTGGCATCCAGTTGATCGCGTGCTCCGTCAGTATGGTTGTACGCAATATATTTCTGCAGCACCTAGGAATTTAGACGACGTGCATAACATAGATAAACGAGGAAAGAAAGATGTTAACTGGGTGGTGAGACACAAAGATTGGATTGCGCTTTGGGAGAACCGGTATGCACAGTTGGCCCCTCGACAATATTACGCTGAAACTGGTCATATGGTTACGGATAACTATATAGGCTGGTTTAATGAAAATGGGAAGTCGTTTCTACTTTAGGCAGAAGCACGAGAGGTTACCATTCCTAGGCGCCGAGAAAGACGCCAACCGTCTCAATATCATCGTCCTCCGATGCATGGACGGAGAGAAGGTGCTACCGGTTCTGCATCAGTCCCACCACAACATCCTTATCCACCGATGTCACAATGATATATGCCCAGTCCTCCACTTCAGATGCCATCTCCTCAGGGGTATATGCCAAGCCCACCAGTTCATATGTCATCTCCGCAGGGTTACATTCCTAGCTCGCAGGGTTACATGCCTAGCTCGTAGGGTTTTATACCATATGGAGGTGCAAATACGACTATGTTTAATGATCCAGCATATGGTTCATATGCATCTTATTTGGCTGGTGGTGCTTCTCCTCAGACACCTCAATCTCCATATGGATCACAGACATCGATGCCAATGTTTCCACAGTTTTCACAGTTCCCGGGGAGCGATGAGATGGTTACTAGCACTCCTCCATGGTCGTTATTTTATACAGGCCCTTCAGCCCCTTCAGCGTCATCTACGCCAAATGAAGAAAATGCCGATGATGATGATAGTGAAGATGAGGAGACTGAAGAACAAGTTCCACAAAGAAATCCTCCGCGAAATAGACAACCATCGCCATGTGGAACTCATTCGAGAAGACGATATCGGTGATCCAGTTGTATTTTAATGTTATTTAAATAGTTATATTTCATAAATTTATGTAATTTGGTTATGTTATTTAAATGTTTCATGGTTGTTACTGCCAATATTTTTAATATTATTTTTATTCAAATTTAACATTAAATGTTTAATAAATATTTTTAAAATACAAATTATAGTATTAGAAATTTAAAATTAAAATACAAATAATATTATTCAAAATTTAAATTTAAAATTTAATTATAGTATTCGAAATTTAACATTAAATTCAAGATTCCAATTGTATTCAAAATTAAAAGTTATATTTCAATTATAGTTCACAGTACTTAAATTGAAATTAAATTTATCCATACATGATTTTATCATTAACATATATTAAAACGTATACATTAAAATCAACTTATCACTTCAAATTTATTCGTAAAAACATGTCGATGCTCATTCCATACAATTTCAATGCCACAATAAACTTATCACTTCACATTTATTCAATTTATCCATAACATTTTATCTAATTTATTCAAACTTCACATAACGTTTTAATTTAAGTTATGAACTTAAATTTATATATATAATTTTATCCTTAACTTGCTGAACTTCCAAAAGAAGTTAAATTTCTAATATTTAAATAGATGTTTTTGTTTCTAATATTTAAATGTAATTGCATTTTCTATAATTTCTCAATGTATAATAATAATAACAGATTAAATGTGTAATTATACTAAATTTATTAACTTATGCATCAATATTTTGGTTAAATAATAATAACATATGACTAGATTGATAATATTTAAATAATTAAGTGATCAAATTAATAAATCGACAATCAAAATAAAAACTAATAGTATAACCATACGTATAATATAATAATTTTATACATTTTTCATATAACTACAATGAAATAAAAACTAGTTTTCATCTGTTGTTCTATCCGATTAATGTGGATAATACACTCTACCTTTAACATACATTAAAAAAATAGATTCGATAATTATTAATTTATAGCTGAAACAATTTACATAATATATTACTAATTTATAATAACAATAAAAATAAAATTTTTATTATTAAAAAAATACTGCGTGGCAACTGAATCAGCAAAATAAAGGTAAAGCGCATCCCCGGAGATGCGCTTTTCACACGTGGCATCTAACTCATCGTAAAACCAGATAAAGTGCGTCCCCAAGATGCGTCTTTCGCCACCACAATCGAAAAGGTGTCACTTCTAAAAATATAAAACAAACGGTATTAAAAATGAATATATTAAATTAACGGGTGTCAATTTGGTCAAATCACCCCTCGATTGTCAGAAATAAGTTAGAAAGTGTCGGATAGTGTTGCCATAATACATCATTTTATTTATTAGGATGAGTCCTATCGACAGCAATAACTCACTGGCTTACAGTAACCGGAAGTGACACTTCCTTATGGAATGGCTTTAATTTGATTGATGACCCACTTTGTACTTCCTTTAACTTGGCAGTTGGCAAAATAGTAATTTGAAAGTTGAGAAACAAAGCTTTGTCATTTGATGTCATCTTTGGAGATGATAATGAACTCCAGGGTGATAATTTGAAGTTTTATTACAATGGATTGAGAGGTTACAGTCGACAGTTCAGGCAGATGACACCAGCAAAAACAAGGACTTGGTAAGAAAAAATCCAATTGATGAAGCTCAAAATCCCCAACACTTGTCAACTTAACCAAAAAATCTGCCACCAGATTGTCCAGTCGAAGACACATGTTGGAAACGAATATTCCAATCTCTCTATACAAGATCGGTAATGTGAACCATGATAGAACTAGTGTCTCGATGGGTTCCTCTGTCAAATCTATATTTTACCAACGGTTGAAAACAGGGACAGAACCACTTGGTGGTTGGGAGAGGCTCTTGTCCTCCTAAACTTTTTGGTATAATAACAATTTAGGTTCTTTTTAGTTTAAAAATTAGTCAAATAAGATCTTTATTCCTCCTAATTTTTAGATTCAAATATTCAATAGATCCTTTAAAAAAAGACGATTGCTCCCTTGATGTTTGATCCTAGCTCGTGTCAGGTTGAAAAACAAAAGCAAGTGATTGGAATGACAATTAGTTAATGGAAACATAGATGTTGAAATAATCCATGAAACAAAAGATCTATTAAATATTTGAATCTTGTGAGGAAGTTATTGCAAAGGTTTTGGTTGAAAATGGGTAGGGTGAGCCAAAATGATCATATCTAATAGGATAAACTACGTATTTAGTATCTAAATTTTAATTTAAAAAAAATCATATCTAACATTTAATTTTTGTTCTATTTTAGTACCTCATCGTTAAAAATTAAACATGTTTAGTACAAAACTATCAGTCATGGTTCGTTTTACTACCTAAACTTTCATTTTTTTTCCTTCAAAATTTAATGTTAAGTTTTAAACGTTATGTGCAGTTTTAAAAAATTTGAAAGTTTAGATACTAAAATGGAATAGAACTAATAATTTTGGTACTAAATACGTGGTTTGCCCTTCCTAATATCAACCCCACCTTCATCTATTCATCCATTGGCCATGTTGGGTTTAACGTAATTATCAAATCTTTTCCAACTATCGTTTATATTGTAAATTAACTTTATTTTTTTAAAATTATTTTATCTAGTTTTCGAATTGTCGATATTATATTATTAGTATTTTTTTCTTCATAATTTAGTTGTTGATTTAAAGGATATATATCAATTTAAATTTAATATAGAGTATATTTAAAACACATACATACCCAATCTGTGGGGTAAATTTTAGATAATGTGTTTGAATTTTTTATTGGCTTTAATAGTAGTTGGTTAAAATTAGAGGTGGTAAATGGGTCATTCGGATCTGGTTTGGGTTGAGTAATTTCGGGTCTATATTAAATTCAATTTAATTTTGTTCAGATCTGGTTCGATCTATTTCGGGTGTACGGTGAATCAGATCGGGTCAATTTTCGGGTAGGATATTATTGGATCGGTTGTTTTCTGGTTCGGATCAATATTAAATCAATTGATTTTTTGATCGGGTTAATATCGGGTCGGATCAATATCATATTAGCTGATTTCCGATTTAGGTCGACCTTTAAATCTAGTCAATTCGGGTTGAATTGGTTATGAGTCTGATCAAAATCAAGTATATATAGAATAATTTATATATACTTGTAAAAATATGTCTTCTTATTTGTTAGTTTTATCATTTATGTTTAATTTCAACTCTCAATCGTTTAATATTTTAAATTAAATCATAATTTAGAGATGATAAATTGATAATTAGACACAAATACGATCCTATAATACATGTTAGAATTTATAATCAAAATTTTATATTGATCTCGGATGAAAAGTTTTTAATGAGAACTATTTGATAAAGAAATAATTTTTTTATTAAAAAGTTTATTTCCAATTATAAATTTAATATTTTTATTAAATTTTAAAAAATAATACATAACTTTATTTGTTAATACTTTATACTATTTTCATTATAAATCTAATGTTATTTCCTTTGTTTTAGTTGTTTTTTATTATTTTTATTATAAATCTAATATTTTTATAACAAGTATGATAAGTAAAATTTATTTATTACTGTTTTCAACCTTAGATTCTTACTTTTATATTCCTCTTAAACTTTCTATTATTTTATTATAAATCTAATATTTTTAATAAATTATCAATTTTATTTAAATTAAATTATTATTGAAAATAATTTTTATTGTTTAATAACTTTTATCAATTTAAATATGTTTGGGTTGTTTTCGGGTCAGGTTAAATTTAGTTCGGGTTGCTTTAAGATCGAGTTTCTTTTGGTTCGGGTTAATTTCAATTCGGATTGCTTTAAGTTCAGGTTAATTTCTGTTTTGGTTGATTTCAGTTTAGCTAAATTTTGGATCGAGTATTGGATCAAATTTGATTATAATGTTTGAGTTAATATCGTGTATTAGGTTAGGTAAATCGGTTCGGGTAATCGTGTTCATGTCAAATTTTCCATGTCTTGTTTAAATTATTTTTGATATAGTATAGTTTAAGACGTACAATAATACTCGAATATAAATTGGGACGTGGAGTGCAAAACGTCTCCATGTTATATATATATATTGGTTTTTTTTGGATTTAAGGTTTAAGGTTTATATTTAAGATTTAAGGGTAAGAGTTTAAGGTTTAGGAGTTATGTATGATTTAGAAGTCAGAGTTTAGGATTTAGGGATTATAGTTTAAGGTTTAGGTGTGATTTAGGTGTTAGATATTAGGATTTTAAGGATTAGGATTTAAGGATTAGGATTTAAAGTTTAGGGGTTGGATTTAATTTGGACTATTATTAGAAAAATAAATAAGAAAAAAATAAATAAATATTGAGAGACGCATTGCACTCCATGCGTCTCCCTCAAATTGTATTGTATCAAATACCCTATTTCAGAAAATAATTACAACTTACCATTATTCGAGCAATTATTTCAGAAGATAATTTGATAATGCAGAGCATATTCAAAAACGTAAAATTTAAGCTAGGTCCCTGCAAAATTGTGACTTTAAAAAAATTACACTTTACCTCAAAAATTTATACTCTTTAAAACGGTTCTTTTTTGCCTTTGGCCATGGTTCAGACTTAACTTGAAAAATAGACACTGTATGAAATTTGATCCAGGGACGAAGTCAAAAAAAAATTAGTTCAAGGGACAAAAGTATAATTAACAGTAGAATATGGAAGAAAAAATCAAAATAAATCAAAATTTAAAAGCCTAAAAAGGTAATTGTCTCAGTATTCTTAATGATAAAAATTGGGGGGGGGGACAAGGGCCCCAAGTTCCTATGTACATCCGTCCCTGATTTGGTCCATACATCCACGTCAGATTTGAGAAAGCATTTGACGTTTAAACTAGGGGTTAGATTAAGGGAAAGACTTAATTGATATTTTGAGGATACAATTATAATGTTTTAAAATTTAGAAACTAATTTAGATTAAAAAAAACCATAGTTTAAGGATGACTATTAGAATTAACCCTATAAAAGACCTAAACCGTAATTCAAAGTTTTGGGATAAAACTCTATTTTGAAAATCGGACCGGACCGACCGGTTTAACCGGGAACCGTTGCTTAGTCCGGTTCAATCTAAACCGGTTGAACCGTTATTAGTGAACCGGCCAAAACCGCTGAACCATTCGAACCGGACCGGCTGAAAACCGGGAAAAACCGGGAAAAATCGGGATTTTTTTTTTTTTTTTTTAAATTAAACCAAACAACGTCGTTTGTTAACTAGCCAAGTCGAACTCGAGTATTGCTGAGCTCGACTCAAACTTGAAAACTTTAAAAGTAAGCTAAACTCAAAACACAAGCTAAAATTATCAAGTTCAACTCAAACTCGAAATATAATATTGAAACTTGAACTTAAAAAGGCTTGAACTAAAAAAAAATTAGAAGCTTGATTGAAGCCTAAAATTCGAGCTTGATTGAAGTGAAAGAATAGTTATATAATTATAGTTATATAATTTTGTTATGATTTTTTAACCCCAAATTTATTTTTTAATTATAGTTATATAATTATATTATTATTATATGTTTTACCTTAAATATTATGTTGTAGTTAATATGAATCATTGTTTCACTTGATTTTATGATTTTAACTTATATGTTATGACTTGCTTTGAATATGACTTGATATAAAAAATTATTTTATTAATATTTTTGGTATTTTTATTTAATTTTTTAAATAATTATGACGTCGTCCGGTTCTTCTGACCGGTCGGACCGATTCGACCGATTGAACCAGTGAACCGGTAGCATGACCGGTTCGCTAACCGGTCTGGTTCTGAAAACCATGGGATAAAAGGAAATTGGTTTTGCTCTCCATAATATAAGCATACTTGAACAACTTTTCTTGAGATTAAAAGTTATGAATATAATGTGAATTGAATTTAGATTTTTTTTAATATGAGGTAAATACAAGATAATATTTGTTCGAAGATAACACTCAACCATTTGAAATTGAACGTTCACACCCCTGACATTCCTGGTGCTCAAACCCGAGACCTGAAAGAATAAAAATAATTTCTTTACCACCAAGGTCGATTAGTTCGTACGTGAATTAAATTTAGTTTGGTTAGTGGATATAAGCTTAGCCATATTGTATCAAATTACTAAAAAAATTATAAACGATTAAGATTAAATTTTAATTTATAAAATAACTAATGAATTATTTTAACTAAAATTTAAGTTCATGATGGAATAACTTTAGAATTTCTTTCATTATTCACATTGAATAAGCTATCTTTAATAAGGTAAAATTATATTGCAAGCCATTTCCCCACCAATGAGAATTCTATAGACCCTACATATGGACAGTAGGGTTGATGGTAATTAATGGTAATTACGACCTATAATAATTCAATATTCTTGAAATAAATTTTAAAACACTCATTTTTAAGTTGGAAAATCATACTTTTCATAATTTTTTTAAAGAATAGGATAGAGTGCATAAATTATTTAAATTATTTTCCATTCATACATAAAAAAATATTAAATGTTTAGACATGTTCTATCGAGAGATGGCAAACGGGTATAATTTCGTGAATCTCGCACCGCACTCATTCTATTTGAGGCTGGGATGGGTATAAGTCTAGTGGGTAGTGGGCGGGTGTGGATGTAAAAAGTCATATCTACCGTGGGCAAAATAAGTGATGAGTTTGAGACCTTACTTGCCCCGCATCCGCTTGCTCACCCACCATGTAAATTTTGGATTATTATGAATTTAGGTATAATTTTAGAAACTATTTTGTAAATTTTAAATTTTTATAAGACATGACTTGTATTTTAACCAAATGTTACGGTATAAATATTTTTAGAATTGAAGACCGTGACTTATATAATTTGAGAGGTTGCAGTCAGTTGGATATCGACGAATACATGCGGGTACGAAATGGATGGTGGGTAACCAATTGGGTAATGGGTGTGGGGTGGATTTGAGAATATACCTACATGAGCGGGTGTAGATTTAAAAAAAATTATCCATCGTGAGTGGTGAGTAGCTGATGGATACAAATTATTAGGTGGGTATGAGGATGAGAAAAAAAAGTATCCGCACCGTCCCGCCCGTTTGCCATCCCTAATTCTATCTCATATCTTCTTTTATATTAATAATATATTAATATCATTGTAGTTTATGTACTTAAAAACACAAATTTTTACCAAAATCATTGGAGAGTCTTGTGTCCTATGAGTATGATAACACCAAAACATAGATTGTGTACGTGCAATATATTTATCGTGAAAGAAATACGAGTATTGATCGACATTAGATGTCAATTATATGATTAAGAACGCTCGTTTTTCAAATTATACATTGATAATTCTTAATTAGTCGATTTTTTTGGCCAAAGTTTTTATCATTCAATGCATCAAGCTTTGGCTTTACTGCTGCCGGCTGTAAAAGTAAAATGCAGCCAATGAGACAACACAATAGCAGCAAGGCTAGTGTTGTTTCAAGCTCTGCCATTAAAGAGATACAACTTTTTTCTGGGCCGAATCACAAAGTCGGCTCAATAACCAACTACCCCGTATTAGATTCTTGTTCAAAATGCCAACTCAAAAGTTGAAAATTCCCGTGCCATAACACACCTAAATAACGATTTTTTTTTCAATGAAAAAAAATTATGCCGTTCACTATTTTAAATACGTTTTATATCATGTTTTGAGCTCATAATTCGAGCATATTTGGTACAGTAAACCCTGTTTTCTTCTTCGAAAGTCGAATAAGTCGGACGAGCTAGCTAGTGAACATTATTGTACATACTGGCATTGTGAAAGGGGATTGTCAAAAACATTATTATTAATTTTCTTGTTCTTTCTTTGTGGCCACGAACCTAGTTCGTTCATGGTGTAAGTAGTTGAAAATCATAATTGCAAAGTAGTTATTACTAGGGGAGACAACTCATATATAATTTGTCTTTCTCACACGGCAAAACACCACATTTCAAACCTCACCACTTCCATATTTATGATATCTCTGCACACTTCTCTTTAACAAGTCTTTCTATCCCCCCCCACAAAAAAAAAATCAAATAACATGGTACAATCAAAGAAGTTCAGAGGTGTCCGGCAGCGTCAGTGGGGCTCTTGGGTTTCAGAAATTCGCCACCCTTTACTGTAATATTTATTAATCAACGACATTTATTACGCTACATGCGTGTATATACGTGTTATGTCTGTCTCTGTGTGTTCTTTTTTTTTGTAAAGTGTTTTAGATGTTTGCAGGAAGAGGAGGGTGTGGCTCGGGACATTCGAGACGGCCGAGGCGGCTGCGAGAGCGTACGACCAAGCTGCGATCTTGATGAACGGGCAAAATGCAAAGACCAATTTCCCCAAACCACAACTTGATGGTGGTGGTGGTGACACAAATGTTGGTGATGATGATGAGTCTCCATTGCCTCCCAACGCACTATCTGAGCTTTTGAATGCTAAGCTCAAAAAGTGCTGCAAAGATCAATCTCCTTCTCTTACTTGCCTTAGGCTCGATACCGATAATGGTCATATCGGGGTGTGGCAGAAACGTGCCGGGAATCGATCGAGTTCGAATTGGGTCATGAGGGTGGAGCTCGGGGGTAATAATAACAACAAGAAGGTTAATACGCCGGTGTCGGAAGACGGGACGGCACTGTCGTCGGGGTCGTCGTCGTCTTCGAACATGGCCGAAGAGATCGAAGGTGGAAGCCTAATGGGAGAGGAAGATAGGATTGCGTTGCAGATGATAGAAGAATTACTCAACTGGAATTCTCCTAGTGGAGTTTAATAAGTGTTATAGCCAAAGTCATATATCCTTGGAATAGCTTGTAAATTATGGGGGAAAAAAGTTACTCCAGTCTTTTGCATTTTCACCCTTTCAAGGTAAAAAAAAAAAGAACCATTCATATCTTTCATCTCCGCATGTAAAAAAACTGGTGCTGTATGCAGTATCTTACTCGGTAATTGTGAAATTTTACTATATGAAGATCAGCACCTATACATCTGCTTAACCATACAACCCTAATCCAACCTCTATTATATGGTCTAATTCTTGTTTTAGTCCCTCTACTGTATAGTCTGGTCCAATTTAAAATAAATTACATGTGAAGTCAAGCTCATTCTATGTCCCCCATTTGTCGTGTATATTTAACAACATGGTCCCTCAAGTCCAATCCAAACTTTTTTCCCCTTTGCGTCATCAACACGAGAGGAATCAATATTCATATCTTAATTTAAAAGATTCAAAATTAATATTTAAATGATTGTACGAATTAATTACGTTAAATTAATACGAAAATTTTGATTATTGTAAGATAAAGAGTTATAGCATAAAATTAAATTATTGGATGGGATGTTTTTGAAAGCTACTGCACAATGAGTAATAAATCTGATTAATTGAGATTTCTTTTCGTGATTGTGCCTCTCTTTCCATTATAGAACATGAGAACGATGCTTTAAGAGTCATTATATGAAGTCCCTCCAATTTCCCTATCCTATATACAAACATGGCAACCCAAATTCTGTCTCCCAACACTAGAAAACGAATCGAAAAGATTGTGAAAGGCACAGAAAAAAATATTTATCGAGTTTTGCGTTTTAAATTATGATGTGATTTGTATGTAATTTCGTGGGCTTAATACCAAAATAAGTGTCCAAACTATACTATTTTTTTTAAATAGGTATCTAACGTTATAAACGTTACTCATTAAGATGTTCGGACCGTCGACGGTGTTAATTTACTCGTTAGGTGACAATCTGGTAAATTTAAAAATTTTATTTAAAATTAATATATATATTTAAAAAACACATTTTTAAATAAACCTGAAACTTTGAAAACCTTTATTTCAACCCCTAAATCTACACCAACCGCCGCCTTTTTCCGTAAACGAAGCTTCACCCGACCTCCCCTCCCCCCCGACGACCAAAACCCCTATGAAATCATGACTGATCGATGGTTGATTGAAGACGAATCGAAGTTTTATACCCCGTGAACCCTAGGTTGAAAATCACGGTCCCACACGATTACGAAGGCCAACCGGTGACAAATACGACGGCATATGACTAGGAGGATGGCATGGACTACGTCGACGAAGGTTGTCGTGGCCGAAAAGGGTGGCGGCGGGTTGAGGTTAGGATTTGGGGATTTTAGGGATCTGGGTGCTATTTTATAATTTAAGAGAAATTAGGGTTTTTTTATAAAAAAATAATATTTAAAAAAAATTTAAAATCACCAGATTATGACACATGTCACTTAACGGGGAAAATTAACACCGTCGACGACTTGAGCACCTAAATGGGTAACGTTTGCAACGTGAGACGCCTGGATGAGTCGAAAAATAGTTTAAGCACCTATTTGAGAAAAGTAGTACAATTTGACCACTTATTTTTGTATTAAGCTTAATTTCATGCAATATTATATTTATTCCGTTAACTTTTGATTGAAAATACAGATTCATATAAAAGAATATTATATTTGTAATAACCTTAACCTAATAAAAATAACTCGACAAAGAATAATCCTATAATTTGTGTAAAGCTTTATATCTTCAAACCCTTGTAATTATAATATTATAGTGCTTTTTTTCCTAATTTTCTAGAATTTTTTATATAAATTTTTTATTATTTTTTATTATTTTTGATCATGTTTGTTTAAGTTATTGTATACAATAATTTGATGAATCTAGAAGAAAGAATAAGAAAATGGCATGATGAAAACGAAACACACTTTCTATTTAAAGATAATACGATTTTAAATGTGGAAATATATATATAAAGATGTGATTAGAGCCTATGAGAGACGTCGGCATTGAAAACCCTAACTACTTCAAAATTTCTGTAGCCAATGGTATGAAGACAACTAACCACATATGAAGACAACGACATCCATATTCTCACCAATGAAACAATCTAACCTATTTACTAACAACTTTTCCCCATGGGGTCAAATTAAAGACCAAAGATAGACCGATGGAGAGTTGAAAGTGATTGTGTTTTAAAAATTTTAAATTTTAATATATTTTAAAAACTAGAGATAAACCGACGCACAAACACATCTACTTGAACTCGTATCTATGGGGAAACAACAAATTTTTTTTTTTAAATAACGGGCCTCTTTGAAAATTCCTTCTATCAACACAATGTTGGAATCCTACAAAGAAAAAAGAGTACCCAAACATTCATTAATTACATTGGAACCGTATCCGTGTTTATATCTTTAACAATGAGCTCGATAAAGACTGAGCCGAAAAACATTAAAGCACCTTCGGAACGAAGAGCCCATCGAGCAAGTGTATGAGTTACGCGATTGGCCTTACGAGAAAATAATACTTCCTTCAACCATTAGGATCACTTGATGATTTGATAAAGTAACATCTATTCTAAATACTCTAAATCATTTGACAATAAACCTTCAATCATCCTGGTGCAGTCACGAATATTCGAACTCGTGACTTCTAGGAATAACAACGATCATTTAGTCACTGAATTAAATTGGTTCGTGCCAAAACAAATATATATAAGAAGGAAGAGAGGGGCAGCTCTCAATCTCAGAGCAGTTGGATACGAGTTAAATGCGGTCCGTGCATGAGGATGAGGTATCTTGTGACGTTAGGGTTCCAACCTATTGGTTAAATTAGGTGCATTGCTTTTAAGCATGTGTTGATGCCTTTGTTGAAAGCGATGAACATCGATTCTGTCCCAAAAAATTAAATAAGTGATGATGATTGATGGTTTGTCGATTCATTTGTTCGCTGTGGATCGATCTATCGACGTGTACTATTGTAGTAATGGGAACGGACCCATTGCCTTGGCCGGCATATACTATTGTAGGTGTCCGTGTTGGTCGTCTATTATGGGTATTTATTATTTTTAATAATCATATTTTTATCGTATATATTTTTCTAACTTTATGGCATATTTTATCTTTGCTTTCATAACATGTATTTGATCGTTATTCTTGTTTTTTTTCATTTTTTAGGATTGAATTTGACATCGTCACTATTGATTAAGATGACGCTTGTTACAATGTTGATTTTTTCATGCTTTGTACCCTCATACTGGATTTGGATACACGATTTTCGTTCATGAATAATATTTTCACATTGCTCAATTCTGATTTGTGATTTTTTGTGGCCTTTCAATAGTTTTATCTCATTTCGTGATTCGTTTGTCGATGCGATTAGATTTGTTCGTATCAACTTTTTATCCGAGTTTATTTGGTTAGATTTTTAACATTTTCCTATATGGTCATTGTAACCGTAAGTAGCTAGTTTTCTCAAGTTTAGGAAAAAAAAAGTATTACGTATTTAGTTTGTGATTGTAGTCGTAAACTTTCATTGTAATTCAATTTTTTTTAAAATTTTTGATAAAACTAATGGATGGATTAGATTTTCAATTTAATACCGTATTTAATTTAATTTATATATATTCTATATCAACAATTTAATTAGTTGATGAAGTATTACGTAAAATTCAAATTCCTTTTGAAAAATATCGATCTTAAAAAAGGTTACGAACTTCACACTTCTAGAGAAATTTATCTATGAGATGACCTCAAAGCTAGACGTGGATCATTTGCCCATTAGCCATTACTTTGCTACCAACCGGGGCCTCAATAACTTCTCGTATTTATATCATGAATTGATTTTATGTACGTGTAGTCAACAAAATATCTCGATCGGAGGAAGATTTATTATCGTTGAGTTATTATTTGTGAAAAGTTGGTTGGATTTTAGACGTTAATTTGCATTACAAAGTGTGTTTTGTTCTTAGAGTTTGTAATATTGCAACACATACTTTGGTTAAATGGGCTTCTCATTTTAGAAAAGTCTTGTATTTTGACTCGATTTATTCTGAGATTATTACATCCGTTGTATACAATAATTCTTCTTATGGTAATACAATGTCTTAGGTCACTATTTTTCTCTTATAGGTCTTAGAAAAGGTTTCTAACGAGATCCGTTTTCTTTCAAAAAATATTTTTTTTCATAATTTAGTTGATCTATGTCATGGATAATATGGTGTAAACGATCATAAAAAAAAAAAAAAAATGAAATCACATAAATTTAGATAATTTTTTTTATAGAAGGTATGCACAAAAGAGAAAAATTTCACTATTTAACAATAAATAATAAGAATATATATATATATACACTAATTCTAGTAGAATAAAATTATATCAAGAGAATTTTCTCATCTACTAAAAATTTTTGTTTTTCAATATATTTTTCATTAGATGAGTCGAATAAAATTCACATCACAAATTTTAACTATTCATAATACTACTAAGTTGATCTTACATTTTTTATATTAGATTAAATTTTTTTGTCCTTCCATTAAGAGACTTCACCCTGATTAATTTAAATAAATTTAAATTATTCATTTAATTTTAATGGTTGAATCTGTGGATAAAAATTTTATGATAGATTATTATTTTAAACATTTCTTGAACATGAAGTTGAAGTATCTTGTTGTCACATTAATGACAAGATGGGACAAGTGGACAAATAGCTGAGGCCGAGGGGAAAACTCCAAAAGCATAAGGGGTGGGTAAAATAGCTTACTTTTGTGTTGTTGACCTGTTCAAACATGGCCTATCAAAGGACCTCTAGCTCTTCTCATAGGAGACAACTTCAATTACTTCTAGTAGTTGTTAAAAAGGTTTTGGACTTGGAAGTCAAAATTGTCAAGCATATAGTATATATCTCCAATTGGGTCATTATTGTTTTAGTCCCTCCTTTTAAAAGTTTTTATAGTCCTCATGCTTATTAACGTATGTAGTTTTTGCCTTGAGGTTATTTGATGACATTAACAAAAGAATTCATGTCCGTTTCGTTATAATTAAACACTATATTTTTTTTGAATAGGGGTTTTGTATATGTAAAAAATATATGATGGGAGATTTGTTTATCAAAATTAGGTGTGCAATATAGGTCGGTCCGGATTAGTTAAAGAAAAATCTTAGAATCGAGAGGATACAAAAAAGTGACTTGAATAGGTAAAGTTCATGTTCATAGGACTTCCTCTATTTCAAGGGAATCAAGGCCACAACAGGTAAGGAGTGAGTAGGCCATATTTATGGCTCATAGCTTAGTTTTCATAAATGTAAAGGCTAAGCTTCAACTTCAAAGGGCTCAAAACATTAAATGCTTTACCGTTTCTATACTTTTGAATATGGTAAGTTTTGAATCTAGGTCACCACCAGATTGTCCATATTAGCATGGGGAAGAACGTTGTGAATAGCCTGCAAGGACCAATTAACAAAGGATTTCTTCTCATGTAAAGACAACAAATTTACCGGCCTTGCATTGGACCATATATGCCTAGAAATCGACATTAAAGCTTCTCTCTCAACAATGACAGAGTGACCTTGCCACCTAGAAGTCTGATCCAGCGAAATCTACCGGAAAAACAGTTGAATGCCGATCATATTCGATCATGTAGGCTTAACAAAGTCGACATTTCACATTCACCGGCTTCTTTCTTTTGCTCTAGCACCTTAATCAGCTGCAATCCATTCAAAGCTCAGCATTACTACTCTGTCCGCACCATCAGGTTTCTGCTACTCTGATGTCAGTAATTCAATTTGAGCTCGGTAGATTAATAGATATCTTCATCGTACGCATCTTCGACACACTGATATAGTCTTCCCGAAATTTAGCTCAACTTGTATATTTTTTAAATAGTTATATGTTAAAATCAATGATCGAATCATAAATTAAATTTTACTATTTACCTTATGAAATGTTTTCTCATTTTTGGTTCACCTCAATTTATTGCAAGTCTCATTCTTTGTTAGTGCCTTTATCTCTTCGATCATGTAATTGAATTGAAAAGGGTACCACCGCTCACCAGAATTTACTCATATACAAGGAAAAAAGAAAAGGGTGTGCTTTTGATCTTTGATCAGGTGAGTGGAAGAGCATGAAGTTTTGCAAGAGCTTAAGCATATTGATCGAAGAAGCTTTGCCTGATTGGAGGGATAAGTTTTTGCCGTACAAGGATTTGAAGAAGCAGCTGAAGTTGATTTACCCCAAGGATGGAAACGACAAGCAGCCTAATAAACGTCCCAGATTGGATTCAACTTTTAAGGAGGAGGAGGGCGAGGTTGCCAAGGAGGTGATGGATTTCGTTTTTCTGTTGGAAGCTGAGGTTGAGAAATTTAATGCCTTTTTTGTTGAAAAAGAAGAGGATTATGTTATCAAATGGAGGGTAAGTTTCTAAAATTTAATCTTTTATGTGCAAAAGTTTCCATTTTTGAAAAATTTCATGAGTTATTATGGGATTAAATTGTTGGTCAACGACATGGTTTTGTGTTTTTCATTGATATGATGTTTATAGATGATTATGTTGAAACATTGTGGTGGATTCAGTGATGGTTTGTTGAATTTTGAGGTGAAGTTAAAAATTGGATCTTTCCCTATTCTGAATTCAGAGAGCTTTATTTGTAGAATTCTCTGCTGAAGTGCCTGTTTTAGTGTGAAAAAAAAAGGATGGAAGACATCTGTTTTGGTACTTTGTGGTGAATTTAGTGATGGGTTTGTTGAAAATTTGAAGTTAATGAAGTGAAAAAGGAATCTCTTCCCTCTTGTTTTTGTTATTATTTTCTTCATTCTGAATTCAGAGAGCTTTATTTATAGAATTCTCTGCTGAATTGCATGTTTTAATGTGAAAAAAAGGATGAAACATGTGTTTTAGTACTTTATGGTGAATTTAGTGGTGAATTTGTTGAAAATTTTAAGTTAATGAAGTGAAAAAGGAATCTCTTCCCTCTTGTTTTTGTTATTATTTTCTTCATTCTGAATTCAGAGAGCTTTATTTATAGAATTCTCTGCTGAATTGCATGTTTTAATGTGAAAAAAAGGGTGAAAGACATGTCTGTTTTAGTATTTTATGGTGAATTTAGTGGTGAATTTGTTGAAAATTTTAAGTTAATGAAGTGAAAAGTGAATCTTTCCTCCCTTGTTTTTGTTATTATTTCCTTCGTTCTGAATTTGAGCTTTATTTATAGAATTCTCTGCCGAATTCAACGTTTTAGTGTGAAAAAGGATGAAAGACATCTGTTTTAGTACTTTATGGTGAATTTGTTGAAAAATTGAAGTTAATGAAGTGAAAAGTGAATCTTTCCCCCCTTATTTTTGTTATTATTTCCTTCATTCTGAATTGAGAGAGCTTTATATATATATATATATAGAATTCAATGCTGAACTGCATGAGTGTGAAAAAGGGATGAGAGGCAAATCCTTTTTGGTACCTTTGGTATGCCGTTTTTGAGTCCGATCGTTTATGTTTCTCTTACAGTGGAGTTCATTGATGTTTTGGAATCTTTGGGGCCACACTATTTCGGCCTTTGGCTGTTTTGAGCTCTTTGGGAGATGTAGCATGTGTTCTTTCGAAAGTTTTTAACTCTCTTCTTCGTGGTTTGAGAATATATATTTTTCATGTCCACTGGCACTAACAAAGAAAACCCGTTACAAAAATAGAGATTACAACAGCCAGCCTTCATCAGAAAATGCCTCGTTACAAAAAGAATGTGAATCGGCATGTTTATTGCTTGTCTTTGTAACTTGCAGGAGCTGCAGGACAGAGCAGTAAAGGCCAAAGCATCAGACGGGGAGTTAATAGAAGTGGGGAGGGAGATAGTGGATTTTCATGGAGAGATGGTTCTGTTGGAGAATTTCAGTGCCCTTAACTATACAGGTAGTAATCCTTTTTCTTAGAAGTCGATATTGCTCATGAATGACCGAAAGCATGGCTAGAACTAACAAACGTTCGAAACATTGTTTTCTTATGCTTTTCACAAATTGTGAGAATAATGTTTGTGGAATTGACAGTCTTCTCAGAAATTAGCATAATCGTGCTATGCCAATGTTAGCTAGGTTGACATATTAGCTCTCTATCGTGCCCGATTCATGTCCTTTTGCTTGATATGCTGATTGTAAACTATGAACATATTACTTGAAAGTAGAAAGTTTTGTTTAAACAGAGCGCTTGAAGTTCATACAATTCGATTCAAATGCCTATGTTGGTTATGTGTTCTTTTAGGTTGTGTGTAAACTTTTGAACCTACATGATGTACGCAGGACTAGTGAAGATAATAAAGAAATACGACAAGCGAAGTGGTGCTCTTGTTCGCTTGCCCTTCATTCAAAAGGTCTTGCAACAACCTTTCTACAGGACTGATGTTCTTAACAAGCTTGTGAAGGAGTGTGAGATGGTGCTCGAACGCCTTTTCACCATGAATGAGCCATTGGCCTCAACTGAAGCAACCGTTGAGAAGCAAACCAACAAGACAGAATGCCAATCCAATACTTATAGCAGAAGTATCAAAAGCTCACTCAAAGTCCCGAAAGAACTTGCAGAAATTAAGGATATGGAGAACATGTATATGAAGCAAACCTTGTCAGCACTACACGTCTTGAAAGAGATCCGAAGTGGAAGCTCAACCGTGAGCATGTTCTCACTGCCGCCTTTGCAAAATCACGCGTTAGACGATCGGAAGAAGATCACAGTGTTAGAACAGGCAGCCAAATAAGTTCCCACTTTTTTTTACCTTGTGTATTTTAAACATATACTGCTGCAAGATCCTAACCAAGCTCTGTATCCTAAATCCAATTTCTAGTTGGAACTTGTATGACACCTTTTCCTAAACGATTTTAAATACCAGAACATGTGGTATTGATTTTACACAATTTCTTGTAGGTGCCCTTACCCACTACATGATAATAATACTAGGTTGCTAGGCTTGAGGGATGTTGGTGTTCTTTTGGTGATGCACTGAAATGGTGAGTTTCTTCTCGAGTCGGAGATATCAGTTTTCGGTGTCAACTTTTCCTGCAAAGGATGCGTGAGTGAGAGAGTGTCGGAATTTGTAGTGAGTGAGAGTGTCGGAATTTGTAGTTCGGGATGCTCTCCGATGATTTATTTCCTCTCAGCTGCCATTTAGTTTCCCAATCTAATCTCAATCCTCTATCCAATGCACTTTACATGAATGATCTAACATTTAGGAACCCATTTTTTTAACATGAAAATCTTCTGTTAGTCTGATTTTTTAACCTTTAAAACCCCTTAAAAATTTCTTAAAGTTCCAATGGTTCAATCAGCAACGCACCATTTCCAGTAAAATTGTCTATAGTAGCAGAAGCACCTGGTTACCTCCAGGTCTTTTCCGACAGTTCAATGAAACGCTTTGCACCCGAAATAGCTCCCACCTCCGAAGAATCCTGTGGTGGATTCAAGTCTAAGAATGTGACATTGATCCACTGAAAGAAATAACGGGGAGGATTTTCCTTTCTGATCATATACCAGAACCCTGTACCCTGCTTCCGGTTCTGATTTACTTCCATGGTGGTGGATTCTGTATCGGTTCAACCACATGGCTCGGCTACCACCATTTCCTTGGAGATTTCTCCGTTGTGTCACAGTCCATTATCCTTTCTATTGACTACCATTTGGCACCCAAAAACCGCCTCCCTACAGCTTACGACGATTGTTATAGCTCCCTGGAATGGCTATGCAATCAAGATACAAACGAACCATGGTTGAAGCAAGCTGATCTTTCTCGTGTGTTTCTCTCTGGAGGCAGAGCCAGTGGGAACATTGTTCATCAGGTCGCTATTAAAGCAGTGAGGAATGGAACTTTATGTGTTAAGATTAGGGGAATATTGTTGATACATCCCTTTTTTGGTAGTGAAAAAAGGACCGAGAAAGAGAAGGCAGATGCTGCAGCCGGCTATGTGGCAATGAGCGACATGTTTTGGAGGCTAAGCATATCCGACTGGTCGAACAGCGATTACTACGGATGTAACTTTGAGAAACAAGATGTTTCTGATGCCTTATGGAGAGAGTTTCGCGCTGTGGCGATTTATGTAGCCGGCTTGGATTTCTTGAAGGAAAGGGGAGTGATGTACGATGAGTTTTTGCAAAGGAAAGAAGTGAAAATGGTGAAACTCGTGGAAACCAAAAACGAGTCTCGTGTCGTTCACGTGTTCCGTCTGAAATCGGAGGCAACTCGGTCGCTCCAGCTACAGATGAGCAAGTTCATGAAGAACAATTAACTTGCAGGTTAATGCTGCTAGCTTCTGAATATATTAAACTGAAATGCATTATGTATAGAATGGTAATAGCCATAAATGGTGATAGCCTTGTCTACATCGAACCATAATAAATGGATATG
This sequence comes from Hibiscus syriacus, assembly GCF_006381635.1. Lineage (NCBI taxonomy): Eukaryota > Viridiplantae > Streptophyta > Magnoliopsida > Malvales > Malvaceae > Hibiscus > Hibiscus syriacus. Next base: position 386,292 of record NW_024061783.1, read on the forward strand.
ATATGGGTTGATCAAGCATCAAATTCATAAGATAATACATACATACATACATACATACATACATGCATCATGGTAAAGGCAATCCTACTGATCATCAGTGCTCATAAAGCCCCCAATGAAGCCAGCGCCATTGCAATTCCCACATAACATCTGCTTTTTACCTCTGCAAAATGATACCAAGTGATTTCATGGACAAGAAAAGATCAATACACAAAGATGAAACATGAACATATAGGTTTAGATTTTGCTACCCGCAAAGCCAACAGGAATCTCCGGCTTTAAATTCTCCATTGAAGAAATCAACAGCGTTCACTCCACTACCTTTGCACTGAGAGCAAACGACAGCACCTGCCATAGAAATAAGTCTAATTACGGTTTTAGTCCCTCTACTATGCTGAACTTTGGGATTCAATCCATCTAATTTCCCATAATTTGATATCCTTGCAATATAGTCAGCTAGCTTACCATTTCCATCGCGATCACCACATATCACACTATTTGGTTTGGTGTTTCGCTTAATTGGGGTAGCCTATTAGCAAACAGAAGAAGCAACAAGTGAAACAACAAATACCGAAACTGACCCAAACCTGAAATTGAAGTCGGTACATTTTTGGAGAGGGTGTTTCTGACCTTGGCTTTTACAGTGTGAAAATTTGGCAGTGGAACAATCTTGAAATGAACCATGGTGATGAAAAACCTCGGGATTGCAAGGAATAATAGAACTGAATATTGTACCTGCAATCATGTCGCAGAAGATGTTAAAAGTAAATACCAGTTACATATATATATACACACACACATATATATATATATATATAGTATGTATGTATGTTTGTATGTATGTATGTATGTATGTAGAGAGGGGAAGTACGTGGTTTTTGTATGGATATAAAGGGTGGTAAGTGTGGTGCTGAGGATGAAGCAGAGGCCATTTGTAGCAGAGAGATAATTAGAGCTGTAAAGTGATGAGCATTAGTTACTTGGTTTTTGCTGCTTGGTTGGATGGTTGGCAATCAAAGGACAAGCCTATCGGATTAGATATTTTTAGCAGTCCCTTTCAAATTTGGACAATCTTAGACAGATCTATGTAGTAATATTTTCATTTCATAAATGTTCTTGCGTAACAAATTTAGAAAGAAATGGTAAAAAATTATGGAAAAATGAAAGCCATAGGCTCATTCCATTAACAAAAGAACAAAACACCCCAAGCTAAAAAGGTAACATCTTTGGGTACGATCAAAATTCAAAAATCAAATCTTTATTATTCATCGCTCGCACAGAGAGAGAAACAATCTCCCCCGTTTCCGATCTCCGATCTCTTCTTCCCGCTTCCCCTCATTACAGATCTCGCAGAACCACGAAACAAGCAATGGGTAAAGGCGGGCCTTTAAGCGACGGCATCATGAAGAAGATCCTTTTTTCATACACCTACGTAGCAATCTGGATCTTCCTCAGCTTCACCGTCATCGTCTACAACAAGTACATCCTCGACAAGAAGATGTACAATTGGCCTTTCCCAATTTCCCTAACGATGATCCACATGTCCTTTTGTGCTTCCCTCGCTTTCATCCTCATCAAAGTCTTGAACGTCGTCGACCCCGTTTCGATGTCCCGAGAGCTTTACCTTTCTTCGGTTGTTCCCATCGGTGCTCTTTACTCCCTCAGCCTCTGGCTCTCGAATTCCGCCTACATTTACTTGTCCGTCTCGTTTATCCAGATGCTTAAAGCATTGATGCCCGTCGCCGTGTATTCCATCGGCGTTCTGTTTAAAAAAGAAGGGTTCAAGACGGATACCATGGTCAACATGTTGTCGATCTCATTCGGGGTCGCCATTGCGGCTTACGGCGAAGCTAAGTTCGATACATGGGGTGTGATTTTGCAGCTGGGAGCTGTTGCTTTCGAGGCTACCAGGTTGGTTATGATCCAAATCCTGCTTGCTTCTAAAGGGATCACCTTGAATCCGATTACTTCCCTGTATTATGTTGCCCCCTGCTGTTTGGTTTTCTTGATGGTTCCATGGATTTTCGTTGAGTACCCAGTTTTGAAAGAGACTTCAAGCTTCCATTTCGATTTCGTCATTTTCGGGATCAATTCGCTCTGTGCTTTTGCTCTGAATCTTGCTGTATTCTTACTCGTAGGAAAGACTTCTGCTTTGACAATGAATGTAGCTTGTGTTGTTAAGGACTGGTTGTTGATTGCATTCTCTTGGTCGGTTATCAAGGATACCGTGACACCCATCAACTTGTTTGGGTATGGACTGGCTTTTTTGGGTGTTGCTTACTATAATCATTCAAAGTTACAAGCTTTGAAGGCTAAGGAAGCACAAAAGAAGGCTGCTCAAGCTGATGAGGAAGCTGGGAGATTGTTGGAGGAAAGGGAAAGTGAAGGATTCGGCAAGAAGAGTGAATCTCAAGATTAGATCAATCCTGGTCCATATTATGATATCAAATATGGGAACAAAAAAGGGGTTGCATTCAAGGGCAAAAGGCAAATATGAGAGGACAATGCATTTGGGTTTTGGTATGCTGTTTTTGGGTCTTCATTTCATTAAAGCTAGTTATGTTTCTTACTGCATTGATTGGTGTTATGTTAATGGAAGAAGAAGTAGTAGTAGTAGTAGTAGAAGAAGAAATCTGAAATGCCTTTTGTGATTTGGACAAAATGTTTCTGTAGGTACTACACATTTCATTCATGGAGTTTTCAATGCCTTAATCATTCATTAACGTTTCTTTCTTCTCGTGGTGTTTCCTTGTTATGCTTAGGCGGTGTGATTTTGGCTTCTTCATATTACAGCTAGATTGATGTTGATGCTTTGGACCTGATTTGGGTTTTGGCATCTTCCTCTTACTGCTAGAATTGTAGTATTGATGAGTAATGAGTGGTAGAAGTGGTTCTTAAACCGAAGCTCAAATGAGTATGAGAAAGCTTTGTAAATGACATTGGGTTACTTTTCTTTTTCTTAGCTTACCATTACTATAATCGACAAGATAACAATGAGTGCAAAATCACATGAAGATTAGAAATGAAAGTTTAGTACTAAACTTATTAGTTTTGGTTCATTTTAATGCCTAAACTTTTAATTTTTCAAAATCATACCTAAAATTTAGTTTTTGTTTCATTTTAGTACCCTACTGTTAAAATCTTTAGTTTTTGTTTTATTTTAGTACTCTGTATAAAATTTAACGTTAAGTTTTAAAAAGAATGAAAATTCAAGTACTAAAACGGATCAAAACTGATAATTTAGGTACTAAACGCGTTAAGTTTTAAATAGCAAGAACTAAAATGAAATAAAAACTAAACATTTTGTATGATTTTGAAAAAAATTGAAAGTTTAAGTACTAAAACGGATCAAAACTAATAGTTTAGTACTACATATGTAGTTTATCCAAATAAAATTCAGGTTATAAACTCTAGTATTGAGTTTTGAGGCTCGACAAATATTTGTTGACATGAGATTGATGTTGAGATTATTAATTTCCCCTAAGTTTTGGGTTTGTGGCATACCTAATTGCATCCTTCTTATTAATTCATCATGTTATCAAGTTATTGGAGTGGGGTGAGTATTTCATCGGGTTTGATAAATTCTTTTAAAATTCTTCGAGTACTTTTAGAGATTATATCGTTATATTTAGGGTAAACTATGCATTTAGTTAATACATAAACTATCAGTTTAGAGATGATATGATACATGAATATTTGTAGGTCACTACTTTCAAATATGGAGGAGTTTCTACTGGATTTACTTCTCACCATACTTTAGAAGATGGCCCTTCCACATTTCTTTTCATCAATAGTTGGGCTGACACGGCTCGAGGCATGTGCCCTACCATTGCACCGGTACTGGATCGATCCATTCTTCGAGCTCGAGACCCTCCGGCTCCAAAATTTCATCATGTCGAATTCGAACCATCTCCTCCTTTGAAAACAATTCCCAGACCTTCAATTGTATCCCTTTTTAAGATCATGGCTGAGCAAGTTAAGGCTCTAAAAGACAGGGTGAATGCAACTTCAGGTAATACCAAATACAGCACCTACAGCATCTTGACCGCGCACATATGGCGCTGCGCTATAAAAACCCGAGACCTCGCCCAAGACCAACAAATCAGGTTAATGATACCGATCGACAGTCGAAACCGACTGAGGCGCCCCTTCCTCCCGGTTACTTTGGCAATGTGATCTATTCAATCCGAATCGTTTACTGATACCGTAAAGAAGATTCATGAAATAGTATGAACGATGAGTATCTGAGGTCAAGTATCAACTTGATCGAAATCACTGTGGATGTAAAAACCATGAGACGAGGACCGACAACAATGCAGTGCCCGAACCATAGTATTAACAGTTGGATGTTGTTGCCGATCCACGATGTGGATTTCGGATTCTGTTTTCATGAGGCCTGCAAATATAGTCCATGAAGGGAAGGTATACATATTGCCAAGCCCAACCGGTGATGGGAGTTTGGCGTTGGTTACTCGTTTAGAGACTGCTCACATGAAACTCTTCGGCAGTCTTCTTTATTCCTCAAACGCTTCCCAAGTCTTCCTTATGAGTTATAGTTAAGTGCTTTCAATTGAATGTTCAGTTATAGTTCAATTCCCAGTGCATCATTTTTATTATAATTTGTTTTCTATTGGTGACACGTGTCACTTAGAAATTGTTTTTTTGTTGGAAGATTAATTTTTAAATTAAATTAAAATTATGACTAAATTGATATAATATATAAGTATTAAGGATCAGATGTATAATTATACTAATTTTATTGATTAACACGTCAGTACCTCCGTTAAAAATTAATGATCAGTGGTCTGATTGACGTATTTAAAGTTTATTATGATATTATACGAGACGAGACAATTTTAGTTTAAAATTTGGATATTTGTTTTGGTTATTAATTTAATTTATGTTAAATCATTCTTTTTTTTAAATAACAAGAATATTTTATTTATCGAAAGTTGTATCAACAATTGTCTTGTCAATTACTGACTTAATAAATATAATCAAGACTATCGAAAATAAAATATAACAATGATCGCTTAGTAATAGCCTGATAAAAAAACATTAACAAGTGAAGCAACGGCTTATATAAACTGAACATACCAACAACTTCATGCATCAAAACATGGAGGAGAGAAACTTGAAGAAGAACAAAAAATGATCAACGAAAAAAACTATATCCCCTTAAAAGCAATCACATCTGGCACATATATGCGATAACCAATGAACCGTTTTGTACAAACGAGCAAAAGAACCAGACATCGGGAAAACAACCAAATATGTATTCATCGAAAAACAAAAGACTGAGAAGAAGACCTATAAAAAAACTTGCACCGATAGTTTAAAACACCGATAGCTATGATATTCTTTACTAAAACAAGAGCCAAAAAGGAAATTATTATTGAAGATACGATTAAAAAAAAACTAAAAATAACAGGATGGTTGCCGAAGAAGCCCACCACCGCTGCCATAAAACAAAGAAATTTTAAAAAATGTCCAATAAACTGTGTAAATTATTCTATTTAAATAAAGATTATCGGAGATATATTTATGAATTATCATGAATATATTTGTGCACCTTAAAAAGGAAAATCATTGTTGTTAGTGAATGGAAATAGTCATCCAGCTCAGTTGGTAGAACATAAGGTTCTTAACTTTGAGGTCGTGGGATCGAGTTCCACGGAAGGCATTTCATAATTCGAATGTCTCTTACAAAAGTTGCTCTTAACCTGGTGTTGGAGACAGCTTACTATCTTACTTCCCCTTACCCCATACATATGAGAAAAATGAACAACCATTTATTGTTGTTAGTGAATGGTGAATAGACAAATTTTATATGATATTAAATAGAATTAATTGTATTATAGGTTTCTAAGTTATAATTTACTATTAATATTTATGTATCTATCACTGTATGGATAATTCTAGGTGAGAGTGGGTGAGGGATCGTCCCTCAAAAATATAAAATTACTATATATTTTAAATATATTTTTATATTAAAAATATTTTTATACTTCCTAAAATTTTATAAATTTAATTTTATCCTCTTAAATTTTTATAAATTTAAATTCCCGACATAAAATCTTGTAGCGGTTTCACACTATAATACGACAAAAGGAGGTGTGGAGATGACATTCGGTGGAGCCTATTTTCAATCAATGTGTTGAATTATTGAGCAAATAGGACATGCTTTTCCAATTGGAGGTGTTCGCAGTGTAGGAGAGGCTGGATTCTTCTGTTTTGTTTTACATCCGGGGCCTTTGTTTGTTTATTATTTCATCCTTGTTCGTACATGTTTATGCTTTAATGGTTAACCTGGAAATTAAGTTGTGCCGTAGAAAAGAATATTTCAACCGTTTAAAGGTATACATCCATTAATTTGCTCTTTGGTTACTTGCAGGCACAACATACATAATATCAATGGAGGTTTGTATAAAGGAGACGACAATGGTAACTCCATGCCAAGACACTCCTAGAACAAGCTTATGGGTGTCAAACATTGACCTGGTGATGATCCCATATCATATTTCTCTTGTATATTTCTACAAGTCGAATGGTAGTTCGGGTTTTTTCGATACCAAAGTGCTCAGGGAGGCTTTAAGTAAGGTTCTGGTGTCGTTTTACCCCTACGCCGGCAGGTTGGGCTACGACCAAAACGGTAGGCTCGAAATAGTGTGCAACGCCGAGGGAGTGCTCTTCAGCGTGGCTGAAACTAGTTCCGTCATGGATGATTTTGTACAGGATTTCAGTGATGGGTCAAAAGTTCCTCAGCTTGCTCCAAGGTTCGATTACTCCGGTGGTATTTCTTCTTATCCGCTTTTAGGTTTACAGGTACCATCAAATTCATCTTTCACTTTTGAATAATCTGAATCCAAACTCGATTTAACCATAAAAAACTAGCACAATTATTTCTACCCGAATGTGTTGTTCCATTATGTAGGTCACAACTTTCAAATGTGGAGGAGTTTCTATTGGAATTACTTCTCAGCATACAGTAGCAGATGGCCCTGCCGAATTACATTTCATCAATAGTTGGGCTGACATGGCTCGAGGCACGTGCCCTACCATTGCACCCGTCCTGGATCGATCCATTCTTCGAGCTCGGGACCCTCCGTCTCCGAAGGTTCATCATGTCGAATTCGAACCATCTCCTCCTTTGAAAACAATTTCAGACCCCTCAATTCCCAGACCTTCAATTGTATCCGTTTTTAAGATCACTGCTGAGCAAGTTAAGGCCCTAAAAGACCAAGTGAATGGAACTTCGGTTAATACCAAATACAGCACCTACAGCATCTTGGCCGCACACATATGGCGTTGTGCTATAAAAGCCCGAGACCTCGCCCTAGACCAACAAATCAGGTTAACGATACCTATCGACAGTCGAAACCGATTGAGGCCGCCCCTTCCTCCCGGTTACTTCGGCAATGCGATCTTCTACGCACCACTGGATGGCCTAGCGGGTGAATTTCAATCCGAACCGTTTATTGATACCGTAAAGAGGATTCATGAAATAGTGAATAGAATGGACGACGAGTATCTGAGGTCAGCTATAGACTCGATCGAAATGACTGCGGACGTTAGGACGATGAGGCGAGGACCGGCAACAATGCGGTGCCCGAACCTTAGTATTAACAGTTGGGTGTGGTTGCCGATCCACGATGCGGATTTCGGATGGGGTGGTCCTGTTTTCATGAGGCCTGCAAATATAGTCCATGAAGGGAAGGTATACATATTGCCAAGCTCAACTGGTGATGGGAGTTTGACGTTGGTTACTCGTTTAGAGACTGCTCACATGAAACGCTTTGGAACTCTTCTTCACTCTTCACATAAAACGCTTTGGAAGTCTTCTTTATGAGTTATACCTATTGAATGTGTTGGATATATGAACTTAGCACTGACTAGAAATATAAATAATAATTAAAAAGAATAAATTCGTAAACCGTGTCGTGGTAAAAACTATTGCCTTAGAAACGAATTCGTCCCGATGTGTGTAATCGCTGCAGTAGGCGGACTGTCTCCCGAGGTTAACACGGTCGCTCCAAATTCTGTACACCCGAAACCGGAGTAGACTGCTGGTGGTATTGCTCTTCTGAGAGAGAACTGTAGAAAACACTTTTGTAAGTGAATTGTGAATGCTTGAGAGTGAGTTGAGAAGCTGATATTAACAGCTGTTATCATTTAAAATTAAACAGTCCTCAGCACCTCACCCACGATAAAACTGGGTCATTATTCAGTTTATTCACCATTTGTTCCCACGATAAAGTTCCATTGCACCTCGAGACCTCTTGATTTCCAACTAGATCTCCCATACTGCCCTCATTTTTATCATCTTCCAGGCTCATATTATTTGACAATTCAGGATTTTTAAAGCCCATATTCTTTAATTCATCCAATACAAAAGAGATTGCAGCCTTGTCTAGGGTGCTTGATGAGTCTCGAGACCTTAACGAATTGAGTCGAGTAAACTCTAACCCGATTCGATAAGTTCGCGAACAACTCGTTAATTTTTTTATAATTTTTTAGTAGTTGTCATAAAAAAATTATTTTATTCAAAAAATTATTAATTTACTAATAAATAATAAAAAGATGATAAAATACTAATCTATTATTTTTTTAATAAAAATTCTAAATTCTAAATTAATAATTAATAATTATTATTTTACTACCCAAAAATCAAATCCTAATTATTATTTAATAGATTTGTAGATTATTGTTTTGGAGTTTAGACTTTCAATTTATTCTATACACTCTTTTGATAATTTTTTTTGTTAGATTTATTAATATATATTTATATTAAGCTCTATATAATATTAATAAATTTTACCTGCAGTTAAAAAAATGAGTTAAAAATTTTGGTGAGCTTAACGAGCAATAAACTTAATGAGCACGAGTTGAGCAACAAGTTTTTTTAACGAACACGAGTTGAGCAACAATTTTTTTTAACCAGCACGAGTCGAGAAACAAATTGTTTTAATGAGCACAAGTCGAGCAAAAGTTTTAACGAGTAACGAGTCGAGTTGAGCAATAATTTTTTTAAAGAACACAAGTCGAGCAATGCCCAACTCGCGATCGGCTCGTTCGATAAGCAACCCTAGCCTCTTCCACCTGCTTACTTTGGGCGAAATTGCATTTTTCACTAAATCAAAATGAAATACCAAAGTTCCATAAGTACATCAAGATCAGTCAAAGAGCAGCAGCACATCAATTATCAAAGCAAAGCTTAAAGCAACACCATATTCATAATTCAAACCAGACTATGCACTTGAATAATAGAGTGATTGGGTGTTTGACACTCCTCATCTTGGTATAATAACCATGCGCTCTTCTCATGTTCCATCTTGGTATAATAACCAAATCAAATAGAGCAGTTGACTCAATGATTTGACACTCTATTTGTATTCGAGATTCTCTGTTCAAACTCTTTCAAATGCATATCGTTATTTATTTATCTTCTTTTCAATTAAAGGTGACATGTGTCGTTCTATTTTTATTCACTTTCACATGCAATGGATCACCCTGCATGAATAATCTTTAGCCCGTGTCTAGATTTCATAAATGTTCTTCAAATTCTAAGCAAAAGTGGCAGCTTTAAACAACAGAAGACTACCAACTTTGGAACCTATCAGACATCCACATTCATTAGGATCGATCATAATTCATAAAAGACAGATCTGACCGAAGCCCAATAACAGAATTGGAAATCCAAATCAACCCAAAGATCCAGAATGCATCATGATGACACATCAACGATATGGATGCATGTATGAAAAAAAGCTGACCTTTTTGAAATCTTCTGGGGTAACACCAGGGAGGTAGAAGCAATGGGCAGGGAACAAGAAGAGAACAAACAAAGAGGATCCATGCCACGTGGAAACTATGACCCTCCATTGGTTTTGCCCTGATCTTGACCTGATTACCCGGATTCCCACTTCTCCTCTCTTTATGATGGAAGAGATAAAGCTGAGATTTTCCTTGTTTGTGAAGGAAGATTCAGGAGAGAAAATGGGTCGTCTTGCTGTTAAGAAGAACAAGAAGGCCAGATTTATATACGTAAATGTATATAGGGACCTCATAAGCATGACCGTGAACCGTTGGATTTAAATTCTCTGACTATAATACCGTGGCTTTGGACATTACGGTATGTATCCTACAGTATTCTCAAAGAAGATATAGTTAAGAGTAACACTTTTAATGTTCTTTGGGAATTCGAAGATGAAAATGACAAGACCGAGAGACAAGACCAGGAGTTTACACGTGTTTTTGAGTTTGGTTCGATCTCATTGTCGGTCTTCATCCAAAATTCATTTACGAATTACTAGTATCATCATTTGAACCTATTTTTCATTTCCATCATTTTGCCCCGGAAACAAAAGGAAAATAAGCATGCATGATTTTGATTTTTTTTTAAAATTATTTTCAGGATAAAAATCGAGTTAAATTAAATATTTAAAAATACTATTTTTTCCATCCATAAAATTTTGATTCAAAGACAATAAACTCGTCCTTCACCTAACAATGGGAAACAATGCGGGCGACAAGAGTGACCACCTAACAATGGAACTGTCCCCATATACATACATACATACATATTTTTAAGCAATGGATTTTGTTGGCATAAGCTCATCGACAACTAAGACAAGAAGGGTCGGATATTTATTTACGCATGATAAACGAACTCATGAAACATGGATTCATTTTAAAAAAAAATATAGATTCCATCCGATACTATCGAACTTTAAATCTTATATTGTTTATAATAGTCAATTATAGCATTGAATTTTGATTTTCGTTCAATTATACAATTGAACCATAAATCATTAACGGCACGATACATGGTTAACGGATAACGACGTAGACACCTCACCAAACAATGTCATTTTGATTCAACTATTAACGATTTAACGACTTAGTGATATAATTGAAACGGATATCAAAGTCTAGTGCTATAATTGACAAGGTTGAAAGTTCAATAGTATAAACGATACATTGCCTAAAGTTTGTTGGTATCCGGTATAGTTTACTCTTAAAAAATATGACTAAATTACCTTTTAGTCATTATATTATGAAATTGATTCTATTTTGAGCATTAAACAAAAACTTCTATCAATTTAATCATAATTTTATTCCTCTAATAAGATGCATCACATGTCTTCATATTATGATTCCAACCTTCTATCAACCACTTCATCTTATTAGAGGGTTAAAACTAGGAATATGATCAAATGTTTAGTGAGAATTAAATGTATTTTACTTAAATATCATGTCATTAATTTCATTAACAATTAACAGAAGACTTGATTGAATTCAAATTGAAAATAGTGATCTGATTGACCATTTTTTTTTTCAAAATCGATCCCATACAGTATTATACTTGGTTTGTTTAAGTTGGGCATTTATCAAACTCTAGATTAGGTAATAAGTATGATTAAGTTGGAACTCATTCACTGTTTACTTAATAACCGGCATTGTAAGTAAAACAGCCTCTGCATAGGGAGAATAGGCCCTTGTGGAAGACAATTGCTAGTGCCTAAAAGTTCCTTTTGTAACAATAAGAAGTCTTCCTTTTTAACACATTATTGTCCTTTGATTTCAACACTTTTAGGTCTATGTTTATCCAAGTTCTTCACTTAATCAAATTCTATAAACATCTAAGCTCAATTTAATACATTTTTTTCCAATTGAAAAAGCATTTAGTTCTATGATTTTGATATAACAATCTCAATAAAAGAAGAAAATCCAGCCAGTCCTCCTTTCCCATCATCAGCAAATATGTTTTATTCTTAACTCACAATTCACAAAGGGTTTAATCCTTTTTTTCTTTCTTCCCATCATTATAGTTGTCACCACCATAGCATGGTCCAAGCTTTTTTCATTTAAGAAGAGTTTTTCAGCACCCATTCCACCAAAGTCGAGACGCCGAAGCCAGTTGCAACACGCTTCTTTTCGTTCCAGACAGGGCCAGCCAAGTCAATGTGCATCCATTGTACTTTTTCATCGACGAACTGCGAAATCATGGTTCAACAATTGAGTTTCACAACCAATGTGCCTAAAGGATTGGGATATTCGGGGATGCGTACAATGCAGATAAAAATGTCGATTACTTACCTGTTTCAAGAACAGAGCTGCAGTGATAGCACCACCTTGACGACCACCGGTATTTACCATATCGGCGACTCCTGATTTCATCGACTCCCAATAGCTTTCCTCTAGTGGCATCCTCCAAAATTTCTCGCCACTGATCTCTGAAGCTTCAAATACCTCCTTTGCTAGTTCATCACTCGGTGTAAAGACGCCTGAAAGGAAAAACATTTCTGATGAACTGAAAGTAGTGGGAACTTGTGGTTTCAATCGAGTAACAACCGAGGAAATGATTAATGCAACACGCTTCCAAATAGACTAGAATCGAGAATGGAGTTTACATGTTAAGAATGAAATTCTTTGTATTTGACCCTATACCATATATGTGTGATTAAGCGTGTAAAACATTCAGATATCATCCCCTAATTTAATTCTCATCCAGACAATTAAAAAATAACAAAAAAAAAGTTTCCAAAACTAATAAAAAGACGCATTCAAGTTTCCAAACTATTTCCAGGAATTATAGAATAAAATGCCATGCATGTACCTGCAATTGAGGGTCCAAGAGCAACAATACAGGCCCCGGTCAGTGTTGCCAGATCAACTATCTGCAAATAAGTGAACTTAGTCTTAGAGTATAATTCGAATTATCCACACAGATTAATCAATCTACAGTATCATGTTTTAATCATCATCACAAATACAGGACATGCACTGTTTGGCTTTACCTTATCAACACCTTGGTTGCAAGCATATACCAAAGCATCTGCAAGTGTAAGCCTGCCCTCTGCATCAGTGTTATTAACCTGCAATCAGCAAAAAGAGCAAAACAAGTCATTTGTTACCCAGTTTTAAATGTCACGGCACCACATAATTTACATATATGGCTATACTTCAATTCTCCATTTTTCTAAAATCAAAATCGAACAAAGTATTACCTCAATTGTCTTTCCATTTGACGCTGTGAGTATATCCCCAGGTCTCATACCCGTTCCACTTATCATGTTTTCACAAGAAGCAACTATAAAATGAACCTGCATATAAGGGTAATTTACTAAGTGACAAGCTAGTCTCCATGCAGATAGTATAATGACAGCAAGCAAATGACTTACCTCGACTCCAGGAGGTTTGATTTCCCCAAGAGCTTTTGCTGCACCGAGAACTGCTGCAGAGCCTCCCATGTCTATTTTCATGACATCAATCGAGCAACCAGGTCCGGTCTTGATATTGTAGCCACCACTAAGAAGATTTAAGACGAGTATTCAAAACCTCCCATCTACTCGTTATGGCATTGTGCCGCAAACTTGAAAAGAAAAAAATGTGGGCATTCCATCCGTATCTTTGTTTTATTTCTTCTTGCTAGAATACGTCTAAGTAAGATACATGAGATTACCTGTCAAAAGTCAATCCCTTTCCAACCAATGCTAACTTGGCTTTAATAGGCCCACTTGGGGGTTTGTAGCACAAATGGATGAAATGAGGGGGATTATCAGATGCAGCAGCAACTCCAAGATAAGATCCCATTTTCAACTCCTTGCACTGCTCCGCAGTCAAGATGTTTGCAGATAGAACATCGCTGTATGAGGATGTGATTTTCGAAGCCTCTGCTGCTAGTGCAGCTGCAGCATAAAAAGACACATTAGATCAAAATAATAGTCATCCTTACAATTAACTATAGAAAAGAAAGGACTTGATGAAAAAGCAAGAATAATGCACATACGAACCAGGGGTAAGTACATTGGCTGGTGAATTCACGAGCTCTCTTCCAAATACTACAGCAGAAGAAACATCTTCAGCATACTTGAACTTCTTCTCCAACTCAGGTCCAGTTCCAAGACCAAGAATATCCACAGACTTCAGCTGTGGTTTCTTTGACTCCGACTCCGACTTCGACTTGTATCTATTATCTTCATGTATTCCAAGCACTATCCCTAAGAGAATGCAAACCAGTAAACGACAAACAGTCTCAGTCTTTCCAATAAGAACATTGATCATGATACTGAGAAATCATAAGGGCATTACCAGATGCTATTGCTGAAGCAATACCGAGCTTTGACTCATTTGAGAGACCTTCTGATGAGGCAAGGACCACAGCAACGCTATTACTTGAGCAGTCATTGCGGCTGCGGCAACAGACTCACCCAGTCCACGAAAAGCAGCTGATGACGAAGCTGTTTTCCAAGACCAATCAAGCCAACCCTTTTAGATCCAAGTCCGGGAAGTCTAAGAACTGTTGATGGCCAGATTTTCCTGAGAAATCCTCCTCAGATGAAGCCTCAGCTAAGAGACCACCTACAGTACATCTAATTTCTTCAAATCGAGTTTTCGAACTTGGAGTTTCATCCTTGGTCATGTCTTTCTCGGTGACACCAACTGCAAACATGTCCCCTTTCCATTCTCCTACATCATCTCTTTCGCAGAAAAGAGATCTTTCCAACATTTCAGAAAAAGACAACAGTCATTTTAGTATCATAATTTTGGTATTTCACCAATGAAACACATTCAAAGAAACAACCTTTACATATAGAAACCAAAAGTTAAGCCAAGGATCTACTGACATGGTCCTGTCATATAATATTAAATAGTGGCCAAGTTTTAACTAATATTTACCCATTAATTTCAGAATTGAGCCTGTGGCCCTCAAAGGTCAATTCTTTAAAAACAAAAGTATCTCCTAACAAATTAGAGCAAAACGCCATCTTTAAACAACAGCCATTTAGTTTAATCATTTTGGTATTTCACCAAAACGAAACCAAAAGTTAAGCCAAGATCTAATCAAGATAATCTTATCACAAAATATTAAACACTGATAAATAGCTAATACTTTTACACAATTAAATTAAGAATTGAGCTTATAGCTCTCAAAGGTCAACTCTTTACAAAACAAAAGCATCTCCAAACGACTAACAAAAAGTTCAATCTTTAACCAAATAAATACCCCATTAGCATATCATTCTACCCAAAACTCTCAATCTAAACCCAAATTTGCTTAATCCCAACAATCAAAAAGGGGTCACCTTGGGTGTTCGATGTTGGCTGGCTGAGTGGAGGCCAAGATTGGCGCTAGCGAGAGAGTGCCATAACCTTGGCTCTTCGAGAACACAAAGGAGCAACTGCTAAAGACAATCTGAGCCCAGCTGTAGAACGTAACCTTGTGAAAAACAAAGACGAGGTAGAAGAAGCGTGTGAAACAGATGAAGATAAAAGAAAAGAAGGCAAAGACGCTACAATGGTGACCACCATTTTTCAATGCGGGAAAGTCTATGTACTTATAATGAACCCCCACTCTCAAGAGCTTAAAGCATTGCACTTTAAACCAAAATGATGCTGTCGTTTTCTTGGCCATCTGATCCGTTTTTATCCCACTTTTTGCGACCTTATATTATAGCTGTGGCCCATCTGGCTCCTTAGCTTGTTGGCTTTTGAAAGTGGGCTTCATCGAACGCAAGTCCAAATAACTTAGGCCTATGTGCCATCATCAAGCTCCTTGCAGGTGCTCACGTACGTAGCGGTTTTTCCCGGAAAATTTGCCACAAACTCTTATGAAACCTCACAACAGCAGTAGCAGCAGTATTATGACGGAATTATTGCATTGGATGAAAGGTTATATTATGAAATTAGTAGCCTTTTTCTTTTCCATTCATTAAGCAGATTAAAATTATTACAAGGAAATTACAGTTCAATATTTATTAGTAGCTCAATTTATTGCACCATTTGCTTAGTTGAATGATATTGTTGCTGTAATATGTGAATTGGCTTATGTTTTCACTTGATATGATGTTTGAAATACCCTTTATCAAATGAAACTAGTAGTCTTTGAACAAATAAAAGAAGAAGATGAAGCTAGTAGTGTTACTGCCTGGAAATAAGGGTAGTAACTTCTATGCACAGAAAATGCTTTTGCTATTTCTATTAATTTTGCTGTTACTTGATAGGTGTTGATGGGAAATCAATCAATCAAAATGCATCCTTCCAAAACATTATTTTGAGATGTTTTCCAAGTGCTAATAATGTGGATATGGTTTCTAGTACCATTGCCATGGTTGATGAATAGCTTATCATCCCCAGCAGGAGTCAGCTTGTTTAACCCTAATCAATCAAAACTTGTGCTGGACAGTTTCTTCGAGTTTTTGCACTATTAGAAACTGTCTAACAAAGAAAAGTAGGGATTTTAGGTTCGAAGTCCATCCTATGTAATCATGTGTGAGTTCTCTACAAATTATATTTTGGTTTAAGTCCTACCAAGTGCAGGTCATATCTGATCATACATTGTATTGATTGATTCTAGTGGTAACTATTCGGATATGTATTGCTTCATTTGCTTGTAAGTGTACTTCTGAAGTTCTGAATATACTTGTAAATTTATAAAATTAGTAAATCCTCATTCCCATCTAATCACAGTTCAACAAGGCAAATTTATATAGATAACCATCACTTAGAAAGATGGGTTACACATCATATTTTGGTTTGTAATTGATATTTATTGCATTTGAAATAATTATATGAGTGATAGGCTACCTATAAAAACCTTTTTCTGTTGTTTTTTTCCCTCTCTTTTGAGTAGAGACAAATTGCTAAATAAGTGATATTTATTGCATTTGAAATAATTATATGAGTGATAGGCTACCTATAAAAACCTTTTTCCTGTTGTTTTTTTCCCTCTCTTTTTGAGTAGAGAACAAATTGCTAAATAAGTCTTTTCGATTTGAAGTTAGAAGAATGAAACCTTTGACATGTTTTTTCTTTTTAGTTTTTAAACAAACCTTCTTTCAGTTCCTTTAACTTTGGTCCTTCACTTTCTCATGTTGTACTATACTAGTATATTTGTCAATGGAGTGGCACAATCAGAGTCCTGCCTACCCACTATGTTGAAATTCCAGGGCAGGCTTGAAAGTCTAATAAAAGAATGCCTCGTAAGGAAACTTGATTCCTCCTTTCCCCATGTTTCTCGGTTGATGGCTCCCACATTCACACGCACACAATGTGAATCTACTTGATAGGAACTATGTTACAAATTCTATGAAGTGTCAATGAGTTTGATGTACCTTAAAAAAAGTATCTAGTTCTTGTGGATAAAAACCAATTTTAAGAGAGTTTGTCTTGTGAAATAGAATCCGACCCAACACAACTCCGGACTTAGTTGGAGCCCTTATGGCTTACCTAAGGCCAGGGGTCTAAAAAAAAAGTTTCAAATTCTATAAGGTTTGGTATTCATCTACGTTATAGTACTAGTTTTCTTTTTTGAAACATGGAAATCCTACTAGCTTTTCAAAGGCAGTGAATTGTGAATTTGGCCAAAAAAGAAAAAAAACAGAAGGTTAATCAATCCGATTTTACCTGTTTGTTGTTGAACAATACCCTACACCATAAAGGTAAGAAATGACGAAACTCAACTTAAAAAGTTGAAAATTGATTAGACTCATAGACAAGATTACTCACCTAATGCAAATTACATTTCCCCCCATTCTTAGATGAAATGCTATGATATTGGTAAATTGGACTGGTCAAGAAAGATCACCTTCAATTCAAGCATTACTCAAACTGGATTCAGCCTTAGAGGCTATACAGTACTTATAACTACTATAATCATGGAAATGGTGCTGCAACTTTTGAGTAAGCTTTTCATTTTCTATTTGATTTGTTGCCTGAAAACTCATGTTTTTGTTCAGCCAATCGGTTTAAGCAGAGCCAGAGAAAGCTGTCAATGAAGGGCTCAATTAAGGAAAGGAGTTCCCTGCCCTGGGCCAGTGGGTGCCTTGAGATAGGTACACAATTAATAATTATGTTTTTCATAGAAATATTTGCAAAAAGAACTGGGTTTTTTAGACTAAAGACAAGTAAGCTCCATGGCCTGGATGGTTCCTTAAGTCAATTTTTATAAATTCAATATTAAGCTAATTAAACAGGATCAAAACATTAAGAGAAAACTTCAAAAACATGACCCCATTGAAGGTGTTTTCGGTGCACCTTCATTTCAATAAATATACAATTAAACAGTTACTGTTAAAGAGGGAAAAATTGACTCAGCCTGTTCCTTAAGTCCTCTCTAACCTTTACAAAAGCCAAACCTTGCTAATATCACATTGATGTTGCAGTGAGTAAAAGATCTTGTTGTTTGTTATATTAATATCAATTAGGAACTGTTTCATCACCTGAATAAAAGCTTTAGTGCTTCACTTAGAAAGTGTTGAATTCTGAAAAATAAATTTATTGATACTCATTATGCAAAAAGAAGGATCAAACTCGAGATTGGGTGCTTAAATTCACTTAAAAAACATTAAGTTTGATGGTTGAGCGGCAACCTCAATCCTTACCAGCTGTGATGTTAACGTAAGAAATGATATAAAAGCCAAAAATTTCAAGAAAAAATGTAAGATGAAGGTCCCAAAAAAGTAACCGGGAATAGCAGGTAACAAGCAGGTCACTGAAAAAAATACTGTAAACAAAAGGCCAATCTTTTCTCACCTCTCTTCCACGCTTTGACTTCTTTTCTTCACTTCAGTCTCTGAATTATAGATAATAGTATGTAGAGATACATCCAATTCTTATAGACCGAACCCCCTTTTTTGGTTTCTCTTCATGTCTCCGATCGAATTTTCTGGGCCACTTTCCTGCATTTTCTCATGAAAAAAGAAAGAGGAAGAAAGAATGGAATTGGCAGCAAATGTGTCAGCTTTTTTCATAAACTAGTGACTGAAAAACACATTCGGGAAACAAAATACTGCCAATTCTTTTAAGGTAATCGAAATAGAAGCTCTTTCTCTCTCGTTTTTCACAATGTAGAATGGAATCTCTGTTTTTTCGATGTTAAATTTGAATTCTTTTTTGTTTTTTCTTAGCTTTAAAGTTTGAACCTTTAGCTTCTGCTTCTTAAAAGTGATCTCATTTTTTGCCTAACCTTGGGTTCTGGATTGTTTTTAGGGTTTTTAGCTGATTTTTGAAGACTGGAGGCAAATGAAATGTGGATTTTTGAGGATTTGAGTGTAGCTTAGAGTGAATTGTAAATTTGAGCAAGTTTTCCGGGGTGAAGATGGTGAAAGCTGATCTGTTTTGGGATCCTTTTCAAGGAGAGGTTGATGAGTGTGTATTGGAAGTTCAAAATATCTATGCAATTGTGTTTGAAGTGGTTTAAGCTTTGTATTTAGGAGTAATGTGATGATTTTACTGGATTTCATTGGTGGGTTTTGGTCACTTTGAGTGTTTGTTTAGGCAATGTTGAGAATTGTAGTGAACTAAGAGCTGATAAAGTGGAAGTTAGGTTTGCTTTGAGGCTTATAAAAAGCTGATATTCGAATTTAGTGTTCTTTGATAGATTGCTTGATATATGTCCGCTGCCCCGAGGTTGAGGTCCATGAATGCAGCCGATTCCGAGGCAAGGCCGTATTGGGACCTGCAGGAACAAGACGGGTTCATTGATTGCAAGAAAACCAGCTTCAAAACCTTTAAGAAAGATTGAAAAGTGTCCAACTGAGGCCTCTTTATCAGAGGAGAAAAATGGCCTTCCATCACCCAAAGTTAATTCTGTTTCCCCAAAATCCAATTCCATTAGTGTTCCTTCAGTGCTACGCCGCCACGAACAGTTATTACATTCTAATTTATCATTAAATGCTTCGTGTTCCTCCAATGCTTCCACGGATTCGTTTCACAGTCGAGCATCTACTGGTGGTAGGTGATTCGGTCAAAAAGTGTCGGACCTAGGAGGAAGCCGTACTTGTCAAGTCCGAGAAGTGTTGTTTCTAAGGGTGGTTTGGATTCGCCACCCAATGGTTCACATCAGAAGAAGATGTGCTTGGGTGACACCAAACGCAGGTGTGTTATCGTGTCCTCTAATTTCCCACCGTTTTTGATTAAAAATTTGTGTTTAAAATTTTCTTCCTTAGATTGCTTTTAATTTTAATAACAAATGCAGAAGCTTTCTCTAAGCATTAGGATAGAGAAAATTTCCTGCACTAACACCTTTTGTATTGTTTATGGCGTTCAAGTTCTTCAATCCCATAGCTGTAGCATTAGTTTAAGTTCCATTAATACAGTCATAGGCATAAGGAAGGTTCGGCATCTAGCCAAATGAGCCAACTAGGGTGGTAACTTTTCTCTTATCATGATTGCCAAACTTTACAGTTCTTTATCAAAAACCTGATTTTTATGATTTAAATCGAACAATAGGTTAAATTGCCTTGGACTCATCTTTCTGACTTCATCTACTATTCATTTATTCGATATGTAAGTTTCAAACAGTGACCAAGTACATGATATGGCATTAATGGCATAGATTCAAATTGATTATGCATTTATATTTTCAAACATCGTATTCAGAATGAAGATTTTAATTGATTGCAGCTTCACGTCATCACTTATTGATGCTTTAATTGCTCCTATTTCATGTTTTATGTTGACTTAGTTTTGTTTGTTGGGATCAGATCCGAGTTATGTTGCTTTCCATGATGAAGAGTGGGGAGTTCCGGTACATGATGACAAGTATGTGATCTTGATATTGCCTGCATCTGCTTATCACTGATTAAATGATTACCTCTCTGATAGAAAAGCATTTCATTGAATGAGTGGTTTGCTTGAAATTGTTCCCCGTATGTAGGAAATTGTTTGAGCTGCTTGTACTTGCGGGTGCTTTGTCTGAACTTACATGGCCGGATATCCTACGCAAAAGACACATCTTTAGGTACTTTTCCCGCAGAAGTTCAACCTTACTTCCATTGAATACCAAACTCATTTCTTAAAGTGTCTTTATGCAGGGAAGTTTTCATGGATTTCGATCCCGTTGCTGTATCGAAACTGAATGAGAAGAAGTTAATAGCACCTGGAGGTACGGCAAGTTCCTTGTTCGGAACTAAAGCTGCGTGCTATTGTTGAGAATGCACACCAAATATCTAAGGTAGATAGATTGATTTGTTGTTCTTATTCGTGCCATCTTTTAACATTGGTTAGCATGAAAATAGTGATCCAAAATCACTTTTAAGCAGCACTTGCCGATAAGAGTATGTGTATCAGATGTACCGTAACAAGAGTTTGCTCTACTAAAGTTGTTTACAGTGCAAGATATTACTATACTAGGACAGCTTTTTGTATTTAATTATTCCTATCTATCACGATGCCAACTTGGTTAGCATGCAAAATCTCAAGTCATCGCTGCTCATCATGAACCAGCTAGTCCTCTTTTGCTGAAGTAAAGTACCATAACTTCACTATCCATAGTGGCTGTGATTATAAATGCAACTAACTTTTTTCAGGTTTTGATGATGCCAGGTTATAGATGAGTTTGGGTCATTGGACTCGTACATTTGGAGTTTTGTGCACCACAAGCCTATCGTTAGCAGATTCAGATATCCTCGACAGGTTCCGGTTAAAACCCCGAAAGCAGATGTCATAAGCAAAGATTTGATAAGAAGGGGTTTTCGAAGTGTGGGGCCTACGGTCATCTACTCTTTCATGCAAGTGGCGGGAATGACGAACGACCATTTCACGAGTTGTTTCAGATTCCAGGACTGTATAAACGCAGCAGAAGGAAAAGAAGTATATGGAACTAAAGATATGCCCGAAGAGAAAAAAACCGATAACATGATTGAATCAGAATTATCCATAGCTATAGATGAATTGAGTTTCTCCCAAGTATGATATTGGCTGCAGGCAGATGACTCTCCAGGTTCGATCATCAGTTTTACTACTTTTGACTGATTCACTGCTTTACTTTTGGATGGTAACTAAGATGGTTTGTGTATAAACTTCATGAATAATCATGCATCCTGAATTTTCCAGATTGTAGATCTAAAGTAAATCAAATTTAACTGATGGATGTGTTGTTGATGGGCCTGTCATATAAGTCCTAAAATATGATATACAATTTTCGTGCCCCTTGTATAGTTAGAAAGGCTAGTAATTTGAGACGATGTTTCACATGCCAAACCCCGGCATCCAGAGCTGCTGACAGCAGGAAACCAGATTCGCCACCAGATCTGTCGCTCTCAGATTCTTGACCATACGGTTAATAAGCGGGATTGTTTGAGTGTGGACCGTTTGTAAGTGTCAACCCTTTAAGTTGTTGGGACAGCTAAACCTACACAGACAACTCTATTTGCTTTAAATGGATGGCAATAATGGTTAGTGTCCTCTAAGCGCGGGGGAGGACACCATCCACAAGGACATGCTTCTGTTGTACTCAATATAGGGCCCTTTTGTTTGTTTCTGTTATTGATATAACAATGTCTTGATGGATGTTGTCTGAAAATGCTTAGAATACTTCCAAACTGTACCTGTTTAGATCCGATGGAAACCTAGATTTTCTTTTTCTTGCAAACATGAGCCCTATAATATCCTTGTCAAGGGATTAGCAATGGCTAATATCAATTCTCATCTCATCAAACCGGACAAACCTGAAGTTTAAGTCGAAGCCTGCTCCTTAATGAATGTATTACAAAAGGATCCAGCTCATGTATCATAAAAGAAAAGGAGAAATGGGGACATGGTTCCAACTAAGGTGACAAAAAGGTTGCCAATCAAATCTATCCATTGTTTCAGCAACTATAATAACCTTGTTCCTACTAGATTGAGTCAGCAAAAATCAGAGGAAATACAAATAAGAAATCAAACCTGGCCATTCATATTTATCGAGACATGCAACACAAAGCTCCATTAAGTTCAGCGTGGCTTGATTCCAAAGCCAATGCTCAGAGAAGCATTCAAGTAGATTCAATTGCCTTGTACTACTGACCACGGGTTGATATAACTAGGCTTTTCCCTCGATCGGTATTTATTTTAGGTGTAGGTTGTTCATAGAAGCAGAGCAGCAAGAGGAGACTTGGATGGCCATGTCATTGCTCAATCGAGAGTCAACATTTCTAGTGGAAAGATCATGATGAGAAAACCATAGTTCGAAGAACTGAAGATGGAGACACATCAATTGACCCAAATATAAATATACCCAAATCTCAATCTAAACCCCAACTCAAATACAAACAGCCCAAACCAAACTACCCAAAACCCAAGGTTTATTATTATTTTTACTTATTAGTGAATTAATAGTATATCTCCCGTAATCATTATTAGGGGTGACTACTGGTGATTCCGAAGTAAGTCGACATCCTTTTCAAAACCGCATCATGATTTTTAAAATTAAGGCAATGTCCGGTTATTAGGCACAATAGTTGATCTCACGCATTTACGCTTGAGAGCGAACGCTATCGGTCTCAATAAACGAATGCCCTTTTCAACTTTGCATCCGTAATGATTTTTAAATTAAATAAAGACCGAACTCAAATTATCGATTTTAATATAGGATAACCAACTAGGTATCAATTTTGAACGCTTGTGGGTGCTAATCTTTCCCTACGAGTAACTGACTCCCGAACCCGATTTCTGGATTTTCGCAGACCTTGAACTTTGTATTTTTACAAAAATAAATGTTTTTATTAAAATCACCCAGTTTTTATGGTGACACGATCGCACCTTAAATGATTAGTGACGATTCCTCACATTTAGAAGATTCCTTTCAAAGAGAAAATCTCCGAATCAGTATCAATCTTTTCCCCGCCCGACAAAATATGGTATCCACACAAATCGACACTGTAAAGAAATAAAATTGAATTATCTTATAATATATTATTATAATATTTAATTTACATTAATTAATCAATAAATTAAGTATTATTTATATAAAATATTATTTTAATCACCTTTATTTTAAGTTTTGAAGCATAAATTTCATCATACATACAATGAATTTTATTACTTTGATAAATTAAATACAATACATATACGTGAAAAGAGGAGACGGATAAGCTTTTTAAACATTATAAAAACCATATACATCGAACTCTCTAAGATTTGCTTTCTTATATGGGTTAATTACACCAATCTTCTCTAAATTTTATTCTCTTTTATTTAACCAATCATCACTCAACTTTATTCTCTTTTATTTAACTAATGTACTTTATATCCATTCAAATTTTCTCACTGAATTGAATATAATTAACATTTTTAATCACTCAACTGCTATAATCATTTTAGAAAATAAAATTTTCACCAAAACAATATTATTTTACATCCATATAACACTCATTTATAGCACTGTTTACTGAAAAACGATCGAGTGATAAAAATATTAATTGTGTTAAATTTAATAAAGAAATTGAACGAATTTAATGATGATGGGTGTTTTTTATCCTTCTTATATTGATTATTACATTTAATGTACAAGTTATTATAAACAATAATTAGATGATCCTATTCTCATATGTTATGGGATAAAAAAGGTAGATAATAGGCTGTCCCCAACGCTAGGTTGAGAACAACTTCCGTGGGAGACATCCGGCAGTCAGAATTATGAATTCCCACCGTGAGACTCGATTCCACGACCACAAGGTTAAGAGTCTTGCGCTCTTACCAACTGAATTGGACTGACAATTCTTATTATAACAATAATTGAACAATAATTGAACCCTTTAAATAAATATTGACATAAATCTGATTATTTTGTTTTAAAGACCGATATTTAATCTATTGATTAAACAATCTAGATCAGCTACTATTAAGATCTATTACACAACGATCCTCTCATTCATTTACTTCACTCACAACATAAAGATTCAAATCTTACCTTAATTGAGAACTCAATGATCATCAATTATTCTATATTATAAGTGAATCAATTTTAAAATTAACTTTGATATCGAATGAAACTCGAGTTTTAAAAATTCGATCCGAATTTCAAAACCAAATTTTAAACAAGCAAACTCAAACTGGCATCAACTATTTAAAGAGCAATAAATTCTCAAGCATACTTAAGAAAATTGTTGCATGCTTAAGAAACACCGAGCAGATGACATTGGGACAACCTCAAAAATAGAAATTCTCAAACATATTTGTCCGTCGTCTACCATCGAAAATCCAGAAAAATAACACTGATTTACCGAAGAAACCGTCCTCCAATCGCTTAATCCTTCTGCAGCTGAACAACTTCCACGGCCTCATGTTGTTCACCATAATCCTGCAGTAAAAAAGAGAACAATGATGTTATAGACTGGATTTTTGTAGAGAAGAATGTCGAAAGAAATAGGTTTTAGAAGAAGAATTGAGAGATTACAGAAAGAAGTTTGCATCATTCATTTCCTAGAAGATTTTTACAATCAAGCCTAGTATTATTAATTACATGAGCCATAGAATTCCTGCTAGCTGTCCAGTGTCATAACAACTATCTAACAGAATGATTCTTCTCTCTATTCTTTCTCAGATACTGGGCCTTCGTGTTTGGGCTGCTCCATCACGCCATTATCCTTCCAGGCCTGCTCCTCTGCTGTGGTAAGTTTCTTGTGCATCTCACGTGATTTAATTCCCCATCCCTATCTTCAATCCTAACCCTCGATCCCCATTTCCCAATTGTTCCTGCTTCCTCGTCTCTCTTCTTCGATGCTTCCTCTTCTCTCTTCTTCTCCAACCATAACAATACCCATCCCTTGAGACGAGCCTTGTCCCCAAGGATCGAACGCAGGAAACTGGCCTTTGAGAGTCGTATAATCCTCCCAAGTATTTTTCTTCAGTCAGATTCTCCCACGAACCAAAAGCTGAGTGACAGGTTTTCCCTTTCGATTTACGATTCGTCTGCCATAATCTTCAAGGGTTGATTTGTAACCCTCCCTCTTCATCTACTGTAGGAGGTTCAGTGACACAATCAATGAATCACCGATGCACAAGGGGCAAGGCTGTGTTGATATCCATCGGCTCACCCAGAGCGGGCGCTGCCTCGGTTGAGCAACGGCAACTTCTTCCCTGCAAGAAGCAACCGGCACGAATACCACATAAATACATACAAACTGACAAAAGGGATCAAAATAAAGATGAAATCTTTAAGAGAAAGAACAATCTCGAAACAGGAAACATTCAAGCAATCCATATTAACAGGCAACAGTGAAGCAAACTAAACCCAGAGGTCTACATAATGAAAATGCAAGCAGCTTGAATTAATATGGAGAAATCAAAACAACCACAACAACAAGATCAAATTCTTCAGGCATGCCACAGTAAAGGAATGAATTTCACTTACCCTGACATTTTTTTGAGCTGAAGTTGGAACCGGATGTACTGTTTCCTGTTAGCACAAGGAGAAAAACGAAAACAGTGTTAGAAAATGGATCTTTTAGCTAATCTATACTGAAAGCAAAGAAAAAGAACATGAAGAGCGCGAACCCTGGGGAGATAATCTGCAGCAGATGGTTGGCGGAGGGTTTAGCGAAGTGAAGGACTTTATAAACGCAGCCCTATTTTTCAATACTTTAGTGGGTCGCTTGGGCTTATATTCTTCTTCTTTTGTTTGGGTTTATAAAGCCCAGTTCGGTTGAAGTTGTTAAAGCTGAATTTAGCGCAGACCATCTACATTCTCAAAGACTCGAGCGCCGTCGGGTGGCGGGAAAATCTTTCGAAGAGGAGAATAAACTGTCAATTTTCTTCCATTTCTCTCAGAGGTAACTTTCTATCAAGATTGCTAATTTTGGTTGGATTGGTTTCTGTAGAGTTTAGTTCTGTGCATTGAACATAAAAGTTCATCTTCTTTAATCAAACTCGGCAGCCTTGTGCTCTTGTCCATGGCAAACATGTCTGTTTGTCTCTGTCATTAAAGATTGGATTCTTCATACTTATTTTTAGTATGGGTAGTTGTTTTTCTGGCCTGGGTTAGTGTTGATTTCAGTTTTCAATACATTTTCACTAGTTCCATAATGGAAAAGGGATTGCCTTTTAAGTGTTTGATGCTTTTCCTTAATGAATTCAAAACTCCGTGTACCTTTGTTTTTCGTCTTGTAGGCAGTCTCAAGATAGAGATGAGAAACAAAAATTTTGGCGTTTTCATTTTCTCTTTTGTACTGTTCTTTAGCAAATCGATTATGTTTTATATGAAAATCATGGTATTTGGGTTGTGTTGCTAAAGTTCATACGCTTTGCAGGTCGATTGCAACATTCCTGAATCCGGGGATAATATTCTCCTTCAACTTCAATGGCTCTGCGGAAGCCCCCACTCCCTAGAATTCTTCTAGACAACGTCTCTTGCATGAGAAATGCGCAACAAATATTGCGACACGTCAATGTCTCGGTTCATGATGGTGGAGCACTCGTGTTGACAGGCAGCAATGGCTCCGGCAAGACTACTTTCCTGCGAATGTTAGCGGGGTTCTCTAAACCTTCAGCTGGTCAGATTCTTTGGAACGGCCATGACATTACCCAATCAGGCATATTCCACCAATACAAGCTTCAACTGAATTGGCTTTCCCTCAAGGATGCGGTGAAAGAAAAGTTCACAGTCCTTGACAATGTTCAATGGTTTGAGGTTCTTGAAGGTAAGCACGGCAAGTCCTGCCTGCCCTGGAACTCATGGGCCTAGGAAGACTGGCAAAAGATAAGGCAAGAATGCTTTCAATGGGGCAACGAAAGAGGCTGCAGCTTGCTAGGTTGCTTGCCATCGATAGGCCGATTTGGCTACTAGATGAGCCTTCAGTCGCACTAGATGAGGAAGGGGTAAGGTTGCTAGAATACATTATCGCAGAGCTCGAAAGAAAGGTGGGATTGTTATTGTTGCAACTCATCTCCCTATTCAGATTGAAGATGCCTTGAATTTGAGGTTGCCACCTAGGTTCCCCAGAAGAATGACTTTGGTAGACATGCTTGATCGTGCAGATATTGCATGAATCAGGCAACGTAAAGCTACATCGGTTGATATGTTCAACCATCACTCATCTCATCGTCACTCAAATTTGGCTGGTTGTCATATCTTTGAGAAAGCTTTAGCCATTAAAGCTACACATGTGCATCCTTAATGTCCATTCATGGAACTGCCAACAAGTCTTGATGCTCGCATATATATATGGTGTGTTCGAATAACATTTTATAGTTTCGAGTTGTGACAAAATGGCTCAAATAAGATTTCTACTAGATACTCTCTTTTCTGTAGTAAAATAGTGCAAAACATCAACTGATATTATGGAGGGTGAAACATAAGTTTCAATTTTTTATGATTCCATTTTTCTCTGGTTATGTAGATTAGAGCTTTATTTAACATTTAGTTGGCAGTCTAGGGGTGTGCAAATCCGGGTACCGGATATTCGGGTAATTGATTTCTCCTAACCCGGATGTTGTGGGTACTCGGTAATCGGGTAACCGAGTTTTTTTTAATTATTAATTAAAAAACACACAAATTTAAATGTTCGAAACTTCGAATTACATAGTCCAACATGTAAATATAATTAAAAAATGTCATGTTAGCATCATTGTTTATTTTTAAATATGGGTGATCAAAACAAAACAAAACAAAATTAAAACGTAATGTTAGATATAATTTTGAAATAATAATAATAATAATAATAATAATCGAGTGATCAAAACATAAATTAGATAATATATAAGTGACCAAATAAGTAGTTTACACTAAATAAAAATATATATATGAGTTATATTAGATAATATATAAGTGACCAAATAGGTAGTTTACCCTAAATAATAATCAAGTGACCAAAACATAAATTAAATAATATATATGTTACCAAATAGGTAGTTTACCCTAAATAATAATCGAGTGACCAAAATATAGATTAGATAATATATAAGTGACCAAATAGGTAGTTTACCCTAAAAAAATTCCTAACCAGATACTCGAGTAATCGTGTACCCTAAAAAATTCAATTTTGTGACCCGAGCTTGACTCGAGAAATGTTGGGTCGGGTACTCGACTCGGCCAGGTAATTTTTTTTAAGAAAATTATCCGGTTTTTTTATGTTAGGGTCGACGGAAAAAATTACCCAATTTTTAAGTTCGGGTCGATGGACCGGATCAACCGGATCGGGTATTTTTACACCCCTAATTGGAACAACTAAGTTTTTCAAGGTTTTTTGGTTTTCGCCGTTAGAATTCATAATTCCTCAATCCCTTAAAATAGAAGGTTAATGCACTTAAAATAGGCTTGAACTCACAGCCTTTAACAACAATACTAATCGAATTAAGATTCAGTCAGTACTAACCGGTTTTTTTTCCAATGAACATGAAAGAGGGAAGTCTAATAGGGTATGGGCTTTTAAATGACTAAAGTACCACTCTTTAATCCTTATTGGCCCTTCACCCATTATTAAAGGCAAAGGTAAGCAGACGAATGCAGGTGTGCAAAAGCTCCCTCATTAGTTTAAGAATGAGGCTTTGCTCTCAAGGAGGTGGCTGGTTTTCTAAAGGGTGGTTGCTCCCCTCCTCTGATTGATAAGCGAAGCCTATGATTTCACTTTCACTTACAGATGTTTATCTACAACAACCCTTTGTCTTTCTCTGTCTCTGTACTCTAGTACATCCGATTCACAATCTCCATCATCATCATCATCATCGCTTCAGCATCTCGCTTTGCTAATATTGTTTCTTCTTCTTCTTCTTCATCATGATCATTCAAAACCGCCGACGCAATGAGGCAATGATGATTTTTTATTATTAAAGTTCAGACTTTTGAAGGGAAAAGGCCGTAGTTTGGCGGGGCAACTCCTTTTTGTTGCAGCCACCGGCTTTGTTTCTTTACTTGTCTGACAAAAGGCGAATCTGAGCCTCCCCTCCCTCATTTTCTAATCTTTTTCCTCCAGGTTTTGTGCTTGGTTGAGTTCTTTCCTTTCTGGGAAAAATACCCAGTATCATATCTTAATGGGAGTCTTAATTATAATCTTATTTTCATTTGGAAGTTGAAAATCTGATGGTGAAATCAGTATGATTCTGGATCCAGTTTGTGCTGTTCTACTTATGTAAGGGTGAGATGGAGAGTAATACTAGACCAGAACTGATTCCTGGTGGTTGTCAAAATTTGATTTTGATTAGTTATATTAGATTGAAGTTAAGGAATACCCCATGTGGAAAATGTGGGATCTTGATCAGCCATTGTTGCTAATCTTGCATTTTGAGGTTGTAGCTTTGTTAAGTATACTGTCTTACCGTAGTTTTCATATATTGCCAAGTTGTGTTTATATTTGATTCTATTTGTTCTGAGATTCATATTTCCTCCATTTGAGATATTGATTTATAGCTTCTGACGATTTTAGAGGTGTCAATCTGCTTTGTTATTGACACGCAACAAAGATGTTGTCAAGTAAACCAAAATTTAATTCTGTTTCTGCTTGTTTAATCATATTCTGTGTTCAGGATTTTGAGGCACTCGGTTTGTTGTAGTTGCTAATTGGTTATGGAACTGATCTCTTTGTGTGCCCAAATGACTATTTCTTATACATGCCCGAAGGAACTATGTTTCCCTTTGTAGTGATTTGGTCTTCTCATAGAAAGATGTATTTTGTGTACTTGTCTTGTGTAGAATAAGGAACCATGTGATTTTATTGAAATCAAGAATGATTCAGGGTTATGTTCATGAGTCTATGAATCAAGATCCTATAGTTGATCATCGAGTAATCAGAGTGCTGCTGAACCATTGTTCTTGCATTATTTAACAATAGTCCAGATTATGAAATATATTTGTAACTGATAAGGAACTTACTTGTAGTTGATTATATAGTTCGTCTAGTTCACACTCGTTGTCATCTGTGAATAACTTATTTATATCTTTGTGCTCTTTTTTAATCTTTCACAGGGTTGGAATCTCTGATCACAGTTTAGAAGTCATTTGTCAACTCAGATAGATCTTATGATTTGTTTCTTTATGTTCATCCTTTTAATTAATTGAACTTTGCCTTTATTCATGTGGTGAAACATGACCATGTTCATGTTATGGATTATGATGAACACAGATTGTGGAAGCAATGAACTGGTCTCAAGCGAGAGTCGAGAAGCAATTTGTGGAACTTCTGACACATGAACATCACCTTTTCTGGAGAGAAAGGGTGGCTTACCGGTACCAAAGGGAGGCAGACAAATGTATTGTGGCCAGTGAATCTGTTAAGAGGGGCAGGTGACCGAGTGGAGGCCTTGCCGAGCAAACAACTTTGTAAATGTTGATAGTTTTTACAAAGACTAACTTTTGTAAAGTTAAATTTGAAACCTGGGCGAACTAGTATATATATATCTTCAGGGATAGACTTTTTACACCATAATGTTCAAAGAGGATCTGGATTCTGGATCCAACAATGAACAAATACATAATCTGATATCCATCATTTTGCAATCTCAGGGAAACAGATTGAGCTGTAAAATGTACTTTTTTTTTAGTTTGGATTCTTTCTCCAAGATCACATCTTTTTTTCTTTCAAGTATGTTGCTTTCAAACCAAACAAGAGATCAGATGAGAAACAGGACAATCCTTAAAAGTGAACTTCCTCGGCTGAATTAGGGTAATGTTCATGTCTATGAATCAGGATCATATGATCATTGGATATTTAAAACCATTGTTCTTGGCTGTTATTTCTTCAAAACTGTCTGCAACATGAATATTTGCTACCAATCAAGGAATGACAGTTGAATTTGGGATATCTTGTGTTTTAACAATATTAGCATGTAATAATGAGCTTGCACGCAGAGCTGCAGCTTACCGTGCTGTCGTTTCCTTCTTTTATGCGATCTGGCTATTACGCAGGCGATCGTGAAAAATCTTCCTCGGTTGTTCATGTGTTTGGTACTCAGAACTTCCAGCCATCTATGCGAATAACCTAGTTATCACTTTGTGCTTTTGTTATTCCTTTGCAGGGTGGCTAATCTCTCAGAGAAAATTAGAAGCTGATTTTGTCAACATGAATGTTAATGGAATATGAACACTGATTGTGGATGCAATGACGCTGCTTTGTGTTCCGTCCATGTTATTTTTCGGTACCATGTATTTATGTTATAAAATGATTCTAAGTTCTATATCTTTTCCGATATTTCCTAGGGATTCATCAGAGAAAGCTGATCATCACAAGTGAAGATTTGGCCAAATTTATGCCATGTATTTTGCTCCATTTGTATTGCCATTCTGTATACGCACAGTGCACAAGAACCAGCTTAATCCGCATGTTTTCCCATTTTCTTTCATCTAAGTTGGTTTACATTGATCAACTTGGTGAGTGTATGAAATCCAACCAATAAGTTTGTGTATAACTTCAGGATATACTTCCTACCCGACAAATGTTCGGAACAGGGTCCGGACTCGGGATCAAGCAAACTACATATCTGCAAAATGTACCATGAGTCACCGCCTATCAAGGGGATCGATTCTTGGGACGATGTAACAGCCCTTTTCATGTGGCTACCCTTTTCTTGAATCTCAAGCATTTGTTATGTTTCGATTCCGTATACTGGGGTTAGCATTATTTGTTCTGATCTTTTGGCCCAATCATCTCCATCGCGTTTATGAAGTTGTTTAGGTGTTGGTGTACTCCGGATACGATTCTAGGTTCAATGGCCGCCGCCCTTGACCCATATGGCTCGTACTTTTCCTGGGAAAGTTCCCATAATTGCTTCCCATGTGACCAGTCAACTGTTTCGTCATTCGTACCCTGCAACGTTGATCGACATGGCATGAGAATCAACTTGGAGGAATATGCAAACGGATGCAATAATAATCTGAAGGAAGATATGCTTACATGCATAACTAGAACCGGACAAGTTACCCGTCGGATTTTGTCGATATTCTGCAAAATTTAGACAAAGCTTCCTCAATGTGTATCACGTAACAGGATTGAAGAACCAAAATCAAAACTTACTTAAATATATCAAACCAAAATGTCATCTTACAGGATACAAGACTCGTATGCCGGAGAGGATGGCGCTATGGAGAATGACTCCTCGAAGTTTCGGTAAATGAGAAGCCAAGTGGAGAGTTGGTCCGCTTCCGACGGATTGACCCTAAAGAATCAAATCCTCCTGCTTAACCCCATATTCCTTCTGCAAACAATTGTACACTGTCTCTATGTCATAGTATGTGTTGAGCTCGGTTGGCTATTGCAATTGAAGAAAAAAAAAAAGCAAACTTATCAGGTATCAGAATGTATTCACAATCGGTTTGGTGAAATAAAAGTAAAATGCAAAAGTATATACATTCATCTACCTTGCCTGTTGATGCTCCATAGCCTGAATAATCATAACTGCAGCAACAAAAACCAAAATTTCAAAGCCTATATGATCACAGCAAAGTGAAAACCATTTTAGCTAAGATTTGATGAGAAAACTGTTCAAATTCAGCCAGAAAAACCAATTTTAAGATACATGGATCAATGCAGGAGGAACAACGGGGTTGAAGCTGTTCCACAAAAGCTCAGCCGAAAACCATTAGATGGCATACATATAGGCCTTGTTTCAAGGATTGTACACCTAAATGAGATCCGACCCGACCCAACTCTAGACCGAAAAATAACATTGGGAGCAATGGTTCCCAAATATGCATACACTAAGACATTACAGGACTTGCATGAAAAACCAGAAACAACACCAGAAAACTGAAAAAAAATCAATAATTTCATCAAGGATTCATGATAAAAATCCAAAGAAGGAGATCGTACCTCATGATATTGACACGAAAATGGCTCTGAGTTCATAAAAGAGTTCATGCATGTCCTATGTCAGCAGCATTGGCATGGGAATACAAGAGGTGAACCTGGAAAATGGGTGTCTCCAAAACGTGGCCACGATTATTACCACCTTTGGTATCGAGCAAATGAACATCCATGTTCTTGTCGGCCGTCACCCCGGCACAACCAGCTTCCCATTTTCTTCCCTTTAAACTTCGTACGTCGGCGGGTCTGGTGGGAAAAATGCAAGCTTTGCAGCCACATTCGACGTTACGTTCCCCATTCTTTTTTCTTTACTGCGTAAACCAAACCATCAAGAGAAAAAGGAGAAGAAAAAAACACATGCCGTGAACAGTTTGCAGAAGAAGCTCTTTTCTTTTTGGTCCCCCCCTTTTTTCTTTTGTTTTTTCTTCCAATGCTTTGGCTTAAAAGGTGTGGGTTTTTTGGTTATGTTTTCTTGGAATTTCTTTTGGTTTTGAAATTTTCTGTTAGTGGAGTGCTTTGTGGGTGTTGTGAATTTGTGGTGGTGTTTTCCCTTCAAATTATGTTGCAACTCTTTGAAGCTTTAATGTTATTATTATTTTTTTATATAAACTTTTATACATTTTTGGATTTTTATATTAGGTTTAAGGGTTAATTTACTCCTGTAGTAGATTTTATTTTATTTTTTATCATAGCATCAATTAACCCTCAAAGTTATTTAATTATATCATTTTATATCTTGTTTATAACTTAAAATCCTAAAATATAAATCTTGAGTTGGGGTTTATGATTCATGGTTTATGGTTTACAGGCCACGGGCTTGTCGTTTAGGGATTAGGGTTTTAAGTTAGGGGTAGGGTATCGAATGATACTATTAAGCAAATTCGAAGACTAAATTGATGCAAAACAATAGGGACGAAAGTGATAAATTAGGTCTACTACAGGGGTAAAAGTTATCATTTTGCCTTTATATTTTTTTATTAACTAAGGTGATAACAAAGTATATATGTTCTAAATATTATCATCATGTGAAAACTCTCAATCACCTTGTTGATACTCAATCACACTTTTACCTTTTAATTATTATCATTGAATAATAATAGATTTAGTTTAATTAATAAATTTCTTATTAATCACGTACATACTCATTAACTATTACAGCTACAATTATTCGAACTTAGAATTACATAAAAAAACAATTGTTTCCTTAATCATTAAACCACTCAATAAATTTTAATAAAGTAAATTAAAATTATAAATTTGTAAAATATAATTATTAAAAACCCAAGTCAAAGTGTATATGCTACATAGATAAATAACTGAATTGACCTTACTATATTATCTTACACTTAGAATAACTGAATGTATTTAATCAAGTCATAAGTAAATAAGATATTCAATAAATTATGTCTAAAAATATTATCAATAAATCGGTTGTAATAGATTAAGTAGGCTATCAATTAAAAGGGTAAAAATATATAAATGGTCCCCCGACTATAGGATACTATTTTATTAAGTCCTTTAACTATTGAAAGTTACAAAATGATCATCTGCCTATAGAGTATTGCTTTGTTTAGTCTCTCGACTATTAAAAGTTACAAAATGGTCATCAGACTATTCATTTTGTTCCAAACTTATCATTTTCTTATTAAAAAACTGATGGTATTCTGAGTTGAATGTTAACCTGTTGACTATGATTGATAAAATTTAGGGTAAACTACTTCAATACACTCACCTAAGCGCGGGGTCGAAAATGCCACTGACGTTTCAATTTTGCCAATTTTAACACTGACAATTATGTTTAACTATAATTTTGCCACTCTTAATCTATTAACGACACGATGACATGACATCTCTATGTCGTGAAAGTGATGATGTGGCTCTCTCATCAAAATGAGGTCGTTTTGGTGCTCGAAAAACCCTAAACGACATCATTTATTAAGTTATTTGATGAAAAAAGTTTCCACGAGATTTGAACTAAAGACCTCCACGAACCAATACTTAACACCCAACCACCAAACTAACTTAAGAAATTGTTATTTTCTTAACAAAATAATATATATGTTAAATACTAGTTGTATACCTTCATCTTCCTCGTCAATCCAAATCCATATATGCCAATCAACTGCTCGACGAAATGCCAAGCTTGAGATTATTGAATTGGGTTCCAAGTTCAACACCCAATCTTTAATGACTTTTATACTTTTCAATGCATTTGAGTCAATGCTAATTAAGAGAGAATGTAGGTTGAGAAAAGGAATCAAAAGTAGATTACAAGAATGAAATTTAGAAGCTTGTAAACCCATAATTTCATTCCTTCATTATGTCTTCTTCCTCGCCATTAAACCAGAGTTTCCATCGAACAATTCTTCAATGTAGCCTCTATCTCATCAGGCTGGAACTTTATGTACTTCTCCATTATCTTCTGGGATCCGAGTACCCAAAAAACCTTGCTAAGAACATTGGTAGCCGGAATCACTATCGTATCGAAACCCTAAGTTCCAATTGCAGATGTTTATCGTTCACCACCCACGAGCTTTGAGTTTCGTGGATCTCATCGAACATGGCGTTGAAGCTCTTGAACCTCTCTTTCAGCATCGATTTCACCATTTTTCTATTCACGTTCAATCCTCCACATTTAAACAACCTAAAATCTTCATCCATGTCTCTCTTGTACGTGTTGTGTAATTATGGAGCTACGACGATGTTTTACGACACCATGTGTGTTGGAAATATATACTGCAAAAGAAGACGTTAGCACTCACAGGACAATATAAAATATAATGAACAACTGAAATCATATTGGGGTGAATATCACTGTCTTAAAAACAAATTCTCCCCGA
Source organism: Hibiscus syriacus (assembly GCF_006381635.1). Taxonomy (NCBI): domain Eukaryota; kingdom Viridiplantae; phylum Streptophyta; class Magnoliopsida; order Malvales; family Malvaceae; genus Hibiscus; species Hibiscus syriacus. Next base: position 422,629 of record NW_024061783.1, read on the forward strand.
TGTGTGTAATCATTGCAACAAGAAGATCGTCCCCCGAGGTTAACACTGTCACTCTGAGAATTCGTCTAATTGAAACCATAGTGGACTGTCAGTGATACTGTTCTTCTGACAACATTAGAGAAAAGAAGCTTGAAACGCTTTAGATTGAGAATATATGTGAGAGTTGAGAGAGTGAGTTGAGAAACTTAGAAAACCTCTTTGTTTATAGGCTTAGTTCAAGGGTAAATTTGTCCAAAAAATCATATATAAATCAGATTAATTTCGAAATTAAACTTTGTCTGAAACTGTTGTTATAAATGAATGAATATGGCGTGAAAGCAGTCCAGATTCGTGCTTTAATTTCCAACTATTTATAACTCTTGTAATTAACTATTGTAATTACTTTGTAATTGGCACAATAAACACTCTGAATAGAGCTGAAATATTGTCCATATATATCCAACGTTTCACAGACATAATTTCACAAACTGACTGTTTAGATTTTGAATTTTCAAAAATCAAATGACAGCTAATTAATCAGTCGTTACCCTATGAAATTTAAATCGAACCAAGACAATTAGCAGCCTATAAATTCTTTCACAATCTTTTTTATGCTCAAGAAAATTCTTTCACAATCTCCGAAAAGATAGAATCCGCGCGGATTTATCGAAGACACGTATTGTCACGAGATGAGAAGGACAACAATGGCAGGGGCATGCGAGATTGTCCCTTGTTCTCTATCACTCACAATGAAGAAAGAATGAACACTATAAATACCCAATCTCTGTGGTATTTCCCACTAATGTGGGATAGGTTTTACGCATTACCGACAATGTATCTCTCATTACTTGGTGAAGCTGCCAAGGCTTTGATCTTCTGCAACATGTAACTCCCGTTGATGAGAAGAAAGGTATACAACTAGTATTAACATAATGTCAGTTTTGTTAATATAATAACAACTTCTTAAGTTAGTTTGATAGTTGAGTGTTAAGTATTGGTTCATAAATGTCTTTGGTTTGAATCTCATGAAAACCATTTTCATCAAATAACTCTAATAAAACGAGGTCATTTTGTGTTTTTTGAGCATTAAAGCAGTTTCACCAAAACGACGTCATTTTGATGATGGAGCCACATCATCACCGTCACGGTATAGAGATGTCATGTCATGGTACCATTAATGGATTAACGACAGAGTGGCAAAATTATAGTTAATATAAAAGTTAGTGTTAAAATTGAAACATCAATGACATTTTCGATCCCACACTTAAAGGTGAGTGATATTTAAAGTAGTTTACCATAAAATTTAATCCTAGAATCTCAAATGATTATCATATCAACACTATCATGTTAGCGTTCAACTCATAACACCATCAATTTTTAAACCAAAAACGACGAGTTTGGAACATAATTAATAGTCGAGTGATCATTTTGTAATTTTTATTATTTGAGGGACTTAACAAAGCAACATTCTATAGTCAAAGGACTATTTTATAACTTTTGATAGTTGAGTGACTTAATAATGCAATATCTTATAGTAAAGGGACCATTTTTGTACTTAACCCTAATTAAAAATTACATAGTCAAATTAGAATTTAAATATAAAAGATAAAAAAATTATATATAGGTTAATTATTTCGCGATTTGAATTAACATCAAATTAATTTTTTGGACCTTGGACCCATCCATCTTTAAATATTATCCAATTTCACCAAATGAAACGTAAACGGCCGAACCACGTTGCAGTCCAAAATCATTTGGAGCCCAGATTATTTCCCGCCCAAACACTCTAATCACCGTAAATCTGAATAATAATCCAGTAAAAATCGGTATTTTCACAGAAAATAATATCTTTCACCGTCCTTTTGATTGCTGCAAATCTCTGTCTTCCATGGCGTCTCAAAAACTAACAGAGCATGAAAGTAAAAGACTTGAAATGCAGAGATGGTGGCCGCTCTCAATATACATTCAAAAGCCGCCACTGTTGTTTTTCTAGTCTATTTATGTCACAATTATTTCATGTAAAAAACAACTGCATTTCAGAACGAAAACGCATAAAGCGAGTAAGGTGAAGAGTCCCTCGACGGAGAACCCAGCCATAACTCGAGTCACTGAGACCGAGAGGTATGCAACAGGATTCGACCGATGACTTGCTAAAACCTATTAGTATGATTGATGCTTATAGGGGACTCGAATCTGAGTATAATCTAGTGCTGATTGACGCGATTTTGAGTATTGCCGAAGAAACCCAATCTGAGTTTTCGGATGAGGAAGAGTTTGATGGTGTCAAGGGCATTAAAGATGAGAATTTAGTGAGAAAGGAACTTGGAATCACCAGTTAAGGCAGAGATCGTTAAAGAGGATTCTGATGAACATTTGGGTGGTTTGGTTAAGATTGAGAAGAGTGACTCCTTGCTGGAATCAATGGATTTCGAGCCAGAGACTGTAGCATCGATGTCCCCTGGAAGGATTATGATGATTAAGTTCTTCCCTTCCGGTAGTACGACGATGATCGCGGCCGGTAACAAGTTCGGGGATATTGCATTTTGGAATGTGGACTGTGGGGATGAAACAGAAGTCGGTGTATATGTTTATCGCCCGCATGCAGGTCCTATTTCTGGGATTTAGATTCAACAGTATTCGACGTCGAAGGTAATTTCGGTCTCGAACTTTATGTGTTGCATCAATGTTTCACAATCTATTCAAGGGAATGCTTGTTTATTGTTTTTTGTTTTCAGATTTATACCGGTGGCTATGATGGAGTTGTTCGATTGATGGATGCGGCGAAGGAAGTATTTGATCCGGTGCATTCGTGCGAAGATGCTATTTATTACCTTTCTCAACAGCCTAATACTCCGGCAAGCTTGTATTTCTCCAAGGGTCATGGCGGATTAAACGTCTGGGATACTAGGACCGGGAAGTCCCGCAATGACCGGATGCTCCACACAGATAGGATAAACACCATAAGCTTCAACTCACATGATCCCAACACATTATGGCAATCGGTTCAGCAGATGGAACTGCTTGCATCTGGGATTTAAGGAGTACGAGCCCTCGAAAACACCTTGAAGACCGTGACGCACGGTGAGGCTGTTGAGTCTGCTTACTTCTCATCCTCTGGAAGCTCTCTTGCAACAACAGGGGTATTAAGGACTTCATCTTATGTCATATTTTGCAACAACAAAAAGATGAACCTAAATTTCAGGTAGGCTTTTGCCTGTCTTTTAAGAACTTCTATGCTCTTCTCAAATAGTCTGCTTGATGTTATACGCATATATTTGTAAGCAGAGGAATCTGGGGTTGGGATGATTCATAAATCTTCATCGACAACGTGACGAAAGGCGTCGATGTCATCTCTCCGACACAAAGAAAGAAGAACTGTTATGACTTTACCGAGTCCGAAAGCGTCTGCAATTCCCTACAGATTCGAAAAAACACCCGTACGAAGTCAGGATGTTAGCAGGAGCCACCGCAGGGTGTCAAGTTTGTCTTTGGACACCATCAATGGATGTATCTGATCAATGAAGGAATCTGTGCTTTGCACTTGCTAGCAAGTGTTTTGGTTACATGCCCTGTATTCAAATTTTGAGTATGAACAAGCAGATATCAGATTATCGCTACTTATGTTCTTTCAATTTTGCTGCTCAGTTAATATATATTATTTTATAATTATTTTAACATATTCAAATATAATATATATATTGTACGAACCGAGTGACTTCAGTGGTAAAAAGTTATTGTTATTCCTAGAGGTTTCAGATTCGAGCATCGTAAATATTACTAGTGTGCGTTAAATCTCAAATGGTTAAGAATTATCTTTGAAAATATATTACTTTATATTTATCTCATATTAATAAAAAAATACAATATATATTAATTCAATAAATATTATTATTAATGAATTGTTTAGGAGATTGTGATTTAAAATATATTTGAATACATTTTCCTTCTATTTAAAGGTAGTTCTATAATTAATGAATTATTTAGGAGATTGTGATTCAAAATATATTTGAATACATTTTTCTTCTATTTAAAGGTAGTTCACCAAATAAGAATAAAAGTAAATTACACATTTAATAATTAAACCATTAATTTTCTTCAATTTTTATTTCATTTTAATAACACCCGTTAAAAATATAATCTATTTAGTACTTAAACTATTAGTTTTAGTACTTAATTTTTTTTTAAAAATCAAAATTTATCGATAATTTTTTAACGAGAACTAAAATAAAAAAAATAAATTTTAAATATGATTTTGAAAAAAATAAAAATTTAGATATTAAAATGGACCAGAATTAATATATAATTACCTTAAAAATAAACGGCCAGACACCTTCCACGTAGCACTACAAAATCTTTTGCCGCCAAGATTATTTCCCGCCCAAACCCTCCAATCACCATAAACCATAAATGTAAATAGTGATTTAAAAATCGAAATCCCCACAAAAAAGAGGGGAAAAAAAGAAGCACCCTTCTAGTCTCTTCTTCACTGCTGCAAATAATTGTCTTCCATGGCGTCTCAGAATCTAACTGAGTATGAACGCAAAAGACTTGAAAACATTAAGAGAAATGAAGAGATGGTGGCCGCACTCAAGATACACTCGAAGGCCGCCACTCTCTCCGCCGATACCAAGCGCCAAAGGTAACATAGATCCATCTTTTTTTAAATTATTTTTGTCTCAATGATTTGATGTTTAGATTTTTAGTTTTTTTTTTTATTTTTTATAAATGGTTGTATTGTAGAAAAACATATAAAGTGAGTCCAGTGAAGAAACCCAAGACAGAGACCCCGATCGTAATTCGACGGTCGTTGAGAACAAGAGGTATGCCACCGGATTCAAATGGTTTGCCTGATGATTTCAGTGAAAATTTCGATAAAACCCCTAAATCTGTCAGCCCTTTAAAGCCACAATCGCCTCGTGTTTCGGGTCCTATCAGTATGAAAGATGCTTTCAGTGGAGACGAAGTAGAGTCTAATCACGTGTTTGTTGGGACAATTTTAAGTATTGCTAGGAAACCCTAGACAATGTTTCGAGTAAAGAAGAGTTTAATGGTGTTAAGGATATTCAAGACGAGAATTTTAGTGAGAAGAGAACATTGGGTTCCTGCAAAAGTGAGGCTTTTGAATCACCGGTTAAAGAAGAGTTAGATGAGAATTTCAGTGGAGAAAGAAAGTCCGCCAAGTGCCTGGTTAAAAACGAGCATTTGGATGGTTTAGTTAAGATTGAGAAGAGAGATCCATGGTTGGAATCATTGGATTTGAAACCTGAAAACGTCGCACGAATTATGCCTGGAAGGATTATGGTGGTTAAGTTTTTCCCTAGCAGCAGCATGAGGATGGTTGCCGCTGGGAACAAATTTGGGAATATTGCATTTTGGAATGTGGATTCTAAGGATGAAAAGGAAGATGGTATATATCTTTACCGCCCGCATTCCGGTCCTATATCTGGCATTTTGCTTCAACAATATTCTATGTCAAAGGTACTTTCAGTTCAAATTTGATGTACTATACCAATACTTTACTTTTGAGTCTATGATTTCAGGTTTACAATTTGCTAAAGGAATGTATATATTGGATGCAGATTTATAGCAGCTGCTATGACGGGTTTATTCGATTAATGGATGCCGAGAAAGAATTATTCGAGCTGGTGCATTCTTCTGATGATACTGTATATTCCCTCTCTCAACAGGCTAATAATTCGGCCAACCTATATTTTGGTGAAGGTCGCGGAGGATTGAATGTCTGGGATATTCGGACCGGGAAATCAAGCAAAAGTTGGATGCTCCATGAAGATAGGATCAACACCATAAGCTTCAACTTGCAAAACTCCAACATTATGGCAACATGTTCAACGGATGGCACTGCCTGCATTTGGGATTTAAGGATTATGAGCACTCGTAAACCCAAAACATTGAGGCTTGTGAGCCATGATAGGGCTGTTCATTCTGCTTACTTCTCACCCTCTGGAAGCTCTCTTGCAACAACAAGGTATTACGTTTTTTCTTCTTCTTAACCCTATAGTTAACTAAAACCCTTTGTCTCAAATAAGCTAAACTTGTTAATTAATAATACCTTTTGCTTGGCAGTAGGTGGTTCTAGGATGGTACCTTGTTTATTAATTGTGTCCTTTTGGCAATAGAAATCATTGCTTAATTTGTTGATATAGTCTGGATGGATGGACACAACAGAAGGAAGCTGAAAGCTCAGCCATAGTATTGTTCTAGTCTATATTACTCGGACTTAGGTGTGAGAGTTCAATACGAGTATCTATCCAACAAGGCTTTGCTTGATTTTTTTAATGTTTTTCTATGTATTTGGAGGCCATATCGCTCTACATCCATGTGTTAGACATGGGTACTTCAAGAAGAATGAAATGTCTAAGAAACATAGGTTCTAGTTGCATATGATCTTCTACAATTAATTTAATGTAAGCAGTATATTATTTGGTTCTGCCTGTTATCGTTTTCTTTTAATAACAGTTTGGACAACAACGTTGGTATAACAAGTGGAGCTAATTTTGAGGACACTTCTATGATATACCATAATAATTGGACCGGCAGATGGATTTCTTCTTTCAGGTACTTCTATGTTGTCAAATAATCTGCTTGATGCTATGATTGTAGTTGACCATGGTTGAGTTCTAATACTATAAATGTTGGTAAGCAGAGGTATATGGGGTTGGGATGATTCGTACATATTCATCGGCAACATGAAAAGAGGCGTTGATGTGATATCTCCGGCACAAAGACAAAAGGTAATGACATTACAGAGCCCAGAAATGTCTGCTATTCCCTGCAGGTTTGATGCACACCCATGTGAAGTTGGGATGCTAGCAGGTGCCACAAGTGGGGGTCAAGTTTATATATGGGCACCGTGTTAGAATAATCTGCTTTTTGTAGGAATCTGTGCTTTTTACTTGCTAGCCAGTTTTTGTTTTATCTGTACTTTTAGCCCATGATATCATATATCTGCTTCTTGTATCTCTTTCTGACTGACAATTGTATGAAGCAGGAAACCGTTGCACTCTACTTTGGTGTATGGACTGTGTTCTATAGTAACTGATATTTACAATTTTTTGGTTATATTTGCATATGTATCTTGGTTTATTGTTTTTTAGATTTCTGTATTTACAAACGAGAAATTCTGTGATTTCATCAAAACATTGTGCACTTTTATGTTTCATCTAATATCTATGAACAGGAAGTTTAGTTTTATCATGAATCTCAACGACTTCATTTCGATTATAGAATACAATTTACATCATTGACCTCTCTTAGCCATATGAGATGCTGATGACCACATCCATAGATAAACTTATGAAATATTTTTTGTCTTCGGATATGGATATGAAGATGTAACATCTGGGGTTGGATTTTTTCTTCGGAAATGATCTCATTAGTGGCTGACTCAAGCAAGCACGGATGGTAATCTCGTTTAAACAAAGTCCAAAACTTGAAAGGGTATTGTTTCTAATGTATGCAAAGAATCAGCGTTTAAAAATCAAGTACATTGACGTGCATAAGCTTGGTTGATTATGGGGGTTCTTTAACCTTAGTGTTTCCGCCAGTAATTCCGTAGTTGAGCCATATGCAATAGAATCTCATCACGTCCTTGATTTGTAACACTGCTGGTCATGATCCACGGCGGCAACGACTGGAAGAAACTACATATCAGCTCCTGAAAGTCGCTCATGTTTTTCTTCGGGCCTTTTTCCACCATTCTTTTTCTTCTTCCGCTTATCGCATTTGGTGAATATCAATGTCATGGGGATCTGCAGAACGATGATTTAAAGGCTGAGTAAACCTATAACATGAAATATCAGCATGCAGTCTAAACTAAAGGATCAAGGGGCCTTTTGCCTTTCATCTCAAGAAGGCGATGTAAGTGCCATATCAAAGTGGGTCACTCACATGTCATATCCTTGTACCCTTTTCCCATTCTTGTTAAGAATGAATGACATTACCTGGTTCTGACTAAGCCAACTAGCATATTCCATGTCAATTTTCTTCGCGGAATGCTAGCATCTATAAGTAGGAAAACGATACTAGCGTTGAACGGTTGATAAAATAGTCTCTGGTGAACTTGACCCAGTCCGTCCGAAGTTCCTGAGGTGCAGATGCATACCTGTTAAAGAGAAAAGTGTAGTCAAACAGTGATCATGCGGAAGTATGCAGCAGCCAAAACCATACTTAGCTCCTGCATAACAGCATAACATCATTTAAGGGAGGACAACCAAAACAGAGGTTAAAAGAGAAACTGGCGTATCGATTACCAACCGGTTCCTCTTAACAAATAAACAAAGATCAGAAACATATGACCGCATAAAAGATTAGATATCGAATACATCGACCCTTCATGGTTTAAAGTTGGAGAAAGTGATTGAATTAAGTCCCATACCACATTATTCATGAGAATGGTACATGATTTCATTTTCTCTAGGACAGTGAACAGCCTCAATAAAAGTAAGTTTCCAACATTCCAACTATACGAAAATCGGGAAGTTTATAACTTGTAGGCGTGTATCTACTCATACAAGGTCTGAACAAAGAGCAGGTTATAGAGGAAGGCCTTTGGAAGGTAAATCATACCCATATCCAGGCAAATCCACCAGGTACCATTCGTCATTGATGCGGAAATGGTTGATGCATTGTGTCTTCCCTACGAACAATAGACATTTACTTGCATCACAATCTGTAAGTTTCTTAGGAATCACACTCGATTATCCATGAAAATCTGTATGTTTTTGTTTATGATCTTGTTTGTTTACTCGCCATTATCATCCCGGTTATCGTAACAATAATGTTATTGTTATTTCAATCCATACAAAACGTGTAAAGTAGTTCATTGCACGGTTTCTAGCTTCTAATAGAGACCAAATTCAACATATCAACATCAACAAAATGCAAACATCTTGCTTTAAGGCAGGCATTTCAAGCTAATAAGACTCTCTAAGAGCAAACATTCCATTAGCCTAAGCAATATATCTATCATAATTTGCTTCAATAAATCAACTTTACCAGGCTTCTTAGACGTGAGAGCAAGGCGTTTCCTTCTAACAAGCGAATTAAGAAGCGAGGATTTCCCGACATTCGACCGGCCGACGAGCGCAAGCTCCGGCAATCCATCGGAAGGGCAATCCTCAGTTCTCACACTGCTCTTCACGAACTCAGCTTGAACCACTTGAGCGTCCCTTGCATACTTGCTCAAAACTACGTTGGACCCTCTCAAGATTCTCGTGCTTAAGTTGGGATCATTGCGAGAAACCTCGGTCTCCGCGGGGACAAACAGCTTGTCCAATGAAACATCGAGCTTGGGCTCATCGGGGGGTGCGAAATCGGCGATGGGTGTCGGCTCGGCCGCTGAAAGAGTGGAGAAGAGCGTCGGGGAAGCGGGTTTGATGATCGGGAGTTTCGGTTTGGGGATGAAATTGAAACTCGGCGGCGGGTTTTTGAACACCAAGTAATGGAACCTTGGAAGCTGAGTTATAACCATAACTGTCGTCTTCACTCTTCAAATTGAATTAAAAAAATTGATGGATTGTTCAACTCTGTTCTTCGTTGAAGTAAGCAAAAGCCCAAACGAAAGCAATGTAAGCTAAATATCTTAGCTGAAATTGTTTAGAGAATACAATAGTCGGACCATTTGGTGTTCCACCATTTGTCCGAAGATGGGTTAATAGGTCGAAACATCTCAAACTATAGTTCAAGTTATATACTGATCCTTTAAGTTATCTATTTCGTTTTAAGGGTAAACTATGAGTATAGTACCTAAACTATTGGGTTCGCTCCGTTTTAGTGCCTAAAGTTTCATTTTTTTCAAAACAATGCCTAACGTTTAGTTTTTGTTTCATTTTAATTCCTCGCTATTTAAAACTTAAACTGTTGATTTTACTGATTTGCACACGACATCTTTTTATGGGAAAATCGTATCACATCACTTAATTATCTTCTCCCTCCTATTTTAGTTATTAAAGTTTATTTTTTTTAATTTAACCACTCTAACTTTCAAATTTAATTTTATTTTTAATTTTATGTTAATAAAATAATAATAAAAATTGTCATGTCACAAAAATTATTAATAAATAAATTAGAGTGATTAAAATAAGAGTAATTTGAAAGTTGAGTAATTAAATTGAAATTTTTTAAAATGTAGTACCAAAATAGGAGTGAGAAGATAGTTGAGTGATGAATGATATAATTTACCCATAAAAGATGCAGCGCCTTAAATATTTAACGACGATGTACTAAATGAAATAAAAACTAAACGTTAAGTATGATTTTAAAGAATTGAAAGTTTAGGCATTAAAACGTACCAAAATTGGTAATTTAAGTACTAAATACATAATTTACCCTATTTAATTAGGCCATTCCAATCTTGGCACGTTAATATAAAAAAACAAAATTAGGGTAAAATTGTCTTGAAGGTATAAATCTTGCTTTCATAATTTATGTTTTACACTATATACTTCGTTTTCTTTCATTTTTATCTTAAAATTGACAAAAAAAAGGAAAAAAGAAAAGAAAAGAGTAAACTTGTCTTGAAGGTAAGACAATTTTGATCTTTTTCAAAATCGTCGGGACTACACGATGAAATTTCCCGTCACTGTAACATTCACATTAATTGTTAGGGTAAATTATGTGTTTAGTGTCTAAGTTATTAGTTTTGATTCATTTTAATACATAAACTTTTATTTTTTTTCAAAATCATATCTAAAATTTAGTTTTTGTTTCATGTTAGTATTTATGTTCAAAATGTAACGTTACAGTTTGAATTTTTTTTAAAAGTTTAGGTACTAAAACTAATCAAAATTAATAGTTTAGGGACCAAATGCGTCAAGTTTTTAACGATAGGTTACTAAAATGAAACAAAAACGAAACGTTAGGTATGATTTTGAAAAAAATTGAAAGTTTAGATATTAAAACGGACCAAAGTTGATAGTTTAGGTACTAAATGTGTAGTTTACCCTAATTGTTAAATAATTTTAAATCAATCTTATTTCCCTAATCTTTTCTAATAGTCTCACAAAAATGATAACGTAATTAAAAATTGAAGAGTCAAACTAATAAAAAAATTAAAAATAATAGAAATAAAAAAATCCCTTTAAATGGCTAAAATAGATATTAAGTCTCAATTAAAACATGCATAAATATAAAATGCAATTAATATATTATATTTATCTCTCACTCTGAACTTATTAATATAATTATTGTCGGTGCTGCTACCTTTCTGTCTAACAATAATTATATATTAGGAAAAGTATTTGTATTTTAGATTTACTAATTTTTTGTATGAAATTTAGATTTACTTTTTGGCTTAATACCACAATAAGTTCCCAAACTATACCGATTTTTCAAATAGGTGCCTAAACTATTTTCTGACTCATTCATGTGTCTAACGTTACAAACGTTATCAATTTAGGTGTTTGGGCTGTTAACGACGTTAATTTCCTCGTTAAGTGACACATTTCACAATCTGATAAATTAAAAAATTTATTTAAAATTTAAAAATTAAAATTATATATATTTTTTGAAAAAAGAAAACACAAATTTTGAAATAAACCAAAAACTTTGAAAACCTACATTTCAACCCTTAAACCTATGTCGGTCGATGGCCTTTGCCGTCGACAAAGCCCCACCCGACCTCCCCCAGTGACCAAAGCCTTATGAAATCGTGGTTGATCGATGACGAATCAACATTTTATGCCCTACAAACCATAGGTTGAAAATTGCGATCCCACGTAATATTTATGGCCAATCGACGGCAATTATGACAACGTATGACTAGGAGGATGGCAGAGAGTACTTTGGTGGCGGTGGCGGTGGTCAGAAAGAGCAGCGACGGTGGATTAAAGTTAGGATTTGGGGATTTTAGGGATTTGGGGATATTTTATAAATTAAGAGAAATTAGTTTTTTTATTAATATAATAGTATTTTTAATAATTTTTTAAAAAAGTAAATTTAAAAAACACCAAATTATGACATGTGTCACTTAACGGGGAAAAATTAATGTGATTGACAATTCGAGAACCTAAATATGTAAAGTTTGTAACGTTAGATATCTGGATGAGTAAAAAAATAGTTTAGGTAATTATTTGAGAAAAGTGGTATAGTTTGAGCACTTATTTTGATATTAACCCTTACCTTTTAGTTATGAATTTCAGATAATGAAAAAAAAATTGCGGTAAAAAATTGAAAATATAAAAGGTCATATCAAACGTTGACTCCTTGAACAGACGTGAAAAAATTCTGTCCGTCGAATACAAAACATATTAGATCTTACACCGTAGGGTTTGAATTCGCCATTAGTCCGCCTCTTTTATGTTTGAATATCTGTTTAGACCATTTTTCTCTGCCATTTCCTCTTTAACTTCTCTTTCAGTGCAGCTGTAGATCTCGACAATCTTTGATTTTCTCTTCAATGTGTTCGTTTTGAATCTGCAAATTCGATCCGTTTTGACTTTCTCTGTCCTCTGATTCTCCATTTCACGTTCTTGTTCGAAGCTCAGCTCGGTACTGTGTAGTTTCTTCTTTTTCTTCAGGGTATTTCTTTCCCTTTTTCGTCTTGTGAATTTGAAGTTACTGTGTAGTTTCTTGATGTTCAAGTTAAATGCTTCATTCAAGTTGAAGTTATTGAAAATAATTTTGATTTTGATAATGATATAGGGTATGAATTCGAGGAATTTGTTATGGATTTGAAATGTTTGATCTTTCCTTTATTAAATTAATCGAATTCCGTACAAAATTTTCAAAATCATTGACTTTTTAATTACTAGTATCGAGTTGGGGAGCTTTCTAGTTAGGTTTGATTGAGAATGATTTCGAGAGCATATTGATGAGAGAAGCGTTGTAGAGTTGGCATTGGGGTATGCAGCTTTATTCATCTGTGAAGGAACTATGGGAGGTGATATTACTGTATCCACTCCTTCGGCTGGGCTCAGCAATAGCGATGGTGCTCAGAGAATGCGACCTATTCATGGGTATTTATTATTTTTATTATCTTAATTAAAAAATTTTGAAACCATTATTGGTGTTATTGGGCGTGCTTGCCCTCCCACTATATTTGTTATTTTTCTAATCTTATGTTATCTTACAAGTTGCAACAAATTGATTGTTCTATATGCTGCTGAGTTTTGCTGACTTTGATTCCTTCTATAGGAGGACTACTGGTCCTACAAGACGATCTACGAAAGGACAATGGACGGCTGAAGAGGTATTATTTATCTTTCCCTAGTTATGTTTCCTCATTTTGTTTTAAGTTAACACCAACCATAGTGCAACTTAATTGCTTTTGTTGTGTTATGTATTATAGTACCCATTTATTTTAGTCCTGTGACTCTTTTCCTTCAATGCAACTAGTGTTGGTGTCCAATTAGATATTCGTGTGCCGTCTGTGTTTTGTGTGTCTATATGTGCATGTATGTCTATACATTTTCTTAAATGGTTTTTTTCAATTTAACAACATAATGATATGTACTTCCAGGATGAGATTCTGAGCAAAGCTGTTCAACATTTCAAAGGAAAAAATTGGAAAAAGATAGGTATGATTTCGACTTGAGGTGGCATGGCAGCGCTTTGTGTATCATTTTGCACAATCTAATTGTAAGACTGGTTCATTTGCAGCGGAGTGTTTCAAGGATCGTACTGATGTACAGTGTTTACACAGGTGGCAAAAGGTCTTGAACCCGGAACTTGTTAAAGGGCCATGGACAAAAGAGGTAATTGATTTTTCTACCTATTTCTTTCTAACAGTTCCTTGAAAGGACTGTTCTTGAAAAAAAGAAGTCTTCTTGATATTATGTTTATGCCTTACGGCAGGATTCTAAGTTGCTTTTGCAAAATATGATCAGGAGGATGAGCTGATAATTGAGTTGGTGAAAAAATTTGGGCCAAAAAAGTGGTCAACCATTGCTCAGCACTTACCTGGTCGTATTGGAAAGCAATGCAGGGAAAGGTGCGAATATGGAGATTTTAATTTTGATATTTTAGTCCCATCTACATTTAGAACTTTTGTGCTCATAAAAATAACTACTGATGTAGGTGGCACAATCATCTTAATCCTGGCATAAACAAAGAGGCGTGGACACAGGAAGAGGAGTTGGCTCTTATTCGTGCTCATCAGATTTTTGGGAACAAATGGGCAGAGCTTACAAAATTCTTGCCAGGAAGGTACATATTATTTAGAGGTCATAACTTTCCATCAATGTTTTAACAGGTTTACATATATTTGTCTTTTATTCTTCTTACTACTTCTCCCCAACTCCAAGTCTTCCTCTGATGCTCATCGAAACCTGATTGCTGTGTTGATTAGAAGTTAATATTTTTTTTTTGCATTTGAACTTACCAATAACTTTCTTTATCCCCATATATGTATGGGTAACAGGACAGACAATGCCATAAAAAATCACTGGAACAGTTCTGTCAAAAAGAAGTTGGACTCTTACATAGCGTCAGGCCTTCTGGAACAATGTCAGTTCCCACTTCTTGCAAATCAAAGTCAACCTATGCCTTCGTCTTCTATGAGGATGCAGAGCAATACAGATGATAGTGGTGCCAAATGTAGGAAAGAAGGTGAGGACATATCAGAATGCAGTCAAGAATCAAATGTGATGGTTTGCTCTCAATCTAAAAGTGATTTAGCTAATTCTGCTGTACATGCAAGAGAGCAATTCCACTTGACTGAAATGCCTGCTGTGACAAATGAGAGGTATTCCAGCCCAGCACCTTGTGCGGATGAGTATCACCCATCTTTTGAAGATGTCAACTTCTCCATTCCAGAAATACCTTGTGAAGCTGGGTACTCTTCCAGTGGGAATTACCAGTTAGGCGAGCATATGTTGATAACTGATAATGAATGTTGTAGGGTCCTATTCTCAGAGGCAGTGAATGATGGATGCGTTGCCTCTGAAAATTTTACACAAGAGTCTAATATGGCGGAATTGGGTGGTGCGCAAGTACATCACTTTGTCCGCCTTCAGTCATCCAACATCTGAAACTGGATATACTCCAGCCTCACAATCCGCTCTTCCTTCAAGGTCTGAGTATTGGCAACCTCATGCTGTCAGTCTTTTGCTTCTCCTTCACTTCTTTCAGTGGAGGATGATGCGCTTATGTATGGCCGAGAGGCCAGTCAATTAAATGTTCAACCTTCTGGAAGTCAAGAACAAGAATTTACTATGAATGAACATGATGGCTTCATCTTTACTAATGATGATCATACAGATGATACAGACCTACAAGAGCAAGCTTACCTTGCAAAGGATTCTCAGAAGTTGGTTGCAGTTAATAGTTTTGGTTCAGAATCAAATGATTTGCTAACTTGCCCTGCTGTTGATGAAAAGCCAAATTTGCCTGCAGAACAAGATACTGGAGGTCTATGCTACGAGCCTCCTCGCTTTCCAGGCATGGATATCCCATTTTTCAGCTGTGATCTTAGACCATCTGGCGACGATGTGCAGCTAGAATATAGTCCCCTTGGTATTCGCCAGCTGATGATGTCTTCTATGGACTGCATCTCTCCATTTAGGTTGTGGGATTCACCATCTCGGGACGGCAGTCCAGATGTTGTGCTTAAAAGTGCTGCCAAAACTTTTACTTGCACACCATCCATACTGAAGAAGCGTCATCACGACCTATTATCACCTTTATCAGAACGAAGAAGTGAGAAACAGGGTCATCGCAACACATGTCAGATGTCTCCATCTGAATATAAAAGCAATGCTAGAGCCTCTGTTGAAGAAAAAGAAAACCTGTGTCAAGAATCTCGTGGGAACTAGGCAAAGGTGAAAATCACCCTGAGTCATTAGATGATGAAGCTCAAAAGACAGATTCTGATGGAACTGACTTCCAGGGAAGCTTAAAAACTGAAGCCTGTGGTATTGATACAAAGGACAAAACTGATGCTCATGCTTCCAACAAAATTGTGAGTTTCTTTCCTCTGTTATTTTGATGCTTTCTAGCTCAAGGTGAAGCTTCCATTAAATCCATGTCAAACTTTTATTCAAGTCATGTATGATGCTGATAACTCTATGTACAATGTACACTGTTTTCACTTTGGTCTTGTGTTGGAAGTCCTGGTCTTAATTATTCTATCGTTATTACTGTAGCATTCTTCTTTACTTCCAATGCTTATTTGGTTTATCATACTAATATATTCCCTCTATTTTTTATAGGTCCAACAGCCTTCAGCAGTGCTTAGTGAGCATGATGTAAATGATCTCCTATTGTTTTCTCCCGATCATGTTGGTCTTAAAGCAGACAGACCATTATTGTCTTCATGCATGCAAACTCCACGAAATCAGTTTTATAAAAGCTTTAGAGCTGTTTCATCAAATCAAGGCCTTGCTTCTGATGTTTATCAGGAAATGCATGCTTGATTGTTAGCTCTCCTACTCTGGAAGTAAAGAACAGTGAAAGCCACTCAATAACTGTTACTGTAGTACAGTGTACCAATTCCTCAGCAACCCTTGAGAATTTGGCCGATAATGCTGGGATTGATGCTGCCACTGAAAATTATAACATGTGAGCTTCCGCTGCTCCCTGTTGTAATTACAATTGTTATAGTGCCTACCATTCAGTGTCCTTTATGTCAAGAATTGTTTTTCTTTTGTTTCTACTTCAAATGCTATGATAAATCGATTGGTTCTTATGCGTTGTTTGTTTGATGTGGATTGCCGGATTCGCTGGAACTCCATTCAAAAGAAGTATCGAATCACCGTCAGCATGGAAGTCTCCTTGGTTTATTAACTCTTTCATTCCAGGCCCAAGGATTGACACAGAAGTAACAATTGAGGTATATAACTACTTCAGCCTTAATATAGATTCAGAATTTAACCTTTCTTTATGTTTCCTAATGATCAAATTTTCTTTCCAGGACATAGGATACATTATCAGCCCTGCAGAAAGAAGCTATGACGCCATCGGTTTGATGAAACAACTACGCGAACATACCGCTGCTGCATACTCCGATGCCTTGGAGGTTTTGGGAAACGTAACTCCGGAATCAATTGCAAAGGGAAGATGCTCCAAGAATCGTAATGTGGACAAAGAGAATAACCGGCCTGAGAACCATTCACATTTGGCTTCCAATATCTTGGTATTACTGAAAACAAAAGTCATGCCTAATATCCCCTCCTTTGTTAATACGAGCAATTTATTGAAATTAGTATGTGATTCGTCACAGGCAGAGCGCCGCATCCTCGACTTCAGCGAATGTGGAACACCAAGAAAGGAATCTGAATATGCGAACTCAACAACAACAGCCGTGAGTTTTTCGAGCCCCTCTTCCTATCTTTCGAAAGGTTTCAGATAGTGCCTTTTCCATTATCATTTTTTTGACTAAAAGTCTCCTATGTTTGTAGCTCATATTCATACATGTATGCCATCTCTTCTCTTCTTTCCATAATTCTTCCATTTATTGTCGAAAAGAGAACGGATCTAATTAATTAAACTGATAAAAATGATTGTATCAAGTGCACATATAGATTCTTCCATTACCATGTTCTCTCTCACCTCCATTACCATGGTTTAGGAAGAGAAGGATAAGAAGGCATCTCTCTACAGAGGACCATTTATATACTTTATTCAAATTATTAATACTTATACCTAAAAGACAAGTATCATTCTTAGAGATAATCATGAATCAAAGTGGATCAAATTTTTTATTGATCAAACTTGAGTATTATATCTTCACTTGTCACCTATCTGAATTTAGAAAGGCTCCATCAAATATTACTTGTTTTTAAAAATAAAAACTTACGTCCAAACAAACCCAAACCAACACATATAATTTTTATTTGGTAAAATAAAAATCTAATTGAAAAAATAGAAAAACTGAGTAGAATTACAATTGTCTCTATATATTTTGAATAAAATATTTTTTATCTTAAATCTAAACCCGAATCAAAACCCTCCAACAAATAGCCCTCAATGATAAACTTTGTTGGGCTTGATGAAGCTCGTTCGATCAACCGAAAATGAGTCAAGAGGGGTGAATTGACTTTTTGAAATTTAGGGAGTAAGGAGAATAAGGATAAGAAAATTTGCACAATGATTTATTGTTGTTCGACTTATCAACCAAGTCTACATCCACTACCTAAGCTCCTCACTTAGGATTTTTCAATAAATCTACTAATTTGTTTTTTCTTTTTCAATGATCAAGAGTAACCTTTATAACTCCCTAGTTTTTCACTTGGCTAAACTAAACAAAACCCTTTACAAAGGATAAGAGATGTAAACAAGAAAATCATTACAAGGTAAGTGTTTACAAAGTTTAAGCTCACTAAAACGCTAATATTTACAAGTGAAAGAATAAATAAGATTGAAGAACTCTTCTCTTGTGTTTGATTGTTTGGATAGGTGTTCGATACATTCTTCAAGTGTCTTGAACTTGTTTTTATATGTTGGAATGAGTTACTAGCCGTTTGGGAAGGTTCGGAGCAGTTGGAAGACTTTCTGCACACAAAGTTTCGAGACTGGAAAGTTTTGAAACTATTCGAAAGAGCCGTTTGAAATATCTGACCGTTAGACCCAAAGTATCAAAACTTTAATGAAAGTTTCGAAACTCTTGAGATAGTTTCAAAATTATAGGAAAATATCGAAACTTTTTGGGTTTCTATCTTGGAAAGTTTCAAAACTCTGGTAGAAGTTTCGAAACATCTGGTCAATGCTTGTCTAAAAGAATAATTTTTGACATTTTGAAAAATATAAGACTTTGAAAATTATTCTAAAGTATTTGAAAGATATTTTTAATATAATTTTAACTTAAAAGACTCATTTTAAAGTTTTGATAAAGTTTAGAAACATTGAACACATATCTTACAAATTTAGTTAGATTTTGAATTATTTTTAAAACTTTAAATAAATTCAATTTAGTCCAACAAACATTTTCCCCTTATTTATTATACCAAAAATATAAGCTCCACAAACTCGTTTCTATTTTGCACATAAAATCATAGATATCAACCGCTTGAATGTAATGAACCCAGTAGAATCAGGTGACATTCAAAGAAAATAAGACAATGAAGAACACAATCCTGCGAACAACTTTGAATGGTTTTCTGCCACTGAAATTTGAAGTTATGATGACCCAGTCCGCAAGTAAACAAGCTATACAAAGCGAGTGTAGTTAAAAAAGGCTCTTTCCTGACTAGGGTTCAAAGTCACTACCATAAAAGGGCGGAAGGAACGATCAACCGGACATCACGATTGTCACTATAAAAGCTCTTCGAGCTATTGGTATTTGGTTGAGTGGCTCTTAAGCTCGAGCTTCAGTATTGAGCCATCTTCCTACTGACAGTCAAGTATTGAAAATTCTCGGTAACACCGGTGACTTGGTACAGGGTCACACTCTCTGCCTGTTGGAACTTGTACGTGTCATATGAGGTACTTCGTGATAACTCTCGGTGTCGTCTTCTTCATCAGATGATAGAAGGGATGATCCCATCCATGTTTTGAAGCCTTCGTTAACACGCCTTTCGACATCTGGGGTGACTTCCAAGGGGTTAGTCTCCAGCATTTCTAAACCAAGGGTTCGACTACCGGATTCTACTTCGTCAAGAACTACGGCTGCTTTCCTTCTTAGGAAGAATGCAGTTCCTCCATATAGAATCACCAGCCCCCAAGAAGCGATCTCATAGCACCAAAACAAGGGCAAAGAGCAGCTGCTTCCTAACGTGAGGAGACTTGAACCCAGAAACAAAGCAAGAAGACCAAAGATGATAGCAAAGACCACATTCAAAATGGACAAGCACCGAACTCCACCTGCAGCAGATTGCAATAAACTTATTATCAGAACTGAAAATCCTTTCTAATATATGAAATTAGCACATGCATGTATGAAAAAAAGAAGAAGCAAAATAGTAGTTACACATCAGCGCGATAATGAATGAGTATATCTATTCAAGCTAATGCTGTTCATAGCTTAATAGGATCAATATTTTTAATTAACACTTTCAGAATAATGAACAAGAGAAAGAAGATGCTGGTTTTTGAAGTAGCAGCTAGAACAAATTCAAATTCCATTCACATTTAAATTTATAATAGAACAGTTTTCAGCAAGTCGAACTTGCCAGACAAGTCAGAACTAATACTTTTCCACTTTAAATGAGGGGTAAGAAAACAATTATTCTCAAGTCAATAAATGAGAAATCGAGCATACCTCTTTTTGAAGTGCAGTAATTATTCTCGACCACCTTTAAACATCCATTTCTAGTTGGAGCAGAATAAGCAACGGTAATTCCTGAATCACAACTAAACCATTAAAGAGCAGACCAACAAGCCAGGATACATAAACTAAGAGGACAAGTGACAAGGGATTAAACATATGAACAAGCAAATTCAAAGACCCAACATCAAAGCAACCCTCACAAAAAATTAGCACAAGAAAAACTACCATATTCAAGTTCCAATATTCTCGGATCAGTTTTAACCTTAAATAACAAACAAGTGAATAAGACTATACACTCGTAGCCCAGAATTTATGCGAAGCATGCCATAGAAGCAATTACAAATTCATGAAGCTAGCCGAATAGCCAAGATTATGTAAATCAACCATAAGCCACCAGCAACCAACTTACACCAATGACAGATTCGGTACTTTTCAAAAAATCAACATTAGAAGAATACTAGAACCAGGACACCAGGAAGATCCCCCTATGACATTGAACAGGTCAAATAAGAAGCTTAATTTCCTCACTATCGTTAAAGTTAGATTACATATATATCGTCTTTCACGATGTGAAACTGAAGAAAATATATCTTTAAGTTTCATATCCATGATACTCATCTACTATATTTTCCACTTTCCAGTCACAGTGTTCTGCTACTGAATAACAAACAATAAGAGAGCTTTACAGCCTATAATTCAAGATTCAACGCTAATCTTCACCTTTCTAAAAGCTTATATTCTGCTATGGGCAATTCTTGTGTACCCTCCTTTCATTTCTGAATAAGATCTTAAAGGAACCAAAGAATAAATAACCAAATATAGACTGACCTGCCACAAGATAAGCAGCTGAAGCCAAAAAAATGACCATGGATGGAATAAACACAACCATCCAATAGTAATCCACGGTCTCTTGATCAGTCAAATAAAATGCTCCGGGATATAGATCTGAATCGCCAACGCCTCCTCCTTTCGCATTCAACGGCAAAGGCTGCAATCTCCGGTCGTCGCAGAACGGTCGCTTCAATACATCTCCTGGAAACACAATCTTCAAGCTTATAACCGTGCAAACAAAGATCGCAATGCAAATGATCCCTATGAAACCTATTAAGATCGGTCTTTGTAGCTTCGTCCAAGCTTTGTCTTCCTCCCTTAAGCTCTCGTACTCTTGCTTTGGCATGAACGCTTGGCGCAGCGCGTCGCCTATAATCGCCATGTGAAGCTTTTATTTGAGAACTTTACCACAGTATGGATTCAAAACTAGGGAGGTCTGAACTATTTCTTCAAAATGTGAGAAATGTAAAAGTCTAGGGTTTTCAAACCCTGATTGCGTGCCTCGAAATTAAAGAAATAGACCTAATTTTCGAAAGGGATGGCAACAAACTACTTGGAGTTGGTTAATCTAGGGTTTAATTCGGGTGCTTTAATCGGAGAAGGAGAGGCGGTTGGCGGTGCGGCGTAGTTTTCAGTTGTAAATCGGCAGTTTTACGCCGTTTTCATCTGGGTTTAGACGCGATTTTGTTCCGCGGTTAAAAGGTACGGTTCCCAACAGTACTATTTGAGAAATTTATGTAATTAAATTATGTTGCCGTATTTATAATTGAATGGTAATATAATTCGATTAGGACGGAATAAAATTTCATTTAACTTTAGGATAAACTACAACAATACTACTGAACTTTAATTTTATAAATTATAGCATTGAACTTTGATTTTTATTTCAATTATATCATTAGGTCGTTAAATCGTTAACAGTCAGATCAAAACAATATCGTTTTGGTGAGGTGTCTATGTCAATCATGTTGACAGCCGTCAGCAACATCATTGTTTCCTTAATGATTTAATGGGTCAGTGGTATAATTGAAACGAAAATCAAAGTTCAGTACTATAATTGATAAAATTGAAAGTTTAATGGTATAAACGATACAACGCCTAAAGTTCGATGATATTTGGTATAGTTTACCCTTAATTTTATATAATTATTTTTAATGAAAAATAAACTCAAATTAGATTAAGTTAACCAAGGATCAGATTAGATTTCAACTCAAGAAGTAGCAAAAATGATTTTATATATTTAGAAATAATTATTATATCTCATAGTCATCTTTTTATAATTTTTAACTATATTTTTATTTTATAGAATAAAAATACATTTTTTTGTTAAGTTTTATCTTAAAATTTAAATCGGGTAAAAACTTTTTAAATTCAAATCAATCAAATATCATATAAAAAATTTAACTCTCAAATCTAACTCGATAAAAATTTAAGCAATCCAATTCATTATCATCTCAATCTATAGTTGAAATGTCGACTTGGGATCAATTTTAAGGTAAAGTACACAAGTGTTCCCTTGATTACAAGGCGTTTCTTTATTGAGTCTCCTTATTATTTTGTTGAGTCCATTGGTTATTAAAAGTTATAAAATGATCACTCTACTATTAATATGTTATAAACTTTTCATTTTTTATTAAAAAATTAATGATCAATTGAGTTGGAGGTTAACATACTGACTGATATATGATAGACGTTTGAGATTCTGAGATTAGATTTTATCTTACCCCAATTAGCATGTTAATGTCTAGCTCAGGCTGTCATCAAAATTTTAACGAAAAAGAACGAGCCTAAAACATATGAATAGTGAGACGACTATTTTATAACATTTAACAATTGGAGACTCAACAAAACATCATCCTATACTCAAAAATTATTTTATAAATTTTAGTAGTTAAAATTCTCAACAAAGCTACCTCTTATAATCATAACCTAAAATTTACTGATTTTAGCATCAAATCACATAATATTTAGATTATAAAATAGTGTATGTAATTATTTATAAATGATTTTTACTAAAATAGTGTATGTAATTATTTATAAAATAGTGTATATAATTATTTATAAATGATTTTTACTGAATTACCAGAAAGGACACGCCAATACGTCATGGTTGTAGGTAGTCCATGAATCGTGGTTGGTTGTTGTGGCCAGGGCACCATATTAGTTTATAAATGCTGAAAGTCATCTCTACCAATCAACATCGGCCGGCGGAGTTTTCTCAGATCTCGCCGTCGCACTCTTTTGGCGATGGAATCCAATCCTCTCCTACTATTTAGTCAACCATTTCCATAGCCTACAAAAAGAATCATCGCTTTTCATTTCTTCACTCACTCAGCAAAAGCATCCATGGCTTCTCTATCAGCTACTTACCCAAAACACACGACCAATTTTCCGTCAAGATACGCCGATCAATTGTACGATTTATGTCTTCTTCCAAGAAATCATTCACTCATGGAAAAAGGGTCACCAAGAGATTTGAGAATCATTCGAAGTTCTAATCAAACTGAATCAATGAAACTATCAGACATTCCTTTATTGTCTTGTCTAGAGGTTTGTTTTCTTCTTTCTTTTTTCTTACATGATTTCTCCCATCTGTGATGTCTTCATCTTTCACTTGTCTCAAGGCTATTGAGAGGCTAAAACGGAACAGAGAGAACAACAGAGGGAAGCAGCAGTTCCTGGCTATGTACTCTAGCATATTTGGTGGAATCGTAACCGATGAAGCAGCCATGGTGATCCCTACGGATGATCACATGGTTCGCAGGGGGCACGATGTCTTTGACACTGCTGCAATAATGAATGGGTTAGTTCATCTTTCAGCAGAACAGATCTTCTCTTTTTCCCCCTAATTTAGAATCTAATTATTAAGTATGGTGTTAATAATCATACTATGAATTGTTCCAATTAAGCTCTATTATGTGTTTTCTACATGTCAGACACCTCTATGAATTAGACCAGCATGTTGATCGAATCTTAAGGTCAGCGACGATGTCGAAAATCGCTCTTCCGATTAGTCGCGAGACTATTAGAAGCATTCTTATACAAACTGTAAGTGCATCCAGGTGCATGAATGGATCATTGAGATACTGGATTTCGGCTGGACCTGGTGACTTTCAACTATCATCTTCTGGCTGTCACCAACCAGCTCTTTATGCAGTTGTAATCGAAGATAAATCTACGTTCGATTCGAGAGGCATCAAAGTAGTTACTTCGTCGATCCCCATAAAGCCTCCTCAGTTTACCACCGTGAAGAGTGTGAATTACCTTCCGAATGTGCTCTCGAAGATGGAAGCCGAAGAACAAGGTGCATTTGCAGCAGTTTGGCTGGATACCGATGGATTCATTGCCGAAGGACCGAACATGAATGTTGCATTTGTTACGGAAGGAGCTTCTAATGCCCAAATTCAACAAAATTTTGAGTGGCTGCACGGCTAAGAGAGTTCTGACTCTCGCGGAGGGACTGGTGAGACAGGGTACGCTCCGTTGAATAAGTGTCGATAATGTGAGCGTCGATGAAGGGAAAACCGCAGACAAAGGGGTTGTTTGTTTACTTCAGAATGATTAAGCGTTGAATGATTCAAATGCTGAATGATTCAGACTTCTGTGTTGAATCATTCAGCATTGTTTTACTGAATTAGTCAGTATTGAATCATTCAGAGGTGAGAAATAAACGAGCTGAATGATTCTATTCAAATCCAAACATACAATCCCAAAATGATGCTTATCGGCAGCGAAATCCTCGTTCGTCCCGTGATACAGTGGAATGGACAAGTCATTGGCGACGGTAAGTTCCGTTTTGACATAAGCTGCAACATTTAGCAACTAGTTTCTGGCACTCAATGATTCAAATCTGCCTGAATTGTATTTTTTTATTATCAAAAAGCACACATGAATGGATTATTATATATATATATATATTGTACATGATCATAAGAAAACTATTTATATTGAAATCAAATAATATTATAATATTATAAATATTTATAATTAAATTTAAACAGAAACTCAAAAATTCAATTAGACTCTGATTTGACTCGAAAAAATTTCTAGTCAATTCCGAATTGTAAAATAGGACACGTCAACTCGAACAACTTGAAATTTTTTATTCGACTCGATCGAACTGTCATCCCTACTAGTAAATACTAATGTCTCATTTACAACCCTTGTCCTCTAAATAACAGAGTAGTAGGTCTTTCCATGATACGTAATTGAGATTTTATTCTCTGTTCTAATTTAGCGTACTTTACCTTCTTTACTTTTATAATGTTATTGGTAGGGATGTTCAAAAAAACTCGAGATCGTTAACTGTAATCGTTAACCAATATAACCATTATATTTAACAGATTAATTAATCGAACTGTTAATACTAAACAGTTTCGTTTAACCGAACAACTAAAAATAATAGTTAACAGTTAAAGTTACATTTACAACTTTTGATAAACAATTAAATTTTAATAAATTAAATTTATAATTATATTTCTAATTTATTATATTTTTGTACAAGTAACTTGATATAAGTTTCTATTAGTTATAATTTATATATATATTTAATAAAATTTGTATACAAATAACTTAATATATATTTATTATTATTTATTTATTTGAAAATATAGAAACATACTTACACCAATATAATTATATGTTTATTGTTAGGTACTAAAATATTGAGAGATGTACATATTTACACTAGTGTAAAGTATGTGTTAAGTGTTACATTTTTTATTTTATTTGCTTATACTCGTGTAAGTATGTGTTAAGTGCTACACTTTTTTTTATTCACTTACACCGATGTAGTATGTGTTAAGTGTTACACTTGTTTATTTTATTCACTTACACCGGTGTAAGTATGTGTTAAGTGCTACATTTTTTATAGTATGAATTATGAAAAAAAAACGACAAAAAATTGTAATAGGTTAACCTGTAACTGAACCGTTAATAACGGTTAACCATTAGCTGTTAACCATTTCTTAATGGTTAGGTTACGCCATTATAACAGTTTAGGCTAAACGGTATGGTTAGCTGTCCATGAATAACCCTAGTTATTGGTAAGTCTAAATCGATAACATTAGAAGTTGTTTATCATATTCTAAGCTAGCATACTTCACCCTTTGTAGTATAATTTAGGATAAGTTACACGTTTAATACTTAAATTGTCAGTTTTTGCTCATTTTAGTATCTAATTTTTTTTAAAAAAAAGCATGCATAAAATTTAGTTTTTGTTTCATTTTAGTATCTCATTCAAAATTAAACGTTAATTTTTGATATTATTTTTTGAAAGTTTAGGTGTTAAAATAGACCAAAACTGATAGTTTAAGTACTAAACACGTTAAGTTTTTAACGACGAGGTACTAAAATGAAACAAAAACTAAACGTTATAAATGATTTTGTAAAAATTAAAAGTTTATGTATTAAAATGGATTAAAACTGATAAGTACTAAATACATAGTTTACCCTATAATTTAATGTGCTCTACTACATAATTAGGATTGTACGAAGATGCACTCAATTATATTTAATTTATAACAAATTTACACAACAGTTGAATGTTTAAGTCCATTTCAAAAAAGGTGCACTTCATCTACTAAAACTATTATCAATTTGGATTTATTATTAACATTATAAATTAGAGGAAATAAATCATAAATTTGAGAATAATAGAAGACTAAAACCTGAATTAGACCTTCAGAGTCGCGCGCGTACCACAGCTCGATTTATACATGCAGCGGTCAAGGCCATCGCTATCAGCTGGACGTGCCACGTGTATGAAAGGTTAACAGCACGTGGTGGATTTTGGTTGAGTCGTCCTATGATTTCTTGCATCATTCCCAAATGATATGAGAAAAGATTAAAAAAAAGGAATAATTATTTTGAGATTAATCTTCCAAAAATAAGAAGAAAAAAACAACAATTTGATTTTCATTCAGATGGATAAACAGTGAGAGAAGCGAGGAGGGCGGAAGGGGGAGATATCCTGCCGATTTTGATTTTTTTTATTTGATAGAGAGGATTCGTAGGAGTCTCCGGAATATTTCTCGATTTTGCCGGACGGTGACCGGAATCGCATTCTAATCTTTTATTGAGTGGGCTAATTGTTTGTTTTTGTGAGCGAAGATGATGAATTATTTGGTGGAAAGAGCTACGAGCGATGCACTAGTTGGGCCAGATTAGACGAAAAATACCGAGATCTGCCAAATACTTAACCAAAACCCTGGGTATGCGTCGTGCTGGATCCCTACCCCTCTCTTATTTTCAGAGTTCAATTTGATGCTAAAGAACGAATCTGCTACTCATTGTAGATTTAAGAGATATTACTTATCAAATTCTCTTTTTTGGCGCGTAATTTAGAAGGGAGATTTGGTTCATGAAGCTCACGAGGATAGAACAGTTTCTATTCTTTTTTTCATTGTTCAATATTCAACTTAATCTGCTGCTCATTATATATTTAAGAGATTTGGTGTTAGTATTTTGAAATGATTAGCAAATTACATCGTTCTCACTCAATTTTCTCTCTCTCCTATTTTACTTACTATACTTTTAACGGTGTTATGACATGACATAAACATCAAAATGATTTCATTTTGAAATACGATGTCGTTTAGAATCCTCTTCTTTCCCCTCATTTTCTCTCTACTTTGTAAATAAGGTGACTGGTTGTCGTCACCGGTAACCACATCATTTTCATTTTAACTACTGTCTACCATTATTGACAGTGGCTGTTCGGTCTCAAAATTCATGTGTCGGGGTCATCACGACCCCTGAGTCCAAATCTGGTGGTTGTTTCATCAGAAAATATCCTAAAATTCATGAATCTCGACAGAAACGTTTTGGCTTCCTCGCTTTTAATCCCAATCGTGGACTTCGGAGCAAGTTTCGAAAAATGGAGGTTAGATTAAAACTTAAGGTGTCGAGGCGAAGCGACCCAAAAAATTTGAGACCGAACAACCACCATTACGGCAGTCGACGATGGCTAGCGGTGACATCCGACCACCTTCTGTTTTTATTTTATAGTTGGGTGAGTAAAATATGAGAGAAAATAAAGTTCAGTGAGAAACCATATAATTTATCCTTTATATTTTCAATTATTTTATATTAAATAATAATATACATCATCACAACGTTAGAGAGATAACGACAAGGGGAGTAAAATGATTTAATCTGTAAAGTTTGGTGAACAAAATAAAAAAATTGAAGTAGAGTAAAATAAGAGGGAGTAAAATTTAGTGCAGAACGATGTAATTTACCATTTTGGTTATATAATTATTCGAATGTTATATCTTAACCATAAATTATTTCCCAGGCAAGTGAAAGACGTTGTGAAAGGCATAAAGAAGAAGCTAAAAAGCAAACATCCTAAAGTCCAAATCCTTGCTCTAACAGTAAGCTCCTGAGAATTGATCTGCACTGAAATTTTCACCTCTTTTCTACTTTTTCATACCTTGTTCTTACAAGGAAACTATGCTTGTTTCGATTTTGACCTATGTTTGTTGTAGCTGCTAGAGTGTATGTTAAAGAACTGTGGGGACATTGTCCATATGCATGTTGCAGACAGAAACATTCTTCCCGAGATGGTTAAAATGTACAAGAAAAGGGTAGGATTCTCATGTTTTAACTCCCATTTTTTTTTGCATGTGTTTATTCTTCCATTAAAGCTTGTTCCAAGTTCTTTGCTGCTCTATCGTAGAGTGATTATGGTCTCAAAGAGAAGATACTGCTTCTGGTTGATACTTGGCAAGAAGATTTCGGAGGGGCAAGGGCAGTATATCCACACTATTTTATGGCATACCAAGAATTGCTGGTATGTTGGCTTTACGTCGAATTCTATAAAAAGTCCCTATATTACGTGTTTTTGGATAATTTAGTCCATTTACTATAATTTCATCATTTCTAGTCCTCTACTTTTCCTGATGTCTATTTTCAATATCGAAACTTGCTTCCCCCCCCCTGCAATTTCACTAAATAATTCGATGTAGTTTATTCTTTTTAAACATATAACGATGTGGCATATGCATTTTGATATTTTTTATAGTTGGACATTTTTTGCACATTTAAAAAATGAAAAAAAAAGAAAATGTATAATACTTATCCAACATAACAAAATTGTTAAAATGTATATGTTACATCAATGTTTTTTTTTAAATATAAGCCACGTCAAATAAATTGACAGAATTAATGAAAAAAAGGTTGATTTTAGGGGCAAAATTAGGGCAATAATCCAGAAGGATAAATTATTTAGGCCAGTAGGACAATTCAAAATTTATCTTGGGATCTACGACATTTACTATAGTGAAGGGTGAACTCATGAGGGTGACGAGTTCCATTCCAATTTATTTTTTATTGAAACTCTTCACGTAAGGGTGACAAGTTCCAAGTCATTGTAGCAATTGTCGTATATTGCTACTTAATTTCGGGCCGCTCTATAAACCCAAATAATTATTTCGCCTGAATTATTGGGCTAATTCCGCCGATTTTAGGTTTGAAAATACACATTGCAAAAATGCATAGTAGGAGGACCTACTATAGAATTTGACCTTATAACTCTCATATATTCAAAACATGGCTGTTATGCAAGCAGTAGTTCTACATGGTATGGTTTTTTCCCTTCCATTTTTCTCTTGAGCCAAACTGGTTTGTCATTTCAGCGAGCTGGGGCAGTATTCCCCCAGAGAAATGAGAGGTCTCAAACTCAACCTGAAAATTCCCAAACTATGGCAGTTGGGATCAGCAAGAGGTGGATGACCCTTCAGGGGAGCCTGAGTTTCCAACCCTGAGGTATTTTTGTTGCATCTCAGTTGTTTGAGTCGTAAAAACCTATACTAATTGGACTCGGGTGCGAGTGTCGGATACCGGTATATATCGGACATAGATATGATTGGATATTAGGAGGTCATATCCTCGTATCCATGTGTTGCTCATAGATACTTTAAAGAAATGAATAGTCCGAACAACATTGGTAAAAGCACGGTATCTATGTGCTGCATATGTGTTGTTTCTTCTTTTAAACTTCACTCACTGAGTGATGTTTTTGTGTTCTAATTGGAGTTTCATTTATTAGTTCGACAGAAATTGAGAATGTGCGGAGTATTATGAATGAGCTTGCAGATATGCTAAACGCATTTGATCCTAACAACAAGCAGGTATGTGTTTGCAATTTGAAAATCTAGAGAAAGGAAAGATATTTTGCTTACTTGCCTAGACGATTCTGTGTTGTAATGAAAACACATATTCAGCGACCTTTCTTCTACAACTTCAGGGAGTTAAGCAGGATGTCATTGTTGACTTGGTGGAGAAGTGCCGCACCTACAAACAGAGAGTTCTTCACCTCGTTAATTCGACTTCGTAAGGATGTTTTTTCTTTTACCATAACTTCGTACACGTTGATTACTCGATGCTGTCATCTGTTTTCATGATGCTGACATTCTTTTCTGTATGGGGCTCTTCATGCATGCCATTTGTTTTGCTTCTACCTGGTGCTTCAGTTGATTGTGCCTGTGTTACTTGCTAAAGTGCTTGGCCATAGGTCATTTTTTGAGTCCGGTTGTCATAATGTGATCGCTCGCTTTAACCTCAATTAGATCGAATGGTTGAGCGATTCAGCGAATTGAAGATGGCATTTGGTCCTCTTTGAACTGTTTTTCACATGCATCCCTTTCTTCTGTCTCGAGGGAAATTAACAAAGCTGCAGATTGGGTTGCTAGGAATGTTATGCTTGTTTTTTGTCCAAAATGACTGCTCCATAGGCTCTTCTTCCATTGCTTTCCTTGCAATGTTTACGGACTTTTTTCGTCGTTGTTTATGGTTTATTCTAGCATGCATGGTGTATGAGTTGCATTGGTGGTCAGTTTCTAACCTCTAGGAAACTGTAGGAGTTACGTGAAATACTTTTACATTTAAGACATATATCATCTTTGATTCCATCTCTCTTGTAGGGATGAATCACTTCTACGTCAAGGTTTAGACTTGAATGAAGATTTGCAGCTCTTACTAGCTAAGCATCAAGCAATAGCTTCAGGAAATTCTTCTCAACTAGACAACAATAAACCCGAGCCTACAAGAGAAACTGGGAATTCCATTGGTCCTCTAGCTGATCCTGGTGATATCGGCCACCATTCTATTGCGAGGTAACTACACTTTTTTGAGCTCCATTTACAATATGCAGGAATCAGTGATTAAAAATGTGTTAGGCGGTGCTAATCATACTCTTATCTCAATATCCTGCAATTTGTTAACAAGTTTTTTGAAGCCATGGTAGAACTTTGGCACTCGGTTTTCTTAACAACGTTGCCTTATTGCAGGGGCTTGATTATGACGAAGATGAAACCTGTTGAACTATTTTAGATATACAGTGATTACTAGTATATTTCTGGGTTATCTCTCATTCTTGATCAGATGTTTCCGGTATCTTTAGCTTTGACTAACCGGATTTCTTTGCAGATCCATCTCTGGTGCAGATGCAAGTTCTCAACATAGGTAATACTGCTCCAGCAGCAGCGACTCCCAAAATAGACCTACTTAGTTGCAATGACTTTGATTCATCAAATGCAGATAATTTGCCGGTCATTGTTCCTTTTGGAGAAGCACAAGAAACAAGTCCGGTACCACAGCAGAAAGTCGCTCTTCCATATGATATGTTCCCTGATGGTAACAACTCCTATGATTCTTCTAACACACAAGGTTTGACTGGACAAACCAATCCTTGGACTCCTCAATTTCAACAGCACGAGCATAACTTTCATGGGAACATTGATCCTACCGGGAATAGTCAGCTGGATCAGCAGGAGCCGTACCCTTCACCTGCCTATGGTTTGTTTCTGTTTAATAAGCTTTTCATGCACAGATTGATCCTACTTGACAGAAAATACTAACGCCGTTATGGTCTTTTCTCTTATCAAATTCATGTAGTTATGTTCTAGACCTCTTTGGCAGGCTGAATAGTTTATATTCTTGATATGCTACTACACTAAAATCAATGGAACTTACTTTTTCCGTGTCGTACTAGCACTACCACCCCCACCCTGGGAGGCACAACCAGCAGACTGTAGCCCAATTCCAGGTGCTCAGTATCCCCAGCCAATGGTAAGCACATACTCTCAGCTGATCACAACCGGTCATTTCTCCGCAACTAATAATAACCGGGCCATGCAGGGAAGCCAGTTTGCTAGTTTTCATCCCCAACAAAGCCAAGAACCTCAGTGCATGGGCATGGTTCCACCTCAAATGGTTCCTTACAACCAACAAGAACAACAAATGTATGGAAACCCACAAATGGAAGCACCATCTGGGTATGAGGAGCAGCAGTATCTTGACCAGCAAGTGCATGGGCTATCCATTATAGATGACAATGGCTTAATAAATTCTTCATACCAGGTTTCAAGCTCCTCTAATGTTCCACCCGGCAAATCTTCACAGCCAGAAGATGAGGCGTTTGGAGACCCTGTTAACATGACACAAGTTAAGCCACCAACAAATACTCCTGGAACACCTGGTACCATGTGAAACCCTGAATTTCTTTCTTGAATGTTATTTACTTAATTCCAGGTGGCTATTTTGATTCCTCTTACGTCACTTTGCCCTTTTTGTCCCCCCCATTAAATTCTCCTGAAATTTTAAATGCACAATGAGTCGGGCTTGGATACTAAATTCCCCAGGAACAGATTATTGACTTTGTCACGTTTAGAACGTTTATCATAGCTATCAATTAGTCGGGCTCGGATGATAGCTAGTTACTAAATTTTTCTTCTTTCATTGATGAGTAAGGGGGTATTAAACGTGTAGGATTGTAATCAAAACAGAAATATCGAGACCAAAGAGATTATAACGATACTGCCATCAGTCCGGAACTACAAACTTCCCATCTAAAGACATAGAATAAAGATCACTGATGCTAATCATGAGAGATGCAAACTGCAGAAGTGGAACAAAAAAAAACATAAACTCGATAATAATCTTTGTATTAAACCAAATTTCAGAGAAATGAAACATATTTGGTTTGATTCACGTCTGACTGATTTCTCATTGATCGACGCTTCCGGCATTCATCATATCATAACAAACAATTCATAACAGCCACCAACCAGGGGTGCTATTATAAAGGCATAGATATACCTGCAACACCGGAAAACAACAGGAATTAGAAACAAATGATAAGTGCTCGTAACTGATCAACAATCAGTAATTCAGTATGCTAAAATGCAAAACATTCAGAAAGAAACAGCAACATGAACAAGACATTTGTCTTTTCTAGCTTATTCGATCAAATTTATCATCACTACAGACTAGTACTTTAACAGCATACACAATGCTTTATAGAGGAACATTTGACATTCAAATGTAAGAAAATACATAAGATCATAGGAGCTTTGAGAAGATACAGAAGCCAAGGCCCTTGCCAGCCTCTCAAGGATTCGCCCCTGGCGATAATGCAAATGGCAACTATAACAATAAGGAGAAAGGATTCCATGAAACAGCACAACGCATATTTCAACAATTCATTAATGATTCTTACGATAAACAGTTAAATTTTTCTGTAAATCTAATATCATGGCGTACTTGTTTCATACAATCAACACTCAACCATATGAAATAAGAATTCAGAGATCAAAACTGCAGTGTTATTCACTCCAATTTCTGTATCAATAAAAAAATATCATTCCATGTGTTCCGGTAAGAAAGTGACCTTGAGGAATCAAACCCCAACTCTGAGATTCAATAGCAAGAAATGATCTGAGGCGAGCTGAAGCAACTGCACTGTGTAATGGCATCATTGACATTAAGCAGCTCAGCTCCACTGGCAATCTAAGTTCAAGGGGAAAACGAAACACTGTGAAATTGTTACTTTAGAGATTCAAAAGTTTTACCTACGAAAAAGCTCACCTTGAAATCCCAGAAATGCGATTCACTGAAGAAGAAACCTGAGACTGAGTGCTCGATTTCAATGGAGAAACCGTGGGTAACGCTGATTTATTGCTTTTAAGCTTTAAAGGAAGAGCCTTTAATCGAGCTGATGATAATCTCGAGAGAATCGTTGAACCAGCCATTAAAAATATTTTCTTCTCCTTTACCTTCAGGAATATGGATCCTAATTTGCTGTTACAGAGGGGTTCAATCTTTTGTAATTTCTAGGGTTTATGCCACATTATCCATGTTTGGTTACGCATCTTAAATCATTCTAGTTGAGTCTTATCTTCACTAGGTATGGTCAAGGGTCAAAGCAAATTTCAATCTTTGATATTTTTTTACTGAGAGGGTTAATTACACAAGACATCCTAAATCATGACTCAAGTTATAGGCTGGCCCCAAACTTCAAAATATTTTAAATAATCCCTTGAAACATAGGGTTGTAAATGAATAAAGCGTTCGATAAACTATTCGTAAACTGTTTGCACGACGTTCATTTATTAAAATAAGTTTGAACAAAATTTTTATGTTCATATAATAAATGAACCAACATGAACAGATGTATATTCGATTCATTTATGTTCAAGAACAAACTCGTTTGAAAACTCGTTTATCAAGCATGTTTATATGGTTCTCCTTTTTCTTTTATATTTTTATATTTTAAATATCGGTGAAGATACAAACTAAATTAAATATATGATAAAAATTGAATTTCAAACTATAAACACTAAACAAACATGTTCACAAACTCTAAATGATCAAACAAATAAATTGGCAAACATATAAATCAACATGTTCACGAACACTAAACGAACCGAATATATCTTCAAAGATAAATAAATAAACACGATATTAAAAATTTAAACGAAAATAAACACTTTAACAAATAAACAAACGAACAATGCAACTTTATTTGTTCAAATTATGTTCATTTACACCTTTATTGAAATATCATATAGTCTCAGTCAAGTTCTTTCGTCATTATATTCATTAACTAAATTGTTAAATGTCAATTTAAATGCGACGTGAAAAATCTATCTAAAATAAATTTATTTCATTAATTATTTTTGTGTGCGTTATTATTAAACATATATTAGATAAAATATATAAATGATTATTAAATTAGGTTAGAAATGATCTTTTATATCATTAAAATTATTACAATTAAATTATTTTATAAT
Organism: Hibiscus syriacus; assembly: GCF_006381635.1. Lineage (NCBI taxonomy): Eukaryota > Viridiplantae > Streptophyta > Magnoliopsida > Malvales > Malvaceae > Hibiscus > Hibiscus syriacus. The sequence goes on from NW_024061783.1 coordinate 457,675, forward strand.
TTTTAAAATTTTTAATGACAAAAAAGTTTAAGGTAAAATACACAAATGATCCCCTGACTATAGGGTACTGTTTTATTAAATCCATCGACTATTAAAAGTTATAAAATGTTCCTTCAACAATAGAATTTTTTTTATTAAATCTCTCAATTATTAAAAGTTATAAAATATCACCCGATTATCATTATGTTCCAAAGTTGTTATTTTTTGTTAAAAATTATCTCAGGTAAACTCTTTAGGTTTGTTGTAAAATGCATGGCTTCTAGATGGCTTTTGGTGGCTATATGATTTTAAATGGGGCTAAATGGGGCTGCTAATTTTTCAAAGTTACGCAACCTATTATTTTTGAATTTAAGCAATGGGAAAATTATTTTTATTCATTGAACTTTAGGGTATTTACAAAGATTGATCCCTAAGTTTCAACTATAAATACCCTAGCTCATTTAGCTTCAAAATCATCCCAAAATCTCCAGTTCTCTCTCAAGTGTGTTTTGTAAACACCTGTAATTTTTTCTCTTTAGTAAAAGATCTGCAGCAGGCCGGAGACATAAGCACAATTGGCTGAACTCCGTTATCAATTTTTCGGGTATTATTTTTCCGCTTTTATTTTGTATTCTCACTAATCTGGCTATAGGTAAATTACTTGTTACTCGTTTATTTCCCAACAATTGTATCAGAGCTTTTGGTTGTAAGTTGTGTCAAATTTTTTTGCGAGGTTACTATTCATTACTATTCACGTAAATAGTGAAATTTTGTCGGCAAAATGAATTTGTCGACGGAGGTGTTCTAATACACGGTGGTTCGCAAGAATTGTCAGAAAACGATCCAAATGAAACTAGATTCGAGTGGGAGCGATGACTGCAGACGAAGGGAGATGAAAATTGAAAAGTTCGATGGTGCGGACTTTGGCTTTTGGAAGATGCAGATTGAAGATTTTTTTGTACCAGAAAAATCTATATCAACCTCTCTCAGGAAAGCAACCAGAGGGCATGAAGAATGAAGACTGGGCTCTTCTCGACAGACAAGCCCTCGGAGTTATCCGACTGATGTTATCCTGCAATGTTGCTTTCAACATAGCAAAGGAAAAGACCACGACGGGTCTTATGGCGGCTCTCTCCAGTATGTATGAGAAGCCATCAGCCTCAAACAAAGTTCACTTGATGAGGCGATTATTCAATTTGCGGATGACGGAAGGGGCATCGATGACACAACACCTAAATGAACTCAACACAATCACAACCCAGTTAAGTTAAGTGGAAATTGAATTCGATGATGAAGTTTGAGCTTTAATTATCTTATTATCTCTACCAGACAGTTGGAATGCTACTGTTACAGCAGTCAGCAGCTCGTCGGGAAACAACAAATTAAAATTCGACGATGTTCGGGTTCTGGTACTGAGCGAAGAAATTCGACGGAGAGAATCAGATGAAGCATCAACCTCCTCAGCCTTGCACACGGAGTTCAGAGGGAGAACTTCATAAAGAAATTCAAATCATGGCAGATCGAAATCCAGACGGGGAAAATCCAGAACGGGAAAGAAAGATTTTACCTATTATAATTGAGGCAAGAAGGGTCACTTTAAAAGAGATTGCCGAGCACCGAAGAAAAATACCGGCGCATAGGATTCTGCCAACGTGATAGAGGAGACAGGTGATGCCATGATTCTAAGCGTCAACAGTCCGATTGAATCATGGATCTTGGATTCAGGGGCATCTTTCCACTCCACCCTATTCCGAGAAATCATGGAAAATTATGTCAGTGGTGATTTTGGGAAGGTTCATCTAGCTGATGATGAAACCTTGAAGATCGTCGGAAAAGGAGACATCCGACTAAAGTTGCCAAACCAGACCACCTGGACGCTGAAAGGAGTGAGACATATTCCTAACCTCAAAAGAAATTTGATTTCTGTAAGACAACTTGATGGTGAAGGATTTAGCACAACCTTTTCAGGCTGTGAATGGAAGATTACCAAAGGAGCACTCGTCATTGCTCGTGGTAAGAAAACTGGTACTCTCTATTTAACCTCAAATTTAGAGAATATCATTGCAGTAGCAGATGCTGATGGAAAATCAAACCTATGGCATCAAATTCTTGGCCATATGAGCGAGAAAGGGATAAAGACACTTTTGTCAAAGGGGAAGCTGCCGGATCTAAAGAATATAGATGTCGGACTATGCGAGGACTGCATCTTTGGCAAACAAAAGAAAGTCAGCTTTGCAAAGATTGGTAAGACACCCAAGGCTGAAAAGTTAGAGTTGGTTCATACTGATGTATGGGGACCATCTCCAATTCCATCTCTTGCAGGCTCATTATATTATGTCACCTTCATCGATGATTCTACAAGGAAGGTGTGGGTTTATTTTCTGAAGAAGAAATCAGAAGTCTTTGATACCTTCAGAAAATGGAAGGCCATGGTGTAAAATGAGACTGATCTGAAAGTAAAGCGGTTGAGGTCTGACAATGGAGGAGAGTACAGAAATCGTAGATTCAGAGATTTCTGCGCAAACAATGGGATCAAGATGGAGACAACAGTTCCCATGACACCGCAGCAGAATGGCATAGCAGAGCGCATAAACAGAACTCTGAATGAACGTGCCAGAAGCATGAGGATACATGCCAGATTGCCTAAATTTCTATGGGCTGAAGCTATCAACACTGCAGCTTACTTGATCAACCGTGGGCTCTCGGTTCCTTTGGATGGCAGAATACCAGAGCAAATGTGGAGTAAGAAAGAAATAAACCTTTCACACTTAAGAGTGTTTGGTTATATTTCTTATGTACACATAAACTCTGCTGAAAGAAGTAAACTTGATGCCAAGTCCAACAAATGTGTCTTTGTTGGTTATGGTGGTGATGAGTTCAGTTATCGATTTTGGGACTACGAAAATCGAAAGATCATCAGAAGCAGAGATGTCATTTTCAATGAGAATGTGATGTACAAAGACAGATCAACCATAGAATCAAGTAGCTCAAACATCGAAGCTGAAACAAAGGAATTTGCTGAGTTCGAGGAGATTTCTGGAAATAATGTTCAGATCAGTCCTAAAGCAGTTCAAGAAGAACCAGGTACACCAGAACTAAGACGCTCCTCCAGAATTCCTAAACCAACCCAACGGTATTCTCTTTCTTTGCACTACTTGTTGCTGACTGACAATGGTGAACCAGAGTGCTATGATGAAGCAATGCAAGTAGAGGATTCAGTCAAGTGAGAGTCTTCCATGAAAGATGAGATGGCCTCGCTTATGTCAAATCAGACGTGGGAATTAGCTGAATTACCACCAGGCAAGAAAGCGCTTCACAACAAGTGGATTTACAGGATCAAAGAAGAGCACGATGGGAACAAACGTTACAAAGTGAGATTGGTTGTCAAAGGTTTTCAGCAAAAATAATGTATTGACTACAATGAAATTTTCTCTCCAGTCGTGAAACTGTCTACTATCAGACTGGTGTTGAAAATTGTAGCTGCAGAAAATCTACATCTTGAGCAGCTAGATGTAAAGACAACTTTCCTTCATGGTGATTTGGAGGAAGAAATCTATATGAGGCAGCCAGAAGGTTTCATAGAGGCAAGCAAGAAAAACCTGGTATGCAGGTTGAAGAAGAGCTTGTATGGTTTAAAACAAGCTCCTAGACAGTGGTACAAGAAGTTCAATAGCTTCATGAGTAGCAGTGGTTTTACCAGATGCCAAGCAGATCATTGTTGCAACATCAAGAGGTTCGACAACAGCTTCATTATTTTATTGTTGTATATTGATGACATGCTCGTTGCAGGCTCAGACATGCAATAGATTATAAACTTAAAGCAAAAATTGTCGAAGCAGATTGCTATGAAGGATCTGGGATCTGCAAAGCAGATTCTTGGGATGAGGATCAAGAGAGATACAAAGTCGGGGACTTTGATGTTATCACAGGCTGAGTACATCAACAAAGTACTCTCTAGGTTCAACATGCAAGATGTTAAACCAGTAAGTACACCTTTAGGTGTTCATTTCAGACTCTCCAAAGAACAGTCACCAAAGACGGAGGAAGAACGTGCACACATGGTGAAGGTGTCGTACGCCTCAGCAATTGGAAGTCTGATGTATGCCATGGTTTGTACCAGACCAAATATTGCTCATGCAGTGGGAGCTGTTAGCAGGTACATGAATAATCCGGGCAAAATACACTGGTAAGCAGTCAAATGAATCCTCAAATATCTGCGGGGTACAACAAACAAAGCACTTTGTTTCAAAGGTAGAGATATGATGCTGACAGGCTATGTAGATGCTGACTTAAAAGAAAATGTTGACATCATAAGGAGCACTACAGGGTATGTCTATACTCTAGGAGGTACTGCAGTGAGTTGGGTTTCTCAACTACAGAAGATAGTTGCTTTCTCCACAACTGAAGCAGAATATGTCACTGTTACGGAAGCCAGCAAGGAGATGGTTTGGCTCCAAAGTTTCTTGGAAGAGTTAGGCAAGAAACAAGAAAACAATGTATTATATTGCGACAGTCAAAGTGCTATCCATCTAGCGAAGAATCCGTCTTTTCATTCCAGGATGAAGCACATACAATTGCGATATCATTTTATCCGGTCTCTTCTGGAAGATGGGATTTTGAAACTTGAAAAGATCAGTGGAGCTCAAAATCCAGCAAACATGTTAACAAAGACGGTGACTACGGACAAACTGAAGTTGTGTTCAGCTTCAGTTGGCATGCTAGAGTAATCAAGACCAAAAATCTGCTGCATTGATCGAGGTGTGAAGACATATTAAAATCAGTCTTCAAGTGAGAGATTGTTGAAAAATGCATGACTTTTAGATGGCTTTTGGTGGCTATATGATTTCAAAGGTGGCTAAATGGGGGCTGCTAATTTTTCAAAGTTAGGCAGCCCATTATTTTTGAATTTAAGTAATGGGAAAATCATTTTTAGTCATTGAACTTTAGGGTATTTACAAAGATTGGTCCCTAAGTTTCAACTATAAATATCCTAGCTCATTTAGCTTCAAAATCATCACAAAATCTTCCAGTTCTCTCTCAAGTGTGTAATTTTTTTTCTCTTTAGTAAAAGATCTGCAGCAGTCCGGAGACGTAAGCACAATTGGCTGAACTCCATTATCAATTTTTCGGGTATTATTTTTTCGCTTTTATTTCGTATTCTCACTAATCTGGCTATAGGGAAATTACTTGTTACTCGTTTATTTCTCAACAAGGTTGGATTCTAATAATCTCTCTTTTATTTCTCGTTTAATTTAGCGTTTGGATTTCGCAGCTACTAGTCACGCTGATATATAAAGATAGATTTTTGAAGCATCTTTGAATTTCCAGCAAGAAACGGAAAATGCAGGTTAGCTCATATTTACATAGTGTCTTCTTGGTTTAATTATGGATTTTTTTGTGTGTATCGGACCAATTAAACGGTGATGACCTGAGAATTTAGTTGGGATTGTTGAGAAAATCAATTCTTTCATTGATTTTCGTTGTTGAAGTATTTATGTGAAGGCATCAAGAGCAAGGTTGTTTAAGGAATACAAAGAGGTACAGCGAGAGAAGGCGGCCGACCCCGATATTCAACTAATGTGTGATGATTCTAACATATTTAAGTGGGCTGCTCTTATCAAGGTTTGTTCAAAGTGAAAAGGGTGGAAAAAAAATGAAATATGGTATGGACATTTTTTGTTTCTTTTGGTTTTGTCTTGAATTTATGACCTTTTTTTATATAGGGACCGTCGGAGACACCTTATGAAGGTGGAGTGTTCCAGCTTGCCTTTTCTGCTCCTGAGCAGTATCCTTTGCAGCCTCCTCAAGTGCGGTTCTTGACGAAAATATTTCACCCCAATGTGCATTTCAAGGTATGAATTCCTCGGCTCCAGTACCGTTCATGCTTTTCTTTAATTGGACATCATAAAATAGAAGGAAAGAAAGAAGCGGCGATTCTTAAGATAGTGTCCTAATCTCTTACTAACATTTGATGATTTCCCATCCCATGAAAGTTGGTGACTTTGATTTGGCTGCCATGACTGCCAAAAATCCAAAGATCTTGACGGAGAAGCAGTACTTACTCACCAATCACCATTGAACCTATTAGTTTCCATACGACACTATTTATATGAACGTTTCATATTTTTTAGCTGCACAATGTAGCATTCGAAGCTGTCAATTCATCTAGACGGGGGAGTGAATGTTCGAAGAAATTTGTGAGAAACCTTTATACCTAAAGATTGTATGGGACTACTAACGACCCTAGTTTCATTTAGCAAGCTTTATCTTATCCAAGTTGATGTATGCCCTTATATTCCTGCTATGAACTTCACTTAGTTACCAGCAAGCTAGGAAGGAGAAATTTAATCATGTCTCAGAACTTGACTCTAAAAACCAGTAATATTACAATCTTCTTATAATTGTCTGCTCCGGATTATGATTTAGTGGTGTAATATGGTAGCACTTGATCTTTAATTCTATTGCCATATATTATATGTACTGATTCCAAGTTGCACAATTGAGTATTTAGCCTTTATTTATTATTACTCTGTCGTACAGACGGGAGAGATTTGCCTTGATATATTGAAGAATGCTTGGAGTCCTGCTTGGACACTTCAGTCTGTTTGTAGGGCTATAATAGCTTTGATGGCTCACCCAGAACCTGATAGCCCTCTTAATTGTGATTCCGGTAAGTTGGTCTATTTTATGTCGATTCTGTTTCTGCGAGAGGAATGGTAGAAAGAGCAACTTAAACACATACTTAATTACAAAAGTTCCCCTTTTTAATCCTTTTAAGTTGATGTTTTGTATATTACCATCATGCGAGAAAGATCTTTGATCTCGAATCATGTACTTTCTGATAGGAAAGGGGAACTTTTTAGCAAAATAGTATGGCCATGAGAATGTCAAACTAAAAGTGAATTGCATATCACATTGTTCCTGGAGTAAATGGGAATTGAAGATGTCTACTGTACCATCTGTCCATAGTTTCTTTTTCTTTTTCCTGCTCCATTGCTCTCCCCATTTCTTTGAGCTCTGATATATTGACACCGAAAATAAATCCTATAGTACTTCGAGCTGCTTTTGTTTTTGATTTTACCCGTAACAGACACCTTTCCCATTTGTTGGCAGGCAACCTTTTAAGGTCGGGTGATATCAGAGGATTCCATTCTATGGCAAGAATGTACACCAGACTCGCTGCCATGCCCAAAAAAGGGTGAACTTATGGTGTTATGAACTGTCTTTAAACCATAAGACGCGATTAATATCGGTGATTTCATTTGTGCTTTTCAAACATCGCTGTTTTATTGTTTGGATGTCGATATTTGCACTCTCTTATGTACTGAATAAAATGAAATTATTTTAGCTTGAGGAACCTGTCCATCCACTGACTTGCTTCTTTCACCATTAATAGTGTCTTTTCGTGGCCTATTCCAGGTTGTGCGATGAGCTGCACATTTAAGACACCAAAACTCATAACAGTGCCAATTCATCTTGAACAACAATCCTTAAGAACCTCGCTAGAAGCATGAGCCTTTGCATAAGCTTTACGAGCCCTATTTGTCGGAATCTTTATACAGTCAAGTGGGCAACATGGATGTCGGCATCTAATCATTGTCAAACCCGAAATGTAATTTCAACTTACAAGAACTTTGTTTCAAGAAACGTATACATACACAAGGAAGCGAATTCTGGCAACCCTTGATATACCATATAATATCAGCAGAGGACATGGTGTGATAGCCGAACCGACAATGGTGAACCGAAACGGGAAGCTAGACCAGGAGCAGCCCTATGCCATATCTTGTATAATAAAAAATGATATAACAAAACAAAAGAGGTTGCATTGAACCTTGTATTATGATAGTAACTTGTCTTTTTATCGTATAATTTAGTAAGTATAAAATCTCGAATCTCGATCATAGACACGTTTATAAATTATTATTGAATTTAGATCTTCGAGTTTAGGGTTTAGATTGCAGTGTCTGCAATCTCTTCTTTTATTTTCGGAAGCCGGGGCCTTATTACTGCTTGAGGAACCTTTCCATCCAGTACATGCTTCTTTCACCCTATACCAGGTTGTGCGATGAGCTGCACATTTAAGAAACCTTCAAAAGAACTGAAGCAAGCACTTTAATGAGTAATAAGTGCAACCTATATAATCCATCCCTACCTTAAACTTATTAGAAGCATGAGCCTTCGCATAAGCCTCACGAGCCCTCTGTGTCAGAGTTTTTATATCACCGAGTGGGCAATGAGGATCATCGGCACCTGATCATCGATAAACCCGAAAAAAGAAATTCTTTCAATGATGTATGCATAACCGTGGCTAGTTTTTAGTGTTTCCGAGAGTGTCATACCATTTAGTACTAGCAGAGGGCGTGGTGTGATTGCTGGAATAAAACTTGGAAGCTAGACCAGGAGCAATCCTATCCCAGACCTTCTCTACAACTTCTTTATCAATGGCACTCTTGCCTAGATCAATCCTTGCCACTGAACGAAATCATCAATGAGACTAGTTATTTAACTCAACTACAATCATGTCCAAGATGACAGCATATATTCAGCTATGTTACAATGAATACTAAGTACATCACCTTCGAATACAGGCTTTATACTGTCGACACGAGCCTGCCATTCGTCGTTCTCGATGGCCCACTGGAATCCCTACATGTATAACATGAAAGCTCTGTTTCTGTTCTTCATTTGATCTTCTATGCTTTCAAGAATCCAGAATTATTTTGTTACCTGAACACCAATGATTGGAGCAGCAACTGCATAGCGAGTGTCAGAAAAGGCAGCAAACCAAGCATGCATCCCTGCATTTTCATGATGTTCACTTGAACTCTATATGCCACATGTGTTACATAATCTCGAACCGAATTTAACTAACCCCCGAGCGATACACCGGTGATTCCGATTCTCGTAGGGTCTATATCCGTTCTCTGTGTTAAATAATCTGCAAGCTTTATCAAATCCCACACCTGAAAGAAAGAAAGAAGACCTTGGATGAAACAGTACACTCTGGAAATTCAACCATGACAATCCTGATTAAGTTAAAAGGAATTAAAAAGGAACAAGAAAAAACGAGAAATCAGAGGAACTACCGTGTCTAGAACCCTCGGATTAATCTGAATACGCGTTTTGCGCTCGTGGATAGTTTTCTCACGTTGTGACTCTAATTTGTGATTTATCGATGATCTTTCAGTAGTTTCATCCCTTTTGTAGTTCGTTTGTCAATGCAATCAAATTTGTTCGTATCTTTATTTTGTTCGAGCATTGGTTAGATTTTTTAATATTTTCCTTTTGGTCCTTATGTGATCTAGGTAGCTAGTTTTTGTGTCAATGACTATAAGAAAATGTCCAAATTATAATTTAGCTTACAGTGATAATTGTATATATTTATTATAATTCTAGATATTTTCTATCTATAAAAAAATATTAAATATCCTGCATGGGGTCTAAAAATTAATATTTAATGTGATATCCAATAAGGTTTAGGTATTAATTTACTTTTTTTTTCTTAAAATGCAATTGAGTTAAAATAAATGTTATATTTGTTTCATTTACCAGTAAGAAAAAAATTCAAATGACCTTTAATTGTTATCAATTGTAATTATTTTCCTTCTAACTTCTTTTTACTTTAAAATGTCAAAATTTAAGTTCAAAATTTAAATATATTTAAATAAAATTATATATATTTGTGACAGATCAGTACAAATTTTACCCCAAAGATCGGATCAAAGTTCAAATCAGATGAAGTCTCCTTAAATTCAGATCGGAGCAAATGACGGATAGAGATATAGAAAGCTTAGGTTGTGCTGGCCAAAAAATCAAGTTGACTCGACCCATGCCTATTCCTAATTTTAAGGTAGAAGGAAAGGGAAACATAAGGTAATGATAACCATAAAAATTAAAGCAAAGTTTAGTTTGATTCAATGATGATATAAAGGGGCACAAAAGTGCGAAGGGAACTGCATTTTTGATAATGTACAAGTTCTGGGAAGTTGCTAGGGAACTCCACCCAAACACCCACAAGATACCTACCCCATTGCATATATATTGTTAAGAAACAATCGAACTATAACAGAAACGGTAAACACTTGATCAATCATGTCGGGATTGGATGCACGGTGCCTCCGATAGAACTGATATTATCGAGAAATATACAGCTTAATAGTGATATAAAAAGGGACGAGAGAGCAAGGGAACTCCATCTTTGTTAATTTACCAGTTCTGGGAAGTTGCTAGGGAACTCCACCAAAACACAGACAAGATACTGACTCCATTGCATACATATTGTTATGAAAAATCGAATTATAACAGTAAAAATGGTAAACACTCGATCAAACGTGTCGGAATTGGATGCATGGTGTCTCCAACAGAACTGATAATATTGAGAAATATACAGCTTAAGGGTTTTAACTGAAATTCCATCACCCTGTACGTACTAGCAAGACAGCCCCAAAAATAATCCAAAACATACAGTGTATCTGTTCCTAATGCCTTAAGATGGTAAGGGTCTAACGTGTCTAGCTATCATGGTTAACTCTTAACACTATTGGAGTTTGGACCTAATAAAGGATCCAAGAATAAAAAGCGGGAATATAATGAAACACGAAGAAAGAATGCCAGATGATAATGAGAACAATCTTACTCGCTAATTCAAGCTTCGAATCTCTACATTTTCGTGTCTCGGTTGGGCAAATTGTGTTTTAAAGGCTGATCTGTATTCAAAGCAGAAGATACTGCAGGGAGAGCGTGACCTGTTTCTACAGGTGCTGGGATCGGAGACTTTACAATTCCGATAGGATAAGGCTCCTTAACTGCTGCATTCCCGGATTTCCCAGCACCATTTTCCATGGGTTCTTCTTTACTTCTTTTTTCACTTCTAGCCGACGGAGATCGCATTGTCTCTGTGAAACGTATTAGGTCAAATCAACATTTAAGAACGTTAATTGAAAACTAACACCTAAGATTTACAATAAGAATCGAAAATATAGGTTGGAAAATCAAATAAATCTCAAGATGGGATGAAAAGACCAGAAAACTATTTTTTTATTTCTTTCAATTCTGAAATTTTCAACACCCAAAAGTAGAACCTTCAACATTAATCAGTTAATTTAGAGCCCTAAAGAAAGCAATAATAGAGTGCGAATTGTAATGGAGGCAGTAACTCAACTCTTTGGAGAGTTTCTGAGAAGGAACACTGACCAGATATTGCCCCTAATAAAATTATCAAAATTAGGAGTATAGAATCGTGAAACCAACTAGCTTACCTTTTATGCTCCCACAAGTAATGAGTTTATTGAGAAAATCACGAAACAATGTCAAAACAAGCCTTTCCTGCTCTGCATAGACCTCTGTGCACTCATGGCCATTAGATGATTTCTGAGTGACATTTCGAGAATGATTTGTCAATAAATTAGGTGACTTCACTTCCATAAACATTGTGTCTTCTTCATCACACATCAATGCACGTGTTCCAGGAGACAAGGGCCTTCCATTCTGCACATCGTTCTCATCTGCTCCAGAGTTGCCACTTCCATCTGCATCTCCCTGGTTCTCACTCTTAAGGTCATCAGTGGCAGCGCTTGGAACATCATAACCTTTGTGACTCATTTCATGCAAGTGACCAGATAAAACTGTAGTTTCAATAGAGCCTTCCTCTGTTTGTTGATCCTTTTTGCTACTTTTCTCTGGAAATTGCAAGTTTCACATTAGTACTACTATATGCCATCTTCAAGACTTCAACAGTACAAAAAGTATAAACTTGTGAATTTGTGCATAAACCCAAGGTGAATCAAGAATGCAATTAGGTAAAGACCTAGATTACAAGATCCACAGATCATGGAGAGAACAATATAATTGGTGAGAACCATCTCCTTTTCCCCTTTTTCTCCTTCGCTTAATGTATGGAACAGGTATTACAAATAAGATGTCACTCGTGGAGTCTTTAGGAAGCAATTTTTCTATGCAAAACACCCAACAGATAAGAGTCTCTATAAGACTATAAAAATGAATATATCAACCATCAAGTATTTTACCAGTTTTGCAGACCACAGTAATTTGTCATACAAATAATTTTGAAGTGTAATCGAAGGATCGGGTGGACTTCTCAAATCTTATTGTTCTCACCATTTCCATTTATGATCAACAACTATATAATATCAAGCCATTGTTTGGTTGAGCTTATTTATTGTTTCACTTTTTCTGCAATATTCCTACATGATGCCCCCTTATGCCATTTAAGCACCATAAAAGTAGCTCCAAATTCTTTTCAGGAGGAGGGCTCTGGTCAATATGATGACTTTCAAAAAACCATACTAGACCTATTGACTCCGTACCTTTTATACGTTAACAACACCGGTTTATCAATTGATACCATAATGCACAGTCATTATTTTTCTAACAAATAATTGATTTGTTTCACCTATGTAGGCTGAATGGCAGAATCATTAACTTAAACTTATCCACACAGTTGTAATTTTCAAACATAACATCTAAAATGTAAATATATAAACAAGCTATTTTACCAGTTTCCCTCTAATTTTATTGGTGACAAAAGCTTCTGTCGTTCAAAGCTAAGAAACGGAACTGTATTGAGAAGATGCATATTGCAGAAAGACACATTATGACAAGGATAATATATGGAAATGCATGATAGATTGATAGTACATGCAACACATTTTTCGCTGTGGCAATCTCAGCCATATGATCAACAAAAAAGTTGAAAGTGATACTGCAATGAAAAGAACAAGAACTTCAGGATTTATGAATAATAATTAGTACCCGAAGCAAGTGCCTTTCCAGCTTCTGATGAAAATAACACAAAAACGGAGCACAGCTCCTTGACATCCTGTGGTTGGAGGATGTTTGCCAATGGTGATCTTCAATAATCCGAAGTGACACTAATTAGCTTGTAAGAGGGGGAATGAAACAAAAATGGATGTTTCTGTTAATTAAAAGCTGAATTATAATAAACACACTTCCTACCTGTATGTGACTTTTGAAGATCCCAATGATGTTGTATTAGCAGTGCCAGAGGCAGGAGCAGATAATGGAGATGTGGCCAAGAAATCTCTTAGATGATTTTCCTGGTTGGAATTCGAGAGATATTCGTATCGTTTTCCCTTGAAAGAAGAGAGTAAACAGCAAGCCAAATTTTGGTTGCATTGTGTAATAATTAAAATCTTAAAGCAGTTGAGACAAAATTAAGTGCCTTCTCTATTCATCCACAAAAACCATCCTTTGTGTCAATTTGTGAATATACCAAACAAAATAGATTATTCCTGACGAGAGAGCCAAAAAGTCCATCCATGAAATCAGTTCTCATTTAGAAACCAAAACTAATACAAAAACTGTGGTGCCTGATAGTAATGGTGCCTATAAGACGATCGCATAACATAGAAAGGCTGAAAAAGAATCATTTTTTTCTGAAGATTGCACAAATCCCATCAGTGTTCTTGATCAACCAAGATGATTTGTGCATATAATCACAATTCAAGGAATTACCTGTTTCTGTTGAACATTTTTTTGAACTGATTGATCTTTCAATGGTAGACAAAAAATGAGCTCTTCACTTTTTCTCTTCTTGGATGCCAAAGGAATCCCAAAGCCAGAAGAACCAACAGCGCCACTAATGGCTGCATTTGCAGCCTGCTGTGTGTAAGCTATTGAGTTATGATCACCATGAACAAGAGCTCTTCTTTCTTCACTTCCATCGAAGTTCTTGCAGTCCACACACTTGCAATTTTCAGAGCATAAAATATTAGCTTGGAAGCACTCACAATACTTCTTGAGACAACTGGATTTCTTGCAGTGACATCCTTTATTGTGCTTTCCGACCATTTGGACATCATATGCATCATCCTAAATATGTTTCAAGACAATTAAGAAACTTTTAAAACTCAAAAATTCTAATTTCCATTTTTCTATATAAATAAATACTTTGATTGGATCAATGAAACAATTTTCAAGTAGAAAGAATAAAGCCAAAAGATAGTTGAAATATACTCAGGTTAATATTATTCTTCAATTTGAACCTCAAAGAAGGAAATTGAAAGGGGAAAACCTCATCGCTATCACTTGATACCACTCATAACGAAACAGCTTGAAGATCATGATAACATACCCTTGTATCCTGAGGTCTGTGGGGACTGCTGGCAATCTTCGGTCTAAACGCGTTTGGGTTGCGTTCTAAGGTTGCTCCAACTGCTTCTTGCCTTGCTGCCTCATTCTCCACATTGTTATGGCAATTTATGCAATTGCAATCAGTACAATACATTCCAGAAGCAAAGCACTCACAGTACCTAATAATAACCAAAAACAAAAAGCTAAATAGTACCCAATAAATAAATGTAAGAAAATTTTGATAGACCACAACCATGAAGAAACAGGTTCAAACGTACTGGCAAATACTGTTCCAATTTAAATAAGACAATACAATTGATAATAGATCTTAAATACATGGTAAACGATAAACCCTATAAACCAAACTGGTGTTGGTTAATTGTAATCTAACAAAGATTGTTTCATATTCCCACTAGCAAGAGGAATATTATTGATGTGATGAAAAAATTTTCCTCAAAGAAAGCTTCAAATATACACTGAGAACAATGGATCATCTACCACAGACAGGAGAAAATATTGTAAGCAAAAGTCGACTGCAATTTGACAAGCCACTATTATCCAGACAACGTTTCCTAGAAGTGAAACGGTTAAGCAATTTGGTTAGTCTCCACAAAAGATCAATATCATAATAGTATGTAACACTTTGATATGTATGGCTTATTATAGATCAAACATCTAACTAGAAAGGTGACAGAATTTAAATAAATATTAATGAACTTACAACTTCAAACACCGAGAATTCTTGCAATTACACTGCTTCTGTTTCTTTGGAGTTCCATCTTTTGCTTCAGCATGTGCTCGTGGTCTGGACCTCGGGGACTCTTGCTTGCTGGACAAACATATATGAACAAAGAGTTAAAAAAAACATTATGCAACAATCATATTTCTAGTTGTACACAATGTTCTCACTATTCTACTGTCTAGCTAAAAATGACCAGAAACGACCAAAAAGCCAAACAGATAACACTGATCTCATACAAAATAGATTATCAAATTAGAAGAAAAAAAAATCCACGAAGAAGGAATGGATCTGCTTTAGGATCAACCGAAGCCTCGTTTAAATCATAAACACGCTTATTTTCAAGAAAAACAGATTTTATAGGTATAAAAACGTTATAATTTTTCCTAACAAAAAAAGGACATTTATAGTTTAGAGCGAACTTAAAGATGTCCTGAAAAAGCTACCTCGACTGAAATGTTTGCATCGGAAGCTTCTGAACTGGATGAGGCACCCGTTGCATGACGGTAACCGGCTGCGAAGGCGGAGGAGGCGGCCTCCGTGTCTGAACTAGTGGCGTTGACGGTGACTGAGGTTTTAGTTGTGGCAGCAGCTGCGACTGCACCGTTTGCGGCTGTGAACTCAACCGCAATTGCAGCTCCTGCGATTGATGATGTGGCTTCGTCGGCAACTCCGTATGTGATTGCCATTGCGGTTGCGGCTGCGACTGCAAATGCATCGGGTGATCCGGTAAAGTCGCATTTCCGGACGCGCGACACCCCGCCGTGAAATCTAGTTGCCTCGCCAATTTCTTTGGTGTGAAATCCGAAACCGTTTCTCCTTCCCCCATCTTCAATCTTCATACCAAAAAAAAAACCAAATCATTAAACAAATAACAGTAAATTAAATTGAAATTCAAAAAATAAAATAAAAAAAAATTGCAGAGTTACGAATTTTCTTTTCAGTTTACCGATCAAATTTCCGATAAATAAAAAATTAAAGTCACAAGGAAAATTCTGAGGGTGAGGAAGCTAAGCCGCCATAAGCTTAGAGCTTTGTAATTTTCTTTTATTCTTCTTCCTTCAGCCTTTGTTTTGCTTCAGTCCCTCTTTGTCTCTCTCGAAATCTTTAAATTTGAAATTTTACAAAAAGTGGACGGTCAGATTTGTTTTTGATTGAATCGGACAGTTGAAATTGAATTTTTTTTATTGACGGACGAGATTAGGGAGAAGAGTCGGGAGTGATTAAACGCCGTTGGATTACGATATGTTTAGGGCTTTTTCCTGGGAAAGTGAAGGAAGTGGAATTTGGCGCTAATGAAGTCTGAAAGCGATTGGATTCTTGTTTTATTGCACACGTGTACGGTCAATATCGTTTTGTTGTCTAAAGTGGACGGAAGATATTCTTGTAATGCCTGCAAGAGGAAACGCTGTCGCTTTGACCCATTTTTTGAGGGACCCAATTAAGCAAGTAAATTTAAATTTTGGGACTAAAGATATTTGTTTGTTTTTAATTTCTTTTTCATCGTTTGAACTTTCTAAAAAGTATAGATAAAAGAACCAGAAAAAATAGGGTTAATTCCATTAAAAATTCTTAAAATAAAGTCTAAATTTTAAATTAATTTAGATTTTAAATTAATTTAGATTTTAAATTATACTAAAATTTTAATCCTCGTCTGGGTTTTAAATCAGATTATCTATAAATTTAGTCGTAAAACGTCATATTTACATTATATATAAGATAAACATATAATTATAATTTGATTGATATATATATATATATATATGATGTTAAATTTAAACTAACACTTAACTTCGTCTAATAATGTTTCTTCAAACGAGTTTTTTCAATGTAAAAATATGAATTTTTCAGTTTTTTAGTTTAAGTTAATAATTACGCTTCAAATGTAAATTTTAAACTGAAAATGATTGTGAATGTTTTTACTTTTCAAACAAAATTTTATTCAAAGACACTTTTATAGGCATTTTCAAACGACCAGTGTTAAAATTGATAGATCAACAATTGACAAGAAGACTTAAAGGACTCAATTTGAACATTTTGAAGTTTTGGTATCAGTTTAAAATTTTAATCATAATTGATAGTAAGTGATTATATTAAAAAGAGAAAATAACTTCAGTGACCAAAAATCTTAGATAATATACGATTTTGACCAACTTTTTTTGGATTTGCGAAAATGACTAACAAAATCGCAATGCGATCTCTAATTCGCATTGCGATCTCCACTATCGCAAATTCGCGTTGCATTTCGCGTTGCGATAGTTGAAAATCGCGTTGCGATTTTTCATTTCGCGTTGCGATTTTTCATTTCGCGTTGCGATAGTCTACAGTTGTCGTTGCGATTTTGCAAATTCGCATTGCGATCTCCACTATCGCAAATTCGCGTTGCGATAGTTGAAAATCGCGTTACGATTTTCCATTTCGCGTTCCAATACAATGTGATTATTCAGGAAACAATTAACAATCATGCACCTTAAAACAACTGTAGACTATCGCAACGAATTTGGAAAATCGCAACGACAACTGTAGACTATCGTAACGCGAAATGGAAAATCGCAACGCGATTTTCAACTATCGCAACGCGAAATGCAATGTGAATTTACGATAGTGGAGATCGCAATGCGAATTAAAGATCGCATTGCGATTTTGTTGGTCATTTTCGCAAATCCAAAAAAAGTTGGTCAAAATCGTATATTATCTGGGATTTTTTGTCACTGAAGTTATTTTCTCTATTAAAAACTATATTAATTATAATTTTAAATTCTCAATCCATAGAAAATAAAATAAAAACCTTAAATTGCTAAGGATAATTACGACAAAGAAAAGAATACCTTATCTTATCTGCGTTTAAGCATTCGTCTTTGATTGGATTCATTGCCATCTTATGTTTGAAGTTTAAACCAATCTCTCATTATCCCAATCAAAAGAAAAGGTTCTATTTTAACTAATAATAATTTTTTGAAATTAATTTAATATTAATTTTATGGGGAACAAACTTTTATCAACGTTATTAGAACTATTAATACTCTTATATATAGTATTAAATTTAAGGGTAAAGTACACAAATAGTCCCCCGATATAGGATGTATCTTAAATATTAAAAGTTACAAAATAATCTCCGATTATAAATGTTACTTTGTTGAGTCCTCAACTATTAAAAGTTATAAAATGATCACCCGACTATTCATCATGTTCTAAACTTGTCAATTTCCGTTAGAAAACTAACGGTAGTTTAAACTAGATGTTAGTCTGTAATATGAGATATTGATAGTCGTGTGAAATTCTACGATCATATTTTATCATTTCTCAGATAGTAAATCAACATTCAACTCAACTATTGTCAATTTTTTTTTTATGAAAAATAACGAATTTATAACATAACGAACAATCAAGTAATATTTTTTAAATATTAGGCCCGAAAAATAAACTTCAACATAAAATGAACTCATTTATAAAATGAGTCAACTCAAACTCCAATACTTAAAACCCAATCCACTTTCCAAATTTATAATACATTGTATTATTTTACTTTAATATCGATATACAAATATTAATGTGAATGATTAATTTGTGCATTTATCTCTATAAAAATATAAGCATATTTAACTAATTAAGATGACTTATTAATTAATTATAATTTTTTCTATCTCAAATTGTTTACATTTCTCATTATTCAATTTTAAAAAATATTATAATATAATACTCTCACACACGTGTATATATATAAATAAGACCTCTAAACCTTACAATAGACATGTTTGTGTAAACTTGGACAATCTGTCTATTATTAAAGGATAAATAACGTTTGGTACCTAAACTATCAATTTTAATCCATTTTAATACCTAAACTTTCAATTTTTTTTCTTCAAAATCATACCTAAAAACTTTAATTTTTGTTTCATTTTAGCACCTTATTCAAAATTTAACGTTAAATTTTGAAAAACTTGAAAGTTTAAGTACTCAAACAAACCAAAATTGATAGTTTAGGAACTAAACACGTTAAGTTTTTAATGGTGGGTACTAAAATGAAATGAAAACTAAACATTCGGTATGATTTTGAAAAAAATTAAAAGTTAGATACTAAATGCATAGTTTACCCTAGATTATATATATATATATATATTGATCATGAGAAACCAATTTGTTAAAACATAGCAATGGAAAAATAGAAATTAAAGAGGAAATGCTACAAAAATTTAGAAGGATTACAAAGTTAAGAAGAATCCCTTTCTAATAATCTAAATTCAAATCATTAAGCATACATGTCATACTCATCCAAGAAGAGAAATGTGTTTGATGCACAAATGTAATGAATAGAGAACTTAATTTACCTCCACTTCTCTTGTAGTTCTTTCCTCTCGGACAACCTCCAAGTTACGAAGATGGCCGCTACGAGCGCCACGATTGTAATGAGGAGCAAGGCATAATTAAAATCTTCCGTGAGCGAATCGTACGTCCTTGAAGGTGCAAGCTGAGTGAAAAAGAGGTCCACGCCGTGAGCGAAGACAAGCGTTGTCGATTCCAGCTTGGCTGGTACTGTTATTATACCTCGAAGACCTTCCACTCTAAGCGCATGCGTGACATAGGACTGAAAACAATTCATTGATGGTTGGCAAGTTTCAGCATATGCTTATGTCCTTAAATGTATGCTTGCATTCATACTAATTGAGAATCTCAAAACAGTATCAGTCGAGAAAGGCGTGTTTGTACATATGTATTAAATGTAGAAGAAATAAGATGGTCTAGGAGGAAACTAACCTGAGGAATGATTGGCAACGAATCTGTTAGTGGTATAATGCCTTCTTCTTTCTCTGCTTGTGTAGGATTAACTGATCGACGAGGATCCAGGAAACGCTTATCAAGTGCCAAAACCTGTAAAATTGTTTACAATCAGGATGCAGGCAGACGTAACACACAACTCTAGTAATATTCGTTTAAAGGAGAAGAATATTTAACTCGCAATCCAGCAGAAAAGACAATTCCGTTATTTAATTCTTTCTGAAAATTTTTAGTTTACCTGATCACCAATTGTACCAATGAGAAGCTGCTTGGATGTTATACCCTTTGCTGTTGATGTCACGGCTATAGCTTTCACCGAATGGGTGAAAAAGTAGGACTGTGATTTTGTTATGACCTCTGGTCGGGAAAATAAAGATATCGGTGAAGTAAGGTTGTGCTTTCCAAGAACAAGCTTCCAGACATCCTTGTTGTCCTGCGGGTGGTATTTTAGTTGGAAAAGACAAGTTTAATTTAAGTGATGACACATGCGACTCAGCATAAACAATTCAAGTTCCGCCACTTACAGCCCGGGACTGGTCATAAAGTTCGATGACCGACAACTCATATCTATGCGCTCTAAGATTGAAGTAGTGGTAGACAACCCAGTTCTCACTAAAAACCTACAATAAACAGAATGCATTATCAATTGCATCCTTGTCACAGCATCTTATGACACCAATATGGGTGAATAAGTAACTTACAGCATGAACAGGGCCCTGTGCACCATGATGAGTCACACGGTGCAATATACGACCTGTTACAGTGTCAATAAGATATGCGACCAACCATGATTCTTCTGGTGTAACAGATCCAATTTCACCGCAGCCTTTAGGTGCCACAGTTACCACAAAAAGTAGATTTTTTGATATATATTTATACATAACATCCTGGTCAGCTATAACCTTCGCTTGAGTATGTACCACCTGGAAAACTCAAATATACAAGCATGCATTATGTTTTATACATGCAGCACTCTCAACAAGGCACGATAATTAAAATTCAAAATAAACAGAAGAATATGCACATTTTGAAATAATGTCCGTTAACGACATTTACCTATATTCCAAAAAAAAACTAAACTATTTATTTGAAGAAGTCAATAGGAAAATGAGAAAGAAGTGGCAAGTTTCATGCAATTGTCAAAATCTTCAGTGGAGAAGTGCAAAACCACATAACCCAAGAGAGCAGTCATTTCCTGCAATAATGCTATACAGTGCAACCATGGAAAACTCCTACGATCACCATGTGAGTTGACAAACAAGCAGAAGTCATTAAGAAAGAACATGAACAAGGGAGAAATGCTTTACCTCATTCAATTTTCTAGTGACAGTTGCAATGATCTTTTCAGATTCTGAGGGGAACACAACTGACCATAATTCCCTTGTGTCAAAGCAGAATTCATCAGCCACTTTGCCAGTGCACTCGTACTTCAAAGCATGACCCTTGATGATGCCATTGTGACCCTCAACTGAATACCAGTATATGTTTGAAAATTCACGTTTGAAGATGCTAAGAGCCTCAGAAGTTTTTGGGTATAAATGTGCGTGTTTATCAGAATCAATCAGCAGATGGAGTCGCTGTTCTGTTGAATCTGTATATGGAAGTGGAATAACTTGTGCGACAGCATGAGCAAGACTTAAAGAACTAAGCTCATTTCCAGTGTAAGTGTCGATAAAAGAAAGTACACCTGGTGCATCTGAACTTGGACCACACCTGCTAACCACAAGCACAGATGGATTTTCATCCATAGCATGATGATGAGGAACCTGCCACTGATACAAGTTTAATCCTATTGGAGATTGACATGGCTCTGATTTGTGTAGAGACCGTAGCAAGTGAGACCAAACAATGTGTCCATCTCCAGTATGCAGAGCAAAAAGTTTCCCTGCCCTTGTTAGTACTATGAGCAGCTTCCTGAAGCCATTGTGGTCTCGAGTCATTTTGCTCTTTTCAGAACTTTTTAGTCTCATACTTTGTATGAGAGCCACATCCTCAGGGCTTGCAAGCATTAGTGTTCCCTTCAGCTTCAGCATATGTCCCTTAAGAAGAAGAGCATCTTATCAAAATCATGTTGTCAAAATACATCCTCAAATCCATTTTCAAATGGTGGATAAAGTTATGGATGCTTTGACAGTAGGAAGTTCATGTTTCTAAAACTAAATATATAATATACAGTCACACACATCCACACTCTTTTAAATTTTAGAACCATATGAAAGATTTCATATGTACGATAGTTCAACATGCATCTGAAACAAAACCAATGATTAATTATCTATTAATCTCTTAAAAGCAAGGAAAATAGTTAGATCATGCAATCTACAGTTGCCTTCAGTTGAAATGCAAACAACAAATATCTGAAAAGATTCATAACCATACCTTAAGCCATTCAAAGAGGTTGTGCTCCACTTTCGCGACAGATACACCATCCCTTTCAACAGGAAGTTCTGAAGTTGTTACATCAATTATTGATGCCAGACCATCTTCCCTGCTCCAAACAATTGTACCTTGTTGTAATAACAACAATGAATGATCTTCCATCACAATCAACACCCGAAATCCATGAGACTTATCAGTTCGGATATAATTATTTATGAAAACCTTGTGGACAAGCCCTCTTTGCTGGTTCATTTTAATGCTTTCTTTAAGCAAATTACCATCCCAGTCATGTGCAAGTTTCACTGCAAGATGAATCTCACTGCCGGCATGCTGAATCAATGCAAATGCTTGTTGTCCCTCAGAGAGTGGGAGAGAATCACTAATGGCTGTTTCATGATTTGTTTTTTCCGCCACTTCCAACATGCCTTCACCTATCACTCTAATAAATATAGTAATTGCATTTGTCTTAATTGCAAATATTCCTGGGACTGATGAAGGAATTATTATTGCTGGTCCTGAAAAGTGCTCATAAAGATTTGAAATGGGTGTCTGTTGAAAACTAATTTCTCCATTTTGAAAACTTATTGTTAGCAAAATTGACCCTGTGGAATCAAGAGCCACAACTGTTTCACTAGAAACTAGTGAAACTTCTCCCAGAAACCCACTAGAAAAGGTTGTGCTTTCATGCTTCAACAACTCTCCGTTCCTACCATTGATTTGATACATCTCAAACTGGGATGAAGCAGCAAATCCGACAACGTATATTAAATCACTGCCAGGAGGCTTAATTACCTGC
This sequence comes from Hibiscus syriacus, assembly GCF_006381635.1. Classification (NCBI taxonomy): domain Eukaryota; kingdom Viridiplantae; phylum Streptophyta; class Magnoliopsida; order Malvales; family Malvaceae; genus Hibiscus; species Hibiscus syriacus. The sequence goes on from NW_024061783.1 coordinate 480,459, forward strand.
TGTACCTCAAAGCTACAAGTAATACAATAATGCAATTCATCAATAACACCATTTTTTTTCAAAGGGAAGCAGGTGTAGGGGGAACTTGTTGAAATGTGAAACTTTCAAATTGGACTAACCTTTCTGCTTCAAAATCCTTCTTCCAAAGAACCTCACCATCTATGCAAGAAACGGCATGGAGACGGCCATTGCTAAAAACAACAATTACACTATCCTTCTCAATTTTCAAGTTCGTCTGCACAATATTAATACAGTCAATCACATATGTTTCTAGGATCACGGAATGAATTATATAATTTATATCAATAACACTAAAAAAAGCTAGTAAAATGGCAGGGCGTGAACTTCTATTGGGAGATAAAAAATTAAAACAAGAAGAAATGTTTAACAAATCACACTTTTGTAGATAAACTAACCTCCTTCTATTGGGTGTGCTAAATAGACAATTAAGAATCTTTAAGATGAGAATTCGGAGAAACTAATCTTAATTCTACGACAGTGCACCTAATATAGCAAGGTTTGGTAAAATTTCAGGTGACCATGATCCACTGAAAACAGACTGTGTTGAAGAATAGGAATTAAAAAGATGTTAATTGGAAAGAATCTGGCTAATGAAAATTCTGATACTAACCGGCACTAATAAAAATGATTTTGAGTGCTTAGGACCTTGAAGATAAGACTCCCACACCATCTGCCCATCAGGAAGGTTCCACGATCTTAAAATACTTCCCCCTGATGAAAGGGTAATAACATCTGCACGAATAAAATTTATTCAAAATTTAACCACCTAAACAAGCAGTGAAGTCAGCCACACCTTTCCTTGCAAAATCCAGAAGGATAAACCAACAGTTTTCATCAAACAACTTGGAACCAGGAATCAAACAATACATAGAAGTAAGATAACAATAAAAACCAATACATATTTAAAAACGTATAAGATTTGAACCAAATTGGATATGGACATACTTACATTTTCCAAGACCGATATCAATTCCATCGATAACATCATCAGAGCCAAGCAAGTGTCTCCAAACTACATAAACCAACCAACCAACCATTATCCTACGAAGAATTTACCAGTAACGAAAAAAAATTATAAGCTAAACAAATAAACTTCAATAATTTGTAATCGAAAAGGATTGGACTTACAAATCTCGCCGTGGCGGAGATCAAGTGAAGCTATAACATTCTCTTCGGTGGACACTATAACTCGTCTCCGACCAGTTTTTTGAGTGGAGAACACTGCTTGCTTCACTTTTCCTATGTATTGTTGATGCCTAATATTAAACAGACTAAATTTCAGACGAATTCGATGAGGCGAAGTGTTGTTGATACGTAAGATTAAACAAATCAGAACTAAAAGTATATATGAAAGAAAACAAGTAGATGTAAATTAGGATCGAATTCAAGTGAAGTATGAGGTTGAACTCACCAGTCCATGAGGCCGACTTGATCTTCGTAGAGGGAAAGGACCGGACTTAAAGAAGAGTAGAAGTATAGACCGAAGAGCAAAAAAGGAACAAAAAAAGACCTAATCGCCATTGTTGATGGAAGAGGAACAGATCTGAGAAAGTCGTCAAAGGAAGGAGTTTGCGAGGACTATGGCGACCGCTACACTGCTTTAGCTTTACAGGTTACTTACATATAACCGGCTTATTTTAGGCTTAATATCACATTTCGTACCTGAATTTCACATATTTTCAAGGGTAAACTCCACATGATACCACTAATGTTTTACATTTGTTTCATAAATGCCACTGAATTATAGATTGATACGATTATAGCGTTAGACTTTGTTTTATAGTCAAATGACATGAAAGTTTGGTATTGACACAGTCTTAATGTCGAAGTTAAAAAATTGTTATTTTTAATTTATATCGTCATCTTTTTTTAATTAAAGTTAAAATTTTTAATTTATTTTTAATCGTTGTCTGAATCATCTTTTTTCGATGTCGTTTACAGTCATCCTAGACATCAATAAACTCGTCACATTATCCTCTATTGATTTATTAGTTTAGGTCTTTTCAAAATCTTTTTAATACTGACTAAATTGAAAATTCAAATGATGAGAAGTATTATTTAAAAAAGACAAATGGCATACCTCAAAATTACTTTAATCGAACCTTTAATAAAGACTATCAGAGTTTATCAGAGTATTAGAACGTCGAACCTATAACTTTAAATTGATTTTTGTTGATTTTGAATGTGTTTCTTGAAAAAAAAAACCTAATCTCAAAAGAAGAAAGAAGAGTAAAGTATAAATATTTTGATATTAAATTTGTCACGAAAGACTATCGTTTACAGATAACAATTAATTACAGACAATGGTCAGAAAGTTTAACGGCTATTTAAAGTTTAGTGATACAATCGATACATAAATTAAAGAGTTTATATAATCTTAAATATGACAATGTTTTAAGCATCTGGATCCACGATATAAGCGATTATCGTATTCCCTCCTTTAACAGGGCCAGGTTCCCTTGTAACCTTTCCACCCCCCCTTTGTCTTTACTAGATCCACTGCTTTTGAAGCCTACAAACAGCGGTTATTTGCATAAACGAATCGATTATCGAAAACAATGAGCTGAACCGATATGGATGACACAAAGCCGACATAAATGCTGCATGAATTGTCCATCAAACAGCAGCTAAATTTCATTCTTTTCGAGTTTTTACTAATGGTAGCCAAAAGAAGATCTAGTTGAAGAAAGAACTTACATCATCTACAGCAACACCAAAATGACCAAATCCGTTTCCAATATCATATTTGTCGACTCCATATTAGAGCATAGATCGAACCTATTTCGTATGCGAAAGTATGAATTACTAATCAGTACTTCAAAGGTGTGATAGATGCATAATCATATAGACGTATACAAAGAAGAATCACTTACTATAAGTAAGTTCAACAGCAAAATGAGAATCTTCAGGTCCATATCCAAGAAAAGCATTCGAATATTGCTCCTCGGGTATGTCACGCTTCCTTAACACCTTCATTCCTAAGCATTCAGTGTAAAACCTGCAGCTTGATAAAAAGGATTAGCATCTGAATATGATCCTGAATCACTGAGTATGTCTGGTCGACGAGAAATCGTACTTTATCGTCTTCTCTAAATCGCCGACACGGTAAATGACATGAAGCATTCTTCTATTGTCATTTTTAACCCAATTTAATGCATCTTGCTCGTTAAAAGCAGTAGCTACGTTTTCAGATTTACTATCCTCGATCGAGTTTCGTCCTGCTCCGAATAATTTAGCCGCATTTGCACCAAGCACTTGTGACTGAGGGATAGCTGAAAAACAAGCACCGAAGCTCCATTGTGAGCATTAGTGAAATAATCCATTGATGCATTAGCCCAAACAACAAATCTGCAGCACTGTGTTTCATCAAGAAAACATGTACAGAACAACTTAAATGATCAATTCTCGAGCACAAGGAACTGTATTAAGAACTTAAACAACTACAAAACTACCACATTGTAAACAATACCAACATAACTTAAGCTTCTTTTCCAACAGGATAGAAAATTCTATTACAAAACATAAGCAAAAGCATGATTTGGGACAAGGGTTTTAGAGCTTTTACCTGTGCCGAGATGAAATAGAGCAACCTCCGAGAAGGATGGTGGTTGTAAGAGTTATGAATGCAGCAATGTTTGAGGGAGTTCGATGGGGAAGAAGAAGGTGTCTTCATTGAGAAAACCATGGTGGAAGCTGATGAATTCAGCATGTTTTCTTCTTTTGTATTTTTATCTTATCCGGTTTCAGTTCATGGACCGACCCCAAAGTCCCTTGAGAAGACATGAACGAACGAGGGCCTTGTGTTTTGTAATAAACTCCATCTCTAGTTCTCTTGTTTTGTGTGTCGGGTTCTTTATTTGTTTGTCCCCACGTGACAGTTTTTCAATAATGGGCTTTGAGCTTTAAGGGCTTTGTGCATGAAAGAATGGCACTCACCCTTAAACACTTTAGTTTGTATTTTTTTTAATAATCGTTCAAAATTTAATATTAAGTGTTGAAAGTTCATGTATTAAAATGGATTAAAATTGATAGTTTAAGTATTAAATACATTAAGTTTTTAATGACGGGTACTAAAATGAAATAAAAATTAAACGTCAGATATGATTTTAAAAAAATTAAAAGTTGAAGTACTAAAACGGATCAAAACAAATAGTTTAGATACTAAATGCGTAGTTTACCCATCAATAATTTGCATTAAAATTAATAACTACATTCATATATTATAAAATAGTTAGATTATAAAACTAGAATATATCTAGATAAATCTATTATACATATCGAATTTATACATGATACAATTTGGACATGATATCTCAAAATTTCCGAAACCAACTCTCTACTAATCTCGTAGACGATATGATTTACAACTGATCTATATCATTTGACATTTTATAATTCGATCTGAAATTCGAAGAGGGGATTATAGTCGAGATTTCATTTTGGAGTTGCATTGGCCTAAAAGCTCCATGGAAACCATATGGAACTCTAAATGGCAAGGTGATTTTGGCTACAGGCTTGCTGGTAAATCTCTTTGCTTCAATGATAAGGACCTGTTTGCAATTTAGAAAAAATAAAATAAATAACATTTATGTCCAAAATTAAAATGGATATATTGTTCAGCAGCTTAAAATCAACAATTACTTGAGATGTATTGGTATCTTCATTGTGAACAAATGTGATAACCCAACCATCATCTTCTTCAACACCTTTGTCTTTAGGGACAAATGCAGCTCCACTGCAGAATGTGTTCCTCTCAAACATATGATGTTCCACCTGTATCAACCCCTGATTTTCTCCCTAGTCTCAACATGAAAGATGGATGATTTTAGCTACCCGACAGATGGACGATGAAAAGAAGCAGAAAAGAGAATTTGAGGGACCTAATTGAAATACCAAGTAAGATTCAGGGTTCTGCTCTCCAAAATACAGCTTTGCAAGGCCCCCATATTTAGCCATGCCTGGAATAGAGGGACTGTAGTCATAATTTGACCAAAGTGAAAGCATAAGTTTGTGGAACTATTTTATGGCCGAGTTACCTGATGCAGAACTTGCAATGGAGTCACGTACTTGGGAATACCCGTAATTGTTTCGAAGTCCAATGAAAGCTTCATTAATAAAGGGAAAATCAAGTGCAAAATCAGTCCCTGTTAGATTCGTCTCCTCTACACCACCAGTTTTCATGTTCAATCGCCATTCATAAGGACGAGGAAACACCAGTTGGTCTTCTGATACAGCATCATTAATGCTTCCCCCGGTGGAGTTCAAAGGCCTGAAATTTCTCGAGAACCAATCAAATTTGTTCTTCCCCTTCTCAGGCCCTGGTATTACTGACTCAAGAGCTCTGCATCCCCATATCACAACCTGTTCCATGTTAAAACATTTAGCCATGCATGCGGGGAAGAAGCTGCTGCATGCATGTCCTCTTAAACAGGGAAAATTCGTTTTCTATTATCCCCAGTATCAGTGCATTAAAAAAGTTGAAATTTTACTGTGATTCCTGCGGCTATAGGTTTTACCTCATCGCCATCTTCGAAGCAATTGAAGAGATGAAATGTGCAATTGGGTTTAACCTTAAACCACTGAATTGAATCTGCATCACCGTAACGAGGCATTATGCCGATCCTTGCATCTCCTTCTTTTATGTATTTTATTAATCTACATTTCAACATTTGGTAATCATTTTAGAAGAATTAAGCTTAAAGAAAAGGAAACTTTTCCTATAAAGAATTGAACTCACGGGCCACCATCAACAAGTCTCTTCAAGTCCAACGATAAAGGGTGGTCCATAAATACATTGTACCTTGCAAAAGGAAAATTCACGTCAGATTTTAATGCGCCAAATAATTATCCCGTACAAATATTTGTATCATTACACAAAACTAAGGTATTATAAGATAGTATATATTTAATTTACCTATGCGTAACTCCGATTTCATGGCATAGGATACACTTATCTAATTTTAGATCAGCTTTGTGGAGCAATTTCTTTCCATCTTCTATAGTAAAATGAACACACTTTAGAAGGTGGTAACTTGCCAAGCTCGGTTAAATGCAAAATATGAAAAAAATGAAAATACCTGAAATTACTCCCATTTCAGCATAAGGCTTGGTTGCATCAATCCCCATAATGACTAGCTCCCCACTGCCTGGAGCTTTCTGTTGCATAACAAATTAACGTGGCAAACATCATATATATATTCGTCTAAAACCTATGGTGTTCACTGTTCAAAGTCGAGTCGGATCAAATCTCTGAATGAAAGGTATTGAACTCTTTATCGTTCGATCTAAAGATCAATAGTTATATATATATAATCTGTGTAGGGAAAGAGAAAGAACCTTTGGATGAGAGCAAAATGGCCTGTTCCAAGCTCCATTAACATCCCAATCATTCAAAGTTTGTAGTGTAAGGATGTTGATCTCTTGAGGTACGTGATTTTCAGCAATTGAGTACATCTTCCCGGCATGCTCAAATACGTTGGTATTGCTCATATCTTTGTTTACTTTACCAAATCTCAGCTGAATTTGGATAAAGTTTTTTAAGTGAAATACTAAACATGTTAGGCCAATTGATGCTTTGAGAAGAAGAATGATAAGGAAAGCTCACCATGTTAAACAAATAAGCAGACAACACAGCCGGTGAATCCCCTTCTATGGCCGGTAGGAATGACGGTTTATTCCGTTGTTTTTCGAGCTCGAATGAGTCGGTTTCGACGAATCTGTTCTTATAAACAACAGTCCAGCTCCTGTCAAGACCTTTGCAGAAATACAAAGCATGAAGCATTCCTTCTCCTTCTATCCAAGTGTAACTTGAGCTCCCAAACACGGATCTTGTTGATGTTAATGCTCCAAACATGGGGTTTGGTCCTACAATTATTGCAATAAACGGATGAATATGATTTCTTAAAAAACATCATATTCTGACAAATATTGGAATGATTATAAAGTGATTTATATGAATGACTATATGAATGACAAACCGTTTCTTATGTAGACACCCTCTGCAAAATCATCTGGTATTTCCCCTTCGATGTTGCTGACGTGAACGCCTTCTTTTAACTCATCGACCGGCGCGAAATTACTCTGTCACACGACATTATCGATCGTAAACTTGAAACGACTTGAACTCGAAACGATCTTAAACGACTTGAATCGAACACGAATCGCTCGTATGTACATTACCTGAGATGGGAGCAATGGCTGATCAATGAACTCGAACACTGAATCGACAAACGCATCGACAAGCTTGAGGGAAGCGTTCTTCACACCCGCATCTATTCGCAAGGGAAGTTGCTGAATTTCTTTAAAAAATGGCTGCCCAGGGAGCAAAACCGATGAGAAAAATGACAGAGTTTTGGGGTTTCGATCAGCAGAGGACTGACCTTAAACGCAGAGGAAAGAGTGGACTTGAAGTGATCCAAGTTGGGTGACGATATCGAAGGCTTTTGAGCAGAGCAATGGACGCGAAACGGCGAACAAGAAGATGCCATTTGATCTCTATGCTCTTTGTTGCTGTCTTCATATTTTGGACATTTTTGAAGCCATTAATATATAGAGAAGACACCATGTTTGCAAACGGAGTTTTTAAATTAATTGTTGGGCTTAATTAACAAATTGATACTTTTTTAAGTAGAAGAAATTGATATCTAAATGTATAATCTTTAGGCTTATTATATTCTCATTTTTAAGTAAGTCAGATCATATATTTTTACTTTCAACTTGAACTCGAATTCAAATTTTCAATATCGTAACCTTATAAAATCACGTCAGATCAAAACCATAAAATTCGAATCAAATGTTCGTTACTACACTAAATTTGATTCGTTTTTAAATCATTTTCAAATTTAAGTTGTTAAATTTAGGATAAATTACGCGTTTAATACATAAACTATCATTTTTTGTCACTTTCAATACCTAATTTTTTTAATTTTTTAAAACCATACATAAAGTCTAGTTTTTGTTTTATTCTAGTATCCGTTCAAAAGTTTGATGTTAAATTTTGAATTTTTTTAAAAAGTTTAGGTACTAAAATGAACCAAAAATGATATTTTAGGTGCTAAACGCGATAAATTTTTAACGACAAAATACTAAAATGAAACAAAAACTAAACGTTAGATACGATTTTAAAAATATTTGAAAGTTTTGGAATTAAAACGAACTAAAACTAATAGTTTAGGTACTAAATGTGTAGTTTATCCTAATTTTAAATTAGAGTAAATTACACATTTAGTACCTAAACTATCAATTTTAATTCGTTTTAGTATCAAAATTTTCATTTTTTTAGAACCATACCTAATGTTTTGTTCTTTTTTCATTTTAGTATCCCACTGTTAAAAACTTAATGCGTTTAGTATCTAAACCATCAATTTTGGTCCATTTTAGTACCTAAACTTTAAATTTTTTCAAAACTTAACGTTAAATTTGAACATGGGTATTAAAATAAATCAAAAACTAAATTTTAGGTATGGGCTTGAAATAATTGAAAGTTTAGATACTAAAACAGATAAAAACTGATAGTTTAGGTACTAAACACATAATTTGACCTTAAATTTAAAACAATTGAGTTTTTATTATCTATTTGATTAAGCTAAATTCAACTGAAGATTAATCTATCAAGATTTTAACTTTGAGTTAAAACGTTCTATAGATAAATCCATAAACTTGGAATGAATCGCAATATCACAGCGGTTAAAAAATACGGAAACTCAAATTTTAACTTATTATTGTTTTAGGTCCGAATATTCTACCTAGGGATCAGCATGAGTCAGATTTTCAATCCATTCGATCCGACCTAAAAATTATAAATCTTCTATCTGACTTGAATCTAATTTAAAAAATATAAATTTTTCATCCGATCCGATCCGATATGAATCGAAATAATATATTATTAAAAAATATTATTTTTATTCAATAAAAATATGAATTTAATTGAAAGAAAATAATATAGATAGATATTATTACATTATTCCTAAATATATAAAGTAAAATTAAAAAAAATTGTCGAATTTTTTTTACCCTAAATCCCACCCGATTCAAACCTAATTTTGTTTTAAAAACATCCGACTCGATCGAGTCTAATTGGGTCAGAACCCACCAGATTCGGATTTCATGTTCATCCCTAATTCTAGCCGAGTATTAACTCATAGAAGTACTTCTTTTGTCTTGCACACAATTTTTTTTTTTTTTGTTCTCCTAGTTTGAAGGCTTCGCCTTAACTAATCTAGATCGACTTATACACAAATATTAATTACACCATATTGTTAGATTTACTAAATTTAGAAATAAAAAGTATATTAATTATATGGAAAAGAAAACTCTAGAAATAAACAATTTGGAATAAATAAAAAGGATAATAATGGGATCATCTATTTGTTGGCAGTATTTGAATGTAGAAACCATTTGGAATATACCTTTCTTTGTTTGAGATTGACGCGAGTTATTGATTTGAGTTACATATGATCCGTGGAATTTGGATTTAGCGGTAGGTTGTCGATGGGAACATTTATCCAATAAGTGTATAATTTATCTTTGGTTAATGTTTATTTTAATTTAATTTTTAAGTTAATTTTATAGGATAAAGTACACAAATGGTCTTTTAATTATTGGGTACTACTTGCACGAATCAAGTGGCTTCCGTGATAAATGAATTGTTGTTATTCTTGAAGATCCGAGTTCGAGCACCATAGATACCGTGAGCGTTTAATGTTTTGTGCACAAATATAAACAATTTTATATATCCAAAAGAAAACAAAGTCAATACAATAAATAAATCCCTCGCCCCAACAGCTAAACATTTCAGCCCCAATCTCTACACCTAACTTCACGCACCATAAACCGAGCCAAATACACCTCCTCCGAGTGCTGCAATTCGCAAAATATTCTGCAGTCACGCTCCTTCCACGGGAGAGCGATGCAATAGCACCAAGTTAACTGAACCATAAAGTCCAAAACATTCATCCCCTGAACCTCCACAACACATCCAACTAAGCTCCCGATCCCAAGTCAGGATCGGTCGCACCACCCCATAAACCTGCAAAACATTAACCCCATAACGCCTAGTATAAGCCATCCCATGTACAAATTTAAAGGTGGTTGTATTAATTAATTGAACAAGTCATATGTACCAATAGCTTGCATGGATCTTAAAACAAGGGTAGGTATATTCCAAAATGTTTCTAAACCCTAATACTGCCAACCAATAAATTATACGATTGTTATTTCTTTTGTTCCAAATTGAGGAATCCAAAGAAGTATGAGTTAGTCCGTTAGTAGAATATTCGAACCTCAAACTACAACACGTTAACGTCTGCGTGATAGACCAATGGAATTGTGTTTCACGTTGTATTCATGAAAAAAAGTAGGTACTAACTTGAAAAAAAGATATAACTTAGGTACCAACTTGTTAATTAAACGTATAAATTAATTAAAAACACCGTTTGCAAGTGGGAGGGAAACCAGCTTGGCTTCCCTATATATTAATGGTTTCAAAACTGTCCAAAACATGAAGATAGCTGCAAAGAACATACAGTTCAACTTCTTGTTTGATGTTTCATGCTCATTGCTCTGCTCAGAAGCCTTCAATATCGTCACCCAACTTGAAGTCCACACTTTCCTCTGCGTTTAAGGTCAGTCTTCTGCTAATCGAAACCCCAAAACTCTTTCATTTTTCTCACAGGCTTTGAACTTCGGGCGGCCATTTTTGAAAGAAATGCAGCAACTTCCCTTGCGAATAGATGTGGGTGTGAAGAACACTTCTCTCAAGCTTGTTGAGGCGTTTGTTGATTCGGTGTTTGAGTTCGTCGTTCAGCCATTGCTCCCATCTCAGGTAATGTACATACATGTTTGATCCGTGTTCGGTTTAAATCATTTAAGATCATTTTAAGTTCTAGTCATTTCAAGTTTACGATTGATAATGTCATGTGACAGAGTAATTTTGCACCGGTAGATGAGTTAAAAGAAGGCGTTCAAGTCAGCAACATAGAAGGGCAAATACCATAGGATTTTGCAGAGGGTGTCTACGAAAGAAACGGTTTGTCATTCATATAAATCACTTTATCATTCCAATATTTGTCAGAATATGATATTTTTTTAAGAAATCATGTTCATCCGTTTATTGCAATAATTGTAGGACCAAACCCCATGTTTGGAGCGTTAAAATCAACAAGTTCCATGCTTGGGAGCTCAAGGCCTCAAGTAACAGTTGGGTAGAAGGAGAAGGAATGCTTCATGCTTTATATTTCTGCAGAGGTCTTGACCAGAGCTGGACAGTTGTTTATAAAAACAGACACGTCAAAACTGACACGTTCGAGCTCGAAAAACAACGGAATAAACCGTCGTTCCTACCTGCCTTGGAAGGGGATTCAACTGCTGTTTTGTCTGCTTATTTGTTTAACATGGTGGGCTTGCCTTATCTTCTTCTCAAAGAATCAATCGGTCCAACATGTTTAGTATTTAACTTAAAAAACTTTATCCAAATTCAGCTGAGGTCGTAAAGTAAACAAAGATATGAGCAATACCAACGTATTTGAGCATGCCGGGTAGATGTACTCTATTGCTGAAAATCACGTACCTCAAGAGATCAACATCCTTAAACTACAAACTTTGAATGATTGGGATGTTAATGGAGCTTGGAACCGGCCATTTTGTTCTCATCCAAAGGTTCTTTCTCTTTCCCTACACAGATTATATATAAATAATGATCTTTGGATCGAACGATAAAGAGTTCAATACCTTTCGTTCAGAGATTTGATCACTCGACTTTGAACAGTGAACACCATAGGTTTTAGACGAATATATATATGATGTTTGCTACGTTAATTTGTTATGCAACAGAAAACTCCAGGCAGTGGGGAGCTAGTCATTATGGGGATTGATGCAACTAAGCCTTATGCTGAAATGGGAGTAATTTCTGGTATTTTCATTTTTTCATATTTTACTTTTAACCGAGCTTGGCCAGTTACCACCTTCTGAAGTGTGTTCATTTTACTATGGAAGAGGGAAAGAAATTGCTCCACAAAGCTGATCTAAAATTAGATAAGTGCATCCTATTCCATGAAATCGGAGTTACGCATAGGTAAATTAAACATATAATATCTTATAATCACTTTATACAAATATTTGTACGGAAAATTTATTTCGGCTCATTAAAGTCTGACGTGGATTTTCCTTTTGCAAGGTACAATATATTTATGGATCACCCTTTATCGTTGGACTTGAAGAGACTTGTTGATGGTGGCCCGTGAGTTCAATTCTTTATAGGAAAAGTTTCCTTTTCTTTAAGCTTAATTCTTCTAAAATGATTACCAAATGTTGACACGTAGATTAATAAAATACATAAAAGAAGGAGATGCAATGATCGGCATAATGCTTCGTTACGGTGATGCAGATTCGTTTCAGTGGTTTAAGGTTAAACCCAATTGCACATTTCATCTCTTCAATTGCTTCGAAGATGGCGATGAGGTAAAACCTATAGCCGCAAGAATCACAGTAAAATTTCAACTTTTTTACTGCACTGATACTGGGGATAATAGAGTTTAAGGGACCAGAAAAGAATTTTCCCTTTTTAAGAGGACATGCATGCGGTAGCTTCTTCCCCGAATGCATGGCTAAATGTTTTAACATGGAACAGGTTGTGATATGGGGATGCAGAGCTCTTGAGTCAGTAATACCAGGGCCTGAGAAGGGGAAGAACAAATTTGATTGGTTCTCGAGAAAATTCAGGCCTTTGAACTCCACCGGAGGAAGCATTAATGATGCTGTATCAGAAGACCAACTGGTGTTTCCTCGTCCCTATGAATGGCGATTAAACATGAAAACTGGTGGTGTAAAAGAGACGAATCTAACAGGGACTGATTTTAAACTTGATTTTCCCTTTATTAATGAAGCTTTCATTGGACTTCGAAACAATTACGGGTATTCCCAAGTACATGACTCCATTGCAAGTTCTGCATCAGGTAACTCGGCCATAAAATAGTTCCACAAACTTATGCTTTCACTTTGGTCAAATTATAACTACAGTCCCTCAATTCCAGGCATGGCTAAATATGGAGGCCTTGCAAAGCTGTATTTTGGAGAGCAGAGCTGAATCTTACTTGGTATTTCAATTAGGTCCCTCAAATTCTCTTTTCTGCTTTTTTTCATCGTCCATCCGTCGGGTAGCTAAAATCATCCATCTTTCATGTTGAGACTAGGGAGAAAATCAAGGGTTGATAAAGGTGGAACATCATGTGTTTGAGAGGAACACATTCTGCAGTGGAGCTGCATTTGTCCCTAAAGACAAAGGTGTTGAAGAAGATGATGGTTGCGTTATCACATTTGTTCACAATGAAGCTACCAATGCATCTCAAGTAATTGTTGATTTTAAGCTGCTGAACAATATATCCATTTTAATTTTGGACATAAATGTTATTTATTTTATTTTTTCTAAATTGCGAACAGGTCCTTATCATTGAAGCAAAGAGCTTTACCAGCAAGCCTGTAGCCAAAATCACCTTGCCATTTAGAGTTCCATATGGTTTCCACGGAGCTTTTAGGCCAATGCAACTCCAAAATGAGATCTCGACTATAATCCCCTCTTCGAATTTCAGATATTTCAAATAATATGGATCAATCATGAATCGTATTGTCTACGAGATTAGCAAAGAGGAGGTTTTGGAAATTTTGAGATATCATATCCAAATCGTATCATGTATAAATTCGATGTGTATAATAAAATTATTTGAATATATTATAGTTTTATCACCACTTGTGCTTAAATGACATGGATATTGATGTTCATGTTTGGATACATATTGAATATTGTTTGAACTACACCATATTAATCGAGGTATGTGGTTTGATTGAACCTTCGAAACCGAGTGCTCCGATTAAACCTTCGAAACCGAGAAGACAATTCGCTGCAGCTGTCGTCGGAGAACGGAGACGTAAAAGCCAAGAAAATATCTGGATCAGGTCCCACGGTCGCGTTATTTATGATGAATATGCTAGATTTCAAGCTGCATAATCCTTTATGTGCGGGCTGCATATTTGCACATGAGCAGTATGTATAGCTCACCTCGGTTATGCATGCAGGCCCCGCTTAGTAGGTACAGAATTAATGCAGAGAACAAAGTGGTTATAACTCGAATCGTCTGTGTATGTCCCGACGGCAAGTGCATGACGGCAAAGGATCTCGAAGTCCGATTGGCGATCGAATCACGACTTCCCTCGACATGACGGAAAACGACGTGCCCCCACCTAGCAAAGAACATATTATATCAATCATTTACCAAACTTTGTCATCGCTAATGAATTGAAAAACAGTAAAAAGCTAAAACGTACTCCAAGTTCATTAATTACATTTAGCCAAGGTTACTTATTGTGACACAAATATAGTACAATGTAGATAGAAACAAGATATTTTAATGGCCGATAGACATTGTCGCATGGTGCTGTCGTTTCTCTGGTAATTAAGGTTTTTACAAAGCTCTTTCGAACCTGTCTGAATTCGTAATATTCTTCTGGAAACATCATCCATCACCCCCACCAAAACATGAACACTGGTTTTTCTCTAGCCCTTTTTGTACTGCAAGCAAAATTCAAACCTTTTTTTTCTGGATAAGTCAAAATTTTCGATCTTATTACCATAGGATCATTGTCTGCCGTACAAGAATGTGTATTGTTTTATAAACTAAGCTTGCAATCACTGTTATTTCGTTTCTTTTTCATTCTGACCACTTCACTTTCAGTAATTATAATTTGATCATTCATGTTAACAAAAAAATTAAAAAAAGGCAAAAAGACATCAAAGGTCCATGTACTTTTGAAGAAAACAACAATGTGGTTCTTGTATTATTTTTTTCTCTCACAATGTGGCCTTTCGACTCGGGAAACAAACCTAATGTGACTCTTTGACCAAATTTTTTCGTTGTTGACCATAACAGTATTAGCGTGCCAGTTCACGGTACTGATGTGGCAACTCATCTGTCATGTTTTAGTTACCAATTTAACCAATATGTCATGTCATCCGCCATAGTAATCTGCCACCCTAGAATATCATGTTAGCATCGTGGACTGTCATATAAGCACTATAATGATTAATGACGAAAAACGTTGGTCAAAGGAACGAAAAAAGTTGGTAAAAGGACCACATTGGGTTTATTATATGTGTTGGAGGGACACATTGAAAGAAAAAATAATACGATGGCCACATTATTTTTTAAGTACAGGGACCTATGATGCATTTTTACCTAAAAATATCACTACCATCAATGCCACCTTTATGGAACCCTCACTTTTCACCACCAAAACTACCACAAGCACCAAGCAACAATTGGCTCAAAATGGTTGCACCGTAGGAAGATCATGGACCTCTTGGAACACAATCTAAAAATTTGGGGACTATGATGTGAAACTTGGTGGTGTACGGGGGTCGCATGCCCCTAATCCCCATATATGTGGCCAAGGATTCATATTCCAAATCAGTCGAATCAAATTCGTGTACGGATATATATTGCATGCATGTAGAAATTAATCACAGAAAACTAGCTACATGTAAATATTAATTTCTAGTGTTCTGGGTCCAAATTTCCAATCAATTACAGCTCACTTGTGCACTTACATTTTCAACCCCTTTTGCACTCTAAATACTTTTAAGAATATTAAAATCGAATTATAAATAAATTTAATCATGGAATAATCTTTTATTATTAATTCATATCGAAATACAATATAAGTACACGTTAATATTTACGTGTTGGAGATTAAAAAATCAAAGAGCCCAAATCCTTAACTATTCCCAGAGAAGAAGGGTTAGAGTGGACGGTTCCATGTGAGGAGTGGACCCTCGTGATTTGCAAAAGAGAGGTCATTTTTAATATGTGGGGGCATCTTCATTTAATGTATAAATCCACTATTTTATTTTATATATTGGTTTTGAAATAGTAACACGTTGCAGCCAAGGTCGTGACTCGCCTTGGACCCAACATGATGCAATGTGACTCATCCTTGATGCCATGACCTACGTGCTGGAAATCAACTTAACTACCACCAAACCATGCACCATCTTGGAAGATTACGCACCAATTTTCGGGGTCCTTAAATGATTCATGTTGTTGATAGTGTTTTTTTTATTATTAATAATATGAGTAAGTACAAGATAATATATGTTCATAGATAATTCTTTATCATTTGATGTTGAACGCTCATATCCTTGGCATTACTAGTGCTCAAATTCGAAACCTCAAGAAATAACAACAGTTCATTTACTACTAAGATCGTTTGGTTCGTGCTGATAGTTTAAATACGCTAAATTAAATCTAAGTAGGCATTTAACACCTAAACTAACGGTTAGATTGACATAAGGACTTGATTGATATGATATCAATACCTGAAGGATTTAATTAGAATATTATAAAATTTTAGTGCTGATGTAGAAACTAAACCATAAATTATGGATTCTGGTGCAATTAACCCAAACAAAAAGTATGGGTTATCTCTACGATGGCAACGAGTCGGGTTAGGGTCAATTTTTTATCGACCCGACCCGAAAAACATATATCCTCTACTATACTTTAACTTGACCCAAATTTTTAGAGTATAAATCTGACTCGACCCGTTATAAAATAAGGACTTAATTAAAAATAATAAATTTATTAAGGAAATTACATTATTATCTCGGGTTGGGTTGGGTCGGAGTTTTTTTATCCTCCACTCAAACTCGACTCGACTTCACTCCTCAAAAACTCTAATCTAACCCAGCTCGAACTCAATTTTTTAAAAAAAAATAGAATCCGATCTTATTAGTTCAAGTCGGATCCAAACCTGTCGAATTCAAGTTAAATTGTGATCCCTAGTTATCTCCTTGGTCTTTCGCCCAGTAAACTATGTTCATTGAAAGCACTTTAGACTATTCAGAGCAATGGTTTGCTTGTTAATGCCTTGACTATCCAGCGCCATATTTTCTTTTTTTGCTCCTCATCTATAGTATTTGGCATTCGCTTATTTAAATAAATTAACCCAAATATAATTTCAAAATTCATTTTTAAATAAATAAAAAAAAACACAACTAAAAACCGATTTTGGTATATTATTTATTCTTAAATTGAGTATAGACAATAATAGAGTTGGTAAGCACGAATCAAACGATCTCAGTGATAAAAAATTTGTTGTTATTCCTTAAAATCATGTGTTTGAGCACTAAAAATTCCCAGGATGTGAGGGTTTAATATTAATATCTTTGAAACGGTACTAATGTTAATTTTAAAGCAATATTAATTTTATTTTAAATATTTTTTTAGATATAACATTTTAAAAATATATATCAAATGACACCCCTTTAACAAAGGGTAGCTGCGCCCTTAGTCATCGGACCCATTGAAGATATGAGTTTGAGGCTCCCCTACACCGGTGACCCCAGTTAAACAAAGGCCTCAAGTTTTTTTTTTCTAAATACAAGTTAATATTATAAACACTGTTTACTTATTAAAGAATCAATTATCAATGGCAAAAAAAATAGAACATAAATATTATAATGCAATAAAAAAAATAATTATGGCTACATCACACTGTATATATTATCCTATTCTACCAAACATTCAAGGGGGAACTTGTTATAGAGACAAAAGGTGAAAATGGTGATAAAAAAAATCATTATGGGGTGATGATTGATGAAGAAGGAGATAAGGAATAAATGAACAGTTAAGGTGTGAAAATGGTAAAGATCTAAGTTGAAAAAAAAGATAAAGTACACAAATGGTCCCCGACTATATGATATTACTTTATTGAGTCCCTTGACTATTAAACGTTACAAAATGATCCTTTGATTATAGAGAGTTATTTTGTTGAGTCCTCCAACTATAAAAATTACAAAATGGTCACTAGACTATTCATTACGTTTCAAACTTGTCATTTCGCATGAAAAAATTAACAATCGTCTGAGTTGGATGTTAACATGTTGAATGAGATATAATAGTTTGTAATGCCCCAATTTTTGGGTCAGTAGTTTCGGTCAACCCGTAACCAGATATTATAGCCCATTAGATTAAATATAGCCATTCTAGACCAATTATAAAGGGTATTGGGCCTAAGGTAGGCCCAAGAGTTAAGTTTAGTGATAGTTTTAAATTAAATAAGAAAGGAGAGGGACCTAGATAACAATTTACCCATAGCCTAAATATAGCCATTCTAGACCAATTATAAAGGGTATTGGGCCTAAGGTAGGCCCAAGAGTTAAGTTTAGTGATAGTTTTAAATTAAATAAGAAATGAGAGGGGCCTAGATAACAATTTACCCCTAGCCTATTTTAAGGTTATAAACCTTCCCATTCTCCAGAAAATTCCATGCAAAAATCTCCACTTTCATTTTCTCCCATTTTCTTCTCTTGTTTCATTCTTATTAGCAAACCAAGGTGAGATTTCAAGCTAGATTGAAGAAACCAAGGTAACTTTCTTATTCTCCATTCCCTTAGCATCAATTAGAGCCATTAATTTCTAGTTTTGGTTAAGTTTTTAGAAGTGGGTTTTTAGAGTTTTAAGTTATTTTAGGAGAGTGTTTGAGTTGTAGGGAGTGCATCTAAGCTTTATCCAACACCTAGTTAAGTAAGTAATTCATTTTTATACCTTGATTAGTTAAAGAGGTTGAAGAGAGAGTTCAAGCCAAGGGAAGGAAGAGTGAATACCTAGTTGATTCAAGAAGTGTTCTAACATCCAAAGAATCCAGGTAACACACTATTAGCATTTTCATCCCAGCTGTAGGATCATTAGAAAGATGTTTAGCTTTAAAATTTGAGTATGAGCATGTTTATTAGCATTCCATGGTAGATTTTATGCTTAATGTTTTTAGCATGTTTCTAAGCCTTATTTATGATCCTCTTTAATCACATAAGACTTTAAGAACGTTTGGAGACCTCACTAAGGTCTTTGGGTTAGATGAATAGGAGATTTTCGAGTAAAAATGTGTTTTCTGCAGGTGGAGTATCGATGCTATAGGGATAATATCAATACTTGTTCATCATTCCAAGCGAAATGCTTGTTTTCTATATAGGAGTATCGAAACTCTTACAAGAGTATCGATACTTTAGGAATAGTTTCGAAACTCCCAAGCAAGTATCGAAACTTGCCAGAATATAGGGCTCAAAAGTATCAGTACTTAAATAAAGTATCGAAACTTTAGAAGGAGTATCGATACTTCAGGATAGTATCGATACTTTCAATCTGTTTTGGGCAAAAAGGTCAGTTTTTTAGGGATTTAGACACGAGGTATCCCAACACTTCATTTTATCATCAAATAAGACTACAAGTAGAATAATATTAATGATAATTTAAACTTAGAAATTAAATAATTAGGGACAAATAATACTAGCCTTGTTTGATGCTTGGGAAACAATTTAGACGCTTAAGTTCCTTTAGAAAATCTAGTGGAGTCAAAAGTATATATGTAGTCCGGATATACCCTTAGGTAGGGTGCAAGGCCCTTAAAACCGACTAACTAAGGCCGAGGCCTGACACTTGCAAGGGGTGGGTTAGTTAGGGTTATGGTGTCCGATGCAAAATTTGGGGGCCATGTCTTAGTAGACTAGAGGGGTGTCTGAGCTCCGAGATGAAGTAATCTCTCATGTCTACAGTAGCGTAGAGAGTGAGTATTGCAAAGATATTCACTAAGCATATCAAATTAGTAGACTTTATAGCTAGTCTTTCAGTGATATGTAGTTAATATGTTTTAGCTATTAATGTGTCACTTAGCTAGTTAGCTCAGCCTTCGGATTGTTTCTGTGGGCATGTCAGTAGATTCAGTAGGTGAGGAACAATAGATAGACCAAAACCCAGTTCAGACCAGTGCAAATTCAGAGTACGTCTTAGCGTTTTTGAAAGTGCATGTATAATTGTAAACTTTATTGCCCAGTTGAGTCGTAGTTTCAGTAGAGCAGTATGTATCATTTTTGTAAAGTGTAAATATTTTAATTTGGAGCTTCTTAGTGTAAATATTTTTTTCTTTCTTCAGTTTATTTTACAGTTGTTTTATAATTAAAGAAAGTAAGAAAAAGTTGGTCGGGCACTTCGGTGGTTCCGTGTAGCACCTTAAATCGGTCGTTTGTGTGTCGTATTGGTCTAGGGTGTTACATAGTCGTTTGAGATTATGAGATCAAATTTTATCATATCTCATTCAGTCGGTTAACGTACAACTTAGGTTGTCAAATTTTAACGAAAAATGACGAGTTTGGAGCATAAAGAATAGTTGGTTGACCATTTTATAACTTTTAATAGTCAAGGGACTCAACAGAGTAACTCTCTATAGTTAGAGGATCATTTTGCAACTTTTAATAATTGAGGGACATAATAAAATAATATCTTATAGTCGATGGACCATTTGTGTACTTTATCCAAAAAATCAATGTCGGCTAGTTTATATCTTAAATAAGTTTTAAGTTAAAGTTTTATGGGTATATCTTATTTAACTTTAGATATAATCAAATTCATATGATGGTGTTAAAATTAAAATATTTTTTAAATAAAAATGAGAAAATGAGAAGGGTAACCCTTGAATTGAACCATAGGATTGTAGGGTATGTGACCCATTTCAATTGTGGGTCATCTATATATGTATATCTCACAATGCTTATAAGTGTTGTACGAGTCATTGGGAAATGATGGGTTTTCATTAAGAAAAAGAATAGCTAATACCTCTTCTCTTAGTCTTCCCTTAGTCTTTAATTAAGAAGAGAGCCCGGAATGACTGAGCTGCAACATTCAGAGGCAGAGAGAAGCTCGAGTTCGACCTCGTTGCCGACGTTATCACCGTCGTCACCGAGGTTGAGTCACTCGACGGAGATCCTAAACCGTAAACCCGAAACGATGGCTTCGGATGGTAATAAAAAAACGAAGAGAATGAGGGAATCGAACAAGCACACCGTTTACCGCGGTGTCCGAATGAGGAACTGGGGCAAATGGGTGTCCGAAATCCGGGAACCACGTAAAAAGTCCCGCATTTGGCTCGGCACATTCCCTACGCCGGAAATGGCGGCTCGTGCACACGACGTGGCCGCTTTAAGCATCAAGGGCAACTCGGCTATACTTAACTTCCCCGAACTCGTGGACGAGTTACCTCGGCCTGTGTCTTTAGCGCCACGCGACGTCCAAGCCGCCGCCGCCAAAGCTGCTCAAATGAACAAATTCGATTCCCAATCACCGTCTTCCACTTCCATATCCACTTCGGCACTGTCATCTTCGTCCTCGGTATCGTCTCTGGTTTCTCAGGTGGACTTGTCTTCAGGGTCAGACGAGTTAAGCGAGATAGTCGAGCTGCCTAGCCTCGGGACGAGTTACGACGGGACGAAGAAAGAGTTCGTTTTCATGGACTTGGTGGACTGCTGGCTTTACCCTCCGCCATGGCTGCAAAACATGGAAGACTGTGGGTATGTTTGTGATCAATTACTACCGCCGGAAAGCATTTTACAAAAATGGTTTGAAGAATCTTAATTTGCTATGGGATTATTAGTGTTTTTGGTTGTGATTTGTGACTGCGAGTGTGAATGTTTTTTTTTCTTCTGGTTTTAAGCCTTTTTCTTTTTCATCGAAGGGCTAAACCTTTCTCTCTTTTTTCCTCCATGGATCCATCACTGTACAGTGTTTAGAACGGGAAGATGAAGATGAAAACGTCATAAATTCTTCTCTTTGCTTGTTGCAAAACACAAGTTCGAAATCCAACACTGGGAATTCTATCCTTCTTTCATGGTATCTGTCTACCTGTTCTCTATTTCATGCACAAACAAAACTTAAGCACAAAATTTCACTTAAAGAAGATCTGCAACTGGGAAAAATGGAAAACTCCTGTTCATCTTCTTCATGTGATGATGAACGGTGGTGAAGAATGAAGATTGCTTCGGGCAGATGGTGAAATACAGTGGGCAGAGAAAATAACAATTTTCCCCATTAAGAGTAACAATATCTATCTACCCTTTTTCAACTTTCTATAAATAATACTCTCCATACCCAGAACTTACCCCCATCTTCTTCATCTCGCTTTCACCATTAATGACATACTAAAAACAATATATGTCACCGATCATACTTCAGTTTAACGGTAAGGTTAAAGTTCTTAGCGTAATGATTTCCGAATCACGGTAAAGAACAGTAATAATTATTAACCAAACTCTGCAAGTGGATGAAGGCATATATTCTTGCTGCAGCAAAGGGGAAAGCTTGAATGTCTATTTCATCCTAGTCAAATCCGAGTTCAGCTCTCGTTGATTTTGCAATATATAGAAGAAAACATCTGAAATCAAGCTACTGTTTTGATGCGATAAAATACATTAATATAACCCATTTTCTGCGTGCTCGTTTCTGTTATCGTAAAGGCTCTTTCCTAAAGGGAAAAGCATGCACAGTCGGTGGATATTGTCAATATTCATCTTGGTTAATCTAGATCGACTCGAGTCGTATATCAGATTTTTGTGGGTGAATCTCTCAACAATAATTTTCTAAAACTTGAACTTGAGACATGTTTAAACGATATCAAAATGCTTACCACTTAAATCAACCTCGTAAGTAGTTCTCTTACTATACTTGTACTATAGAAAGGAGTCTAAAATACAGTCTGTTAATATAAGCTAAAAATATTTGTAATCAACTGTAATTGAAAAACTTATCAAGTGAATAACTCTTTAGACTAAACTGAACAACAGTTGAAACCGAAAATATTGTGCTTTCTATAACAAATCGTGTAAATTACATAATTATTTTACTTACAACCTAAAAGGTTATCATCATAAAACATGTAATATTTTCGGTTGTAACTAAAGTTCAACTATTGTACAATGTGATAGTTAAAATTGCAACCGAGAATGTTATGGTGAGAACCTTACTTCAAATATTTCCTCCACAATGTAATTACCTAATCTCTTAATGTCCCATATTTATTAGTATGGAATTAATATTGTACATCAGGCAAAGATGTTTTCTATGAATATCGAGCCGATTTGTTGGAATGCACAAATATTGTTACAAATTGGGAAAAAATATTTTTTTATCATATTTATTATGATTATGTCAATATACACTGGCATTTTTAATAAAAATAAAGAAACACGTGTATTAAACAAATAAATAAAGTATCATTAGTTAGTTGACTAATATAGCAAAATTAGTTCTAGGAATAATAATGCAATATTTTGCACGTCAGTATGAAAAGGTAAGGCTTTAGATTAAAGACAAAACACACTTTATCAATGGTATATTTTGTACGTTATTTTCGAGCCTCTAACTCGTATATATATATTGTACGTATATATATCTCTATGTTCACAAATTAAAAAAAGGGGTAAATTACACCAATTATCATCACTTAACTTTATTATTTCTCTTATTTCATTCATTTTATTTTAAATTTATTTAATTTTCTCACTAAATTTAATACAATTAGTATTTTTGGTCACTCAGTTGTAAAATATTTAACGGCGTTAAAACACTGTCGCTTTAAAAAAATAAAATTTTCGCTAAAACGACATTATTTTGCATCTATATAACATCTCATTTATAACGTCGTTTAGTAAGAAAAATAACCAAAAATGCTAACTGTATTAGATTCAGTGAGAAAATTAAATAGATTTAAAGCACATTGAGTGAAATGAAAAAGAGAGTAAAGTTCAGTGGTGATTTTTGTAATTTACCCTTAAAACCCCCAAAACCCACCCATGTTCATGGCAAGTTTTGTTCATTTTCGTAGCAGACAGTTTCACTTTTCTAGACATTAAATAATTGAAAAAAATCAAAAAATAAAGTTTTTTTTCTTGTGAATTTGTTTTATCTCCGTATATATATAGATTGATAGTGAAGTTTTTAAATTTTATAAATATATTTTATTTTTCATATTTTTCAACTTGATCCCATCCTTTAAAAAATTCGATTCAAACTCAAAATTTAAAAAAGAAATGATATTATAAAGTATATATATATATATATATATATATATATATATATATATGTATGGATCCCTACACAAAATCCGAAATCAGACACCAAAATCTTGAAGCCCATCCCTCATCCTGTTATTTGATTTTTTTGGGACGCGTTTTCTCTCTGTGTTCAATATTTATTTGTACGAGAAATGATATCCTTTCTCGACCCCATTGTATAGCTGTGAAATTACGACCTTCTTCTTCTTCATCTACCACTGTCTTTATCACATTGGCCCCATTTTCTTTCTTCCCTTTATGGCTTTTGTCTTGTTATTTGATGTTTTTTGCTTTCAATCTCACTCACTCAACTGTTTCTTTAACTGTTTCTTTTAGGAAAAAAACGAGTTTGAGGTTTGTTTTACTCGTTGTTTATAGGCTTCAAGTAAAAACAAGTCCTTGAACTATGACATCCTTTTGTTTTAAGCCCCTAAACTATATCTTGGCCATGTACTTAAACTATTATATTTAAGGGTAAATTATGCGTTTAATATATAAACTATCAGTTTTGGTCTGTTTCAGTGGCTAAACTTTCAAATTTTTTCAAAAGCATACCTAAACTTTAGTTTTTGTTTCGTTTTAATACCCTGTTCAAAATTCAACATTAAGTTTTGAGAAAAAAAAGTTTAGGTACTAAAACGGACCAAAATTGATAGTTTAGGTACTATAAGCGTTAGGTTTTTAACGGCGGAGTACTAAAATGAAAAAAAAAATAAACATTAGGTATGATTATGAATTTTTTTTTTGAAAGTTTAGGTGCCAAAATTTATAGTTTATGTACTAAATGCGTTGCTTACCCTATATTTAATCGTTTTAAGTCTATCATTTTTTCAATTAAAAAAATATTTTTCGGTCAATAAGATATTGACACGACACACGAAATTATATATTTGTTTTGATAAAAAACAGTTTAGGGGCTTAAAGTAAAAAAGAGACATTGTCTAGGGACTTGTTTTTGACAAAAAATAGTTTAGCTACTTAAAGTGGTTACATATAATAGTTTAAGGACTTATTTTGACCAAACAATAGTTTAGGGGCTCAAAGCAAAAATGGAATGTAGTTTAGGATTTTTTTAGTTTAACCCTTATTTATAAGATATCGTATATAAGTATCGATATCTAATTTAATAATTAATTAAATTAGATTAAGTACATCAAATATTATTATGAGAGTGACTCTTTTAATTTAATAATTTGAAAGTTTAACCTCTAATTTTAATTAAAAGATCTAATATTTCATTTCGCTAGGTAAATTATTTTTAGAAAGGCATGATGAAAAACTACCTCAACGTTGCACAAATGGTCACTTTACTCCCTATCCTTTTTTGGAGTATTTTAGCCCATGACGTTTCATTTTGGAGTAAAATGTCCCCTGGTTGAATGAAAATTGTTGACAAACTATCAATGTATCATACGGGCGTGACAAGTTCACATGTAATGTCACTTTAGCAAAATAATTTTTAGAATAAATTATAGTTATAATTATTTACATACACTTATAAAAATATATTTAAAATATTTTTAATTACGTGACATCACTCATGGACTGCCACATCAATATGAAGCGTTAACCGTTAGTCAACGATTCTGTCCACCCAGTGTGTATCCAAAATAAAACGTCGAGGGTTTAGGTCCCAGCTGTTTTAATTTTCTTGTTTGGGTCAGTTAGCTTGCTTATAGGGGCTGAAACTTTCGATGCCTTATTCAGAACTTGAGGAGAAATTATGGTGTAGTAAATGGGAATATGTTGTTTTCAGAAAAACTTTGGCTTGATAGGATGTATGTACTCTTTTTCTCTATTTAGATTTAGGGAGGTTTTTAATAAAGCATGCATCTTTAGCGGATTTTCAATTTATCATTGTCGAGTAAAAAATGTTCTAAAAATAAGATAGGGACAAAGTGACCATTTGTGTAAACGTTGGAGGGTAATTTTGTTATTATCCCTTTTAGAAAACTCAATGCATGGGTGCTTCACTAAACAACAAATAGATCAACCCACCAACCATTTCACCCTATATATATGATGATTTCATTATGGTGGTAGCTAGCTAGATTCCTGCTGCCGGACATTTATTTTTCTTTTATTAAATAATTATAAAATGATAATTGGATAAAGGAAAATGATTAATTCAACAATCGAAATTTCATATCAACAAATAGTTGAACTAAGAGACTTAAGTAGTAAAGGAATTGTTGTTATTCCTTGATGTTTCAGGTTCGAGTACCATGAATTTCACGGATGTAAACGTTCAATATCAGATGGTTAAAAATTATCTTTGAACAGATACTATATTTTACTCATCCTGGATTAATAAAGAAAAACTTTATATCAATGAGACCATAATCCGAAAAATAAGATAAGGGTATGCTGAATTTCTTAATTAAAAGGGAAAAAATATGATAAAATAATGAAATTATAGGGTATGATTCCACCAAAGAAGCATAACTTAAACTATTATCATATGCATATACACACTTTTCTAATGATAATAATTATTGATCAGGATAGACTGATAGGGGCTTTGACTCAAATAATGCATGCATGATGTATTTACGTCCCTCGTTAACACGTATGTTTTATGTCTAATAATTCATTATATATATATATACCATCGTCATTTTCATGATTGGTCTGCTGCCAACATACTAATTATGAAGAGCCAATGAGGGATGCACAAAATAAGCCAAGATTTAGTCATTTTAATTGAAATTAACTTACTAAAAAACATGGTCAAATTATGTCGCCAGTCCATGTATTTTAATGAAGTTTGAATTTTAATCATTTATAGAAAAGTTTAAAATTAAATAGGGTAAATTATGCATTTAATACCTAAACTATCAATTTTGGTCCGTTTTAATACATAAACTTTCATTTTTTTCAAAACCATACCTAATGTTTAGTTTTTGTTTCATTTTAGTACCCACCGCTAAAAACTTAACGCGTTTAGTATCTAAACTATCAGTTTTGGTTCGTTTTAGTACCTAAACTTTCAATTTTTTTCAGAATTTAAAGTTAAATTTTGAACGGTGATGATAAAATGAAATAAAAACTAAACTTTAGGTATAATTTTGAAGGCTTAAGGGTCACATTTCCCCCTGTAGTATATCCAATTTATCATTTTGGCCCCTATCATATTTTTACATTAATTTAGCCCTCAAAATTGCTTAATTGCATCATTCTATGCTATACCCTACCCTTAACTTAAAACCCTAAGTTACAAGTCTTAAGTTAGGGTTTATGGAGTTATGATTTAGGGTTTACATTTTAGGGTTTTAAGATAGGGTAGGGTATAGAATGATATAATTGAGCAACTTTGAGGGCTAAATTGATGCGAAAATACGACAGGGGTCAAAGTGATAAATTGAGTATACGACAGGGACAAAACTTACACTTTTACCAATTTTGAAAAAAAAATAAAAGTTTAGGTACTAAAACGGGACAAAACTGATAGTTTAAATATTAAACGTGTAATTTACCCTATTAAATATGATGGTAGAGACATAGAGTTGCACTCTGACGCCGATCTAAAACTTTATAATTCAAGCCAAGATTAATAAATGTTTGGTGTACTCTTTCTTAGGAGTTTTAACGAGACATTCTTTTACCTTTGAAAAAAGTAACTAAAATGATTTAATTTTAGAAATAAATATGAGCAGTTGGACTATGGAATAAATTCAATTTTGATAATTACTAAGCATTTAAATTTCGAATTTTGCCGTGGCATTGAGGGCAGCATTATTATTATTTTTTTTTGTTAAATTGTTGAGTGGCTTTGAGTTCGAACAATTAATGATGCGTACATGGCAAAGCTCTAAAGGGCGTGAAAACGTATAGGTAGAGACAACATAAGGTATCGTATTCACAGAAAAAAAAATCAAGTTATAAGGCAATTCAAATGCATTAAAAACCCTAATGGTATAATAAACTGGTTGGTTCAAGCGGTAAGCAACTTGATATCGTTTGAATAAGATATCGAGTTCAGGTCTTTGTGTATACAGAAAATATCCGTTGGAAGATTCACTCACCAAAGTCATGTGTACGAAATAGATCGGTCTGGATTAGTCAAGATAAAACCTTGAAACCGAGAGTATGAAAAAAAAAAACAAAAACAAAACCCGAAGGACATATCTCTCAATGCCTAGCTGTTCCCATTTTAAATATGGGAATGGACTCTGGACCATTGCTCATAACTATACTCGACAACGATTGCTCACACTCTCATTTAAAGAAAAGAAAGAAAGAAGAGATTGCATCTCATTCTATATGCCTCCATCAGTTTACTAAAAAAATATAATATATATATATATATTATATAATCTATATGAAAAGAAACATAAAGTTTAACAGTTGAAATTAAAAATTAATCATAAAAAATTATAAAATATATAAAAACTCATTTAATTTAAACTAATATAAATAGATTCATCCCATGTGTATCTATAGATGAGTTGTCTAGGATATCTATGATTTGGATGCATTCCATCGTAGCAACGTCCACGTGGGGTGGAAATTCTTCATAATGGAACAAGCTATTTAGCTAGACAAGGGGGAACGAACGAGGTGACCATATATATATATATATATATATATATATATATATATATGAAGATGTACAAACAAAGATTGGTTCAAATGGTAAGCAACTTGATATTGTTAGAGTAAAGTCTCGAATTCGAGTCCTAGTGTATGCAGAAAATCTTTTATGGGAGACTCACCCACCAAAATTAAATGTGTAACGCGGATCAGTCTGGATTAATGAAAGCGAAATCTTAAAATTTGGATTGTATTTGACAACTAAATAGTGACAGATCCAAGTGTATTTTGGAGTGAATATTGGAATTTAAAATTTTATGTTATTAATTATTTTTTTATCGATGGAGTCCACCTTAAAATTTTATTTGTACCCCACTTCATACCATAAATTTATGTTATTGATATATCTCCATACTATAATTTATGTTATTGATATATATGTGTTTACCCTCAAAAATATTTTTGGATTCGCTACTGCAATCAAGATTGAAATAACATGTGTACTCATTAGCGGTCCTAAATCAATGCAAAATATATTAAAAAAAAGTACATTGTGTAAGTGGATCTCAACCCTATATATCATGTGCTTTAATTAATGTTAAAAAAAAAATATAACACATTAAAGTGAATTAACAATTAGAGTAAAGTACACAAATGGTCCTCGACTATAGGGTATTGTTTTATTAAGTTCATCGACTTTTTTTTATTAAGCTAAGATGATTATAATTAAAAATAGTCAATGGACTATCAAAAGTTATAAAATGGTCCTTTGATTATAGAGTGTTGCTTGTTGAATCCTTCGACTATTAAAAGTTACAAAAATGTCACTCGACTATTCATTATGTTCCAAACTCGTTTTCCATTAAAAATGGACGATATTCTAAGCTGAACATTAACTTGTGATTGTGATATGATAAATGATCATAATCTCAAACGACTAATATCACATTCATCATGTTAACGTCCAACTTAAACAATTGTCATTTTTTAACAGAAATGATGAATTTGAAACATAATGAATAATAGGGTATCATTTTATAACTTTTAATTGTCGAGGGACTTAACAAAGCAACATTCTATAGTCGACGGACAATATTATAACTTTTCATAATCGAGGGACTTAATAAAGTAATTCCTTATAGTCAAGTGACCGTTTGTATACTTTACCCTAAAAATTATTTATGAGAAAAAGAATCACTATCAAACTGTTTTTATTTTCACCCAAAAAGACATGTAAGTGAAATTTACCCTAAACAATTTGTTTTTACCTTCGTTCCAACAATATATAAGCAACGCATTAAATATAGAGCCATAAATGTGTGGGTGAGAGATAATTAACATGTCCTACCGCCATGCATATATGGCCAGTTTATGAGTCCCCACAACAAGAGCTTGTCAAAATGAAAAGATCTATGGCTATATTTGTAATGTACAAACTGGTTATGGTCCCATGTACACTGAGGGGAGGATGGACCGAAAGGATGTGTAGGACCGTCAATTCCACTAAATATTTAAAATTTATATATTTTATTTTTTATTATATTTTCTATTAAAATATATTTTTGTCTCTCTAAAATTTTATAAATTGAAGTTCATCTCCCCTAACGTAAAATCATACGTCCATCCCTATTGTTTGGTACAAGATTTTAGTGTACCAATCCAGGGTTTAAGTATATAATTGACAAAGAGATTTCACGTTTTAATTAAGGGTAATTTACATATGTGATCACTTAATCATGGGAGATTCCAATCTCATCATCAAACTTTTACTTTTGTTAGTTATACCAC
Source organism: Hibiscus syriacus (assembly GCF_006381635.1). Lineage (NCBI taxonomy): Eukaryota > Viridiplantae > Streptophyta > Magnoliopsida > Malvales > Malvaceae > Hibiscus > Hibiscus syriacus. The sequence goes on from NW_024061783.1 coordinate 510,724, forward strand.
TTAATTATTTAAATAATGTCAATAAAATCATAGGGGTTGATGTGGTATTTAAAAGAATTTTATATTCATATATTTGGTCCTCATTACTTACATATTTTATCAATTTAATCATAATATTAATTTAATTCAATAATTTTTAATCATTTAATTTGATAATGAAACATGCAATTTTAATTTAATTCTATAATTTAATTTACCTTTAACCAAATCAATAGAATACGTAAGTAATAGAACATGTAATTATGATTATTTTTATATAATATTTAACTTACTCGTAATCTCATCAAATCCTAAAAGTAAAGATAATTGTATCTTTTTTAAAAGGACTATATCTAAACTTACACACATGCAAACTATGATGCTTAAGCTCGGGTCACTTAGGAAGGATAAAATTTCCTTTAATCATTGTGATCACTCCAACAATTCAAAGATAATTGTATTTTTTTTAGGGTAAAGTACACAAATGGTCTCCCGACTATGGAATATTGTTTTATTAAGTCTCTCAACTATTAAAAGTTACAAAATGACCTCCGATTATAGAATGTTACTTTTTTAAGTCTCGACGATTAAAGGTTATAAAATGATTACTCGATTATTTATTATGTTCCAAACTCATTATTTTTCTTAAAAATTTGAAGTTTGTCTAAGTTGGACGTCAACATGATGGTTGAGATATAATAGTCTTTTGAGATTCTGAGATCAAATTTATCATCTCACAGTTAATTTAATGTCCAACTTAGAATAACATCAATTTTTTAACAAAAAAGGATGAGGTTGGAACATAATAAATAGTCGGGTGACCATTTTGTAAGTTTCAATAGTAAAGGGACTCAATAAAGTAATAATCTATAGTCAGAGGACTATTTTGTAACTATTAATAGTCAAAAGACTTAATAAAGCAATATCCTACAGTCGAGTGACTGTATACTTTACCCCTTTTTTTTTATTTTTACAATTCCTACTTAGAAGGAGGAGAAGAATTTTAAATGGATATTAAATCATAATCTATTTGAGAAAGGATATTAACATAGATCTTTAATCATCTGCTCCAAATATTATGACTCAGACAATAATATATGATAATTTAATTAAGGCAAAAGGATAACTTTACCACTGTAGTAGACTCAATTTATCACTTTCGTCTCTATCGTATTTTCACATCAATTTAATCATCGAAAGTTACTCAATTGCATCATCCTATATCATACCTCTAACTTAAAACCTAAATTATAAACATGAACCCTAAATCATAACCCTATAACCTCTCAACTCTAAACCCTAAACCCTAAACCCTAGCATAGGGCTTATAATTTAGGATTTTAAGTTAGGGGTAGTGTATAGAATGATGCAATTAAACAACTTTGAGTACTAAATTGATGCGAAAATATGATATGGGCAAAAAATATAAATTGAGTCTACTATAAGGACAAATGTAACTCACCTTTAAGCCTTTAATTAACTAAAATTTTATGAATAATATACCATAAGTACATTAACACCATCGTAGGACCATATGATAAATGTAACAAAATTTGAACCTACTTAAAGTACAATCAATTTACAGTGACCCCAAGATAAATTTGGTACCTATATAAAACCCCATACCATTTTCCTTCATGCATTTCTTGCTCAATCCTATCTAGTAGTTTTTGTTAAAATGAACCACGTCGATCTTCATCTTTTTTTCCTCGTATGAAAGTCCTTATTACATGTCCAATTAAATATTTGGACCGTCATTTATCCTAAAATTAGCTACTTTTTATTTATTTTTCCTTTCCATTTGTGATCTCTCACTACCAAAATGTCATTTTGTGCAGTGACGGAGCTATGTAGGCCCCAAAGGACATTGTCCCCCAAATTTTTCACCATTAAAAAAGAGAGATAATTATCAATTTAAACCTTTAAATTTTAATTTATTTTGATTTTATCCCTCTATTTTCTATTGTTAATTATACAATGCCCCCTAAACTAAAATCTTGGCCCCCTCGTGTTTTTGTGTGCGGGAGTATAGCACGTTTAAACAGTTGTCCTGTTTCACCATCTCTGCAGACAAGCATGTTTCCCATTGGAAGATTTTTCCTACATGCATGCATAAATACATGTCAAAATACGTCATAAGTCCTTGTATTTTGATCAAGTTTGGGATTTAGGTGTTGTTCTTTGTTGCGTGTTGTGAGTACTATAAAATATACGCAAATAATGTGCAAGTATACACAATCGCTCAAGTAATATAATGATGAGTGAGTATCGTCTCCACAGGGATTGGGTGAAATCACAAAAGTCTAACCAAAGCAATGCAATATTCTATCTAAGTATAGTTAGTCTTGATATATACAAATGTCACGGCAATGGATATGTGTATACTGGTGGATGCGGATTGATGGTGGGATGGTGTAGCAAATGGAAATGCAGTGGCAATGATGGATGTTTAATGTTGAGTATGGTGAAATGTTGAGGCAATGATAATTGGTAAAACAGTACTAAAAATAAGTAAAATAAGAAGAAATAATCCTCACGTGACAAGCTTCCAATGAAATGAATGGTAGGGATTGGTCTAAGGTTGCTAAACTTATTTCTCAAGTATATTTAAGCTAACTGGTCTTTACTTACTCGACAGGGCTTTCCTAAGGTGTTCAAAAGAACCTAACAGAATAGGATGCCAAGGCATCTGCTCTCACTCAACGATGTTGGACAGCCTACCCTATTGATGAAGACACCCTTTTTAGTCGTTGAAATCCTATCCTAGTCTCTTCCGAGATCTAAGGGATTAAGTTATAATATTCCTAGGTCGGTTCAAAGCCCCTTGAAAATACCATAACCCATTGCTTATGAGGTCTTATCTTGCGTTTCTTCCGAATACTTACAAGTATTTTTAGTTTAGGATTCTTCCGACCTAACCTCATCTAAGATGGACATTTCCATGCCACTTACAAGCCTAGATGGTGAAGCATTATAAGCAAAGCAAATAAAGAACCAAAAAAAACTTAAATATACCATTAAAAATAAAGTTTAAACAACCATTCAACCAACCACCACCAAATAAGTTAGTTCATGGTGGGGTTCGAAATATCCAAACACAAAGTCATGAAAATTCGTTCCAACAACCACAAAATAATATAAAGAAATAGCAGCAAAAAGGGAAGTGAGAAGAAGCCTTCGACGCGCCACCGGAGGTCTCCTCTCGGCCACCACGAACCATCTAGCTCGCTAGCTCCTTTCGGCGCCTAGCTTGCCACTCCTTGGAGCTTTATCAATGGAGGAATATTCCAAGGAAAAAGAGAAAATAAAAATCTGATTTTTTCTGCTCTATGCGTGTGCTCACCCTCCTTTTTTTTCTCTCTCCCCCATGAGGTCATATAATAAATAAAATATCTAGAGGTATGATGAGTTGTTGGGTGCAAAATACCCCTCATACCCCTAGAATCACATTTTGTGCATGAATCTTATCCTCCAAGTGGCAGTGGTCCATTGGTAGCTCTGGCAGGCGGTTACAGTAGTCCTTCACGTGCAGGGACAGCTGTCCAGTGCCAGCTGTCCTGATGCAGAAATATCTTTTTGTCCTTTTCTGCGCCAGAAATGCCAAGGCATTTCAATCTGCTCTAGCAACGTGTAATGATGCGGCATTACTTCCCAAAGAATCCTTTTTCTTGCTATTCCCTGCACACCATAGACAAACTGCACCTTTCCCTCAAACAGCACCATTGAGAAATAAAATAGTACAACCACCACAAATGCAACTATATGCAACTACATGATCCTAAAATGACTAAAATGAGCTTTTAAACAAACAATAACTTAAGTGAAAAAGGCTTTAAAAGTAGTCTTTTTAGGAAGTTAACATTCTTCATTGTTTTTAAAATTACTTTTTTAATAAAAAAGGCTTAAGGGTACCTTTGCCCCTGTAATAGACTTAATTTATCATTTTCGTCCCTAACGTATTTCTCCTCAATTTATCCCTCTGAGTTGTTTAATTGAATCATTATATATATTACCCTTAACTTAAAACCCTAAATTATAAACCTTATGTTATTATTTTAGTGTTTAGAGGTTATAGGGTTATGATTTTAGGATTTAGGGTTTATAATTTATGATTTTAAGTTAGGAGTATGGCATAAAACGATGCAATTGAGCAACTTCGAGGGCTAAATTGATGCGAAAATATGATAAGAGCAAAAGTGATAAATTAGGTCTATTACAGGGGACACAAGTTACCTTTTTGCCAATAAAAAAACAACGAAAAACAAGTAGTTCTCAGCCCAAAAATGAATTCTAATTAGACACATATATCCATATATACATTTAAAGTTTGTATTTGATGTAATTTTGTGTAGGAATTTATACATCAAATAACAAAACCGTAAATATATATTAAGAAGAATAACATTTTCTTTTATCGTTAAGATAAAATAAAGTTAATTATCAGTATATTAAATATTAGTCTACATTGTTGATTTCAACGTTATGGTAATCATAGAGTTGGTGAAGAAGAAGAATCAACCATTAATGAAGACCTTTTTGCCGCTGCTGCAGAGCCACACATAATCAGTTTCATACACAAAATTTGTAAGGAAATTATACGGAAAAAAAGGACGGCTTTTGAATAGTTAAGATGCCGACGTTGAAGTGGGTAAAGAATGCATGATTTTTACGTCCAACTCAAATATTTAATGTATGCTTCCCATTTTAACACTTGAAATTCAAATATATATATATAGCTTAATATAATTTTTAGTATCTAAAATATACCTCAAAATATAATTTAGTGTGTAAAATTTTATTTGCTAATAATATAGGTGCCTAGTGTTTTCTGGGTGTTTTGATCGTAACGATCGTTAAATTTGACTTTTATCTAACCATTATGTAACACGATCAGCCATTGTTGGTATGTGACCATCACTGTTAATACCATCAGAATTGTATCGTCGTCGCAACCAAAACTCAGTCCCACATCCATTGTGAAACTATGTCGATCTTCGTGAAAAATACGTGAAGGATCACCATATTTTTAGATTTTTCATTGTTGTTTTCCTACATTTTTAACTGAAATAGTTTTTCGTACATTACACAGTCGTCATTGTTGAATTCATCTTCATGCTTCTAACAAAACTCAACCAGTGATGACCTATTGCCATCAACGGTGGGGGATGGGAGGGAGAGGGACAGAGCGTGATGAGTGGTTTGATTTTTTTAATTTTTTAATTTTTTAAAATATAATGATTTTATTATTAAAAAATTTAAAAATATAACGGTAAGTACTTAAAAAGTGTTACGGAAAAAATTATAGACACCTAAAAATATAACCAAAAAAACATTATACACCAATTGTTAGCAAAAAAATTTCTTTAAACATCAAAGTTTTATTTTAAGATATAATTTAGACATTAAAAAAATTATTAAACCTATATATCTAGGGTTTCAATGATTAGGGGTGTTGAAAATATGATGCAACCAAGGGTCATTGTCTAATTACCAGATAATATTTTGTAAACACGAATGATGTTTTGAGACAATGTCTGCAGAATTTGCCCCAAGGAAATCAGTTACTTGAGTGTTACTCTACAACTGCAGCCAGCAAAGAAACGGGCGGCCAGATGTCCGGCAGCCGGCGGTGGAATAGTTCTCCTGTCACCATCTTTGTCTCTTCTCACTTCGACCTTTCTTGAGAACTGACTGTCGGCATCAGCATTCATGTGACGTGTTTCCACCTCAACCACTGCATTGCCTGTCCTTTACCCCACCTGACGACTAAAATTTTACTCACACGACAGAACAATTTTACAAAAAAAAAAAAACATGAGTTAGTTGTATGATTGATCACTTGTATTTGTATCTTGTCTATTTTTTCTCATTAATTTATATAATACAATATAAGGTTGTTTAAAGTAGACGTTAGCATGATGTTGAGATATGATAGTCGTTTGAGATTCTAAAATTATATTTTTATCATATCACAACTTTTGTTAATTGTTGAATCGGAGGTTTTAAAATTATTGATTTAGAGGGGAATAGAACTAGGACTAATGATTGGAAGGGGTTAATCATGGATTGGTTCAAGTGATAAGTAGTTTGATATTGTTTAAGTAACGTATCGAGTTTGAGTCCTTGTGTATGTAGAAAATTCATGCTGGGGGATCCACTCACCAAAATCATATGTGCAACGCTGGTCGGTCTAGATTAGTCGATGACTCAAGGCGAAGCCTTAGAACCAAGAGGACAACAAAAAAATTGTATTTTATTCAAATTCAAATTAAAACAATATATTAATACGTAAAATACTATTATACTAAAAAATTAGGAGGAACAATGAACCCATCCTTGATTAGTGAAAAAGTTTAAGAATATTTATTTATACAAATGGATATGTATCTCTAAATCTTATTAGAATTAGGGATATGATTTAATTAGGACATGTAGGTTAGGCTACCTTATTAAATAAATAACGTTACTATATATGATAGTAATCATAATAATTTTTAATAGATAATAATAATTAAATAACTATCTTATAGAACCAATAGGGTTTATTCAAGTGTTAAGCAGCTTGATTCTGCTTAAGTAGGTCTCGAGTTCGAATCCATGTGAATGTAGAAAATTCTCATTGGAAGACTCATCTACCAAAACCAAGTGTGCGACCCAGATCAGTCCGAATTAACCAAGACGAAACCTCGAGAATCAAAATAAAAATAAAAAACTAGCTTATAGTAGGTCTTTACAAAAGCTTCTTCTAATATACAAATTTCTAAATTCTTGGCAAAATTTATAAAATACCTCACGACCAAGATCCTCTTGGGATTTCATTAGCCTTTTTTTAATAAAACCACTAATACAAACAAACTTTTTAAACTCGACTATTCATTATGTTTTAAATTCGACCTTTTCCATTAAAAAATTGATAGTTTTTTAAGTTGAATGTTAACATGATGACAGTGATATGATAGTCGTTTGAAATTCTATGATCAAATTTTATCATATTATAATTAGCAGGTTAACGTTAAGCTCATAATACCATCATTTTTAAAGGAAAATGATGAGTTATGATCATAATAAATAATCAGATGATCATTTTGAAGCTTTTAATAGTCGAATGGCTTAATAAAGCACTATCCTATAGTCAGGGGGACCATTTGTGTACTATACCCAAAATTTAAAGTCTCCAATGCAAATTTTAAAGGTTCAGTAAGTGAATGAAAATGTCTTAAAAATTAAGAGAACTCAGTTGTCGACAGTGACCTTAATAAAAGAAATTAAAATGTAATTATTTCAATATAAATATTAAAAAGTAAGGGTAAACTATGTAAGTAGTCCCCTATGTTTAGGGGTGTGACTGACTTTGGTCACCAATTTAAACATTAAGGAGAAATGGTCCTTAATATCAATCCATTCGATTTTAGTCCCTCAGCCGTTAACTCCCATTCGATTTTAGTCACTCAGACTTGTTAGGGACTTAAACAAAAGGGGTTTATGAAAACATAAGGGATATATGCATAGTTTACCCAAAAAGTAATGATCAAAATAAAAGTATCCTAAATTTAGATACATCCAATGTAATTTACCTTACAAGAGGGGTCCTATGGCAAGTTGGTGGGTCTCCCATTAATTGGGCTTAGGACATGTCCATGATTTTAATAATATTTCAAGTCAAGGAAAGATGATCTTTAAATGTTTTTGTCGGTATCGAAGGTTTCGAGAAGTTTGCAATTGGGCCCCTAAAGACACATTTGACTTCTATCACGTTCCTTTAGTTAAAAAAACTATATCTAAAAAAGATACTGACCCCATTTAATAATTCTTAATTCCACCCATATGAGTTAAAAGTTTGTCGATATTTATTATAGTTTACCCTAAAATCATATTAAGCTTTCACCACCGATGTTACTTAACTCGAATAATTAGAGTTATACATATCGGATTGAGCTTTATCAACCATATCAAAATATATTAAGGGTTAACTATATCGGGGACCACTTAACAATAACCCCTTTTCTTTTTGACCACCATTTTTGAATTTTTATCAATCGGGTCATTTAACTATTTAAATGCATTCAATTAAGTCACATGTCGTTAACATTTGACGGAAGTGATGATGTGGCAATTGATAAAATTGGTAGAATTACACATTTAGTCACTCTTAGTTATATACTCTATTAATTTGGTCATAGTTTTAATATATTAAAATAAATTTAACCATCGAATCAAACAGTGCCATGTGTTATCATCTAATTGGAGGATTTAATTTAATAGATTTATTTTCCACCAATTAGAGGGTTACCCTATGGTGGGAAGAAAATTGAGAACGCTTAAGGGTGCCTTAGTATTGGATCCTGTGTTCACTGGGTGAGAAGGATAAAGCTTAACCACCGGGTAAAGTTAGTGACTTGGTATAAAATGGCCTAAGAGTGGTATATATCTTGTATCCTCGCATAATCTTAATTTTTTTTTAATTTTATCTTAAGAGTGGTATATAGTTTTTAAAGTTATGATAAAATTAAAGTTCAAAAATATTTTTTAAAGTCATGATAAAATTAAAAAAATATTTTTAAAGTTAAGATAAAGTTAAAAAATACTTTTTAAAATTAAGGTAAAGTTAAAAATATTTTTGGTTTATTCAAAAAAAGAATTTAAGATTACACTCAAATACAAAATATATACCACCCTTAGTCCATTTTAAACCAAACTATGAGTTTTGCCCTAGTGGTTAAGCTTTATCCTTCACACCTCTTGAACACAGGATTGAATCTCATTGCCCCCTCATTTTCGGCGTTCTAAATTTTCTTTCCACCATCACCATCTAATTGGAGGATTTAATTTTAATAGATTTATTTTAATTTAATAGATTTATTTTAACATGTTAAAACTATGACCAAATTGATAGAGTATATAACTAAGAGTGACTAAATGTGTAATTCTACCAATTTTATTAACATCCACATCATTATTTCTGTTAAATGTTAACGAAAATGACTGAATTAAATACATTTAAATAATTAGTGACTCGATAGATAAAATTTAAAAATGATGATAAAAGTAAAAAGAGACTATCGTTTACCCATATATTAAAGAGAGAATTTGAGAGTTGTTTGTCAGTAAGGTAGGCGTCAACTTGCATCCATCGGAGCACACATCTTGGATAACGTAATTACGGAATTCAATACATAAAAGAGCGAACATAAAATATTATGTTAAGAAGAACGAATTTAAACTTAAGAGAGTATATCACTTACTTACAGTTTACCCAAAGGCTGCGATGATAAAGAGTTGTCAGCAAGTTTTACGGCCTACCAGATTGCCTATTTTGTCTATATGTCGGACAGGGAGACATACAGCCTTAGACCCACGTGAATGTCCACTTCTCTCTTTCAATAAGAAGATATTGAATTTCTCCGATTAAATCAGACAGGCTCCTCATGCTGTTTAGCAGAAGTGTACCTGTTGAGGGAATTTAGAACAGTGTTTTCTTGAAAGAATTTGCTGAGCCGCATGTTTTTTTTTACAAGTGGTAGAATCTGACAAGTTTGTTCAGATATCTATAAAAGATTGCAAAGAATCACACACAATTTAATTTAATTAGCCCCTCGGTATACTTACTTGAACAGATAAGGACATCTCATTTCCCATATTTCTTTTGCACCTTTCTCATTTCATTTTCCAATCACTGTGGGCAATGGCGAGAACTAGGCATTGGATTGAATTGATTTGGGTCAGGCTAATCTGTATTAGATCACTATTTAAATAGATTAAATGTTCAAAGATCGATCACGAGTTTCCATCGATATTTTTTCTGGCAAAGGCTGCATACATGAAAGGGTTCATTCCTCTAGGATCGCGTGTCCGAGATTCGTGGCAAGAGCTAGTCTAACTGAGTTCAAGGCCTCGGGTGGTAACTCGGATTCTATGAGGAGCCTCGCCATTGACAAATCTTGTAGTTTGGTTAATAGAAGATTTGTCTGAGACACATTCAACACGGGACGATCCTTCCAATTAAGCAGCTTCAACTACAAAAGTAACAAAAACCAATAGGACAGTAGCCAGTTAAGCCGTGCATGGCAGCAGATGTGATGAAAGTTCAACACCGCAAGCGACAATCTGTATTGAGATAGATCGGTGCTTACCGAATCATAAAGAAGAGGCAGGTAAAAGCGTTGAGGTGTGGAAGGGTTTTTCATAAGCTGTATGTAAGAGATTCCATAGCCATGCATTGCTCTTGATGAAGATAAGAAGTACAAAAAATAGATAGGCGAGAATATGTACCGATATAAGAGATTCCACAGCCTGCCGAGCAGTGTCTGTAGTTTTCCCGTCATACACATGCTGAAGCGATTTCTTGAAGTCTCTATATCTGTGATGTCCAAGGTTATGGGTTCGGGCTTAAGAGCGAGTACTCAGGGTAAATTAACACAGTAGCTTTCTAGCAGCATGATAATTCAACTGAAAACGATGACAGAAAATCCTTGTGTAGGAAATCTAGTCTGCCAGCAGTCTTAGAATCCGACCCCAATAGCTGAATTAACCCTTCCCATTGCTGTGAAGATAGAGGGTGGATCAAGTAATATCCCGTAAAAAATAATTTCTGAATATAAAAGATCTTTCTTGAAAAGGAAAGCTTTCGAGGTCGTTTATACAATTTACCTTGAAACTCTCATCAGAGATTGCTTTTCCGACTGAATCAAACAACTGAGCTATCCTATTAAGACGATATTCATCCCGAGCTTGCTGAAGCCAAAACATCCTGAACCTTTCCGGCCATGCTTCCAGTAGTGTACTCCAGCAATCTAAACATGGACACCGAGAATCCTTAAACTGATGCTAACAAATTCAATCATCACATTACCACAAAATTTTTCAACAGGTGGGGAAACACAATTTCCAAAAGAGAAAGGCAAGCTTCTTGGTCAAACGCATACGTGGCCTTTTAAATGAGAACAGCAAATGCCTCTACTAGACCATTCTCTGTCTGTTGACATGAAAAAGAGGCATCAAATACATAGATTTCATTCTTATAGCAAAAATACTGGTCTCAGTAACATGCACAGAACACCTTCAGAAAAGTGAGTGGGTAAAATGCGTGACGCGTGGAACTGGAAATGCAAAGAAGATAGGGAACTACTTTGTTGAAACAACCAAAAACAGAACTAGTATAACAGCAACTGTTTCCAAGTTATAACGCATTTGGTCAAATAACTGAACAAAGACTTGCACGAACTCTTAATTACTAAAATGGTTTGATGAACCTAAAGTAAAAAGAGCTACTTTTGGATGCAATGCATAACAATCTATCTAGTACCAACCTCGCGATTGCTGAGTTGTTCTAATTGATAAGATCCATGCAAGCGCAACATTTTAACCTGCTATGAAAATATAAAACTGCATCCAATCATAACATACCACTAAAAAGGAACCTAACATGCTTTCATAATTTATTAACATATAAAACCACAGTAATACTGTTAGACACATACCACAATATCTAGCCAACCCACAGCAAGTGCTGATGACATAACTTCCCAGTATTTGGGATTATTCTCCACAACCTAATAAATAAAATGATTAAATAACACCATCTTAGATGAATATAGAAGATTACAAATCAGTCAAACAACTCACAAGTGACAGCCTAAACTCTAGACTGCGTTAGTACCATCTAAAGAAGTTAACTTCATAAGGAAAATAAGGTTAATTATTTCAGGACCTGCAAGTTTACAAGTTCTTCTTGAAAATCAACAAGCTTTGTGAGCACTGTTGGTATGTTCCCGAGAAAAGGCTATCGTAGTCCTGCCAAGAAACAAATTGCTTATTAGTAAACAAAAACTTTAAAACCAACACAATGTAAACTTAATGGATATGGTGAAAAAAAGGTAGGAATTTACAGCTAACCAATCAAACAAGGCGTTCAGGTAACCATGACTGAGATTGCTTTTTCAGCATAAAATATTTCCAATAGCTCCCACGCAGCCTTTAAACTAGTGGTTCCTCTCCTTTCTGAGAGGGGGAAAAAAGGGTAACTTGAAATTAAACAAAAGTTCCTAGATTAAAACCTTCCAGCTTAACTATTAGATTAACACATTCTCCTTCTCCCTCCTTTCCATTCTTCATACCAAGCAGAGCAAAATGTCCGGCACAAAAAAAAAAAAAAAAGAGAAATTACCACTATGACTGACTTCGGGTCGTCAATAACGGAACTGAATCCGATTTCTGACTACCAAGAAAGGAATTTATGTCTTTTCTGTACTCCATTATGTAATCCCACCTGAACACAACAAATTCAATATTTCCAGAACAAAAGAAAATAAACTCCAAGCATATTTTAAATAAAAATGAAAATCTGAAAACCATTACCAGTCAGCACCGTAAGGTGAAGAATTCATGGACATTTTCGACAAGCTGGAGACGGCGTTTTTTCTGCTTTGGAGTAGAGCAAAAGGAGAGACCGAACCGTAGGCGATCCTCAGCCACCGAGCATCACTTCTACTATTTTTCCACCTGCATCGGCTTCAATGGGGAAGGAGCGGCGAAAACCGAGACCCGAAGGGCGTGCCGCGTGACCATGAGATGGAGAGTCTAGAGATTGGAGACTTCCAGGCCATGGTGGAGGGGATACCAGCCGAACCTGTGAATTGGGAAAATCGGAACTAAAGAACCGCTGCCGGAGTCTGACGGACGCCGGGAATCTCTTTTCGCCAGTAAATCAGTGAGTGAGTGTGCGAGTCTCAGAGCATTAGGGTTTGGATTAAATTTGACATGTGTGTGGTTACGCAGAAAATACCGAAGAGTAAATTTCAAAATTATATCCATGTCATAAGTTAGATTATGGTTCGGGTTAATTTCGGTTCCGATTGATTTCGATTCGGGTCAAATTGGATATAGACTTATATTATGTCAGTTAAATATAAATCAGGTATGGTTTGAGTTTCGGATCAAATTTAATTATGTTTGGGTTAATATCGAATATGAATTAGATAAATCAGTTCAAATAATCAAGTTTAGGTCAAGTTCAATGATCTAATTATATAAGATCAATTTGAATTTGAATATAAAATATGTAAGTCAATTTTTTATTATATTTCAAACAATGAAACAATTAGCAAACTACTTTAATACTAAATGAATTATCCATTAAGAATTTTTAAGAATATTGCAAATACACAATTAATCGTTAAAAAGCATACAATTCATAGTTGACATTCCTTCTATCCTAAAGCTAAACGTAAAACAAATCATCCCGTACATAGGCTGCCGCCGCCGCCGCCGCCGCCGCCTTCAGCCTCGTCCCGACCAATATAAGCAGCCAAATTCATATACTTCTCTTGATCACTACTCCACCTTGCACGGCAAATCACACAATTACCCGACCTCCTCCCACGGCTCCTCTTCCACCTCATCAAGCATTCTTCGTGAATCAGGTTCCGACAGGTGGAACAAGCCGCCGCCTTGTCTCCTTTCTCCATTTCCTCCAAGCAGATGGGACACACTGTTCCTTCTTCGATCTCCTTAACATCCCCCGACCCGCCATGCTTCTTCTTCTCAGAGAAAAGCTGGTGGAACCTCTCGCGTAGGCTGGCCCCCGCTAATGCTTCCGGCGACGTAGGCGTCCGGAGAAGGTGGCTCAGTCGACACGACCTCAGAGTCCGCCTCCGGAGACATGTGTCATCGAGAGACACCCAATGCCCGGATCAAAACGAATAGGATGTGTTTACACGGGGTCGTACGGTCGGGACACGTGCACGAAGGGGTCGAAGTTAACGTCATCGTGTAAACGTTTCCCGTGGCACCTAAGACGAAGAAGTCGGAATCGGATCTGTGGAGGAGGAAGAGCGGGTGACGGAGTGCTCGAGCTATTCGTTCGACGCTGGGTCGAGTCGGTTTGAATCGGGGATGTGATATGTTTGGTCCTAGGGTTGCTGTTGACGAAGATGAACTAGAAACGGGGTCCATGATTGGATTAATGAACAAAATGACGGCAAAATCTGCCATTTTAAGAGACTTTGGGGGGGGGTTTGAGATTCTTTGGTTAAAATTGAAGGACAAGACAAGCATGGCGGCATTGTCGGGGAAACACTGTGACGATGGCATATTGTGTGTGTATAATTAGGTTGATTAAGGAGCAAGTTAGAGGCATGGAATGGTTGTAAATATTAGGTTGAGGGTAAGGCAAGTTATAGCACGTCGTGAAGGAAATCGAAATCGAAATAACCCGAACTTAAAACGATTTAAATTTGAAATAAATTAAATCTGAGTGTTAAACTCGTATGATAAATTGAAGTCGATTGATAAGCCATGTCACACGAGCGAAATTTCACATAAAACGTATAATTTTATACTATTTTATATTGAATAAATATATGTTCGATTTGTTTATACACGAAAAGTTCAATTAATCAAATCCAAAAGATGTTGCTAACAAGTTTAGAAACTATTTTGGCGACAATATAAATAAGAGAAAATCGCCTCAGTGACCAAAAAAAAGTTATAATATACGATTTTAACCAACTTTTTTTGGATTTGCCAAAATGACCAACAAAATCGCAACGCGAAATAAAAATCGCAACGCGATCCCCAGAATCGCAAATCAGTTTCCAGAATCGCAACGCGATTCTTGAAAATCGCGATGCGATAGTACAAATTCGCATTGCGATTTTCCATAATCGCAACGCGAATATGAAAATCGCAACGCGAACACATAAATCGCAACGCGTATCCGTAAATCGCAACGTGTATCCGTAAATCGCAACGCGTATGGGTAAATCGCAATGCGTATCCGTATATCGCAACGCGTATCCGTAAATCGCAACGCGTATCCGTAAACCGCAACGTGTATCCGTAAATCGCAACGCGTATCCGTAAATCGCAATGCGTATCCGTAAATCGCAACGCGTATCCGTAAATCGCAACGATAATCCGTAAATCGCAACGCGTATCCGTAAATCGCAACGATAATCCGTAAATCGCAACGAGAATCTGTAAATCGCAACGATAATCCGTAAATCGCAACGAGAATCTGTAAATCACAACACTGAAATTTTGGGTATATAACACTGAAATCATAAACTAAATCCCTAAATCGCAACTCATTCCATCTCCATCTATCACTCTCTCGGCGACATCCGTTCCTATATCCAACGACATCCTTCCCCATCCGGCAACAGGTCTTAGTTTCGCATCTCGTTTGTTTAGTTACAACCATGAAATCATCTAATGTTGATCATGTTTGGATAGATTTGTGTTTTGGAGGGTCATGGGATAATGTTAATGGTGTTTTACAATATAGCCTTTACCCATAAATCTTCAACTAAAATTGTCTTTACAAAAGTTAACTTATGAAACTCTAATGCTACGTGTTTCAAATAAATTGAATTTAGAGCCCTAAGTGGATTTAGGCTATCTTATCAGAGAATGGTAAAGTTTATTTGTTAACCGACAATGAAGATGTTGAACGATTCATTGCTTACATTAGTGTTTCACAAGATGTTACATTGTATGTTGTTGAACCTAGAAGTAGTATTGTTGGGTCAGTAGCGGTAGTAATCAACTAAGTTTTTCTCAAAACCCACAACCTTTCTCTAATCCAAATCCCAATCAACTTTCAGCACCAAATTCCGGTTTTCGTATTGACCAGTTAGACGATGATGAGCCAACAGAAAAAATTGTGAGTACTAGTCAGTATTCGAAATTTGGTCTTGGTCAATATCCGGACTTTGATATTGGTCAATACACGGATTTGATGATGTTTCAGAAGAAGAAACAGACCATGCGTGTAATGATATTGATATTGGTCAATACCCGAATTTTGATGATGAAACAGCCGTTGCCGAAGAATGTAATGTTGATGATAATGAGGAGGAAGTTACGACTGTGAATGAACATGTTGAACATCCATTCTGTAATTCATATAATCCTGAAGAAGAAAAGAAGAAGAAAAAGTCCCCGAAGAAAAGAAAATGCCACGGGCGTATAACTGGAATATGCCAGAATTACTTCAGATACCGGAAGAAGAGTTGATAAAGAAAGCAGTTGATTGTTACACAAAAGTTATTCGTATCAAGAAAGATGATTGTTTTGATACAAAGGAAGACTTGAAGATAGCTTTATATACGAAATGTGTGGAAGATGGCTATCAACTAAAAGTTAACAAATCAAGCAAAGATCGTTTCGAAACAAGGTGTATGATTGACAAAAACTGTACGTGGCGTATGATTGCAAAGAGAATAAAAGATTGCAAAATGTTTCAAGTTAGGACTTTTATTGATAAACATACATGTTCAAGAACCCAAGTTTTTCCTCACCATAGACAGGCAAACAAAAAGGTGTTGGGTGGTTTTCTGGCTGAGTTAATGTTTTTGAATGGCAGGGTATATCGGGGACATGAAATTATGACTGACATGAATGCTCGGTTCAAGATTAGTATATCATATTCTCAAGCTTGGAGAGCCAAATGTTATGCCTTGGAATTGTTGAGGGGGTCGCCAGAAGCATCGTTTGCCCAACTGCCGGCTTATTGTCACAATTTAAAGCTGAAAAATCCTGGGTCGGTAACTCATATCAAAACAGATAGAGATGGACGCTTTGAGTTGCTGTTTATCGCCATTGGTGCTACGGTTAGTAAATCAATATAATTTGTTGACTCATTTTTGTTAGTTACATGCATTTCACATTTAAATGATTATATTTCTTGTGTATATTATTTTGTAGATTCGTTCGTTATTACTTGCATGCGCCCAGTTATAGTTGACGGAGCACATTTGAAAGGTCGATACCTTGGAGTAAACTTATTAGCAGTAGCCATGGATGCTAACAATGGGATATTGCCAATAGCTTACGGGGTTGGCAAATCTGAAACCTCTGATTCATGGACATGGTTTATGGGGCATCTTAGGGATTGCATAGGTCCTATTAGCAATCTGACAATCATATCCGATAGGGCAAACTCAATTGACAACGCTGTTAGAAGGTGTTTCCAGATGCTTTTCATGGACTTTGTGGTGTTCATTTGTATAGAAATCTAAAATCAAGGTCTGCTGGTATAAAAAAGCACAAATGGACATACTGGAAGGCTGTAAAAGCTTATCGGGAAGTGGATTTCAATAAGCATATAAATTGTTTAAGACGTGTTTTGCCTCAGTGTGCTCAAACACTAGAAGATGTCGGGTTTGAAAGATGGTCAAGAGTACATCAACTTGGAGCAAGATATGGTTTCATGACGTCTAATAGTGCAGAATCAATCAACGCTCTAAGTCGTCATTCCGGAAATTACCCATTACTATGTTAATGGAGTTTTTTCGAGCCTCTATTCAACAGTGGTACTACAAGAAAGAAACCATGCAGGTATTATTTCTTTGAATTCGTAACTTATCATATTTATATTTTACTAAGTATTGTTTATTTAAATTTACAGGAACATTGGAACATCGTGTTACACCATGGACTGAAAAAAAGATAACGAACGTGTTGTGAAGTCAACGTCATGGAGAGTTGAACCATGTTCAAACACTTTGTTTCAAGTACCGGATAATAACTTAAATGGGCTAGTCGATCTAAATGCAAAGACTGTAGTTGTATGAAATGGCAAACATCTGGTTATCGTGTGGCCATGTTATAAAAGTTGCTCTTCATTTAAACCAAGATGATTCAAGCGCATACGCTATGGATTGCTACACTACAGAAGTTTATCGACAGACTTATGCCGAGATTGTCTACCCTATTCCACATCCTTCTGAGTGGGACATACCAGATGACTTACAAACAGTTTTGCCACCAGCCATGGACAGAAGGCTACCTGGCCGACCAAAAAGTCACGATCGTATACCGTCTAAGGGTGAAGAGAAGAAGAGATCGACATGTAGTCGGTGCAAGGAAAGTGGTCATACAAGGTTGACATGTGGATCACCAGTGCCATCAAAATCATCTTTTCCTCTACCAAAATATGGATCCTCATCAAAATCCAAAGCTCATATGGTGTGAACTTTGTATTATGTAAACGTTGTTATTCAGTTGTATTATGTAAACGTTTTAACATTTAACATTTATGTGTATTATGTAAACGTTGCCATCAAAAGCTCATATGCAAACGTTGTATTATGTGGATTTTATGTGTGAACTTTTAACATTTTCAGTTGAATTAATGACTCAGGCAACCATTTTGACTTAACCAACTCTTGTTATTCAGTTGTTATCACTATTAGGCATGCATTTGACTATCGCAACACGGAAAATACAATCGCAACGCGAAATGAAAATCCCAACAAAAATCGCAATGCGGAAATGAAAATCGCAACGAGAGAATCGCAATGCGAAATGAAAATCGTAATGCGAAATGAAAATCGCAACGAGAGAATCGCAATGCGAAATGAAAATCGCAATGCGAAATGAAAATCGCAACGAGAGAATCGCAATGCAAAATGAAAATCGCAATGCGAAATTAAAATCGCAATACGAAATGAAAATCGCAATGCGAAATGAAAATCGCAATGCGAAATGAAAATCGCAACGAAAGAATCGCAATGCGAAATGAAAATCGCAATGCGAAATGAAAATCGCAACGAGATAATCGCAATGCGAAATTATAAACGCATTGCGATTTTCATTTCCGCATTGCGATTTTCATTTCGCATTGCGATTCTCTCGTTGCGATTTTCATTTCGCATTGCGATTTTCATTCGCATTGCGATAGTCATTTTGCCTTCAACATAATGCAGATGAAATCAACAAAATCAACCATTACATTTCAATCAATTAAACAAGCACAAATAAGAATTATGTTCGCATCAATTACACAAATCAACTTTACAAATCATCTTTTACAAATCAATTAAACAATCAAAAATTGAATCAACTTTTACAAATCAATTAAACAATCAAAAAACAATCAATTAAACTATTGAATCAACTTTTGCAGCTCGACATCATTTCACGCAGTTCACTTCTGAGATTAACCTGCAGAAACCAAACATTTGTTCAAACAACACTTTCTACGCAAATTATTGAATTCTAATTACTTAACCAAACATTTCATTTATAAGTATATAAACTTACCAATTGTTTATGGACATTTTTATAACGCGGATGCAGGTGGCAGCGTCTCGTATATATCGATTTAGCCATATAATGCCGAAACCACAAGCCTACTGCAGCTTTATCTCTATCGGTGGGAGGTAGATACTTGATGCTTCCCGTCGTCAAACGCTCCAACGCCAAGCATACGAGAGGACCACAATCTCCTCTGGCTCCGCTCGTTGTTGTGGCGCGGTCTCGTCTCTAATA
Organism: Hibiscus syriacus; assembly: GCF_006381635.1. Classification (NCBI taxonomy): domain Eukaryota; kingdom Viridiplantae; phylum Streptophyta; class Magnoliopsida; order Malvales; family Malvaceae; genus Hibiscus; species Hibiscus syriacus. The sequence continues at coordinate 529,975 of NW_024061783.1, forward strand.
ACTGTAATATTGAGCTTCTTTGGCTTCTTGTTTCCAGAACGTCCAATAATTGATCGCATCCAAGAATTTAGCCAAATGAGAGCTCCATCCCTTAATAACATCTCTTAAATCAGCCAATGATATGTAATTTATCATGCTGTCATACACTATTGTCTTAAGGGATGGGAGCTGAAGCTCGACGAGAATCCAATGTTACGTTCCAAAACAGGGATAAACACCTGCAATCATAAGTAATAATTCATTCATTTGCGCACTTATTTCATAAAACCTTTAAACTCAATCTAAAATAAATACTAACCTTATCGACCTCCCACCATGCAGGATAAAGTTTAGCTTGTCCATTGCCCAAATCAAATGATTCATCTCGTGCATTCTTCAAGTGAACGGCGTGAAAAGACGTCGGCATTATTGTATATCGTATTTTTATTTTTCTTAAGTTTTCTTATTATTAGAAGACGTGTCACCCACGCATCGATATGCTGTTTTACAAAAAAATATTAGTGACTTACATAAATTTAAAAAAAAAATTAATCAAATTGAAATATAAGAAAAATATAAGACTTACCCCCCCATCGAAATAGCCATTGTCTTCGACCCCTAATAATACGCCCCACCAAGGCCGTTCAAGCAACAAAAAGATATCATCGGTGAGCTTGCATATGTCAGTGAAACCCCCTTGCTCCGCTCATGTAGATAAAAATCAACTGCGGTCTTAGCCCAAAGGGTGTTATCCAAAATTGTGTCCGGTAGTTGTTCCCTCTTCAGATACCGGTATGGTACTGGCCGGTAACTCATACGAGAGCCAACTCTCATCCATCATGTCCGGAACCGGTGGGGGTTTCTCAATACTTCGATATATACCCCATGTGAATCGGGCTCTGGAATGGTGGGAGGGACCTCTTCAACGATGACAGTTGCCTCTTGAACGGTGGGAGGGGACTCCGAGGAATGATATGGGGGGCCTCTTCAACGATAGGAGTGGACTCTTGAGGGATGACAGGCGAGTCGAGCTTCTTCTTGCGGTGTCTTCGCACTATTGGGGTGTACGGAGACTTAATAGCACGTGCACGCTGTCTGATGCGTGAACTCCGTCGTGCAAGCATAACCCGACGTAAAGCATCCACTCTATCGGGCCGCTAAATAAATAAAAAAAATCAGTAAATAAACAGACATGATATTTAAACAGTGAAAACAAAGACAAATATGTTTCAAACTTGCATTGTATTCACCCAAGTCATTATTCTATCATAGTTCACAAAATGCATCAGATAACAAAGAAAAATATGTTTCAAACTAATACCCTGAAGTTAGTATTTGTCTTTGATTTGTCTATTGGTTGAAGTAATGCAATCCATTCAAGTTTCAATTTGCAGAAGAAGAAATAGTTTACTTTCGCAACACGAAACTTAAAATCGCAACGCGAAACCAAAATCGCAACGCGAAATGAAAATCGCAACGACAGAATCGCAACGCGAAATGAAAATCGCAACGAAAGAATCGCAACGCGAAATGAAATCGCAATGCGATTTTGGTTTCGCGTTGCGATCTTGTCGTTGCGATTTTGGTTTCGCGTTGCGATTCTGTCGTTGCGATTTTCATTTCGCGTTGCGATTTTGGTTTCGCGTTGCGATTTTAAGTTTCGTGTTGCGAAAGTAAACTATAAATTCTTCTGCAAATTGAAACTTGAATGGATAAATTTACTTTCAACCAAAAGACAAAACAAAGACAAATACTATTTCACAGTGTTAAAGAATACACAGTTTAGCAGAATTGGCAGCAACCGAACAAATTTACTTTCAACCAAAAGACAAAACAAAGACAATACTATTTCACAGTGTTAAAGAATACACAGTTTAGCAGAATTGGCAGCAACCGAACAAATTTACTTTCAACCAAAAGACAAAACAAAGACAAATATATTTCACAGTGTAAAGAATACACAGTTTAGCAGAATTGGCAGCAACCGAACAAATTTACTTTCAACCAAAAGACAAAACAAAGACAAATACTATTCACAGTGTTAAAGAATACACAGTTTAGCAGAATTGGCAGCAACCGAATAAATTTACTAAGCAATCTAAGTGAAATGGCTAATCTAAGTGAAATTACGAGTAAATTATCATTAAGTAAATATGGAAAATCTTAAACTTACCTCGTTGCGTAGAGTATGAACCTCATTCTGCAACGATACTATCATCTCACGTAGAGCGGCAACCTCACCACGTAAAGTTGACACCTCCACACGCCATGCACCATCGTTATCGCGTAGAGTACCGATCTCCTCACGCAAGGCATTGACCTCACGTAACTCCCTTGACTCATCCCGTTGAGGTGGAGGTGGAGAACAGGGAGATAGGAGTCGTGGCATCTTTGCCGGTCGCCTATCATGAGGTGATGGTGGAGAAGAGGCTCGATGATGTGACGGGATAGGTGATGGCTCTCGTTCTAGGTGTATAGTCGTCACGATCGGGTGATGGCTCTAGGTGAGGTGATGGCTCTCGAATTGGAGGAAGTGGATGCTGCTCATCATCCGTGCCATCAAAAAAACTCTGACTAGCTTGCCACCAATCAGTGGCAAGCTCTTCCTCCGTGGGTGACAGTCTTTGTAATGGAATGTTGGCCTCCTAAAAATATAAAAACTCAAACAAAGTTAAACGTCTACTATTAATAACTTGTTTATATATATATGAAAGTATTGTGTTAACTTACATTATTTATTGTGGCATGGTATTAAGTCTTCCCAATCCAACAGAGTTTTCCTCTTCCAGGAAATAGCCCTGGGAATATCATTTGACGTTTTATTGCATATGTACGCATGCTGGGGAAAGCCTCGATATCCAAATCTACAAACAATATAATAACAAATTAGTAATTGTTAAATAATTAATTATAATTTTAGAAACATTATATAGAAATTCTTACCTTAAAGGCCCAAACAAAGCCTGACAAAGTGTATTTGGACCCATCGCCCCGCAAACTTTTGCGGTCATCAAAGGCAGACGACAACTTAGTCCAGGTAGCTTCCATATATACGAACCCACGGAAACAGATTCCATGCATTCAGGTCCTCTACCAATATTATTAGCTCCGATGAATAGGTTGTCTGGCCTCTCTGCCTAAAAAGCCGGCATACACAAGTAGTAGAAGGCATACTCGGACAACATCGACGTCTTCCATCCGAGTGAAACCAGCTTTCTTATTAAATAATTTCTTCAGGTCGTCGACATGTAGGTTCGGCTTCTCCATTGACTCATCCGGAAAAAACCCGGGATAACCATGATGGGCGGGCGATATGACGAGGTACCGGCCTACATCATCGTGTCCGAATCGTAGACCAGTGATTAAGCAGAACTCCTTCCGCCCAAAGCAAGTATACGCTGGTGGAAAATGAAACCATATCTCTTCCTCACCACGTTGTATACTGTCGGGTAGATTTGATGTCATGGTCTGAAGCCACAAATGGGTCAAATTAGCATCTCCACCCGGATGTACTCTCAGCCATGGCCCGAAGCAGGTTTCCTCAAACAATTGTCTTTGAGCAGGTGAAAGCTTCTTTGCAATTGTAGTGGCCAGGCTGACTTTATTTCTCAAGGTCAATTGAGCCGAAAAAAATTTCTACAAAAACAATAACATACCAAGTTAGATACCAAAAACTACACTGTGAAGATATACCAAAAACAATAAACATAAAAAGTAGTAGTTTATTCTTGAAACTAAAATTTGCAACACTGTTTTGTCTTTTGGTTGAAATGAAAATCGCAACGAGAGAATCGCAACGCGAGATGACAATCGCAACGAGAGAATCGCAACGCGAAATGAAAATCGCAACGAGAGAATCGCAACGCGAAATGAAAATCGCAATGCGATTTTGGTTTCGCGTTGCGATTCTCTCGTTGCGATTTCCATTTCGCGTTGCGATTCTCTCGTTGCGACAGTCATTCTCTCGTTGCGATTTTCATTTATCTCGTTGCGACTCTTCTGCAAATTGAAACTTGAATGGATTGCATTACTTCAACCAAAACAGAACAAACAAAGACAAATACTAACTGAAAATCGCAACGAGAGAATAGCAACGCGAAATGAAAATCGCAACGACAGAATCGTAACGCGAAATGAAATCTAAGTGAAATGGTTAATCTATTTGAAATGACCAGTAAACTTATCATCAGTTTCAATATGAGAAACCTACAATAATGCAAACATTCAAAATAAAATAATTAAAAAAACTAACCCTCGGAGGTTGATTTTCCATTTCTGAATATTGTGAGGGATTTGACCGTGAATGGTTGTGAGGGATTTCGCCGGAGATGGGGACGGAAATCTTCGGAGATGGGGCGGATTTCTCGCCGTAGAGAGTGAGAGATGGAGATGGGACTGAGTTGTGATTTTAGGTTTTAGGTTATGAGTGCGATTACGGGATTTTGTCTTAATATTCTTTTGTAATTGAAAATAAAATACGCGTAGCGATTATAATGGCGCTTTAAATATCGCGTTGCGATTTACGGATACGCGTTGCGATTTTATGTATTATCGTTGCGATTTACGGATACGCGTTGCGATATACGGATACGCATTGCGATTTACCCATACGCGTTGCGATTTACGGATACACGTTGCGATTTACGGATACGCGTTGCGATTATGTGTTCGCGTTGCGATTTCATATTCGCGTTGCGATTTTGGAAATCGCAATGCGAATTTGTACTATCGCATCGCGATTTTCAAGAATCGCGTTGCGATTTTGGAAACTGATTTGCGATTCTGGAAACTGATTTGCGATTCTGGGGATCGCGTTGCGATTTTTATTTCGCGTTGCGATTTTGTTGGTCATTTTGGCAAATCCAAAAAAAGTTGGTTAAAATCGTATATTATAACTTTTTTTTGGTCACTGAGGCGATTTTCTCTATAAATAAAGGTCCCATAACTAATATGGCTCAAGGTTCTCAACAAGCTTAACTAAGTATTAAAAAATAGGATAAATTACGTGTTTAGTACCTAAACTATTAATTTTAGTCTGTTTAATATCTAAACTTTTACTTTTTAAAAAACTATACTTAAAGTTTACTTTTTGCTTCATTTTAATATTATCATTCGAAAATTAATGTTAAGTTTTGGATTTCCTTTTGAAAGTTTATGAACTAAAAGGGACTAAAACTGATAGTTTATGTACTAAACGTGTTAAGTTTTTAATAACATGATACTAAAATGAAATAAAAATTAAACTTTAGGTATAGTTTTAAAAAAATAAAAACTTAAGTACTAAAACAGACAAAAATTAATAGTTTAGATAATAAATGCATAATTTACCCTAAAAATACTAGGACAGAGACACAAGAGTCATTACAAAGGTGACCGATAATTTATTATATCTATAATATTAAGATTTTTTTTAAATGTATCTATAATGAGCCATTATCCTTTTATTATTTATTTCAGTTTTTTAAATTTTTAATAATTTGAAAAATGGAAAAACTAAATTTGAATTTCAATATTTAATTTAAATATTTATTAAATTATTATTAATTTGAAATTAGGTAAATTAAACCTTGGTCATTCGAAATTAGATAATTGTAACAAAACCAATCGTTTAGGAAATAGGCCCGTCAATGCGTTGTCGGCCCAGGCTTAGGTCTCTCATTATAATTTTGGGTAAAGTACGCATTTAGTATCTAAACTATAAGTTTTTATTCGTTTTGGTTTCTTTAAACACGTACTTAAAATTTAGTTTTCATTTCATTTTAGTATCCGTCGTTAAAAAGTTAATGTGCTTAGTACTAACTATAAATTTTAGTCCGTTTTAATATCTAAACTTCCATTTTTTTTCAAAATGTAACGTAAAATATTGAACGATGATACTAAAATGAAACAAAACTAAAGTTTTTACGACTAAGTACTAAAATGAAATAAAAACAAAATTTTAGGTATGATTTTCAAAAAAATAAAAGTTTAGGTACTAAAACAAACCAAAACTAATAGTACTTTCACTGGTGGAGGATCCACAGCTTGGTCATGGTGGGCATGCCCACCCTGAAATTCAAATTTTCTTTGATTAGTTATTTTTATTGATAGTGTCCCCGTGTACATATGAAATTCGAATTTTCTTCGATTAGTTATTTATTTTATGATAGTGACCGCCTTGAAATTTTTCGTGCCCACCCTGAAATCTGAGTTTTCTTTGATTAGATACTTATTTTACTAGCGGAGCCAACCCTGAAATTTGAATTTTTTTATTAGTTACTTATTTTAGTGACTGTATCGACCCTTGAATTTTATTTATTTATTCCATTTAAAAAAATTATTAACGTATATATGTCCCCAATAATATTGTTAATTCGCCGCTACTTTCACCGGTTTACTTATGCTTGGCGTCTCGTGCTTTGCTTCGTTACAAAGTTATTAAGGCTTTATTAAATTATTACTACAGAGCAAGGGACATGAATCTACCATACATGCTTAGATTACACGCCTGTTCTTCTACTTGTTTGTGATTGTAGCACTTGGTTAGAATCATATGAATCCCTTTATTTTTATTATTGTTATGACTTTTTTGTATTATATCGGTTTTATTGTTATATTTGAATCCTCTTAATCTTAGGGTGGCCGTCCCAAAGGAGGAATGTCGGTGTAAGAGAAGAGTATAAATGTAAAGAGCGTTTGGTGAACTATTCGTGAATCGTTCGTTTGTTAAGCTAAATAAATGAGTATGTATAAATTTTTTTATGTTCATTTAATAAATAAACAAACACGAATAGATTGTATATGGTTCATTTATGTTTATGAACAAGCACGTTTGTAAGTATGCTTATGAGCTTGTTTATCGACTCGTTCATTTATATTAATGACAAAGCTCGTTTACCTGTTTTATTACATTTTTTAGCTTGCAACTGAAAGGATAAAATTAAAATTTGAATATATAAACGAACGATAAACAAAAATATTAATGAACGCTAAATGAACAAATTCATTAACACTAAACGGAAATGAATACGAAAACTAAAAATAAACAAACACGAACGCAAAACTAAAAATTTAAATGAATACGAACCGAACATAAATATTTTAAAAAATAAACAAACAAACATGAATAATCTTGTCGTTCAAACAAAGTTCATTTACACCCAGACGACAACCTAATTTAAGGTTAAGAAACAAAATTGAAGTGGGGAAAAAACAAATTATAAAAAACATAACATTTTCAGTTAAGCGCAACCTAAAATAATAATTTTTTAACATTTTTCGGTTTCACTCTTTCTTCGTATCATCCTTTTTATGACATTTCGATTTAACTAAAAATATTAAAAAATTATATTTTAAATTAATTTAACTGAAAACATTATGTTTTTTATAATATTTTATTTCGTCCATTCCTATATTCGTTACCCTTAAAATAAACTTTAGTATAACAAAACTTTCCGAAAACGGTGCTAGGTTGACGCAACACAAAGCTTGCGTGAGATCCCGAATCTGACACGCCGAAGATAGCAACACGCGCACTAATTTTAGTGGTCTTGTTCCCCACTTATACAACTCACCATCCTTATTTATATACACCTTAGTGGTCCCATGCTTAATAAATATATGGCTTAATATAAAGATAAATGGTTAAACCTGGACTCGAAAAACATTTATACATAAAAAATTATTCGTTTAAAAAATAGTAAATAATATTTTCTTATTATATTTTAGGTGTCTGACGTAACCGTCATTAAAAATCACCTTTGGACATGTGTCATGCTCTGATAATTTTGAGAATGTTTATTTAAAATAAAAAATATATATTTAAAGAAGTAATTTTTTAAATCTTAAAAAACTCAAAACTTTTAAAAACTTCATTTTAATCCTTTTTTCGCCGTCAGTCGTCACCAACATCATCAATCGGCCGAATACCTAACGACGTGTTATTATGTGATATTTTAAAATAAATTATGAGTGATATTTCTTATTTAAAAGCTAACCGATAAAGTTTAACTTGCACAAAATTTATCTATTATGTGATTTTTTTATGACCCTAGTATTCGATCTATTAATCATATAATTTGGATTGAGTACTGCAGAAATAAAAACGATCATTCCAACCAAGTTTGCTCCATTCGCAATCGTCAGAATTCAAACTCATAACCTTACTTAAAGGATTTAATGTTTCATCGTACTAGATCAACTGATTGTTATTATTTATTATGTAATTAAGTAGTATTATTTTATACTTCAAATTTAAAATTTTATTTTTTATATTCTAAATTTTAAGATATACAATCCAGAGTTTAAGTTGAAAGTATAATTAAAGGGATACATTTTGAGTAACTACGTATTTCATTTCGTACTTAAACTATTAGTTTCGTTTGTTTTATACTTAAACTTTTGATTTTTTTCAAAATCATATTAGAGTTTAGTTTTTGTTTCATTTTAGTACCTCACTGTTAAAAACTTAACGCATTTAGTACGTAAACTATCGATTTTGGTCAATTTTAGTACCTAAACTTTCAATTTTTTCAAAACTAACATTAAATTTGAACAAATACTAAAATAAAAAAAAAAAACTTTACGTATGGATTTGAAAAAATTAAAAGTTTAAGTACAAACGAACCAAAACCAAGTTTAGGTACTAAATGATAATTACTCTATATATTTTTATAAATCTAAATTGATTATAAAATAGTATTTATTCAAAGATTTTCAACAATTAAAAATAAAACTAAACTCTTATAACTCTAGTATTCAAACTTAAGTTGTCTGCTTCGACATCATCCTTATTGTTGTTCATAATTGGTAGTGGATTTTGACCAACTATTAAGAGATTATAAAAGGAGTACATATGGGCAGAGACTTGTTTATTTATAATAAAATTGAAGTTGTTTTATATTTTGTGTAAATATCAATTACCTTAGATCATTTGACTTTGATAACGAATACTCAATCATTATATAATCGTTGGTATTTGAATTTATAATATCTCGGAACAACAACGATTTTTTAACCATCGAAGTAAATTGGCTCTTGCCCTTGTACTACCTATCAGACAATTACGTGTAAGAGCGGATGCATTTGGCCTACGAAGGACTAAATGTATACCATTATTTTATATAAATTTTTAAATATAGTTTATATATTAAAAAAATATAAAAAATATACCTTTTTATTAAAAAAATTAAAAATTTTAAACTCTTATTTTAAATTTCTTAGACAAGGTTCAAGACAGGGACGGATGTACTAAGCCCCCTAGGGGTCAAGTGCATCCCCATTATTTAGAAAAAAAATGAAATTTAGTATAATATATTATAGAAAAATGGAACAAATAAAATTTTTTGCACCCCCATTATTTTTAAGAAAATAAAATTAAAATTTTGGACCCCATTTATAAATTTCTAGATCTGCCACTAGTTCGAGGTCCGGTATACAAAGAAATTATAAAAAAAATTCAAACTAGGTTGATGTTTTTAGTGCAGTTTGGGACTGGCAATAATTTGTAGTTCATTGAGTCATTGTTTACGTATGATGAAAATAATATTATTTAATTTCAAATAAAATATAAATAATAATAATAATAATAATAATAAAACATGGACCCATGTTTGATTATTATGTCGCAACGTAAGGGAGGCCGCATGCAAATTCCTTCATAATTTTTGTTCCCCTTGCTTGTTCTCAAATGTCAACCCATGCTTTCAATTATTCTTATTTAGATTTCATATTAAAAGTTTTGGGTAAAGTACGAAAATGTTTAGATTATATAATATTATTTTATTGATCCATCCAAATATTAAAAGTTACAAAATGATTATTATAAAATATTTTTTTAAATCCCGTAACTAGTAAAAATTACAAAATAGTCATCCGACTATTCATTGTATTCCAAAATCGTCTTTTTTCGTTAAAAGAATTTATGATTATTTGAGCTAAACGTTAACATGCTGACTGGAATATGATAGTTGTTTGAGATTCTGAGTTTATATTATATTATATTTCAGTCAATATATTAACATCCAACTTGAATCGACATAACTTTTTTTTACAGAAAACACGAGTTTAGAATACAATGAATAATTTGATGACTATTTTATAACTTTTAATAATTAAAGTACTTCAAAATATTTTATAATCAAAAGATAATTTTGTAAATTTTAATAATTGAGAGTATTTATACATCCTATTTATTATAAATATTTATAATATTAAATTCATATGAATATATGAATAGAATAGGTGATCATAATTGTAAGAAAATATGAAATGTAAAAGATATGAAATTTAGTTTTACTTTGCAGCGGCAAAGAGGAGGACAGAGAGCCGAGGAAGCTTAAAACGGCAAAAGTTTAAAAGAAAGGGCAGGAAAACAGAGAAAGGAGAAGTAACATTGAGAGAAACGGAACAGTGTTATGATTACGACCTGATATTCTGTCTGATATTAAGGAGTCTCTCTTCTGGTTTGTAGATGGCTTTTTGAGGTCTCGCTGCTGATCTTTGTGTTCTCGAAGTCCCCCCCCCCCCAAAAAAAAAAGAGAGGAGTGAAACGGTATAAATAAACTTATCCCATTGCGTTTGTTCATGAAATGAATGCTTTGATGTATGTATGTATGTATGCATTAATGTATGTCATGTTTTGATGGTGTATAGAAGCGATGATGGCGGTGAGCTCAGCCTGCAAAAATGGGACCAAGATAGCAATGGACAACGGCAAGTATGTGCGGTACACGCACGAGCAAGTCGAAGCATTAGAACGGCTCTACCATGAGTGCCCCAAGCCAAGCTCTATGCGTCGCCAACAGCTGATTCGTGAGTGCCCCATCCTCTACAACATCGAGCCTAAACAGATCAAAGTTTGGTTCCAAAACCGCAGGTCCATAAAGGCTAAAGCCCCAAACTTTTCTTCTTCTTCATATTTATTTCGTCATATTTTCATATGGTTGTTGACTTTGGGATTTTTTAATGTTGTTCAACAGATGCAGAGAGAAACAAAGGAAAGAGGCTTCACTCCTCCAAGCTGTGAACAGGAAGTTGACTGCTATGAATAAGCTGCTAATGGAGGAGAATGATAGGCTACAAAAGCAAGTTTCATACCTTGTTTATGAAAACGGCTATTTTCGCCAACAGACTCAAAATGTTAGTAAAGTTAAAGCCTTTGATTTGCTTTGAACCCTTTCCTAGCCTTTGATTTGGTTTAAAAATCGACGTTTTGTGTTGCAGGCGACCCTAGCCACCACAGATACAAGCAGTGACTCAGTGGTGACAAGTGGTCAACACCAAATTACTCTCACCATCCTCAAAGGGATGCCAGCCCTGCAGGGTTAGTGGGAAATTGTTGTGTCCCTTTCTTTCCTCGTTTCTCTATGAAATTCAAGCCCTTAAATTTGTTTGCTACTGTGTTGCTTATGTGCTTTTTGTATGGTTTCTAGACTTTTGTCCATTGCAGAGGAAACTTTAACAGAGTTTCTTTCAAAGGCAACTGGAACTGCTGTGGAGTGGGTTCCAATGCCTGGGATGAAGGTTACCGCTCTCTTGTCATTTTCTTTCTTTCTTTACCAATATTAAACCATACTCCATTATGCTTTATCGTTATCGATAATGTCGATTATAAAGTGCATTACATTGCTAATCTTCTAAGCAACACTCAAATCCTTAACTTGTTATTTGTCAATTTGTAGGACAGCCCCATTATCCTACTTTCACTATTGGTTACTAATGTTTCTTTAATAAGGTAATTAACTAGGTAATGCTAATTGATTTTAATGCTAATTAACCAAAGTAGTCTTCATTTACCTATGCAGCCTGGTCCGGATTCCATTGGAATCGTTGCTATTTCTCATGGTTGCACTGGAGTGGCAGCTCGTGCATGCGGACTTGTGGGACTAGATCCTACAAGAGTAAGTTTGTTTTTTGCTTTCTGGTGAGAGGACATTTTTCGGTTCATATTTGGTTGAATTGACTGGTGATTATTTGCTCCACCTGTAGGTTGCTGAAATCCTAAAAGATCGGCCTTCATGGTACCGTGATTGCCGAGCCGTGGATATTATAAACGCGTTGTCCACTGCAATGGTGGAACCATTGAACTGCTTTATATGCAGGTAGACTACAATTTTCTTCCTTCTAATTTACTACTGAATATTTCGGTTAATGGTGCAATAGCTTATGGTAAAAGTTTCGAATTTTTCTCTTCTTTTAGCTTTACGCGCCTACAACATTGGCGTCAGCTCGTGACTTCTGGTTGCTGCGCTACACATCTGTTCTGGAGGATGGTAGCCTTGTGGTATGTTTCCCCACGAGCTTTCATTTTTCCTTTGACGATAGCCCGATCGTTATAATTATGCTATGATGCTCAGGTATGTGAAAGATCACTTGACAACACTCAAAATGGTCCGAGTATGCCGCCGGCGGTAAATTTCGTGAGAGCAGAATTGCTGCGTAGTGGTTACTTGATTAGACCTTGTGAAGGGGGTGGATCCGTCATTCACATAGTTGATCACATGGATTTGGAGGTATAAATCACATTGCTGTCCCTTGTGAAACACAGAAACTTTTATTGCACTGGGGTAACGGTTTCAAATATCTTCTTTCTCCCATGTAGCCGTTGAGTGTTCCTGAAGTGTTGCGGCCGCTTTACGAGTCCTCTACTTTACTCGCTCAGAAGACTACAATGGCGGTAAGACTTCCTTGCATTGCAGCTATACCTTGAGTGTAGAGTTGGGTGCTAAACCAAGATATTAAAATGTTTCATGGTATAATTTCGTCATTTGCACAGGCTTTCCGTCATCTGAGGCAGATTTCTCTGGAAATATCTCAGCCGAATGTTACAGGTTGGGGGAGAAGACCTGCAGCTCTACGTGCACTTGGTCAGAAATTGAGCAAGTACGTTCGTTCAGCTCTGCATTAGTAGATAGATTCTTAGTTGATGATGGACTAACATATTCTAATGTCCAGGGGATTTAATGAGGCTGTTAATGGGTTTACCGATGAAGGATGGTCAATGTTGGAAAGCGACGATGTTGATGATGTTACCCTCCTTGTGAACTCATCTCCTGGCAAGATGATGGATGTGAACTTTTCTTATAGTAGCGGATTTCCTTCGATGGGCAATGGGGTTCTCTGTGCCAAAGCATCCATGTTATTACAGGTCAGTTTCTAGATGTGTCGAAAGTATTTCCATTACGTCAGAAGATCTATAGATATTAAACCTCTTATTTTTATTCTACTTGTAGAACGTGCCTCCAGCAATACTTCTCAGATTCTTGTGAGAACATCAATCGGAATGGGCAGACAGTGGTATTGATGCTTACTCTGCTGCTGCTGTCAAAGCCGGACCGTGTAGCTTTCCTGTGCCTCGAGGAGGAAGTTTCGGGGGTCAAGTCATTCTTCCATTGGCTCACACAATAGAGCATGAAGAGGTGAGTAATTAGATACCGAGTTTTGGCGCTTACAACATAATCTTTGCTCAATTAGCAAAATGTATCCTAAATATTGCTGTCACTTTTTTGTTGTTGTAGTTCATGGAAGTTGTTAAGCTTGAAAACATGGGCCACTATCAGGACATGATCATGCCAAATGATATCTTCTTCTTGCAGGTACTTAAGTTTTTACCAACAATCATTCAACCGATGTTATTTTACGGCAGGGCCGATATTTTGTTGTCATTTTATTGTTGATTTATGAATTCCTTGTATGAATTTCTCAGCTTTGTAGTGGAGTGGATGAGAATGCAGTCAGCTCTTGTGCTGAACTCATCTTTGCTCCCATTGATGTCTCGTTCTCCGAGGATACACCTATTATCGCTTCCGGTTTCCGCATCATTCCCCTTGATTCCAGAATGGTAAACGTTGTAAGATTCCGTGCTTGATTATCTTTTGTTTTTGTTTTAGTTCCTTACTAAATGAATACATATCTAATGTTAGGATGCATCCAGTCCAAATCGTACACTTGATCTTGCTTCTGCTCTTGAAATTGGGGCTGCCGGAAACCGAGCAACTGGTGATAGTTCTAGTCGTTGCGGGAGCACGAAATCTGTGATGACAATTGCATTCCAGTTTGCGTACGAGATCCACCTTCAAGAAAACGTGGCGTTCATGGCTCGACAATACGTCCGTAGTATCATTGCTTCGGTTCAAAGGGTGGCATTAGCACTCTCTTCCTTCTTAGGTTCTCAATCTGGCTTAGGATCACTCCCTGGTACTCCTGAAGCACAAACACTTGCTCGTTGGATTTGTCAAAGCTATAGGTTTGTTCGTCGATTCCCCGTAAATCTGGATATAATGCTTTGTTGTTAACATCGGTTACGCTGTTCGGATTTGTTTTAACGATATTTGTGTATCGTTTATCTCTTCACAGGTGCTATATGGGGTCAGAGCTGCTCAAACATGAAGGAAGTGAATCCATTCTGATAATGCTTTGGCATCACACAGACGCAATTCTGTGCTGCTCTTTGAAGGTACTTACTCAAACGATCATGTTTATTTCGGGTCGAGTTATATGTTAGCCTTGTCCAGGGAGTTGTCTTCTCGGTAACACGAGCTACTCGTCTCCCTCTGCCTAGTCGCTATCTTGCCGTAACCGATGCTTGGTAATATATACGCAGGAACTACCGGTTTTCACATTTGCAAATCAAGCCGGACTGGACAGGCTCGAAACAACATTGGTGTCACTCCAGGACATCGTTCTGGAGAAGATCTTCGACGAGAACGGACGGAAAACCCTATTCGTGGAGTTTCCACAAGTAATGCAACAGGTATGGTACAACAACCAGAGCCAAGCTGCAGTGCAGTGCAACGGATATTAAACTCGCGGTCGTATTATAAGCGCAACAAATAACAATCGAATGTGTTAGACATCCGAAAAATCTGAAGGAAACCGTAGCAAAACATATGATTGATTCATCTGTGCTGTATGTTTGCAGGGGTTTATGTGCCTCGAAGGTGGTATCTGCTTATCGAGCATGGCGAGGCCGGTCTCGTACGAGAGAGCTGTGGCTTGGAAAGTGTTGAATGATGAAGAAAACGCTCACTGTATCTGCTTCATGTTCATCACTGGTCATTTGTATGAAAATCCAAAGAGAACATAGGGTTCAGATATGAAGATAGATTAGATTTGAAGCTCCCTTTTCATTTTGTACTCATTTGTAGGTCCGAGAAACCTTTTAAGTGATATGATACTGTCACTAGGATGTCGAATCATATGGTACAAATTTCGATTAAATTTGAATTAATTTCGATCCGAACTCGTTTAAAGTTGATAAATGGGTCACTTTTGTCTGTATAATAGATCAAATTAATCATTTATTATTTTTATTTATATTGTATTTTCATATTGATTTAGTTTATAAAATTATTTAATTGTATCATTTTATATTCGGACTTCAAATCTTAAATCCTAAACATCAATGGGGTTAAATAATTTCGAAAGATAAATTGATGCAAAAATACAAAAAAAAAATTATTATAAATTGGGTCACTAGAGGCAAAATTGACCATTTTACATTTAAACTTCGTACCCAAATTTCATATGAACCTAATCTAAATCCATGATGAATAAAAAAGTTCGAATATCAATTTCGAATAATTTATATCCAAAATTATTTAAGTCTAGTCCGGTCGAAACACAATAATTTAAGTTTAAATTAGAGGCGGCAAACAGGTCATTTGGACCGGGTTTAGGCCGGGTTATTTCGGTTCGGATTATTTTGCGTTTAGATTATATTTGATTTAATTTATTCGGGTAGAATCGGGTCTGGTTCGGATTTAGTTCGGGTGTATGGTGAATTGAGTCGGGTCAGGAAACAGGTAGAATCAATTTTCGGGTTGGGACACTATCGGATCGGGTTTTTTGGGTACAGATCAATATCAAATCAATTAGATTTTGGGTCGGGTTAATATCGGATCGATTGACTTTCGATTTGGGTCAACCTTTAGATTATGTCAATTCATACTGAATTGGTTATGAGTCTAATCAAATATATATATAATTATTGATATATTCCTGTAAAAATATATATTCGTTTGTTATTCTTATCATTTAGGCTTAATTTGGTTATAAGTTTAATCAAGTACATATAGATTTTCGGTTTATATTGCTTTCGATTCAGATTAATTTTGGATCGGGTTAAACTCGGTTCGGGTTGTTTCAGTTCAAGTTGTTTTCAGTTCGGGTTAATTTCAGTTCGGATTGTTTCTGATTTAGGTCAAATTGGATATGAGTCCATATTGGTCGCTAAATTTTGGATCGGATATGATTCGGATTGGATATGGTTCAAGTTTTGGATCAAATTTAATCATTATATTCGGATTTAATATTAGGTATTAGGTTAGATAAATCGATCCGGGTCAAATTTACCAGGTGTATTCTAAATAACTTAAAATTTTAGAACTTAAATTAACCCAACTCAAAATGATTCAACTCGGTTTACTCTTATATACATTACTATAAACTTGCAAATTAAAGAAAAAGGAAATGACTTTTTGTTGTTGTGTGATGTGCAAAAGAAAGCTTTCATCTTGAAGAAGAGGCTCCAAGAACCACAATTAATATCTTGAGGGTTTTTAAATAGGATAAATTATGCGTTTAGTACATAAATTATTAGTTTTGATATGTTTTAGCACCTAAACTTTTAATTTTTTCAAAATCATACCTAAAGTTCAGTTTTTGTTTCATTTTAATACCTCACCGTTAAAAACTTTAATTTTTGTTTCATTTTAGTATATGTTCAAATTTAACGTTATTTTTTAAAAAAAATAAAAGTTTAAGTATTAAAACGGACCAAAACTGATAGTTTAGGTACTAAACGCGTTAAGTTTTTAATGACAAGATACTAAAATGAAATTAAAACTAAAAGTTATGTATGATTTTGAACAAATTGAGAGTTAACATACTAAAATAAACTAAAACTAATAGTTTAGGTCTTAAATACGTAGTTTAATAAGTAGTTTACGCTTTATAATAATATTTAAAAATTATTAAACAAATTCTAATGATGTGATTAATCGAAGTTTTTAACAATCAAATATTATATCTTGTACCAATGAGGTTGATTCAAGTAGTAAATAGTTTGATATTGTTTAAGTAAGTTTCGAGTTCTAATCTTTGTATATACAAAAAATCTCTATTGAAAAACTCTGTCATTAAAACCAGATATGCCACTTGGATCGATCCAGAATAATTAAGTACTGAGAACAGGTTATGAAAAATGTTGTATTCGACGTTTAATGTACAAGCAACTGACAAAGAGAAGGTGTTAAACCAGCGAGTGCTTACTAAAATCGATCTTGGGGATACAGCTAGTTGTTCTGCCGAAATTCGAGGCCTTCGAATTGCCGGAACCACCGCGTCGGCTGTCGTGGCTTCGTTTAGCAATACCCCTCATGGCACAAGTAAGAGAGAGCTTGGGGTTGAGGCGCGTGGTGGTATTGAAGTTTTGGCAAAACTCCCTGTGGGAACTCACCGCGTCTTCCATCGGAGCAGCTCCATTTAACCTTTCTTTTACGTCCTCCGAGCATAGGCCGCAAACCCATTTCCCGCCGTGCACAACCTTCACTCTCGTTATGTAATCCGCCGTGCAATCTTCTTTGAACCCGCAGCACTCGCATTCGGCTTGCTTCACTTCATCTTCTTCAACCATTCTGGTTGAAGATTCAAATGCCATTTCCCAAGATACATCGGACACTACCCTCCGGAAACGCCTTTTCTCTTCATTCTATAGGAAATAATAATAAGAATTCAAATCAGTTCGACTCAAACTCGAAATAACTTCAAACTATAAACTGTATCTCAAGAGGTTAAAAAGTGGCCTAAACTCGAATCGATATTAACTTAAAATATAACATACCATGATTGAGGAGGGGATGAATGAATGAATCTTTGATGGATTAGAGGAGGAGGAGTTTTAGAAAATGGAGAGATGAATGAAACATTGAGTCGAGTTTTGAATTGGAAGAGTATATATAAAGAGTGCAGCCGTTGAAGATTAGACTTTACAGTTAGAAATATTTGCAAATTGTCCCACTAGTAGGGAAATGGTGTGCTGAGATTTGGACAGGTAAGATGGTGATGGGAGATGTTATGTGCTTGTTTGCATATATGATCTTATCTTTCCAATTTCATTCATTCAACTAATTTAAATTTGTATAAAACTAAAATAGTTTTATATCAACTAACTTAAATTTATGTAAAACTAAAAAAAAATTATATTGTGTGAGTAGATCGTAAACTATATATATATATAGACACAGAAATTTATGTAGGGGATGCGAACTTAATAATTTATATTAAAAATTTTACGGGTGTAGAGTTATAAAATTTTAGAACGTTCGAAATTAGATAATCAATAAAAATATAGATAAAAAATCTAATATAAAGGTTGGACCGCAATCCAAACACCCTTGGATCCATCCTCATATATATATAATATATATATATATATATATAGATATATATATATATATATATATATATTTTGAGAGATGCAATATTGTATGTGAGAGGTACAAACTTAGTGAATTTTATTAAAAATTTAAAGGATATAAAATCATAAATTTCGAAGGTAGGAGATGAAACCATCAATAAAATATTAATAAAATTCTAAACTATATATACGAGGCCAGTGGCGGATTTACGTACGTTGAACTCAAGTGGGCACGTGCCCTATCCTAAAATCCGAATTTCTTTACATTAGTTGTTAATTTTACTAAATATGTTCACCCTAAAATTTTATTTGTGCCCATCCACACGAAAAATTTTCATTATTAATACATATGTGCACACTCTGAAAAATGTTTCTGGATCCACCGGTGTATAAGCATATGACCACATCTCAACCTCCAGTCAGTACACAATTAGTAATATATTTTCTTTCCTAACATAAAATCATGAGTACGTTCATATCTCGATTCATCCTTATATATATAAGGTGAAATTAAAGAATAAATGCACGAAGACGAAAGACATGCATTATTAAAATATAAAGATGGCCGATCCATGCTGTTTGGCTGCTAGAAGAAAGCAAGGAATTTTGGAAGCCCGTGCATGGCCATGCACACTCGTGAGGGATTCACGAGAACCATTCGCTCCCTAATTTATACCATATGTTACCATTCGATTCAATGTTTGCAGAAGTTTTAATTACACTTCGATGGCCCGGCTCGTGTTAATACGTGTTGATGATATCCTGTTAATCTTAATAACGCTGTCTATTTTACGATTGCACCGATCATCATCTGTATTTTATTAAAATTCAATATAAAAAACGATCGGAAGAGGCAGGCAACCCTAACTGATTGTATATAAAGGAAACGTAAAAGCAAGTGGATGGAGTGATTTGCATGCAAATCATGAGTGTAGAGGCTTGTTAAAATGGTCCCCCATCCTAGCTGGCGAGTAACTGATTATATTTTATTCTTATTAAATGAACAACTTAAATATATATATGTTATATTTTCACGTCAGAACCTAAAATAAATTTTATACTTTAAGATTTCGAGTTAGAGTTTCTACGTGAGATTTATACCGCATACAATCGCAAAGGCTTGCTGTTGTGAAATTTGGGTTAATTTCCACCAATAACAATTCACCTTGAAAACTATTATCTAGGTGACTAGTGTGAAAACAATTGTACTAAAAATCACCCCAAGGTAGATTCCCAGGAAAGAGGAGGGGTCACAATGGTCCCTCTTAAAACCCACTTTCCTTAGACAGAACTACCAAGACAAGTAATTTTAATAGGACAATAATTAACAACAACTATACCCGACAATAGCTATTAAATAGACATAAAAGAGAACACCAAAATATTTTACTAATAGAGGAAATATTACAAAGAGAGAAAGAATACAAATAGCCTTTAAAATAGAAGAAGGCTTATATTTGTGGGATGATTAACTAAGGAGGAGGAGGGCTTTATTTATAACAAAAGAATTTCCCCTCCTCCTTATACACAACCAATGTGGGACTTTTGCCAAAAACCAACAAATCTCCACCTTGGCAAATTCCACACATCTCTAAAAAAAAATCTTTTAATTTGTAACAATATTGACCAAGTCTAAACAATGTTTAAACTTGACCGCAGTTACCACTTTTGTCAACATATCAGCAGGATTCTCAGTGGTCCGAATCTTCTGGATTATGACTCCACCTTCTTCTAGAATCTCTCGTACAAAGTGATATCGAACATTGATGTGCTTCGTCCTTGCATGGTAAACCTGGTTCTTTGCTAAATGAATAGCACTCTGACTGTCACAGTGCACTTTGATGTGCTTTTGTTCCATTCCCAATTCACCAAGCAACCCTTGAAGCCAAATTGCCTCCTTCACAGCCTCTGTAACTGCCATATACTCTGCCTCTGTAGTAGACAAAGCCACTGTTGATTGTAAGGTGGACTTCCAACTGACTGGTGCCTTTGCAAATGTAAACACATAACCAGTAGTTGATCGACGCTTGTCCAAATCACCTGCATAGTCTGAATCACAATACCCAAATACACACTGACCATCTTGTTTGTCCTGCTGAAAGACCAAACCAACATCTACGGTGTTCAGAATATACCACAGAATCCATTTCACAGCTTGCCAATGCTCCTTTCCAGGATAATGCATATACCTGCTCACAACCCCAATTGCTTGTGAAATATCGGGTCTCGTACACACCATTGCATACATCAAGCTACCAACAGCACTTGCATACGGAACCTTTGGTATGTATTCCCGTTCTGCATCATCCTTAGGTGACATGGATGCACCGAGCTTGAAATGAGGAGCAAGAGGTGTACTAACTGGTTTTGACATCTCATTTATGCCAAAACGTTTTAGTACCTTCCTCAGATATTCTTTCTGAGACAAACAAAGCCTCCCCAATTTCTTATCCCTTGATATCTCCATGCCTAGAATCTTCTTCACTTCACCAAGATTCTTCATCTCAAACTCCCTGTTCAATTGAGTCTTTAGTTTCGTAATTTCTGTCTGACTCCTGGAAGCTATCAGCATATCATCAACATAAATAAGAAGATATTTATAGGATCCATCTTCTAGCTCGCGTAAATACACACAATGATCATATTTGCTTCTTGTGTACTTCTGCCCTATCATAAACTTGTCAAATCGCTTGTACCACTGCCTTGGAGATTGCTTCAATCCGTACAACGATTTTTCTAATTTGCACACCGTCTCTTCTTTTTCAGCAACTTTGAATCCATCTGGCTGAGTCATGTAGATTTCCTCATCCAAGTCTCCATGTAAAAATGCAGTTTTTACATCCATCTGAACTAGTTCCAAATCCAACTGCGCTACCAAAGCCAACAAAATTTTGATGGAGGAATGTTTTATAACTGGAGAAAATACTTCATTATAATCAACTCCCTCCGTTTAAGCGTAGCCTTTAGCCACCAATCTTACTTTGTAGCGGATGTTATTTTTGTCAGGAAATCCATCTTTCTTTGCATATACCCACTTGCACCCAATTGCCTTCTTTCCCTTCGGAAGACTAGCTAGTTTCCACGTCTGATTCTTTTGAAGGGATTGCATTTCTTCATTAATGGCGATCCTCCACTTTTTATGTTCTGAACTTTGAACTGCTTCATTAAAAGTGGCAGGAACGTCATCAATTGCAATTGGCGATGCAAAAGAGACCATATCAGCATAACGAGCAGGTTGTCTAATGGTCCTCTTTCCCTTTCTGAGTGCAATTGATTCATGTTGTTGTGGAGGTTCTTGGGTCTGAACCTCTTCTTCATCTGACTCTTCTTCTACCATAGGAGAGTCAACATCAGTTTCTTTACTGGTTGGGACAAATTTGCTTCCTTCAAAGTCCACCTGTTTGGGAGTTCCATCTGTCTGCTCCAATTTTTCTGAAGTCACCTTTCTCAACATGGTAGATTCATCAAAGGTAACATCCCTGCTGAAGATTATTTTCTTTGTTTCTGGACACCAAAGACGATAGCCTTTCACACCAGAGGTGATCCCCATAAAGATCGACTTCTTTGCTCTTGGATCCAGCTTTGACTCCTTAACATGGTAGTATGCAGTGGAACCAAACACATGTAAGGAATCATAATCTGTAGCAGGTACTCCAAACCATTTCTCTAATGGTGTTTTACCACCAATAGCAGTCGATGGTAAGCGGTTGACAAGGTGACAAGCATACACCAAAGCCTCAGCCTAAAATTCTTTGCCTAACCCAGCATTAGACAACATACACCGAACCTTCTCCACTAATGTCCGGTTCATACGCTCTGCCACCCCATTCTGTTGTGGTGTACCTCTGACAGTGAAGTGCCTAACAATATCTTCCTCTTCACAGACTTTCAGAAATGGATCATTTTTGTACTCTCCACCATTGTCTGTACGGAGACGTTTGATTTTTTCTGCCTGTTTGAGTCTCCATCATATTTTTCCATTTAAGGAAAAATCCTAGCACCTCATCCTTTGTCTTCATTGGATACACCCAAACTCTCCGGGAAAAAATCATCAACAAAGGTGACATAATAGTGTATTCCTCCCAATGAAGTTGTCTTGGAAGGCCCCCATACATCTGAATGAACATAATCCAAAATACCTTTAGTATCATGGATTGTTGTTCCAAATTTCACCCTCGTCTTCTTCCCTTTGATGCAATGCTCACAAAAAGCTAATTTGCAAGCCCGAGCACCCTTCAATAATCCTTGATCTATCAGTAATTTCAAGGATTTTTCACCAACATGCCCCAAGCGCATATGCCATAACCTGGTTGCTTCTGACTCCTGTTCATCAGTAGAAGCTGCCACTGCTGTCCCAACAATTGTACTACCCAGAAGTAATACACATTGTTTCTTTTTCGGATTCCCTTCATTATCACCAGTGCACCAGAGATAATCCTCATAATCCCATCTTTTGCCCTCACTTCTAAACCTTTTAACTCTAAGGTTCCCACAGAGATGAGATTTCTCATTAAATCTGGTACATAATGGACACCTGTTAAGGTTCTGATTGATCCATCCTGATTCCTCAAGCGATTTGAACCAATCCCAAGTGTGTCAAGAGGGGAATTATTTGCTGTGTAGACAATTCCACCTTTTAGTTCTTTAAAATCAAAGAACCATTCTCTATTGGGGGTCATATGGTGGCTACAAGCTGAATCTAACAGCCATGAACTGAAACAGTTGGTTGATGGCGTAGCAGCGAATGCGAAATCTGAATCTCCATCATCATACTCGACCACATTTGATTCTGAGACAGCCTTCCCCCTTTCAGGTTTGCCTTCATTCTTTAGCCTGGGACATTCTTTCTTCCAGTGCCCTTTTTCGACAAAAGGCACATTCATCTTTGCTCAATCTGGACTTTGACTTGATCTCCCTCTGCTTCCTTTATTCTGACTCTTGGAACGGCCTCTAACAACAAGAGCTTCTGCTTCGACACTTGTGTTTTCTTGTTTGTCTTTCTTTCTCAATTCATAACTATACAAGGCAGCAATTACTTCACTGAGAGACACATCAACCTTCCCATGAAGTAGAGTAGTTTCAAGATACTCAAACTCATCAAGAAGTGATCCCATCAACATCAGAGCCAGATCTTCATCTTCAAAAGTCACGTCCATATTCATCAGATCAGTCACCAGCTGATTAAAGCTAGTAATGTGATCATTCATAGTGGTACTTGGTACATAGTTGAAGCGGAACAATCTCTTTTTCATGTAGAGTTTGTTCTGACCGCTTTTCTTCAAAAATTTCTCCTCCAATGCCTTCCATAATTTACTTGCAGAAGTTTCCTTAGAAAATGCATACTTCTGCTCTCTAGAAATACACGATCGAATAGTACCACATGCCATTCTATTGATCCTCTTCCATTCTTTCTCCTCAACATCATTCGGTTTCTCTCCTTCAATAGCAATGTCTAGACCCTGCTGAAATAGGGCATCTAGAACCTCGCTTTGCCACATGCCGAAATGATCGGTGCCATCAAAAATCTCCACTGCAAATCTAACATTTGTCACAGTATTTCTTGCCAAAATTGAAGATGAAGAAGCGTATGCCATTTCTGCTACAAATTCTATTTAATAGCTGCCAATGCGGAATGTCAATTATCCCAAGGAAATTTTTCTGATGTGGAAGATCAGCCTAAGCCGCAACCACAGAGCATACTAAAATAAACCAATAGCTCTGATACCAATTGTTGTGAAATTTGGGTTAATTTCCACCAATAACAATTCACCTTGAAAACCATTATCTAGGTGACTAGTGTGAAAACGATTGTACTAAAAATCACCCCATGGTAGATTCCCAGGAAAGAGGAGGGGTCACAATGGTCCCTATTAAAACTCACTTTCCTTAGACAGAACTACCAAGACAAGTAATTTTAATAGGACAATAATTAACAACAACTATACCCGACAATAGCTATTAAATAGACATAAAAGAGAACACCAAAATATTTCACTAATAGAGGAAATATTACAAAGAGAGAAAGAATACAAATAGCCTTTAAAATAGAAGAAGGCTTATATTTGTGGGATGATTAACTAAGGAGGAGGAGGGCTTTATTTATAACAAAAGAATTTCCCCTCCTCCTTATACACAACCAATGTGGGACTTTTGCCAAAAACCAACACTTGCTCCATAGGAAAGACCCTTAGTTCATAATTTCTCGATCACCAATGTCCTTGGAGATAGCCGACATACAACTCGAGCTCCTCGCAATACCACCCATTTTCGTACTCATCGACTTGGCCCTAATTCCCGAACTACTCTTCTTCACCATTTCTCTCATGGCCTCAGCTTGGTACAACACGGGGTGAGTCCGACCGAACTGTTTGAACCTCATGCAAGCACTCATATGGTCCTTCAAAGCCTCTTCCCTTTCGCCACCATTTTTGTCGGTCTCTTCTTTGATGGCTTCCGCGCAGAGTCCGCACACCAGTTTCCCGGAGAACTTGCCTTTAACTTGGTTAATGTACTCGGGAGTACAATCCTCCGACATGCCGCAGCACTCGCAGTCGGCGTCCTCGACTTCCGATATAGGCGGAAGCTGCTGCGTTGCATCAATGGCTTCTCTGCTTAGCTCCAACGATACGTCGGAGAACGTTCTTTGTAGGTTCTCCATTGAAAGACGTCGTCGAGGCTTGCTGACAGTAACGTTGTTGGTTTCCATATTCGGTGCCATGGATGAAATAATCTAACGGAGATTTAACTTATATATATTTATATTTAATTTTCTCTAGAAACTTTTAGGAAAATGTAGTTGAGATAGATTTTTTTTGGTATAACCATGGGTATCCGATCTATTGATCGACTAATTTAGATTGAGTACTGCAGAGGCAATGGCGACCCTCTCAATATAATTTGCTTCATTCACAATCGCCTGATTTCGAACTCTTAACCTTACTTAAAAGATCTAGTGTCTCATCCTACTAAAGCAATTGCGTGTTGATGAGATAGATTTTTTTATTAAGCAAAGTTTGCTTGTAATCAATATAAAGACTAGGATTAAAACTAAGCTGTGAAAGTTAAAGTAGCCTTAAATTATTGGAAATTATAGTGAATTTCTAATTTTTATTTATAATTTCCCTTTTAAGGTATTTCACGTAAATTTTAATATTTTTACTTTTGATTTTGTTTGTTTTACTCTTGAATCAGCCGGTTGGTATTGGGTGCATGGCTTCTAGCTCTATCAAACACTAATGTAAATAATAAAACCCATAATCTCACACAAACACACACACACATATATATATAGGGACAGACCACTTACTAACAAGTTTTATATTAATTCATTGTCATTAAATTTAAATAAATAAAATTTATAATTATAAATATATCTTTAAGCTCACAATAAAATAATATCTCTTTTTTGTTTGCGTCAATCCTAAATCTAAAACATCAAACCCTAAAATTCATACCCAACCCCTAAATTGATACCCTAAACCTCAAACTCAAAATCATAAACCCTAAACCTTATAGCTTAAATCTTAAACCTTAAGTCCTAAACTCTAATCCTAAAAGGAAAAAATATTGTTTTGTTGCGTGTTAAAGAAATATTTATTTATAGGTTATAAATAAAAATTGAATCTAAGCCATTTATTTATTTAACTCTAATAATTATAAATTGGTGTAAAACTTATTAGTTTTACGTAGTATAAGTGGATTCAAACGCATACATATATACATAATGTATAACTCTTTAGTTTACACAGATTTAGGACCGTAAGATAAGTGAAAATATATGGTTGAGATTGACTCATTGTTCTTTTTTCCAGTGAATATCTTCATATATCCTACTTTTAATCTCAACCATCTATTTCCACTCATCCAATGGACCTAAATCTGTAAAAAGTTAAAAGAATTTTATATTGTGTAACATGATCTTACCCTATATATATATATATATATATATATATATGCAGTAATCAGAAACAGTAATCACAGCTAAAGTGAACAAATAGGTTTACTTTCCTATAG
Organism: Hibiscus syriacus; assembly: GCF_006381635.1. NCBI lineage: Eukaryota > Viridiplantae > Streptophyta > Magnoliopsida > Malvales > Malvaceae > Hibiscus > Hibiscus syriacus. Next base: position 556,364 of record NW_024061783.1, read on the forward strand.
GAATATAATGACAAACTTGGGACGTGCTTTGATGGAAGTTGTCTGTTGGCTCAGGTTTTATGGTTATTCACGAGATTGTCTATTCCGACCATACAAATTCCAAGTTTGTTCAATTCTGAAACAACATAATAACACTTGCCCTAAACTAAAAAAAGAACCCTAATTTCACGAGAAATACTTCAAAGCTTGCATGTGACTACATAATATATATAGAGAAAATCGCCTCAGTGACCAAAAAAAAGTTATAATATACGATTTTAACCAACTTTTTTTGGATTTGCCAAAATGACCAACAAAATCGCAACGCGAAATAAAAATCGCAACGCGATCCCCAGAATCGCAAATCAGTTTCCAAAATCGCAACGCGATTCTTGAAAATCGCGATGCGATAGTACAAATTCGCATTGCGATTTTCAATAATCGCAACGCGAATATGAAAATCGCAACGCGAACACATAAATCGCAACGCGTATCCGTAAATCGCAACGTGTATCCGTAAAATCGCAACGCGTATGGGTAAATCGCAATGCGTATCCGTATATCGCAACGCGTATCCGTAAATCGCAACGATAATACAAAAATCGCAACGCGTATCCGTAAATCGCAACGTGTATCCGTAAATCGCAACGCGTATCCGTAAATCGCAATGCGTATCCGTAAATCGCAACGCGTATCCGTAAATCGCAACGATAATCCGTAAATCGCAACGCGTATCCGTAAATCGCAACGATAATCCGTAAATCGCAACGAGAATCTGTAAATCGCAACGATAATCCGTAAATCGCAACGAGAATCTGTAAATCACAACACTGAAATTTTGGGTATATAACACTGAATCATAAACTAAATCCCTAAATCGCAACTCATTCCATCTCCATCTATCACTCTCTCCGGCGACATCCGTTCCTATATCCAACGACATCCTTCCCAATCCGGCAACAGGTTTTAGTTTCGCAGCTCGTCTGTTTAGTAAATTAATTTACAACCATGAAATCATCTGATCATGTTTGGATAGATTTGTGTTTTGGAGGGTCATGGGATAATGTTCATGGTGTTTTACAATATATGCCTTTACCCATGAATCTTCAACTAAAATTGTCTTTACAAAAGTTAACTTATGAAACTCTAATGCTACGTGTTTCAAATAAATTGAATTTAGAGCCCCTAAGTGGATTAGGCTATCTTATCAGAGAAATGGTAAAGTTTATTTGTTAACCGACAATGAAGATGTTGAACGATTCATTGCTTACATTAGTGTTTCACAAGATGATGTTACATTGTATGTTGTTGAACTAGAAGTAGTATTGTTGGGTCAGTAGCGGGTAGTAATCAACTAAGTTTTTCTCAAAACCCACAACCTTTCTCTAATCCAAATCCCAATCACTTTCAGCACCAAATTCCGGTTTCGTATTGACCAGTTAGACGATGATGAGCCAACAGAAAAAATTGTAAGTACTAGTCAGTATTCGAAATTTGGTCTTGGTCAATATCCGGACTTTGATATTGGTCAATACACGGATTTTGATGATGTTTCAGAAGAAGAAACAGACCATGTGTGTAATGATTTTAATATTGGTCAATACCCGAATTTTGATGATGAAACACCCGTTGCCGAGGAAGATGTTGTTGATGATAATGAGGAGGAAGTTACGACTGTGAATGAACATGTTGAACATCCATTCTGTAATTCATATAATCCTGAAGAAGAAAAGAAGAAGAAAAAGTCCCCGAAGAAAAGAAAATGCCACGGGAGTATAACTGGAATATGCCAGAATTACTTCAGTTACCGGAAGAAGAGTTGGCAAAGAAAGCAGTTGATTGTTACACAAAAGTTATTCGTGTCAAGAAAGATGATTGTTTTGATACAAAGGAAGACTTGAAGATAGCTTTGTATACAAAATGTGTGGAAGATGGCTATCAACTAAAAGTTAACAAATCAAGCAAAGATCGTTTCGAAACAAGGTGTATGATTGACAAAAACTGTACGTGGCGTATGATTGCAAAGAGAATAAAAGATTGCAAAATGTTTCAAGTTAGGACTTTTATTGATAAACATACATGTTCAAGAACCCAAGTTTTTCCTCACCATAGACAGGCAAACAAAAGGTGTTGGGTGGTTTTCTGGCTGAGTTAATGTTTTTGAATGGCAGGGTATATCGGGGACATGAATTATGACTGACATGAATGCTCGGTTCAAGATTAGTATATCATATTCTCAAGCTTGGAGAGCCAAATGTTATGCCTTGGAATTGTTGAGGGGGTCGCCAGAAGCATCGTTTGCCCAACTGCCGGCTTATTGTCACAATTTAAAGCTGAAAAATCCTGGGTCGGTAACTCATATCAAAACAGATAGAGATGGACGCTTTGAGTTGCTGTTTATCGCCATTGGTGCTACGGTTAGTAAATCAATATAATTTTGTTGACTCATTTTTGTTAGTTACATGCATTTCACATTTAAATGATTATATTTCTTGTGTATATTATTTTGTAGATTCGTTCGTTTATTACTTGCATGCGCCCAGTTATTATAGTTGACGGAGCACATTTGAAAGGTCGATACCTTGGAGTAAACTTATTAGCAGTAGCCATGGATGCTAACAATGGGATATTGCCAATAGCTTACGGGGTTGGCAAATCTGAAACCTCTGATTCATGGACATGGTTTATGGGGCATCTTAGGGATTGCATAGGTCCTATTAGCAATCTGACAATCATCCGATAGGGCAAACTCAATTGACAACGCTGTTAGAAGGTGTTTCCCAGATGCTTTTCATGGACTTTGTGGTGTTCATTTGTATAGAAATCTAAAATCAAGGTCTGCTGGTATAAAAAAGCACAAATGGACATACTGGAAGGCTGTAAAAGCTTATCGGGAAGTGGATTTCAATAAGCATATAAATTGTTTAAGACGTGTTTTGCCTCAGTGTGCTCAAACACTAGAAGATGTCGGTTTGAAAGATGGTCAAGAGTACATCAACTTGGAGCAAGATATGGTTTCATGACGTCTAATAGTGCAGAATCAATCAACGCTCTAAGTCGTCATTCCCGGAAATTACCCATTACTATGTTAATGGAGTTTTTTCGAGCCTCTATTCAACAGTGGTACTACAAAAAGAAACCATGCAGGTATTATTTCTTTGAATTCGTAACTTATCATATTATATTTTACTAAGTATTGTTTATTTAAATTTACAGGAACATTGGAACATCGTGTTACACCATGGACTGAAAAAAGATAACGAAACGTGTTGTGAAGTCAACGTCATGGAGAGTTGAACCATGTTCAAACACTTTGTTTCAAGTACTGGATAATAACTTAAATGGGCTAGTCGATCTAAATGCAAAGACGTGTAGTTGTATGAAATGGCAAACATCTGGTTATCCGTGTGGCCATGTTATAAAAGTTGCTCTTCATTTAAACCAAGATGATTCAAGCGCATACGCTATGGATTGCTACACTACAGAAGTTTATCGACAGACTTATGCCGAGATTGTCTACCCTATTCCACATCCTTCTGAGTGGGACATACCAGATGACTTACAAACAGTTTTGCCACCAGCCATGGACAGAAGGCTACCTGGCCGACCAAAAGTCACGATCGTATACCGTCTAAGGGTGAAGAGAAGAAGAGATCGACATGTAGTCGGTGCAAGGAAAGTGGTCATACAAGGTTGACATGTGGATCACCAGTGCCATCAAAATCATCTTTTCCTCTACCAAAATATGGATCCTCATCAAAATCCAAAGCTCATATGGTGTCAAGCAAAAGGCACTCATCTTTAAAATCCCAATCACGATTGGCTTCACCTTTTGAGACTGTTAACTTAGGTGATTTTTAAATGCAAACGTTGTATTATGTGGATTTTATGTGTGAACTTTTAACATTTTCAGTTGAATTAATGACTCAGGCCAACCATTTGACTTAACCAACTCTTGTTATTCAGTTGTTATCACTATTAGGCATGCATTTGACTATCGCAACACGGAAAATACAATCGCAACGCGAAATGAAAATCCCAACATGAAATCGCAATGCGGAAATGAAAATCGCAACATGAAAATCGCAATGCGGAAATGAAAATCGCAACGAGAGAATCGCAATGCGAAATGAAAATCCCAACATGAAAATCGCAATGCAGAAATGAAAATCGCAACGAGAGAATCGCAACGCGAAATGAAAATCGCAATGCGAAATGAAAATCGCAACGAGAGAATCGCAATGCGAAATGAAAATCGCAATGCGAAATGAAAATCGCAATGCGAAATGGAAATCGCAATGCGAAATGAAAATCGCAATGCGAAATGAAAATCGCAACGAAAGAATCGCAATGCGAAATGAAAATCGCAATGCGAAATGAAAATCGCAACGAGATAATCGCAATGCGAAATTATAAACGCATTGCGATTCTCTCGTTGCGATTTTCATTTCGCATTGCGATTCTCTCGTTGCGATTTTCATTTCGCATTGCGATAGTCATTTTTGCCTTCAACATAATGCAGATTGAAATCAACAAAATCAACCATTACATTTCAATCAATTAAACAAGCACAAATAAGAATTATGTTCGCATCAATTACACAAATCAACTTTTACAAATCATCTTTTACAAATCATTAAACAATCAAAAAATAAGCAATAATTCTTATTTCCGATCATCTACTATTGAATCAACTTTTACAAATCAATTAAACAATCAAAAAACAATCAATTAAACTATTGAATCAACTTTTGCAGCTCGACATCATTTTCACGCAGTTCACTTCTGAGATTAACCTGCAGAAACCAAACATTTGTTCAGACAACACTTTCTACAAATTATTGAATTCTAGTTACTTAACCAAACATTTTCAAACCAAAAGTATATAAACTTACCAATTGTTTATGGACATTTTTATAACGCGGATGCAGGTAGGCAGCGTCTCGTATATATCGATTTAGCCATATAATGCCGAAACCACACGCCTACTGCAGCTTTATCTCTATCGGTGGGAGGTAGATACTTGATGCTTCCCGTCGTCAAACGCTCCAACGCCAAGCATACGAGAGGACCACAATCTCCTCTGGCTCCGCTCGTTTATTGTGGCGCGGTCTCGTCTCTAATAACTGTAATATTGAGCTTCTTTGGCTTCTTGTTTCCAGAACGAGTCCAATAATTGATCGCATCCAAGAATTTAGCCAAATGAGAGCTCCATCCCTTAATAACATCTCTTAAATCAGCCAATGATATGTAATTTATCATGCTGTCATACACTATTGTCTTAAGGGATGGGAGCTGAAGCTCGACGAGAATCCAATGTTTACGTTCCAAAACAGGGATAAACACCTGCAATCATAAGTAATAATTCATTCATTTGCGCACTTATTTCATAAAACCTTTAAACTCAATCTAAAATAAATACTAACCTTATCGACCTCCCACCATGCAGGATAAAGTTTAGCTTGTCCATTGCCCAAATCAAATGATTCATCTCGTGCATTCTTCAAGTGAACGGCGTGAAAAGACGTCGGCATTATTGTATATCGTATATTTTTTTTTCTTAAGTTTTCTTATTATTAGAAGACGTGTCACCCACGCATCGATATGCTGTTTTACAAAAAAAGACATATATTAGTGACTTACATAAATTTAAAAAAAAAATTAATCAAATTGAAATATAAGAAAAATATAAGACTTACCCCCCCATCGAAATAGCCATTGTCTTCGACCCCTAATAATACGCCCCACCAAGGCCGTTCAAGCAACAAAAAGATATCATCGGTGAGCTTGCATATGTCAGTGAAACACCCCTTGCTCCGCTCATGTAGATAAAAATCAACTGCAGTCTTAGCCCAAAGGGTGTTATCCAAATTGTGTCCGGTAGTTGTTCCCTTTCCTCTTCAGATACGGTATGGTACTGGCCGGTAACTCATACGAGAGCCAACTTGAATCCATCATGTCCGGCACGACAGAGGGTTTCTCAAGAAGCCTACATATGACGCCATGTGAATCGGGCTCTTGAATGGTGGGAGGGACCTCTTCAATGATGACAGTGGCCTCTTGAACGGTGGGAGGGGACTCTCGAGGAATGATATGGGGGCCTCTTCAACGATAGGAGTGGACTCTTGAGGGATGACAGGCGAGTCGGCTTCTTCTTGCGGTGTCTTCGCACTATTGGGGTGTACGGAGACTTAATAGCACGTGCACGCTGTTGATGCGTGAACTCCGTCGTGCAAGCATAACCCGACGTAAAGCATCCACTCTATCGGGCCGCTAAATAATTAAATACAAAAATCAGTAAATAAACAGACATGATATTTAAACAGTGAAAACAAAGACAAATATGTTTCAAACTTGCATTGTATTCACCCAAGTCATTATTCTATCATAGTTCACAAAATGCATCAGATAACAAAGAAAAATATGTTTCAAACTAATACCCTGAAGTTAGTATTTGTTTGTCTATTGGTTGAAGTAAATTTATCCATTCAAGTTTCAATTTGCAGAAGAAGAAATAGTTTACTTTCGCAACACGAAACTTAAAATCGCAACGCGAAACCAAAATCGCAACGCGAAATGAAAATCGCAACGACAGAATCGCAATGCGAAACCAAAATCGCAACGAAAGAATCGCAACGCGAAATGAAAATCGCAATGCGATTTTGGTTTCGCGTTGCGATCTGTCGTTGCGATTTTGGTTTCGCGTTGCGATTCTGTCGTTGCGATTTTCATTTCGCGTTGCGATTTTGGTTTCGCGTTGCGATTTTAAGTTTCGTGTTGCGAAAGTAAACTATTTCTTCTTCTGCAAATTGAAACTTGAATGGATAAATTTACTTTCAACCAAAAGACAAAACAAAGACAAATACTATTTCACAGTGTTAAAGAATACACAGTTTAGCAGAATTGGCAGCAACCGAACAAATTTACTTTCAACCAAAAGACAAAACAAAGACAAATATATTCACAGTGTTAAAGAATACACAGTTTAGCAGAATTGGCAGCAACCGAACAAATTTACTTTCAACCAAAAGACAAAACAAAGACAATATATTTCACAGTGTTAAAGAATACACAGTTTAGCAGAATTGGCAGCAACCGAACAAATTTACTTTCAACCAAAAGACAAAACAAAGACAAATACTATTTCACAGTGTTAAAGAATACACAGTTTAGCAGAATTGGCAGCAACCGAATAAATTTACTAAGCAATCTAAGTGAAATGGCTAATCTAAGTGAAATTACGAGTAAATTTATCATTAAGTTAAATATGGAAAATCTTAAACTTACCTCGTTGCGTAGAGTATGAACCTCATTCTGCAACGATACTATCATCTCACGTAGAGCGGCAACCTCACCACGTAAAGTTGACACCTCCACACGCCATGCACCATCGTTATCGCATAGAGTACCGATCTCCTCACGCAAGGCATTGACCTCATCACGTAACTCCCTTGACTCATCCCGTTGAGGTGGAGGTGGAGAACAGGGAGATAGGAGTCGTGGCATCTTTGCCGGTCGCCTATCATGAGGTGATGGTGGAGAAGAGGCTCGATGATGTGACGGGATAGGTGATGGCTCTCGTTCTAGAGGTGTATAGTCGTCACGATCGGGTGATGGCTCTAGGTGAGGTGATGGCTCTCGAATTGGAGGAAGTGGATGCTGCTCATCATCCGTGCCATCAAAAAAACTCTGACTAGCTTGCCACCAATCAGTGGCAAGCTCTTCCTCCGTGGGTGACAGTCTTTGTAATGGAATGTTGGCCTCCTAAAATATAAACTCAAACAAAGTTAAACGTCTACTATTAATAACTTGTTTATATATATATGAAAGTATTTGTGTTAACTTACATTATTTATTGTGGCATATGGTATTAAGTCTTCCCAATCCAACAGAGTTTTCCTCTTCCAGGAAATAGCCCTGGGAATATCATTTGACGTTTTTATTGCATATGTACGCATGCTGGGGAAAGCCTCGAATATCCAAATCTACAAACAATATAATAACAAAATTAGTAATTGTTAAATAATTAATTATAATTTTAGAAACATTATATAGAAATTCTTACCTTAAAGGCCCAAACAAAGCCTGACAAAGTGTATTTGGACCCATCGCCCCGCAAACTTTTGCGGTCATCAAAGGCAGACGACAACTTAGTCCAGGTAGCTTTCCATATATACGAACCCCACGGAAACAGATTCCATGCATTCAGGTCCTCTACCAATATTATTAGCTCCCGATGAATAGGTTGTCTGGCCTCTCTGCCTAAAAAGCCGGCATACACAAGTAGTAGAAGGCATACTCGGACAACATCGACGTCTTCCATCCGAGTGAAACCAGCTTTCTTATTAAATAATTTCTTCAGGTCGTCGACATGTAGGTTCGGCTTCTCCATTGACTCATCCGGAAAAACCCGGGATAACCATGATGGGCGGGCGATATGACGAGTGTACCGGCCTACATCATCGTGTCCGAATCGTAGACCAGTGATTAAGCAGAACTCCTTCCGCCTAAAGCAAGTATACGCTGGTGGAAAATGAAACCATATCTCTTCCTCACCACGTTGTATACTGTCGGGTAGATTTGATGTCATGGTCTGAAGCCACAAATGGGTCAAATTAGCATCTCCACCCGGATGCTGTACTCTCAGCCATGGCCCGAAGCAGGTTTCCTCAAACAATTGTCTTTGAGCAGGTGAAAGCTTCTTTGCAATTGTAGTGGCCAGGCTGACTTTATTTCTCAAGGTCAATTGAGCCGAAAAAAATTTCTACAAAAACAATAAACATACCAAGTTAGATATACCAAAAACTACACTGTGAAGATATACCAAAACAATAAACATAAAAGTAGTAGTTTATTCTTGAAACTAAAATTTGCAACACTGTTTTGTCTTTTGGTTGAAATGAAAATCGCAACGAGAGAATCGCAACGCGAGATGACAATCGCAACGAGAGAATCGCAACGCGAAATGAAAATCGCAACGAGAGAATCGCAACGCGAAATGAAAATCGCAACGCGAAATGAAAATCGCAATGCGATTTTGGTTTCGCGTTGCGATTCTCTCGTTGCGATTTTCATTTCGCGTTGCGATTCTCTCGTTGCGACAGTCATTCTCTCGTTGCGATTTTCATTTATCTCGTTGCGACTCTTCTGCAAATTGAAACTTGAATGGATTGCATTACTTCAACCAAAAGACAGAACAAAGACAAAGACAAATACTAACTTGAAAATCGCAACGAGAGAATAGCAACGCGAAATGAAAATCGCAACGAGAGAATCTTAACGCGAAATGAAATCTAAGTGAAATGCTTAATCTATTATTGAAATGACCAGTAAACTTATCATCAGTTTCAATATGAAAAACCTACAATAATGCAAACATTTCAAATAAAAATAATTAAAAAAACTAACCCTCGGAGGTTGATTTTCCATTTCTGAATATTGTGAGGGATTTCTGACCGTGAATGGTTGCGAGGGATTTCGCCGGAGATGGGGACGGAAATCTTCGGAGATGGGGACGGATTTCTTCGCCGTAGAGAGTGAGAGATGGAGATGGGACTGAGTTGTGATTTTAGGTTTTAGGTTATGAGTTGCGATTACGGGATTTTGTCTTAATATTCTTTTTGTAATTTGAAAATAAAATACGCGTAGCGATTATAATGGCGCTTTAAATATCGCGTTGCGATTTACGGATACGCGTTGCGATTTTATGTATTATCGTTGCGATTTACGGATACGCGTTGCGATATACGGATACGCATTGCGATTTACCCATACGCGTTGCGATTTTACGGATACACGTTGCGATTTACGGATACGCGTTGCGATTTATGTGTTCGCGTTGCGATTTTCATATTCGCGTTGCGATTATTGAAAAATCGCAATGCGAATTTGTACTATCGCATCGCGATTTTCAAGAATCGCGTTGCGATTTTGGAAACTGATTTGCGATTCTGGGGATCGCGTTGCGATTTTTATTTCGCGTTGCGATTTTGTTGGTCATTTTGGCAAATCCAAAAAAAGTTGGTTAAAATCGTATATTATAACTTTTTTTTGGTCACTGAGGCGATTTTCTCATATATATATATATATATATAATTAAGAAAGAAAGAAGTAGGGTTCTTTCATTCACAGGGATCCCAAGGAAGAAAAGTAGCTTTTGGCTTCTTCCTTTTCTTTTCTATTGGATTATTGAAAACTTTGTTAAATGCTTTTTCATACTTTATTTGGAACATTTATATGATTAAGTTAAATGAATTATGCTCGTCTTTTTCATTGATAGTTGACGTGACCTAACTGTTTCATACAATTTTATTTATATTTATAAATTTAATTCAATATAAAAAATATATTTTTTATTGACTAACGATTAATTAGTTCAGTGACATGAGATATTAAATTCTTGAAATAATATCGGAGTTTAAATTTTAGTATTTTGAATAGATCAAATCAAATTGAGAGAGTCATCCCATATATTAATTGATCGGTAAATTAAATATTGGTGATTAAAAAGATACAAGACTCTTACACAACTAACAAACAAAACAGCAAAAGGTTATTATTATTCATCAAACTCACATGTCAAGAAACCCTTTAACTTGATGATTCCAAAACTTTATTGCACAAACGGATTGGTTCGGAGTTGATATCGTTTAAATAATATCTCAGGTTTGAGTTATTGTGTATGTAGAAAATTTCCGCTATGAGACTCACCCACCAAAACCAGGTGTGCAACTCAGGTCGATCAAGATTAGTCATAAAACCTTAGAACTCGAAGGAAAAAAAACTTTATTGCAACCAACCAAATACTTGCTAACAAATTTGAAGCATCTCCTTCTCATTCACGTTACTAAATTAACCTATAAGGATAAATTATGATTTTACTCCATATACTATTTAAATTCTAAGATTTGATCCATGTATTCTAATTTAACATTCCTTAAAGCTCTTCTATTATCAATGTTTTCCACAGTCCAAATCACTACCATGTAGTCAGTCAATTGATGTGTGTTTTTAAGGGTAAATTATGTGTTTAATACCTAAAATATCAGTTTTGGTATATTTCAGTACCCAAAATTTCATTTTTTTAAATCATACATAACATTTACTTTTTGTTTCATTCTAGTATTTCGTTGAAAACTTAACGGTTTAGTAACTAAACTATTAGTTTTGATCCGTTTTAGTACATAAACTTTTCATTTTTTTTAAAACTTAACGTTAAGATTTTAACGGATACTAAAATGAAACAAAAACTAAAAGTTAAGTATAGTTTTGGAAAAAAAAAGTTTAAGTACTAAAACAGACCAAAACTAATCATTTAGGTTTTTTTAAACTAAAATCGTGAAGTTGAGTTTTCGAATTTTTCTTTTCTTGTTGTTGGTAGAATAAGAAGTAATATTAATAAAAGTCTGAAAAATAAAGTTTAAAGTATATTAGAAGTCACCAAACTTATGAACTATTATGAAAGAATCATTAAATTCATCAAAATGTTATAAAATAGCCGCTATAACGTTATAAGTATTGTAAATATTTGATAATTTTAAAGACTATTTTTATAACAATTTGATATATTTAATGAGTTTAGATAAATTTACTGACCATTTGTAACCATTCAATAAATTTAATGACTATTTTATAACTTTTGAAGGTTCAGTTACCAAAACGATCATTTGAACATAATTCAACAACCCTTTATGTACTTTATTCAAAAGTAAAATTATGTAAAATTAAAATACATAGACTAAATTCTCAAGTTGAAGATAATACATGGACGAAAGGCATGATTTAACCTAAGTATTAGGGGGGAATTAAAAGCAGGCTTTGTTTTGTTAAGTGGGTTGGACCATAGTATTGGTAATTTGTGTTTATGAACTAGCCCTAATGACATGTATTGAACTTATTTGGCCCATTTAAATATAATTATAAGAACGAACCAAGCGAATTCTATAGTAAAAAGTTTATTATTATTTCTTGAGGTCTCGAATTTGAGCATTAAGATTATCAATGGTGGGAGCATTTAATGTCAAATGATTTATCTTTAAACAAATACTACTAAATTTAAAATGATAGCAATAATCAAACAATCTTAGTATTTAAATGGATGATTGTTATTATTAGAGATTTCAAGTTCGAACATTAGTGATTGCATGATATTTAAGTGTTTAAAGTATTTATTACCTTTCTCTCTGTTTTTTTTTTCACTTTTTTTTATTAAGCTAATGTGATTACAGAGTAACATATGTTCTAAATACTTTCAATCATTTGAAAATGAATACTCAATCACCTATGTTGCAGTTGCTGCTGCTCGAACCCAAGATCCCAAGGAATAACAATCATTCATTTAATCACTGAAATAATTTGATTCGTGTCTTCTTTTCTCTTAAAATAATAAAATAAATGAAGCCCCTATCTGAAAATTACATGTTGGCATAACTTTATTTGGTTAGTAATGGACCTAAGCCATTGCTTATAGAATCCATATATTATCAAACAAAAATCATTGGATAATGTGAGGAAGTCAATTGCTACTTTTATTTGTTTTCAAAGCTTTCATTCTTAACCATTCAAATTTAATTTGGAATTTAATTGGCCAAAGCAAAATTCAAAGGAAAAGTTGTTCACTAGTTTCTGATTTTTATAGTAAAAAATCAAATAAAATATATTTAAATAGAAACTAAATAAAAATCAAATCGAACCAACAATTAGGAGTGAGTAAAATTCGAATAATTTTTTTTTTCAATTTTGAGTTATTCGAGTCAACTCGAATTAATAATTCGGTTTTCGAGTTAAAGTTGAGTTAAAATTTTGGAATTTCAAATTACTCGAAAAACTAAAAATTTGACTAAGTATTTTGGTAGTTTTACGATTTAGTATTTGATTATTATTTATTCAATTCCTTATTCATTTTAAGTCCATATTTACCAAATTTGAACCACTTGCTCCTAAACCATCGTAGAATACATATGTACTTTCAATTCCCTTTTCGATAACAAAATTTTTGTTTTTCAATTTAATTTCTAATTTTTCATAATTTTCTTATTCCTTCAAGTCATCCTTTATTTTAAGTTTTTTTTATCAAATTTGAATCACATGCACATATACCACAGTAGAATACCTATGTAACTTCAATTTTTTTTTAATTAAAATGTTCTCTCTTTTTATTTAGTCCATTAACTTTGCATTTTAATCAATTTGATCTTTTTAATATCAATTCTTTAACTCCTTCATATTCTCATCAATATTTTACCTCAGAATACTTTCTTTAAAATATGATATTATAAATATATTTCATAATTTTAGATTGCATTCGATATATTAAATAACATTATAATGTGAAAAAAATATTATTATATATATATATATATATATATTACATGGTTAGAGAAAGTCAATGAATTGGAACAATTCCTTGACACAGTATTATAAATAATTATAATAAAATTAGTATAGAAATTCGAATAGCTCGACTCAAATAAATTTCAAGTTAAGCTCGAGTTGTAAAATACGACTCGTCAACTCGAATAACTCAAAAAATTTTTACTCGACTTGATCGAATGCTAACCCCTACCAGCAATTACCATTTAAAACGATTTTTATTTTACACGAATCAAATTACCTCAATAAAAATAATTGTTAATATTAGAGGTTTTAGACTCGAACACTAATAACTATATCATAATTGATTAAACGTTTATTAATAAAATTATATTATAATCACCGTAACTCAATAAAAAAATAATTTTTATTTTGTTCGCTATTTCTTTTATTAATGAAGATAATTATTGAGGCTCTTTTTGTTACACTCCCGACACTGTCACTAAAAAGTTGGGGCAAAGGGGGAGAACAGAATGCTGTTGTCACCATAAGTGGATGGCAACTTGATTTTGGTCCATTCATGTATCGCTTCCTTTTGCCCTAAAAAAACAAAACAAACATAATAAGTGGAGATTAACACTTTAATAATTTTGTCTAAAGTGCTTCGAAGTTATATGCTGCTTTCGGGAACATTGTTGCATTTCCTCAGACATTTTTGTTCACATAATATTATTGTCGACCCTCTTTTTACTCAAAGAAATTTAATTAATTCAAGGATAAAGGTCTTCCGACTATAGGATAACGCTTTATTGAGTCCCTTGACAATTTAAAGTTATAAAATGATCCCTCGACTGTAGGGAGTTGCTTTGTAATTGAGTCTCTCGACTATTAAAAGTTACAAAATGCTCACTCGACTTTTCATTATGTTCCAAACTCGTCATTTTTCACTAAAAATTTAACGGTCGTCTGGACGTCAACATGTTGAATGAGATATGATAGTCATTTGAGATTATGAGATCATGTTTTATCATATCTTAGTCAACATGTTAACGTACGACTCGGATTGCCGTCAAAATTTTAATGAAAAAGGACAAGTTTGGAACATAATTAACAGTCGGGTGACCATTTTATAATTTTTAATAGTCGGAGGACTCGACAAAGCAACTTCCTATAATCGGAGATCATTTTGTAACTTTAAATAGTCAAGGGACTCAATAAAATATTATCCTATAGTCAGGGGACCGATTGTGTATTTATCATTAATTAAATCAGTTATTTTTCATTAATTGATTTAATCAAATTTAGAAATTTATTAAACAAATTTGAGTGCGATTGTGGTGTGTTTTCCTGACTTAATTAAGGAAATATATTAAAAATAAGAAAATAAAGATACAATAAATTTATTTAGGGAATTGAGTTAAAAGCAACAGTTTTATGTCTAAAGATACCATTTATTATTCAATTATTATTAAATACTTTTATAACGTACATTTCTTTTTTCTTATAATGAAATTTAGGGTAAACAATGCATTTAGTACATAAACTATCAGTTTTGTTCCATTTTAGTATCTAAACTTTCATTTTTTTTCAAAATCATACTCAAAGTTTAATTTTTGTTTCATTGTAGTACACCCATTCAAAATTTAATATTAAGTTATGAAATTTTTTTGAAAGTTTAGATACTAAAAAGGACCAAAACTGATAGTTTAGGTACTATATGCGCTAAGTTTTTAATGACGGGTACTAAAATGAAACAAAAACTAAACATTTGGTATGGTTTTGAAAAAATTAAAAGTTTAGGTACTAAAACGAACTAAAACTGATAGTTTTATATAATAAATGAATAGTTTACCCTAAAATTTAAGGAATGATATATTTTTTTAAAATAATTTCAAAAACTAAAAAATACTATTGTAGCAAAGATTATCACAACTCTATTTTTTAATTAAATATAAGGATAAATTATACATTTAATACCTAAACTATTAGCTTAGGTCTATTTTAGTATCTCAACTTTCAATTTTTCAAAATAATACCTAAGGTTTAGTTTTTGCTTTATTTTAGTATCCGTTCAAAATTTAACGTTAAGTTTTGAAAAAAATGAATGTTTAGGTACTAAAACGGACTAAAACTGATAGTTTATACTAAACGCATTAAGTTTTTAATGTCGATGTACTAAAATAAAATAAAATTTTGGTATGATTTAAAAAAATAAAAGTTTAGATACTAAATAAGTAGTATACCCTAAGGTGGCATTTGGATTGGGGAATGTGGGATTCCCCGGGAATGGAATCCACATTCCCCCGTTTGGTTTGGTCGGGAATGTCATTCCCGGTAATGTTTTATTACCAATAGTGGATTTTTTGGGGTATATTACTGGTAATGTCATTACCTCCATTCCCTTAGGTATTGTAACATTACCGGCATTTTGGACTAAAATGCCCTTAAATTATTTTTTTTTTCAAAAATATCATTCTTCTGTCATTGAATAATAAAAATTCTACGAAGGTTAAATTACAAATTTATCCTTAAATTATTTTAGATTTACAAAAAAAAAATAATTAAAATTTTATATGAAGTTCAGGGGTTAAAATAAAATTTTACCCTTTCATTAAACCTTTTTATATTTTTAATTTTGTAAAAAAAATTATAAATATATGAAATTAATTTTTTAAAGAAAATATATAATATTTTACAACTTGTAATATTATACAAATATATAATAAAGACAATTTGGTAAATATACATTCCAATAATCTTTTATTCCTTTAATCAAACACGGTAATCTTACATTCTTGCTAAACCAACCAAACACAAAATATAACATTCCCAGTAATCATATTCCATGATAGTCTTTTATTCTCACTGGTAATCTTACATTCCGTGAACCAAACACACCCTAAAGATAATCACAACTCAATCACCCCACAGTTGAACTATGATTACATATAACAAATATCAAATTCTTTGAAATAACAAACATAATTTTTTACCTCAAATGTGAACAATAACTCATCATAAACATAGTATGATAATCTTTGTATGAAAATATGTTACAATCAAGTATGGTTCACGCGCCAATATAGAATTCATGGGAATTATTATTATTTTTTACTAATCTCGGGTAAGTAAAATATAATATATGTTTAAAGATAATTATAACATTTTAACATTGAACACTCATATACTTGACGTCTATGATATTCGAACTCGAATCTTAAAATATAATAACAATTTCTTTACTACGGATGTAACTTGATTTGTGGGAATTAAATTAAACGTTAATTATACTTAATTAAAAATAAATGTCAAAGATTCCTTCAAATTGCTGACAAAATTTCTCCTCGAATTATTCGCGCTAACTATAAGCCATTCAAACTCGAATGGCTCGAAGCTTAGTTAGCAAGCTGTCTACGCGAATTATTGAATTCCGTGAGCCTGAACTTTTTTAGGGATAAACTACGTATATAGTACCTAATCTATAAATTTTGATTTCGTTTAGTACCTTAACTTTCAATTTCTTCAAATCATACCTAAAGTGTAATTTCTGTTTCATTTTAGTATGTTGTTTAAAAATTAAAGTTTTTTAGTACCTAAACTACCATTTTTGACCTGTTTTAGTACCCAAAATTTTATTTTATTTTCACAATTTAACGTTACATTTTGAACGGGCACTAAAATGAAAAATTTGAAGTTTAGGTATGGTTTTGAAAAAATTGAAAGTTTAGGTGCTAAAACGGACTAAAAGTAATAATGTAGGTGCTTAACGTGTAATTTTCCATGTTTTATTTCTATAACATTTACACTTTCCATATTCAAACAAAGAAGAGCACGCGCCACATCAGCACCGTTACAGTGCATAGAAAATCAAAAATGATATCCATAGCTCAATCGCACACGTCCACGTCACATACTGCAGTTAATTTCCGGTCTTTTTCCTTGTCTGAAAACCACACCCGCGTGCTATAAATATCTCAACTGAATTCCGAAATTATCGTCTTATTTACTTTCTGTCTTCTCCTTCATTTCATATACGTAATACTAATTTCCATAATATCAATTGTTAAAAATCTTTAATTTTATTTGTTTAATTTATTTATTGCCTTCTCTGCCATGTCAACGGCGGGGGAGATGGAGCAATTGACATCGGGAGCGAGCAATCGCATAATCCCGATCATAAGAACGCTAAGAACACCGCTCGTTTTCCTTCAATCAGCAATCTTGTACCTCCTCCTCCTCCTCTTCCCTCGTCGCCGCCATCGTCAGACGGCGGTTGAAGATGCGGTCGAGGCGCCTCAATTGCCGGATAAAACCGCGAGGCGGAGGTCTGTATGGAGGCGGGAAGAGGAGGACACCATGACAAGGAGAGCCTTAGCAGAGGGGTGGGACATGGGGTTCCAAAACGACAACGGAGAGATTAGGTGTCGTTGGAGCACGTCCCTGTTTCTTGGGGTTCGAAGAAACGCCTTGTTTTGCCGCTCCTGGCTCCCCGCCGTCGATGAATTGAAGTAAAACATTTAATTTTCTTCACTCGCAGTTTATTTTGAGTTTTAGAGATAGTTTTGTGTAATGACTAATGCGAATGATTCTTTGCTTTCTTTAGCAATGAAAATTCTTCTGGATTGATATGCAATAATAGTATATATAATACAAATACGTAATCTTGACTATAGCATGTTAGAGAGTTTGATGTGTTTTAAGTAACGTCTCTATCACTATTTAGAGAATCGAATTGGCTCGAATCCAAATATGATGAGATTTTAATATGACACCGAGAGTCTGTTGCGTTATAGTTTCTTGTACTAATTCTTCATTATATTTGCTTTTCTAGGAGAATTTTGATCATCATACATGGTCTGAATGAGCACAGGTAAAACATTAGTCGATTAATTGACCCTATTAACATCTGGTTTTCCTTTTAAGAATCTCATATTCTGTTTCATGGGGGGATGCTCATTTACAGTGGAAGATATGCTAAATTTGCAAAACAACTAACTTCTTGCCACTATGGTGTATATGCTATGGACTGGATAGGTACATAATTTGACACTAGTGTTGTTTATTCCATTTCTTTTCCTTTGATTTGTAGTAATGAAGTAAATTTCTATATAGGCCATGGTGGCAGTGATGGATTGCATGGATACGTTCCTTCACTTGATCATGTTGTTGCAGATACAGTAAGTTCTCCTTGGGGTTCTGGTTCTCCTTTTATTCTGCACTTGAGATCTATTCGCAATGGATAATAAACCTATATTGCTCAAAATTTTCATTTCTCTTAGAAATACATCAACAACCTTTGAAAAGTCTAATTATACCTGTGTACGATATATATTTGTATCTGACATTCACTTCTGAATCGGAGTAGTATGGTAAACTATGCTTCCTTTTTTTCAGGGGTTTTTCTTGGAAAAGATAAAAGCAGAGAACCCAGGTGTACCTTGCTTCCTTTTTGGTCACTCAACTGGTGGAGCTGTGGTTTTAAAGGTAGTGTATCTATATATTAGTTTTAAGTAACTAATTTATGTTTGGAAATGAGACTTGCTTGACACGTCCATTAGTCGTCGTCCTTAAGATACTTTGAACTGCTGAGTTAATAAGGTTCAAAATTGCAGGCAGCTTCATATCCACATATTGAAGAAATGGTGGAGGGAATTGTGCTGACATCTCCAGCTTTGCGTGTTAGGCCAGCACACCCAATCGTTAAGGTGAGTTGCTACTTCTTGTTATTTGTTTATAATTTAGGCCGGACTCATAGTCGAGATGTTTGAGTTTCTTTAGTTTTGTATAACCCTTTTCTATTGAATGATGTTACTGTATATAGTCATGGTATTTGGTAACATATGCAGGCTGTTGCTCCCCTATTTTCTCTGGTTGTTCCCAAGCTCCAGTTCAAAGGTGCAAACAAGAGGGGTATCCCGGTCTCGAGGGACCCCGCGGCACTATTGGCCAAGTACTCCGATCCCTTGGTCTACACCGGTCCTATAAGGGTCCGAACGGGGCACGAAATACTATGTATTTCGTCGCACTTGACGCGAAACTTCAAGTCTGTTACCGTCCCGTTCTTTGTTCTGCATGGAACCGCGGACAAAGTCACCGATCCACTCGCCTCCCAGGATTTATACAACGAGGCAGCCTCTAAGTTCAAAGACATAAGGCTCTACGATGGCTTCTTACATGACCTTCTGTTTGAGCCGGAATGTGAGGAGATAGGGCAGGACATAATCGACTGGATGGAGAAGAGATTAGATGCTGGAGATTAAAAGATTGATTTTAATCATCTTGCAGGATAGATTTAAGTTTTTTTATTTTTTTTTCAATTTTTTTGAAAGCACCTGTAGATGCTTTTATAAAGTTAAGGGTTTAATCTGTAACCATATGCTGATATTATATATATATATATATATATATATATATGGTGGTTTGTGTTTAAGATTTCTTCATTCTATATCAGTCACAGATTTAGAAATTTATAAGTGGGAGTTTAAAATTTTAATTTTCTTTTCTTAAATAATAGGATGCAAAAATTTTATTTTTTCCATTTTTTTAAATATATTATACTATATTTTTTTTAAATAATGGAATATACTTGACTCGTGGGGGTTTAGTGCATCCGCCCCTATTCTATACTTGTATTTGTGATGGTACTTGCTTCCCATTGATGAGGGAAGAAGAAATCATTGTTTGATTTGTTATTGCAAGTATCACTAGTTACGATAATTTAATTTGAATTCGATGGGTTTTAATCTGATCTAATTCGATGAGGTTTTAATTTTTAAAAATAAATTTGGGGTTGGACTATTGTTTTAAGGTGTGGGCTTGGGTCTGGTTGGGGTAAAAGGTTAAAAAATTTCGACCTGATGATACTCGAGGATAATAATGTAATTTTTATAAAAAAATATTATTTTTTATTAAAAAATCCGAACAGTGATAAGTTGTTCTGAGAAGATGAACAACATACTTCTAAACTAATCGTATTAAATAGTAATTGTAGGAGATTAAAGTATTACTACGTTAAACATTTAAATATATTTTCATCGATTTTGAGAAAAACCAATTTTTGGAGAAATAGGAGTGAAATGAGAATACTTTAATATTAATCTTGTCCACGGCATAATTATTTTTTATTTAGTTCAAATATGAATTATCATAATTTAAAATTCAATAATAAAAGTGATACAAACGCTAAGACTCAATGGTACCTAAACTATTTTATCTTTTATTTACTTCAAAGATGAATTATCATAATTTAATTGTATAATAAACATATTTAAATTTTAAAATAAAAATTCATGAGTATCATAAAATTTATAAATATTCGAACCACTAATATTATATAGGGTAAAATACACAAATGGTCCCCCGACTTTAGGGTACTACTTTATTAAATCACTTGACTATTAAAAGTTACAAAATGGTCATTCAACTATAGAATGTTATTTTGTAAGTCATTCGACTATTAAAAGTTGCAAAATGATCACCCGACTATCTAGTATGTTCTAAACTCATCCATTTTTATTAAAAATTGGCAGTTATCTAAGTTAGACATTAACATGATGACCGGGATACAATAATCGTTTGAGATTCTGAGATCATATTTTATCATATCACCGTTAGCAGGTTAATGTTTAGCTCAGAAGACCATCAATTTTTTAACGAAAAAGACTAGTTTGAAACATAATGAATAGTCGGGTGACCATTTTGTAACTTTTAATAATAGAGGAACTCAACAAAGCAACACTCTATAGTCAGAGGACCATTTTGTAACTTTTAATAGTTGAGGGACTTAATAAAATAGTACCCTATAGTTGATGACCATTTGTGTACTTTACCCTATTATATAATTATAGTATGAATTTTGACAAAATTTTAAATTTATGTACATATTATATTATAATTATGGTTATATTACCATGGACCACATGGCGTGAAAGTTTGAATTATATCCTCTGTTTTGAAAACTGGACCGGACCGGTCGGTTCAACCGGTTCAATCGAGAACTGTTGCTTAATCCGATTCAATTTAAATCGGTTGAACCGCTATTAGTGAACCGGCCAGAACCGCTGAACCGTTCGAACCGAACCGACTGAAAACTAGAAAAAACTGAGAAAAACCGGGATTTTTGTTTTTTTTTTTTAAAAATTAAACCAAACAACGTCGTTTGTTAAACGAGCCAAGTCGAACTCGAGTATTGCTGAGTTCGACTCGAACTTGAAAACTTTAAAAGTAAGCTCAACTCAACTCAAACTCACAAGCTAAAAATTATCAAGTTCAACTCAAACTCAAAATATAATATTGAAACTTGAACTCAAAAAGGCTTGAACTCAAAAAAAAAATTAGAAGCTCGATTGAAGCCTAAAATTCGAGCTTGATTGAAGTGAAAGAATAGTTCACTCAATGCTCACCAAAAGGCTCTATGATTTTGAATGCCAAATTATCTCTATTATTTATAGAAGTTAGTTGTGATGCGCTTCTATGTTTCTTAGCAATGTGAGATTGTTTTGTTCTCATATTTTTACTCTTTAGACTTTTGGGATGCTCTTCTATGTTTCTTACCCATGTGGGATTGTTTTTTTAAAAAAAATAAACCAAACAATATCATTTTGTTATGATTTTTTTAATCCCAAATTTATTTTTTAATTATAATTATATAATTATATTTATTATTTAATATGTTTTACCTTAAATATTATGTTGTAGTTAATTTGAATCATTTTGTTTCATATTTATTTTATGGTTTTTAACTTATATATGTTATGACTTGCTTTGAATATGACTTGTGATATAAAAAATTATTTTTTATTAAATATTTTTGGTATTTTTATTTAATTTTTTAAATAATTATGACGTCGGCCGGTTCTTCCGACCGGTCGGACCGATTCGACCGGTTGAACCGGTTCGACCGGTAGCATGACCGGTTCGCTAACCGATCCGGTTCTGAAAACCATGATTATATCCCAAACTTCTCTTTTCTAAGAATTTTGTTTTATTTAATTTTAAAGCTAAAAAATAATTAAAAAAAGGGTAAAGTATAGTAATGGTCACTGAACATTTCTGAAACTTGCATTTAGGTCCCCCAACATTTAAAACTTGCAATACAGTCCCCCAACATTTATTCCATTTGCAATATGGTCCCCCAACTTAAACCACAGTTAGAAAATTAGGATAAATTATATAAACGGTCATTGAACTTTTCAGTCACTTGAATTTCGGTCCCCCAACTTTTAAAACTTGCAAAACAGTCATCAATTTCATTCTAAACCCCAATTTCCAAAGTAATTCAATTTTATTCTAAACCCTAAATTCTAAAATACTTCAATTAAATTCTAAAATACTTCAATTTAAGGTAATATAGGCTTGAAGAAAGAGTTCAAGGCACAGACACAACGAATAAAAATATATTTATATAAATGTATATTTATATTTAGATGTATAAATAAAAATATATTCATATATTAATGTATGAATCATTTATATTTTTGAATATTTTATTTTTAATAAGAAATTAAAATTATTAATTATATTAGAAATACTCAACTTAAGATTATATATATAATCATGAATTATAAATATGAAAAATATAATTATTAAATTTAGTTTAAAAATATATAAATCTTAAATTTATTCTTTTAAAATATTGTATCAACTAATATTTAAAAAATATTAAATCTATCAAACAATTTATCAAATATAATATTTTTTTATTGTAAAAATATAATATTTTCCCATCATTTATTGCTTTCAAATTTTTTGCCGAAGTTCAAATCTCATTATTTCCATTTTACATTATATTTTTTTTTGGCATTGGTCATACTATTAGTATATGTATTATTGTATATCTCTTAACACAAACGATGGTGTTAGCTTAATGGCTCCACCCTATATCTTTCATTTGCGTGACTCAGGTTTGAGTTTGCCCAAGACCCAAATTTTACTTCTTTGTAACTTAATTTTCTTCTAATTAGGAGGTGACATGTGTCACCAATAACACATATCATGATCATGTGTTAACACATGTCAGATCCTGATTAAATGATTAATTTATTAAATTTTATTTAATTTAGGACCAAATTGATAGCATATATAAATAATTAGGTGGTAACACGTGTCACCAATGACACGTGTCATGATCATGTGCTAACACATGTAAGATCCTAATTAAATGATTAATTTATTAAATTTTATTTAATTTAGGACCAAATTGATTATATAAATAATAAAGACTGAATGTATAATAATGTCAATTCCTTTTAACTGCCACATCATCATTTTTATCAATTAGTAATGACTAGTGGCTTAGTTGAAACAGTTAAATAATTATGTGGTATGATTGATAAATTTAAAAGATCGATGACAAAAGTAAAAAGGGCTAGATAGTTAAGTTGTCAACCGAGTAGTTTACACTTTTATTTATACGTCAAAATAACATTTTATAAATTTAAAATTTGAATTATTTTCAACCTCTTTTATATCCTAACTACTTTTTTTAATTAAAAAATTTCTTCAACAGATAAGAATTATACTATTATATTTATATAAAAAATACGTATCACATGAAATAAGATGAAATTAAATAATAATAACTTTGACATAATTGAATTTAATTTAAGTATTTTGGAATTTAGGGTTTAGAATAAAATTGAATTACTTTGGAAATTGGGGTTTAGAATGAAATTGATGATTGTTTTGCAAGTTTTAAAAGTTGGGGGACCTAAATTCAAGTGACTGAAAAGTTTAATGACCATTTATATAATTTATCCTAATTTTCTAACTGTGGTTTAAGTTGGGGGACCATATTGCAAACGGAATAAATGTTGGGGGACTGTATTGCAAGTTTTAAATGTTGGGGGACCTAAATGCAAGCTTCTGAAATGTTCAGTGACCATTACTATACTTTACCCTTTAAAAAAAGCCTAATTAACGGGAATTAAGTGCCGTTGCCCAAACTAAAATCGAACCTAAATAATTGGACCACAAACTTGACTTGGCCATGGACAAGTGGCCGTTGCATGTGAGAGACCTAGGCCTACCATTTAACTTGAGAAATTTGCTCCATTATATTTGCAATCAGTTAATATGGACCGTCCAATAGTTGGGTGAAAAATAAATCACTTTACTAACAACCAGATATTAAAAAATATAGGATAAAGTACATAAATGACCCTCGATTATGGGATATTATTTTGTTAAGTCCATCGACAATTAAAAATTACAAAATGATCATTCGACTATAGAGTGTTGCTTTGTTGAGTCCCTTGACTATTAAAAGTTACAAAATGGTCACCCAACTATTTATTATGTTCTAAACTTTTCCTTTTTCGTTAAAATTGATGGTAATCGACAGAACCAAACCTAATATTTAAAAAAGACAATCTTATAAAATTAAGTAAATCGAAATTCTAATAAGAGAAAATATGATCTCATAATCTCAAACAAGTATCATATCTCAGTCATCATACAACCGTCCAGCTTAGACAACCACCAATCTTTTAACGAAAAAAGATGACTTTAGAACATAATGAATCGTCAGAGGATCATTTTGTAACTTTTAATACTTCAGGGACTTAATAAAGCAACATTCTATATTCGAATGATCATTTTGTAACTTTCAATAGTTGATGGACTTAATAAATAGTCCCTATAGTCAAGGGACCATTTTGTGTACTTTACCCAAAAAATATAAACATTATTTTTATAATTACACCCACAATTACGACGATTATAGGATTCAGATCTAATAAATTATGATCGAACTTTCTTTTATTAGAATTCTGATCTGACTTAATTTTATAAGGTTGTCTTTTTTTTAAATATTAGGTTTTTTCAATCGAACCGAGTTTAGGGTGAATGATCCCTGATCTGACCTCAGAAAATAGTATAACTACTTTTATATTTAAGGATTATTACAATAATACGTTGTTCTCTATATTATTCAATTAAGTCTATGTTTTACCTAATAAAATTTACATATGAGTTTTTTTAAAACCTTGCAAAATAAATCAAGACCCCATTGATTTAAACCTTAAATCATAACCCTAAATTTAAAATGATTTTAGAAATTATAAATTTATGCAAGAAAAATACTATTTACTACAAAGTAATATCCTCACCAAAATAATGCAGCCATTATCAAGACCCACCCTAACTTAATGATGATGATAGAGAATCAACCCCAATTTTACATGGATAAAGCAAGTACAACAAGCATGCTTGTATATAATTCTATGCTATAATTATTTTTTTATTAACCTGATGTAAGTACAAGGCGATATCTGTTTAAAGATAACTCTAAACTATTTAACATTGAACACTCACACCCCTAGCGTTTTTGGTGCTCGAACCTGAAACCTCAAAGAATAACAACAATTCCTTTACTATAGAGGTCACTTGATCGGTTCGTAAACCATCCATTTTCTTCATTTTTGACTTCTTTTTTCTTTTCATCTCCCACTTGGAAGGGAGTATTATTTGCTAATCCTCATCACTAAATAACTCACTTAAATTAGGCCATAGGATTCTAGCTTGTGTAATCATTATGAAACCCAATAATTAATAAAATAAATAAAAGATAAAGAAATTCTTTGAAATATATGTATTTTTAAATTGCACCCCATTGTGTAATGTAATGGATAAAGTGGGTTTACACCTTACTTTAACAATGATTTTAATACTTAACGAATCGCCCATATATTTCCTTTTTTCTTTCTTCCAACACTTTCCCACTATATCAGTCGGTCCATGGAATTAGCTTTCAATCTTTGCTCCCCCCCCCCCTCTCGAACTTATCTTAAAACGAACACCTAATTTTCAAAATATTAGCATTAAACAGATGACATTTAACACTTAAATTGTAATATTTATTATTCGAATCAGAAGACCGATCGAACATATAATGTTATATTCGAATAACGGAATCGTAACTGGATTGATCAGGAGGTCAAAATATACATTTACCATGCATTTTAGACTCATAACTAGGTGTTTAGGGACTATTTTGATCAAATCAAATGACATATAGGTTAGGGAAAGAATACAAGCAAAGTGCATGCACCAAAGAAGTTTTGGCAAAATTGTTATTGGATTATGTAGTTCAAGATGTGTAATTTACGTTATAACATTAACGTGATTAAAGTTAGGGTAAATCATGCATTTAGTATCGGAACTATCAGTTTTGGTCTATTTTATTACATAAACTTTCAATTTTTTCAAAACCATACACAATGTTTAGTTTTGTTTCATTTTAGTATCCCGCTGTTAAAAAGTTAAGGCGTTTATTACCTAAACTATCAATTTTGGTCCTTTTAGTACCCAAACTTTCAATTTTTTGTTCAAAATTTAACGTTAAATTTTAAACAAAGGCACTAAAATGAAACAAAAACTAAACTTTATGTATTATTTTTAAAAAATTAAAAGTTTAGATACTAAATGTGTAATTTACCCTTAAACTTAACTATAAATGAATGGGAAAGAATTCTCAAATAACCATTTGATGGTAAAATTTTAAGATATTAATTATAAATTTATCTTTGTGGTTTGAGTTGGAGTTTAGATTTGTAATATAATTTCTAATTATTGAATTTTAAATATGAAAAAAATATTAAACTCATTTTTATTTTAAATCTTGCATTAATTATAATTTTAAATATATATATCGCTAGAGGTTTTGGTGGTTAAGGGATATTGTTATCCCTAGAAGTATTGGGATCAAACACGATATCGACAACGATATTTGAGTGTTTATCCTCAAATGATTGAAATTCTTTCAAACAGATAATACTTTGTAATCATTATATATATATATTCAATTATAAATAAACTATTAGATTTAGCTTGGTTATTTAGGTAGTCTTATACTCTCCCACAAGTCTAAGTTTGAGTCCTTATTTGGTATTCTTTTTACCATCAATGATAATATAAATATATAATATTATAATATTATAATTCATATATTGAATTGATAGAATATATAAGTGATGAGTATATATATATATATATGGTACAAAAAAGTTTATGTCAGGGTTAACTCTCCTAGTTTAGGGTTAGGACATACTTAAGATCCAATTGAGATTTATATAGAAATTTACAGATTGCTCATTAAGAGTAACAATAATAGAATTCGAATTTGATCTTACGAATTTTAATTTTTGAATTCCAACCATTTGTACCAATACTCGTTAGTGACAAAATTATATATATATAATATCTGAATTATATCATAATTCAGATATTAAATTAATAGAATATATAAATAGTGAATACACGACAACCGTAGCATCAATCTCTTCGTCAATATTACCGAGAAGATACTAACAAATATCATAAATCTTAGCGTAAATTTCCATGTAAGCAATATGATTACAGGTAAGATTCTTATCATCATTCCCCTCTCATTGGCACCCATGATGGTGAAATGATAAGTAAAAAACAGTATACACCCAGTTGGTCAATTCTATCAAAATCAAACCCCCTTTCAGTAGTGGAAGAAAAAGAAAAAAACTTTTAAATAAAATATTCCAAGCTCTCAAGGTTGAAGACAAAGGAACATAATCATACACAGGAAAACCAATACAAAAGCAAAGGCAGAGTAATCATAACACACAGCACCGAAACAAACAACACTCATCAACTTTTCTTCAATAAATATTAACCCTAATCTATGATCTCTTCTCCAACAACAAAGAGAAGAAGAAGAAAAAAGAAAAACCCTAATTTTGCCTCTAGATATGGAGCCAAGCCCACCCTTTATAACCAAGAAGCTATCCAACATGATACGTAAAGGCTTCTCAAAGGGCAAGCTCGTGCTCGACGACCTTCATTTCTTAATGCAACGCGGGAAGGTCGTGGGGAAAGAAGCCTTAAACGAGGCCTCGTTGAGTTGCCGGTCGAGAAACGTGCACCTTTCGTTCGTGTCACCGATGGAGTACGAGTTCAGCTGCCGGACTAGTCCGTCGCATCAACCCTACGCCCCCCCTGCATCGTCAGAAGCGAAAATCGGGGCGTTACCGATACTACGCCGCGCGGCCTCGGACACGGGATGGTGTCGGCTTCGTAGGGTGTAGGGACGCGGGCGATTACGAGTCGCCGTTGCCGAAGGCGTTAGCAATGCCGAAGGGAAGGAGAGGCAAGAAGATTAGTAGGGAGTCGCCATTGGTGGTGTTAAAGGATCGTCAAGATGATGGTGAGTACCGTGTAGACGAAGCGGCTGAGGAGTTTATTCAAAGCTTTTATACGCAATTAAGGTTGCAAAAATGGTTGGATGTCATGGATGCAGCAGATTACTATGGCTGACCTTTGATCTTTAGGGGGAAGAAGAAGCAACAAATATGTAATATATATATAACATTTCAGTAGGGTTTTTTAAGGTCAAATTGTACAAAAAAGGACACTCTCTTTTGTATTTTTTCCAATTTAGTGTCTCCACTATAATTTGATCTTTTGAAATGTGTTTTTTTCAGGTCTGAAATCAATTTTCTTGTTGTTAATTTTGTCAGATAGTTTAGTATGATATGTTTAAAACATATCAAATGTTGATGTGCTTCACAATCAAGCGTATATCACACAAGTCGGATATTACCATTAGTCAAGATGGATCGAGAGATATGGGTGATGATAGTTGCCTTCTAAAAATTTAAAACTATTATATATTTTAAATTATTTTATGTATTTTCTATTGAAAATATGTTTTCGTCTCCTAACGTAAAATCTTACGTCCATCCCTATTCACAATCGTCTTCAAGGAACGATTGATATATTACAAACTTTTCAGTTGAAAGATAAAAACTTGACTCGAGTAATACTCGATGTTGATGTCTTGGACATCAATACACCTTGGCATTTTTACACGCATCTAAACAAAAATTATACGAATTTTATCTTTTCTAAATCATGCTATCATATGTTTCAAATTAAATTATTTGATGGAACTAAATAAATTAACCACATGGCTAAAAAATGTTTATATTATAATAAAGAGGCTAAATTCGAAAAAAATACACACTATAAGAACCATATATGAAATTTGACCACTTTTAACCACAACTGTTCTCTCGTTCTTTGGTTTTTTTTTTTTTGTTTTCCCTCTAGGTTATTAGGCTTCGTCTTAATTAAACCCGGTTCCTAGTCTTCGCCTTACTTAATTCGGACTGATCCGTGTAGCACACCTAACTTTGGTAGGTGAATATTCCAGTAGAGATTTTTTTTTCTTACACAAAGACTCGAACTCAAGATTCTTGCTTAAATGATATCATGCTGCTAACCGCTTAAACAATATCATGCTGCTTATCACTTAAACCAACCCAGTTGGCTTTTTAAAATAAGAAGTGCAACACAAGGACTTTTCAAGAAGTCACCTATGTTAGTGCTACTTTCGCCAAACATACTTAACTACGGAATTCTTAAAGGATCCGGTGCATTAGTACTGATATAATCGTGCCCAAAAGATTTGAATTTTATATTTTTTTTTATAAAAAAAAACTCGGATTTGATAATGGCTTTTGAAGAGAGAGGACATATGCCTTCTTTTTCGATGTATTATGCACAGATATTAGGCTGGGTGATGAATATGGAAACAAGTGATGCTGTCAAGTGAAGAATATATTCTCAGTTTGATTTTAATATTTAAATGATAATCCTTATTATATGGACGTTGTATTTAAAAATCATGCAAATATTCTCACCCCATTATGTACCATTATAATAATATGTCAAACTTTAGCCTTCGTTTAAATTAATCAATCGACTTATAAAACAATTCCTCAATCACACTTTTTTTTAAGTAAACTACGTATTTAATATCTAAACTATCGATTTTGAATCGTTTTAGTACCTAAACTTTTAATTTTTTCAAAATTATACATAACATTTAGTTTTCATTTCATTTTACTATCCCGCTATTAAAAACTTAATACATTTAGTACTTAAACAATCAATTTTAGTCCGTTTTAGTATCTAAACTTTCAGTTTTTTCAAAACTTAATGTTAAATTTTGATTGAAGTTACTAAAATGAAACAAAACTAATAATTTATGTATGGTTTTGAAAAAAATTAAAAGTTTAGATACTAGATTTGCCAGCACGATAAGCGGATGAACTGCAAAGACAACATGCATCATCTAAGTAGGGATGGCAGTATGACTTGAACCCGACGGGGAAACCCGAAACCCCGGTCAAGTTCGGGTCGGGTCGGGTCGGGTTGAATGATATCGGGTCGAGTATCAGGGATTTTTTTCGAGGATTTTTTTGGGTCGGGTTCGGGTTCGGGGCAAGGTATCCCCGCCCCGATTATATATATATATATATATAAATAATATTTTATATTAATTATATATAAAATATTTTTGGGTTCGGGTATAATATTTCGGGTCGGGTTCGGGGACGGGGCAAAAAAAATCCCCGACGGGGCGCCCGATAAAAAACCCGTCGGGGATCGGATCGGGGATTCATTTCGGGTTGGGGGACGGGGCGAGCAAAACCCGCCCCGAACCCGACACGTTGCCATTCCTACATCTATGTCCAAGATAATTCATTTGATTGATCTAAAAGGGGAAAAAAGGAGGATCAGGGAATATACATGAAATGCAACTAACCTGAAATTTCTAGCAATTTTTCGACAAAACTCCTTAGTATGCAGTACATCTCTTGGTTCCATTAACAATTTCTCCATCTTCTTGATCTGTACATAAATACATAATTTTAATACGTGTGCACGAAGCATCATACAATGAATCAGAACTATGACATACTAAATCCAGAATCAAGAAAACAGCTCTAACTTCATATGTTCATGAATTACAAATAGACATCAACATGCATGCAAAAGCTAATCAGAAGCATAAATATGGACAATACATATACTTGTATAGGAAGCTTTCTTTTTGCTTACATTGGGAAATATCCATATACATCCACATACATAAATATCCATATACATACATGGCACCATTTGTTCCAGACCTCACAATTTGAAGCTCGATTTCTTAACTATCTCATTCATAAACAAAACTACCATTGCTAGCAGACATCCTAATGAAAATGAACAAAACAGCAGCAGCTGAAAAAAGAAGTACACATTTGTAAACAAATGGAGAAACTGATAGCTACTCAGATGAAGAAACGCCATTTAAAAACAGAGAAGAAAGAAATTTTCACCTCGGCTTTGGTAAATCCAGACAAGACCGCTCTCTGCCTCTGTCTCGGGCGTGGACGATCCATCAAACACCACGAAATAGCGTGTGCTTTCCCTCTCTTTTCAAACAGAAGCTGTTAAGTTTGAACTCTTCCTACTATAAATTGGTGGATGCAACTGGGGAATGATTGAAGGATTAAGGAAGCTTGTGTATAAGATGGAGAACCCTAACGTCTTGAAGTTTCAATGGCAATTTAAGCGCTTTTAAGTTTTGGATTCGATTAATAGAGCTAATTGCAATATATAACTTTAAACTATGACATTTATTCTAATTAGTCCTTAAACATGTGAGTTAGGGCTATAAATGAGTTGAGTCAAAAAAGTTTAAAGTTGAGCTCAATTCAACCTGAAGGCTAGTGAGCTTAAATTTGTTAAATTCGACTTGAGCTCGAAATCAAAAATTGAAGCTCTACTCGTGCTCAAAAAAACTTAAACTTGAAACATTATCATTCTTAGATTGATTTAAGCTCAAACTCAAACTTGTACCTAAACTTTAATTACATGAAAATCTTATATCATATTTTTAAAAATATATATTAATATTATTACTAATCTAATTTTTTTAAAAATTTAATATATTGTTTTTTAAGTTAATTGCGAGATTTTTGTTTTGAGTATCAAGTAGTTTACTTCAATTCGTTAAAATTTTAGTCGAATTCATTTAATTTGAGTGTTGACCTAAATGTAACCAAGTCAAACTCAAGTAGTTCGTGATCTATCCCGTCTTATTTACAACTCTAGTTATGATTCCCGTTCTAAATTTATCTTAAACTTTTTATTTTATATAATAAAATTATTAGGGTAAATTACACATTTAATATCGAAACTTTCAATTTTGACCCTTTTTAGTACTTAAACTTTTATTTTTTTTCAAAATAATACCTAAAGTTTAATTTTTGTTTCATTTTAGTGCCCATGTTCAAAATTTAATGTTAGGTTTTGAAAAATATTGAAAATTTAGGTAATAAAACGGACCAAAATTATTAGTTTATGTACTAAACGCATTAAGTTTTTTAATGATGGTATTAATATGAAACAAAAACTAAACGTTATGTATGTTTTTGAAAAAATTAAAAGTTTAGGTACTAAAACGGAATAAAACTAATAATTTAGGTACTAATTTTGTATTTTACCCAAATAATTATCATAAAATCCATTTAATTATTGAAATTAAACACAAGGCCGCGAAAGAAACAGTATGAACGCAACGCGCCAATCTCTTCACACGCTCCCAAATCGCGCGGTCTTAGTTTCTCCCTCGTTTTTGCTGGATGAATCTTTCTCCCAAACACAAGTTAAATTGGAAAAAAGAACGAAAACAGTTTTCTCCCAATTTCTCATCCTTTCGATTTCATCTCATCGGCTCTATCTGGCTTTCATCTTCAGTGTATGTACTCTGTCCTGCGCCCTCCATAGTTAGATCCATGATTCTTTTATGTTCATATGTTTACTTTGTTGTTTGGCTTTTCTGCTAAAGCAGGTCTTGTGGCGGACTTGGAAGTACATACTTGAAAAGGCCTGAATTCATCCGTAATAACCGTGCTTCAAATGGAGGCAATGTGTCGCTCTCCCAGCCGGCAGCTGCAGTTCCCGAGATTTCTTCCAGCTTGGTCAGGTAATCTCTTTTTATATAGTTATTTCCTTGTCTTATTTCTGATGGAGTTAATGAAATGAAACTTTATGATTTAGTATTTTATTTTATCTTCATTGTAATGGTAAATATAAGCTTGTTCTGAATTGTTGAAAAGCCAGAATGTGATTGCTAATCTAGATTAAAGCCGAATTCATTGCAGTAGAGAATGAATTTGAAGGAAGTGCTCCGCTTAGAGTATCTTGGACTTTATATTCACACATAGGCGTGAAATGCTTTAGGAACAACATTTATTCTCTCCTTTTGAGTCCAGTACATTTTTCTGTACAATATCCAACTTTGCATTTGAAATTTTTATTGATATTAAAACTGCTGCTGTGAGCCTGTGATATAAGAAATTGTGTGATTACCAATCTGAGGCTAGATAGCTTAGGAGAGATTCAACACCCGGATAACTGTCTTGTGTTTTTATCCTTATTTCAGGAAGTTGTAGTGAAATGCCAAGACATGAACTGGGGCTCATTTTAAACCCTCATGACAGATGTATTTGTTTATCATTTGCATCCTACCCAGGTTCTTTTCACTATATGCAGCTTGTTTGTGCATGATATAGACATATACATGCTATTTTTTTACCCCTGTTTTCTCTTGTGATTAGGCATGTTTAGGGACTTCAGGTGTTTATTTTTGTATTAATACTTCATCTAGAAATGTGTTACAATTTAAAGATTAATCATGTTAAGCCAAATGCTGGCTTACAAATAATTTTAACCATAAAACTTCATGTTTTTGTGGGGACAAAATGTATATCTATGGATGTTATTTACTGTTCAAATCATGGCAATTTAGTAGTAGAAGCCTTCTTGATGCAATTGAGGTCTAGTGTGTCCGGGCTATCTTATTTCAGCTGTTTGGTCAACCTTAGAAGTCAAACATTTCATCAAATGATTCCTGGAAATTTTTATGAAGCTGTCTACTTTAGTCTAGGCAGTCTAACAAACTTAGAATCTAGTTATACCCATGTGGCTGTTCACAGTTGATTGGTGCCAGTGTTTTGATTAGATTCCATGTTTGACAGTAGTGATAGATGTGGTTCTTTTCAGGAATAATTCGTAGCACATGGTGATTTTTTTGCTTGATGTCTATGAAGTTGTTTTCAGCCAATGTTGTGACCATACTTCCAATCATTTCGTTAACTACCCCTACTTTTGGCATAGGATTGGTTTTGCATATCTGAAAGCTATCGGTTTATCATCCACTGAGGAATCCCCATCATTAGGAGGTTTTCAACTTTTGCAGGTTCGTTATGAGCGGTAGTTCTGCTATGCGGTGGACAAGCATAAGGTTAATATGTGGTCGGTTTTAACCTAAAATGTTATTCAGTCTACTCCAAAATGTTATCCAACTAGTAATAACTTCAATTATAACCGAGAATGTTACATTGTGACGGTTTTAACCTAAAATGTTATCCTGTCTACTCTAAAAGGTTACACGATTGATAATAATTTAATGATTTGTTACGAAGAACGTACTATTTTTAGTTTCAACCTCAAATGTTACCTAGTTTACTCTAAAGAATTACATAATTAGTAACTTATTGCAGCCTTTTTTTTAACTTTATAGTAACTGATTTTATTTTAGACTCCCTATTATGAGGAAATTATTTTTGATCCAACTTATTTGGACGGAGTCTCGGCAGAAGGATTAAAGCAGCAGCTACTCTCGGTAATGTCTACCAGGCAATGGGATTCTTTGCGTAGATGGGTAAAATGATTTGTATACAAAACTTAACGTTCTTTTGGATGATTCATCATCGCCCACCATTTTTTTGGAGTACATACCCATTGAAATGTTCTAAATGAGTAAAAAGTTTTTTTTTTGGAGGACCACAAATTGTTTGATGGAGTTTCCTCTACCTCTCCTTTCCAGACAGGTGCTATTTAGA
Source organism: Hibiscus syriacus (assembly GCF_006381635.1). Classification (NCBI taxonomy): domain Eukaryota; kingdom Viridiplantae; phylum Streptophyta; class Magnoliopsida; order Malvales; family Malvaceae; genus Hibiscus; species Hibiscus syriacus. The sequence continues at coordinate 591,370 of NW_024061783.1, forward strand.
TCCCTTATTGTTCTTTAAAGGTGGGGTCTGGGTATTTATTGTTTTTTTCCCAAGACAATTTTATTTGCATAAACCACCATGAGCCTAATTAAACCTTAAACTCTTTCATTATAGTTATTTGAGTAGGAACAAGTACTGTTCTTCTATAACCTGTCCTTGCATTTAGTTGTTATTGTGTCCATGGTGGGATTCTGATCAGCATGGGAGCAAGTTATAGAAAAACGAATACTGATCCTTGTAGTGAAAGTCAAATTTAGCAATTCATATTCTCATCCAATTCTACGTGTCTTCAGCCTTTTCTTTAACAAAGGAGAAGATGTGATGAGGCATCTGTAAAAGACCATTTGAGGGAGACAGAGAGGCCAAGGACAATGTAAATCCTCTTCTATTCCTCTTTCTCTTCCACTCTCTCTTTAATGGGTGGCAAAGGAATAAAGGTGGCATCCTTATCAACTCCTCCTTTAACTTTAGGCTGACAGTTACACGGGAGGGACAGACCAAGATACCAGACAAGTGACAAGGACCACTGTCTACTCTGTGTAAGGTAATGTTCTCATTCCAATCAATAACATAATCTTGGTCTTTCCATTTCCCTGTTTTGGTTACCTCATGAATCATGACCTTGTTTACTTTTGTAAACATACTGCAGCCCGCATAGGTTGCTAGGTCAATATCGATTAATCTTTCTTAATCATAGTAACTTTTGTGAAGTTACTGAGATTAAGAATCACCTTCTTGTTAAGCTGGCATAAATTATTAGCATCTTATACTTAAGCACCTACTTGGTAGTTAAGAACTGCCTTGAGTTACCATGTTTCAAGTTTTCAATTATGGTATGCCAAGTGCATATCTGGATTCTAAAATTAACCGAGTAGTTTTCAAGTTTTAGCTTTAGTATTGTGATAGCTTTAGTCGATTTCTTGAAGGATCAACAGATATGTGGTCAGTTCCTATATTCTGTTAAAAGTGAGATTTAATTTCTACACTTAAGAGGGTTAAAATTCTAATCAATTTGTTAATACTAATAGTATGTGGTCAGTTCCTATATTTTGTTAAAAGTTGAGATATACTGACTATCACAAGATATATGTCATCTTTAGATGTATGGTCCCTCATTCGAATATTATTTACTTAGAAATCAAGTATATATTCTGAGGATTTGGACCCTTTGGACATCGTTAATGATATACGGACATATATGGTTCTCTTATACAAATATAGTACGAAATGTAATACGTCTATTTTTTTCAAGAACTTCTAGCAAATTAAAAACCGAAATGGATATACTAATTTGATAATCGTTGGACACGTAGACATTTTCCTTTGATTCTCCATTTGTCGGCTTTACCCAATTATTCTTCCTTTTTCCCTTGCACGAGGGTAGGGAAATTTAAATTTTCATATATTTTTAATAATTTCTTTGTATTTTTTATCGATAATATATTTTTATTTTCTAAAATTTTGTAAACTTATCCCACGTAAAATTTTATAAGTTCATTCATAAAATAAAATCTTACGTCAATTCTTAATATAGCCCTACTATAAATACAAGGCGTGGCCATGGCATGAAGCTGCCAATTACTTGTCGTTGACGTATAAGAATTTTGCCCACTTCCTTTACAAAGAAAAGCAAGGATGGATAGAAATCGCTTACAACACCAAGCTGCTTGCATGAGAAGGTCCCTCTTCGATCAGGTTTCTCTCGCTTCCCCTCTATCATTGATAATATCCCGACCCGAAAAAAATATATTATCATGTGTTCGAGACTGTTCGACGAATAACATTTTATAGATTTCTCTTGAAAGAGTCGGGAGACCTCTCGAAGTAATGAAAATGAATAAAGCATTATTTGTAGGGTTATCTTGACGAGCCATTCATCCAGCTGGAGGAGTTGCAAGATGATGCCAACCCCAACTTCGTACAAGAAATTGTCACACTATTCTACACTGATTCGGCAAGGTTGATTCAGAACATCGAACATGCACTGTAAGGGGAAACAGCATAGATTCTCATTTTAAGCATCAATGTGTCATAAATATTATATTAGGGTAAATTACGCGTTTAGTATCTAAACTATCAATTTTGATCCGTTTTAATACCTAAACTTTTAATTTTTTTTAAAATCATACCTAAAGTTTAGTTTTTATTTCATTTTAATACTATGTCGTTAAAAACTTTAGTTTTTGTTTCATTTTAGTATCCCGTTCAAAATTTAACGTTAAATTTTGAAAAAAATAAAAGTTTAGGTACTAAAACTGACCAAAAACTGATTGTTTAGATGTTAAACGCGTTATATTTTTAACGGTGGGTATTAAAATGAAAACTAAACGGCAGGTATGGTTTTTTTAAAAAAAATCAAAAGTTTAAGTATTAAAATGGACCAAAACTAATAGTTTAGATATTAAATGCATATATTATCCATAAATGCATATGCAGGAGCACTAGGCCTACTGACTTTAATAAGCTGGATGATTACATGCACCAGTTCAAGGGAAGCAGCTCTAGGTAAACTCTTGGATACTAATTTTTCCCCCAAAGAAACCTTGAATTGATATTACTATATTGTTTATTGATTTTCTTGGTTTTATATTTTTTGTAATTCTCATGAAGCATTGGAGCAAAGAAGGTGACGGATGAATGCACTGTTTTCGGAGAATACTGCAGTGCTGAAAACGCTGAAGGGTAATTCTCTTATCTACTTTTTGTTTCATCAGTTAATTCTTGGTACGAAATCGAAAAGATAATGACGAACAAATAAAAAAGCCACAAAATAAGAATACACATATTTATGTGAAAATTTCTAAAAAAGAAAAATCACGAACCGACGAGAAGAATTTCACTATATTACAAGGGGGATTGTAGAGATCAAATTAACTGCGACACACTTGCACTAATCCACGCAAAACCCTTTTTTCTTCTACATAATCCTTGGGAATCCTGGGTATAAATTTATAGCATGAATTAAGTGGTCTTCGTGATAAAAGAATTATTGTTATTTTTTGAGAACTTGAGTTAGAGTATCATAGATGCTAAAAGTGTGAGTGTTTGATGTCAAAAGATTGAAAGTTATCTTTGAAGATATACTGTCTTCTACTTACCATAGTTTAATAAAAAAAATTATAATGCTCATCGGCTGCCTGACTGACCTCATCGGCATCCTTTTCTACCTAATGACCAGTTTCTACACCTTGCAGCCTCGGTTGCCGGGGTTCTTTCCGGCAAGCACCAGGTGGTTTACTAATGTGCTAATTATTGTGACACAATGTCTTGATCTTATAGGTGCATCAGGAGTTTTCAACAGGTGAACCAAGAGTATGTGATCTTAAGGAGGAAGCTGGAAGTTTATCTTCAGGTCTTACATTTCTGATTCATTCTATTTCTATTATATTATCATAAATTGTAATTAGTTAGCACCGACATTTGTTTTAAATGTTGCTTTGTCTTGTGTTTGATTCAGATGGCGAAACAAGCTGCAGTTTCTCGAACAGCATGACCTGCATGCCCCATCAATGGAAATATATACTGATATACATATACATATACATATATATACAGCCTACACAACAATTAGTTCATTACTATATTTGAAAAAAAAAAAACGAGAATATATGTTGTAAGGGTAAATTAAATATTTGATAATTGAAGTTTACTCTCATTTTTACTCTGCACTTTTAATTTTTTTTAATTTACTCACTAGACTTTATATATTAAATTTTTTAATTGTCGTTAAATAATTAAATGATTTATGACATTGCAACATACATCAAAAGATGTCGTTTTGAATTCTTGAAATAAAAACTAAACACAGACCCAACCCTCTTTTCTTGTTGAGACCTCCAGGTTTTCTCGCAGATCGCCGCCGAGGTAAAAAGAGAAATCGATATTTTCGTTCGTGCAAAACTATAAATTTATTGCATCTTCTTTTCGTTTTGCCAAATATTTTCTGGGTTATGTTAGAAATTGATTGTTCACCATCTGAAAGTTACAATTTTTCCCTAGGGTTTCATCTGCTATTCTTTTGTTTCTTAATGTTTCAGCTTCGATCGGTTTTATTTGAAAAGAAAGTTAGATTTTTTTCATATACATGAATAGTTACCTGATACTAGATGTTGCTGATCTTATATATTAATCCGCGTCTTTGGAATTTTTGATAGTGTGTTAATTTGTTGCAATTAAATTATATTAGCAGTTTATTTTGATTGATTTTTGGGTGAATTTTGAACCTTGTAGGGTGTTGTTTTTAAAGGGACTATTGTGAACCATGGGAACCCCTGAAACTTCACGGGAGCCATGCCCCGATAGAATTCTCGATGATATCGGTGGTGCTTTTGGTATGGGTGCTGTTGGAGGTTCAGCCTTCCACTTCTTGAAAGGCACATATAACTCCCCGAGTGGTGCTCGGTTGATAGGAGGAACTCAAGCAGTGCGGATGAATGCCCCTCGTGTCGGCGGTAGTTTTGCTGTTTGGGGTGGCCTGTTTTCCACCTTCGATTGCACGATGGTGTATGTCCGACAGAAAGAAGATCCCTGGAACTCCATTATAGCCGGTGCCGCGACTGGAGGGTTTCTTTCGATGCGTCAAGGATTCGGTTCTGCTTCCAGATCGGCGATTTTCGGTGGTGTTTTGCTTGCCCTGATCGAAGGAGCTGGTATCATGTTGAATAAAGTTCTCAGCCAACCGCAGATGCCTATAATGATTGACGAGCCAGCACCCAACGTAGCCGGAATACCCGGATATCCAACGGGACAACTTCCAAACCAAGCCCCTACATCAATTGATAGTTTTAGACACGGATCAGCACCACCACCACCTCCATCACCATCATCATTGGCCTCGTCTAATTCTTCCTCTTCATGGTTAGGAGGACTTTTCGGTGGAAAGAAGCAGGAAACAACTACTGGTAGCGGAAGTAAAACTGAGGTTCTGGAGAGCTTCGATGCACCTCCCGTGCCATCATTTGAATACAAATAAGTTGGTTCCTTACCCATTTTGTCACGGTTAGCACCGATCCTGCCTTTCTTCCCGGAACTTCGAAGTGTCTCGACTTATTAAGCTTCCGTTTCGTCATTAAATTAAATCAATAGCTGTTATTACATTCTTATTGTTGTTTTCCTATTGCAAGATACATGCTTATAGAGATGTTTTCTCAGCAGTCAAACAAAAACCCCATGTGTGCCTCTATATAGCTTTTCAAATGTCATGGTGGAATTTTGCTTCCTTGTGTGTTTATTTGGTTGTCCTCCTCCCAGTTTTAAGGTTTCGCATTGCATTGACTAATCCATATTGATTCGTGTTGTACACCTGATTTTAGTGAGTGAGTCTTCTTGCATGGCTTGCTTCCGTGTGCATGTATCATTGTATTTCGTGTTGTATGGTGTATTAGCATTCTTAATCGAACAATTATTGGAACAAACTAGAGTATTAGACTGTCGAACATTTAAACGATTTTTTATTAATTTTGAGTAAATTTTGTGAAAAATTAACTTGAAGAGTAAAAATGAAATGAAAACGATTTGATCTTGATCTTGATATTGATCTTGTCACAAGCGATTTTTGACAATTTAATGGGCTTGTATTTTAATCATAAGGGTAAAGTACTAAGATCCATCGATTATAAGATATATGAAGTTTTTTTACTATTAAAAGTTATAAAATGATCGTAGAATGTTGTTCTGTTGAATCTTTTAACTATTAAAAGTTGTAAAATGATCACCTGATTATTTATTATATTCTAAATTATTTTTTCTCGTTAAAAATTTGATGGTATTTTGAATTAAACATTAAATTTTTAATCGTGATATGATAAAATTTAATTCCAAAATCTTAAACGACTATTATATTCTATTTATCATGTTAACGTTCAAACAATCGCCAATTTTTAATAGAAAATGATGAGTTTAGAATATAATAAATAGTCGGGTGACCAATTTATAACTTTTAATAATTGAGGGAGTTAACAAAATAACATTTCATAGTATGAGGATCATTTTGTAACTTTTAATAAATAAAGGACTTAGTAAAATAATATCTTGTAGTCAGGGGATCATTTGTGTATATTATCCTAATTAAAATGTAAAATTAAAGTTTAGTGTTAAATTTGGATTGTTTTAGAATTTAATGTTAAAATAAATATAATAATTAAAAATTTAATGATGAATGATATAATATATCCTTAATTTTATTTAATAAAAATAATTAAGTTTTTTTAAAAAAAGTAATAATATTTGTAAAATAATCATTTATATATTTGTAATTAACGTCTACAAATTTTCTTTACTTTCGAATATATACCGTTTTGGTTCTAATCCATTTCAGTTTAGGCCTCAAACAAACCTCGACTCTCTATCAGCTAACGAGAGAAACAAACACTCTCTATGCTCACCCGCTCCTCTTTTATCCGTTCTCTTCTTCCTCCTCCCTCCCCCGCCATGGCGTCCGCTATTTTACACGCCGCCGCCGCATCCGCCGCCTCCACTTTCTCGCTTGAACGTTCCCCAACTACCTTCTCCACCCCTCCTCCTTCTTTCAATCTATCTCCCCCTCGCTGCTCGGCGCGTTTCGTTATCTCTTCCTCGTTTAGATCTTCTCTATTTGGTCGGAGATTTCACGCCCTGTGCCGAGGAGATGGAAGGAGGAGGCTATCGAGGCCAATGCGATTCGTTTCGGCTTCGAATAAGGACTATCGGAAGATGAGAGGACGGCCGGCGAAGAGTAAAGAGAAGCAGTTGGAGCTCAGTGTTAGTATTTGCATTGAAGAAGAGTTACCCGGTGATCCTGAAATTTCGGTATAATACTTTATACTTTACAGTTATATTTCAAATGATGCAAGCATCAACTAATTTTCATTGTGATTCTCGAGAAAAATGAAAGAAAATGCTACTGATTATACGTTTTTTATGCTTCAATTATTTTAGGTTTCTTTAAATTGCAAGTAGTAATGAATTTTCTTTTAGTTTCTAGAGAATGAAAGAAGAGAAATCACATAGCGAATTCCAGCTGCCCTGTTTGGTCTATCGCTGAGTACATTTTGCAGAGCATCGCACAGTTCTTAATGTTTATACGTTTTTGTGCTTTATATTTATTTTATCTTTAAATTTCTAGTATTAACTAAATTTCTGTTAGTTTCTTGAGAGAATGAAAGAAAAGAATAGGCTATTTCGATTCCAACCGTCCTCTTTGTTTTAAAGCTGAGTACATTTTGCAGAGCATTGCGGAGTTGCTTCGTCTTAATGTGCCAATGGCAATGAAGCTAGCTTTTGAACGTATAACAGATTCGAATTATAAAACAAGAGATACTTCCATTCAAGATTTAGGTGGGTTTGAGAGCGTAGAGTTGTCTGTACTACTTTGTAACGATGAGTTCATTTGGAAACTAAATAAGGAATGGAGGGATGAAGACCATGCTACCGATGTCCTTTCCATGTCCGAACATATTCCTGAACTTAACCTTCCTATTGTAAGTTATCTATCGTCTGAAAATGTTTTCTATAACTCATGAGTGAAACGGATTGATACATCTTTCTTACTTTCTTTGCAGCTTATGCTGGGTGACATTGTTATTTCTATGGAGACTGCTGCAAGGCAAGCAGAAGAAAGAGGGCACACACTTATTGATGAAATACGTATCCTTATGGTTAGTTCAGTAATTTGAGCTTTCTCCAGTTTGTTTTGGACATGAGAGTCATCATAAGCTGATATAGAAAAAATGGGCAGATAATTTATATTAGACATTTAGACTTTTTTGATAATTTAATTACAAAAATGGCCTAGTATAATTATGGTCTGTATGAAATTGCAAGAAATGATAACTTTTCTTTAGAACATAACACACAACACTTACTCAAAAAAAAAATTCCTGGAGATTGATCTAATTTATGTGAAACGCCACACAAATTTGTTGGAAAAAGACAATGGACATATTAGGGCAGTCTTTCTACTGATTCAGCTTCCAAAGAAGTTAGTATCAGGACAGGAAAACTTAATGTGAGGTTGATTCCACCTTTTTATCCACCTTGAAGGTTCATGGATTGCTACATCTGTTGGGTTTTGATCATGAAATCAGTGAAGATGCCGAGGAAGAAATGGAGGAAGAGGAGGATTTTGTTTTGAAGAGTCTTGGATGGAAAGGAAAAGGACTAATACGGAGTGCATATGATGCTGAAACTAATGAAAACCTTCATATTGAAAATTCAAACGGTACTATCTGTTTTGTCCTTTTCTTAGCAGTTTGACCCTTTAAAGTCTTATTTCTTAACATGTGAGGTTTATATTATTTTTTTCTGCGTGTGTTCTTTAATGATTTTGAAACTAAACAATAAATCATAACTAATATATAATTCAAGTGAGTTAATATTACAGATAAATTGTCAAAGGACAAGAAGAAAGAAGGTAGTCTTCGTTTCTACAGACCGAAGTTCAAATACATCTTCTGTGATATGGATGGTGAGATTATTCCCACTGTAATTCTTTGTCTTATTAATTCCAGTACCATACCTAATGCTTTTGTAACTTTAATGCTAGGCACACTGCTGAACACCAAAAGTCAAGTTTCATTGACCAATGCAAGAGCTTTGAAAGAGGCAGCATCAAGAGGCGTAAAAATTGTGATCGCCACTGGGAAAGTAAGAACAATGAGCACATTTTTCTCATTCTAATTCCTCGTTATCAGGATGTTGTTCAAGAAGTTTACAGATGTATTATGTCTTTATCTAGCAAACTGAAACATATGTATATACGCCTGTCCTATATTTTTAACTTCAATTGTACTAGGATTCTTTACATTATGAGTTGTCAGATAACTCATAACTTCGCCTTTTCTTTGATTTTAATCTGACATCGTGCTTGCTAACAAAGATATTGATTACCAGTACCTGACTTGTTACTTGTCAGGCGCGTCCTGCTGCAATAAGTGTTCTGCAGATGGTTGATTTATCTGGCAAAGATGGCATCATTTCGGAGCACACTCCTGGGGTCTTCTTACAGGTACATTTCCGTTGTCCATGCTGATAGAGTCTGTTTCAACTGCATGAATAGCATGAAAATTTTTGTAACATCAATTTGTAAGAGTAGAGATGCCAAGCTGAAAAGTTGAAGAGATCTCTTCTTATATGATATTATTGGGCCCACACGGTCCTCTAGCTCTTTCTGATGTTTTTCTTGCTTCCTTTTTTTGTTTTTCTTTTATTTCTCCCTATGAATTTATTTTGCTTTGTGGAGAATTCACCACAAAGCTTGTGCGGTAAAATTCTACTATTTCATATCTAACCCAAGGCTAAAATCTATCCAGCACATTTTCAGTGAACCCAACTAAAACACAATGTAAAATTTGATTCTGCACATTATTTTGCACGGAAACCTGTGGCAGTTTATTTTGTTACCATAGTGTTGCTCAATTTGGTTTCTTTAATTTTGGTCGCAGGGATTGATGGTTTATGGTATAAATGGTCGAGAAATTTTTAAAAGGAATTTAGATCCAAATGTTTGCAGAGAGGTAATAAATCTTTTCTTTGAAGACCCAAAATACAAATGCCCTGATTAAGAATAGTCATGTAGGATCCTTTAAAAATAAATCCATTGTTTTATTTAACAATTCAACCTTTATTCAATTTTGCAGGCTGGTCGTTACTCTTTGGAACATAAGGTTCCTCTCGTTGCATTTTGCCAGGATCGTTGTTTAACGCTATTTAATCACCCTCTTGTTGATACGCTTCATAGTGTATATCATGAGCCAAAGGTACCGTATACTGTCATATACTTTTTCCTTGTATTAATACATTTAGTTTTTTGACCGATAAATTTTTTATAATGTGTTTGATACACATAACAAATTTTACAGGCAGAGATCATGCCTTCAGTTGAGCATATGGTGGCTGCTGCAGACATACAGGTAGAGTCCAAGATTCTCTTGTTCATGGTTAAAGCATAGATGCAAAGTAATTGGACTATACATTTTCGGTACCAGAAGAGGGGGGAAAAAGGAGCTTTGGCGATTGTTTTGTTTGTTATCGGTTTTGAGTGGTGTCTTGTTATTAGTTTAACGACCACAATCTTCAATATTCTTAAAAGTCCAGTGCCAATTCTATTTTAAATCCTAAATGCCAAAATACAGAGGCAGTCTTTGCCAATAGCTTCTACGAATCTAACATAGATACATGCATATGGTATTTCTGTTGGCATAAAACTACTTTCAAGAAAGAATACCTCAAGGTGCTTAAGATTCTTTGTTTAACTGCCATTCGGTTGTACTCGGTTTCCATTACAGAATCCTACCCCATTGATTTTGTTGAAAATGGTCCTTTGTCTTTTAATCACGCTTTCTGGATTTGCAGAAGCTAGTTTTCTTCGACACTGCCGAGGGAATAACGACTAATCTCCGTCCATACTGGTCAAAAGCTACAGGAGATCATGCGAATGTTGTCCAAGCTGTACCTGACATGCTTGAAATCGTTCCCTTTGGGACTTCAAAGGGAAGTGGAGTGAAATTGCTACTTGATCATTTGAGTGTCAGTTCAGAGGAGGTACTTCTTAAGCCCTATCTTCTTCGATCTTCTCCTTCCTTTCACCTAATTTGCTTCGATAAACGTAAACTATCCACACAGCAAATCCAGTATGCATGCTTCGCTAACTCAGAGAACTAGCTACTACACTATTCATTTAGTACCATTTTACAAATGTTGAAGTGAACTGTCGCGATACTAACCGAAATATGCATTTGTATAAGCTTTAAATATCATGCTAGTGACTTCCTTACTAAAATGTTAAATTCTGCTTAGACACTGATTTTCTTTTAAATTGATGAAAACAACACATTATATTAAAATAGTAGGTTATTCTTAGCCAGCACCTATAGACTAGAGACGTCCAGGAAGACATAGTTGGATGGGCACGGCGCGGGGCAAGGCGGTTTTTTGGCTGCCCGACCCTGACCCAAAAATCGAAATCTTCCATCTGACCTTGACTCGTCCTAGTGTTTGATGATGTTCTACCTACCTAAATTTTGAGATGAAAAATCGTCTCGACCCGACCACAAGAATAATTTAAAAGTTTTTTCCTTTTTTTGCACAGGATAAGAAGATAATTGAAAAATATGTGTAGTAGTATATATATATATACATACGAAGCATAATAGTAATTATCTAGGTCGAGATTTTTTCGTCCTAAACCCGACTCTAGTCCAATCCCGACTCTCTCCTTCACAAAATCTGTCACGACAAACTTCGAACCCAATTCTTTTTTATCGAAATCTATCAGGTTGCAATATTTTGACCATTCCTACATAATTTAACCAATTTTATTTTTTCCTTCTATTTGGCTGTAGATTATGGCCATTGGTGATGGGGAAAACGACATGGAAATGCTTGAGTTAGCATCTCTAGGAGTTGCTCTCAGCAATGGATCGGAGAAAACAAAAGCTGTGGCTGATGTAATCGGTGTTAGCAACGATGAAGACGGTGTAGCCGATGCTATCTACCGGTATGCCTTCTGAAGATCCAACTTAACCTTTAATATATACAACAATAGCCTTCAATTTAAGGCTCAAATGGAACAATTTGGTCGATCTTACATATCTGGGGATGAATTTATCTTATCCTCTTTGCTCAATAATTTTTTTATTATTATTATTATTATTATTATTATTATTATTTCTCATTTTGAATGAGAAAGGAAACCTGTATTATTTGTATTTTTTTTCTTTTTAAGGATCACATTATTTTTGGATTATTATTTGATACACCCTCTTTATTCTCCAAAATACTTGTAATTAAACAATGTAAATCGAACCAAAACGAAAGAACTCTACTGAGTTTCATGTTAAAGGGCACGAGAATTATATATCCTATGGAACCCTTAGACAGCTGCTGTTTAAGGGGTTTGAGGGAGTGACATTATTTGCCATGTAACAGCTTCAAGCTTGTTCACATATACTACATTAAGCTTGTTGACATACTAAACCATTTATTTAAAGGGCAAAGTAGACAAATAGTTCTCTGACCAGAGGATATTATTTTATTAAATTTTCTGACTATTAAAAGTTATAAAATAGTATTTTGACTATAGAATGTTGTTTTGTTGAGTCCATTGACTATTAAAAGTTACAAAATGGTCACTAGATTATTCATTATATTTCAAATTTGTCATTTTCTGTTAAAAATTGACGATATTTTGAGTTGAACGTTAACCTACTAAATGTGATATGATATGATAATATTGATCCCATAATCTCAAACGATTATCATATATCGTCTATCATATTAATATCCAGCTTAGACTATTACTAATTTTAACGAAAAATAACAAGTTTAGAACATAATAAATAATCGGGAGATCATTTTATAATTTTTAATCGTTGAGAGACTTAACAAAGTAACATTTTATAGTCATAATTATTTTATAACTTTTAATAGTCGAAGAATTTAATAAACATTATCCTATAATCGAAGAATCATTTTTTCTACTTTACCTTATTTAAATTAGATGGAGTTATATTTAAATTTAAATTAATCAAGTTAGAGCTTTCGAATTTGGAAAGGAAAAGAGAACATCAATATCTCTCGACACGTGGAAGCCAGTGGAACAAGAAAGATACACAAAGTATACAACCTATGCGGCGCCACCTGTTTTGTTTTGCGAGGCAAAAGAAAACCTGGGATTTAGACCCAAAGCCGAAACGACGTCGTGCCATGTTCTGAAAGTGATCTCTCTGGTGTAATTAATCCTTTTTCTTTACGAGGACAACTCTCCTATATACCAGCAATTTACGATCAGCCACAGATTCTTTCCAGTTATTTCTAAAGAAGAAAAAGAAACACTTGCACCATTTTATTAATAAGAAATACAAGTATTCTTCAGCTGTTCACCGAGACAAAGAATCGAACATTCCCGTTTCCTTTAGAGGAAGCTAGCGATGGAAAATCCCGGCGATACGCAGATGAAGTTAGTCGCCGGCCCTGGCGATTACGTGCTCGAAGATGTTCCTCACTTTACGGATTACCTGCCTGATCTATCTGTACTTGCTCTCATTTTCATGTATTTGTTTGTTTAGGTGTTTCGTACTGATCTGGTTTCTTTAGATCAAGATAGACGAGATGCACATTGTTGACATTGTTGAGATTTCCTTTGTTTAGTGATTGTAATTTGTTAAGCTTTGAATTTCATTGCACTGTTGATTGTTCAGAGCTCCGATTCCCTTTTTTTTTCTTTCATTTTGAGTGCTTTAAGTTAATGATTTTACTTCACTTTAGATCAAGAGAGACGAGGTGCGCATGACGTTATTGAGATTTTTGTTTACTGATTGTAATTCGATCTGCTTTGGATTCTATAGCTTAGTTGAGTGCTGAGAGCTCAGCCCCTCATTTTGAGTACCTTTGAGCTACTGGTTTTCCATTTCACTTTTTTTTTCTCTGTTTGTATACAATTATACATATAAATTGCATTTTGTTTTACCGATATATATATTTGTGTGGCAGAGCTATCCCAATCCATTACAAGATAATCCAGCTTTTTCAGTAGTCAAGTAAGTGCAATTAAACCTCAAAGTTTTCTTCAGTTTTGGATTGTGGTTGATGCTGGTTTGTTTGATCGGCTTTTTGTTCGCAGGCAATATTTTGTTAATGCCGATGATACCGTCACTCAGAAGGTGAATCCTTTTATAGTTGCTTGGATTTTGCAAAATTTATTTGCATTTCGTTGAAGTGGAGTAGGTCAAGAAAGAATGCCTTGGAACGTTTTTAACTTTTTTTTTTCTTTCTTTTTTGTGCTGCAATCACAGTTATAAATTCCTACAGATATACCTTCTTAATCGATATGGTTAAGTGATACACTTGTTTTATTATAGATTGTTGTTCACAAGGACGGTCCAAGAGGGGTGCATTTTCGACGTGCAGGACCTCGCCAAAGGGTAAAATTCTCACCTTGCCTACATGCTATTGGGTTGAAGTTAGTGACTGACCGTTATTATGCTTATCAGGTGTATTTTGAATCCGATGAAGTGCATGCGTGCATTGTAACATGTGGTGGTCTATGCCCCGGGCTCAACACAGTGATCAGAGAAATTGTGTGTGGCCTGTATCACATGTATGGTGTCAGAAAAATTGTTGGAATAGATGTAAGTAACCCTATGGTATAATACTATCGATTACTTGGTTTATAATCAGCAAGAGCAACCCCATCACTTGGTAATCTCACCCGAAACTTATACTTGATGCACCTTTAGGGAGGGTATAGGGGTTTTTATGCAAAGAACACAATCACCTTAACTCCCAAGTTTGTCAACGATATCCATAAACGTGGTGGTACAATTCTTGGGACATCAAGAGGGGGTCATGAAAAATCTAAGATTGTTGACAGCATTCAGGATCGTGGAATCAATCAGGTACTTTGAGGTGCATGGGTAGAGGGTTTTTTTTTCTCTGAGCCTCCTCTCTGTTTGTTTGAATTTATGCATCTAATATTTTTTTTCCCAAATGAATGCTATTGCGCGGGTTCTAATTGTCGCCTTTAGCTGTTCAGGTTTATATAATTGGAGGTGATGGGACACAAAGAGGAGCATCAGTAATTTTTGAGGTATTAGCATTGTCTTTTTTTTTTTCTGTAATCGTCAAATAAGGAATATTGTCACAATCTCTTTAAGCTATTATCGGCATGAATTTGAATGCCAAGCAATGCAACTAATTGATGTTCATGTTTAATGATCTTGTCAGGAAATTAGGCGACGTGGCCTCAAAGTAGCTGTTGCTGGAATTCCAAAAACTATTGACAATGACATTCCGGTACTTCTCTTCGAAGTTGTAGTTTTCATAAATTTTATTCTTGACACCACTTGAAAGACATGTTATTAATCCTTGAGATGGCATCGTGCTGGGTTGCTGATTTTTGCTCAGGTTATTGACAAATCATTCGGTTTCGATACGGCAGTTGAGGAGGCCCAACGTGCCATTAATGCAGCACATGTCGAAGCTACAAGCATCGAGAATGGCATTGGACTGGTGAAGCTAATGGGACGCTATAGTGGTATGCTTAGTTATGATTATAATAGATGAACTCTTTACAATTATGTACTCGCTACTGCCTGGTGTCTCTAGTTTTGTTTGTTAATGGAATTGGTATTTTCGGATCCACTCTCTGTTTAATCTTATTTAACCTCCGCTGCAGGTTTCATTGGAATGTATGCTACTCTTGCCAGCCGTGATGTTGATTGTTGCTTGATTCCAGAGTCACCATTCTATCTTGAAGGAAATGGCGGACTTTATGAATATATCGAAAAACGACTCAAGAAAACAGACATATGGTTATTGTTATAGCCGAAG
The DNA here is from genome assembly GCF_006381635.1 of Hibiscus syriacus. Taxonomy (NCBI): domain Eukaryota; kingdom Viridiplantae; phylum Streptophyta; class Magnoliopsida; order Malvales; family Malvaceae; genus Hibiscus; species Hibiscus syriacus. Next base: position 606,676 of record NW_024061783.1, read on the forward strand.
GAGCAGGACAGGATCTTCTTTCAGAGAGCTTGCATTCCATGGACCAACAAGATGCTTCGGGAAACAAGCTTCTTCAAGATGTCGGCTGTGGATCTCTCACAGGATAAAGGTACAAACTTCAGTTGACATGTGGTAAATGATTAGATGACAATGTAACATTTACACTGAAATCTTTAACCGTCTTCTATTCCTTTGTGTAGGAACATTTTGCGAAAAAGATGCCCATTAATCTTAAATATATAGGTTAATCTCTCGTTTGCTCCAAATTCATCCTTTTAGTAACGTGCAAAATATGACATGAGAAATTTGGCTCGCAGATCCTACATACATGATCCGGGCGATTCCTAGCATTGCTTCTGATAACGTCTACTGCACCCTACTTGCTCAAAGTGCAGTTCATGGAGCAATGGCTGGGTATACAGGCTTCACTGTCGGTCCTGTCAATGGCAGACATGCTTACATTCCATTTAATGTATGTTCCACGACACCCTTTTATAACATATGTTAGTAAGCACTATTAAAAGTTATAGGTTATTGTTCAAGTGTCCGTTGAACCCATCGACCAATCCGCCCGATGGACAGTTCCAGTTGCATGGAAGTAGCATATAGTAGCCGCGCACATATATATAGGATTAATTATTGGGTTTTTGTCATTTGATTTGCAGCGTATCACCGAGGAACAGAACAAGGTGGTCATTACAGACAGGATGTGGGCAAGGCTGCTCTCTTCGACCAACCAGCCTAGCTTCTTGAACCCCAGAGATATCGCCAAATCCAAGAAAGAGAAACAACCGGCAACCGGCATTTTGGATGACGGAACATCAGCGACCGAATACGATCCTTGTATGTCAGCAAATGGTTTGTCGGATGCGGAAAATTGCAATGACGGAATATCGGTGACTGAAGACAAGCCTTGTATGTCATGAAAGGAATTTCCCTCTCCCATCTTTTATAGTCAGTCAAATTTGCCATCACTTAAATAATCAATTAAAATAGTAACTGGGGCCTTCAATTTCTGTGTTTTATGAATTACTTGTAGTTTGAAATGTATGCTCGGCTAATCTAGGCCTCCAAAGTACTTCCCTCTCCCATCTTTTATAGTCAGTCAATCTGAATTTGAATTGTTTTAAATTCTTGTCGTCTAAAATTAATTCTAAAGGCATGATGCAAAAAATAACCCCCAACATTTATTAAAATTAAAATGGTTAGTGGCCTATATTCTTGAAATATTTTGGTTCAAACGTTTTACTTTGGAGGTAAAAAGTTCTATTTATAGATAAAAATCATTAGTTAACACACTATTAACGTTTTAAAATAAGAGTTATTTTATAACCTAAAATGAAATGAAATGTTGAGGACTAAAAATAAGAGGTAAAATGATTATTTTGTTAATTCTGCCTGAAAATGAAACATTGGGACCAAAATATTTGTGTCGGATTTGAATTCATGTTGATCGGATGAGGATTTCAAGTTGAGGTCTATCATGCCATGTTTTCTTCTTTGGTGTAAGAAACCCAAGACAGATCGTAGTAGCCTTATAGAACCCACGTGTCACCTCCTCGTGAACCCACAACCATGCGGGCATCCCATACCAACACGCGCCACACCCCGAACCATGGTAACACCCTGTTCTGGAGAAGCAGAAACACATTTTGATATCCTCACCTCTTCACTCACCACGAGGACCCCTCACCGTCTGCCACGTGTCCACCTCCTCAGTTCACCCAGCTCCTTATATCACCGCCATCACCCTCCCAAGCTCCCACTACTTCAGGCCTCTCATCCTCACTCTTTCTAATACTCAGCTTCTTCCTCTTCTTCACCATTATCAGACAGGATCAGAGCCGTTGTTTATCATGTCGATCAACGATCAAAACATGCCGATGACCCAGAAGCTCTACGAGTCGGCTCCGTATTCTCGTCATGTGGCCAAGTTCTTGACCGCCTCCACATTGGGCGTAACACTGCTGTTCTTGTCGGGGTTAACCCTGACGGGTACGGTGATTGCCTTGATCATGGCGACGCCGTTACTCGTTATCTTCAGCCCTGTTCTCGTCCCGGCGGGGATGACTGTATTCTTGGTCATAAGTGGTTTCTTGTTTTCCGGCGGGTGTGCGGTGGCGGCGATAACGGCGTTATCGTGGATGTACTATTACGTGCAAGGGAAACATCCGTTGGGAGCTGATCAGCTTGATTACGCGAGGAATAAGCTTGCGAGCACTGCTAGAGATATGACCCAGAAAGCCAAGGAATATGGACAGTACGTGCAGCATAAAGCTCGAGAGGTTTCACGTGGCGGCCAAGCTGGATATCAGAGTTTATAAGAAAGAAAGTGTGGGATTTTAGGGTTTGTGAATCTCTGTTGGGCTGAGTACGTCTTGTGTTTTGTTTTGTCGGTGTTGGTAGATTTGTGCTTTTGTAATTTGGAGCTGCAGGGTTCTCTCTGCAGCTTTGAATCTCTCGTTTTTTTTCCCTTCTTCTTTTAATAATAATTCCGGAATTTAAAATAATTTAATGCAGTGTTCCCTCGGTATGTTTTCTAAAAATTTATAAGACCATTTCCACCTAGAAGGTCGCTGTACGTATCGAAAACTGTCAAAGGTGGTCGAGCATGGGAGCCTACTAAACATGACATGGAGGGTACAACCCCCAACCTTCATTCTCCATTTTCCCAGGCGTGAGATCTGAAGGATCCAGTAAATTTGACAAGTGGGTGTCAAACACCATCCAAAAATTTCATTATGAATTAGTACAAAACATACAAGTAGAAGAGTAAATTAATTAGTCCCTAAACTTTATCTCATTTCAATTTACTCCTCAAATTAAAATAAGGATTATAATCTCATTACAAATAATTAATTAGTCCCTAAATTTTATCCCATTTCAATTTACTCCTCAAATTATCAATCTATATAAATTAATCTATAAGTCAAAAACCATAATACAATGATTTAATTTTATGCACTCCATTGATGTAACAAGCTATTATTGAATGACGATTTTTTTCTTTCATTTTCATTTTTAAGTATTTAAATAATAAATATCAATGATGATGTATCACGTAATAATTTTATGAAAACAATTGATATATAGTAATAATTTATAGATTAAATTTAAATATGTTAATATTTAATAATCAAATTAAAATAAAAGATTAAATTACGTATTTAGTACATAAATTATCAATTTTGGTCAATTTTAGTACTTAAACGTTTAATTTTTTTCAAAATCATACTGAAAGTTTAGTTTTTGTTTCATCTTAGTACCCTACCGTTAAAAACTTAACCCTTATAGTACCTAAACTATCCATTTCTCTATGTTTTAGTACATAAACTTTTATTTTTTTTCCGAAACTTAACATTAAATTTTGAACATAAATACTAAAATTAAATTAAAACAAAACTTTAGATATTTAATTTTTAAAATTAAATTAAAACAAAACTTTAGATATTTAATTTTTAAAAAAATAAAAAATTTAAATATTAAAACGGATCGAAACTGATAATTTAAATAAAGCTTAATTTATTTAAAATAAAGTTGATAATTTAAATTTGAAGATGTCTAGGTGAGGGAGATAATCCAACTTCAATGCTGCCCCTATCGGAGCATGCAAAACAGCGACATCAAAGCAAAAATGCCATTCTCAACTTACCTAAAAACGTAGCCATTTCGTTCCTAAACACCGTTTTCACATATCAACCCAGCTTACCTATAAGTAACAAATGGCCAACGCCACAACCTACCCACGTTTCTCTCGGTTTACATGGTAATGTTTCACTATCTTCTACTTAAAACCAGCTTCTCACTTTGATTTTAGCTTTAGATTCTGCGTTAACAATGCTGTTTATCGTGCATTCTTTTGCTTTGATCTCTTGATTTTCGATTTTCAGCTTTGGGTCTGTTGTTCCATCATTGTTTCTCTTGCTTAGATATTAGAAACTTTTTACTGAATTACTCCTTTTGGGGGTCTAAGATTCAATAGCTTTTAGTTCACTGCTTTGGGGTTTTAGATCTGAACCCAGAATTTCGGATCCTAGTGTTTGGGGTTGTCTTGAAAGATGCAAACTAGATCTGGGTCGGTTGTGTCATTAGAGGAAGGCAAGGAACCTGTGGTTACAACTAGAGCAACTCAATTCAAGACTCCACCATTAAGGGTACTTCAATTGTTCGGATTGTATCTTGCTATCTGTATTGCCTTTTCCATCATTAGTATATACACAATCCAGCATTTTGGAATCTATAGTGTGATAACGACGGTCAAGTCGAATTTCGTGACTTGCGATGAACAACCGGATAATAGTTTGGATCATTGGAGGAAACCTCCCTCGAATTTGCTTCATTCGATGAGTGATAAAGAGCTGTTTTGGAGGGCATCGTTCACGCCTCGAATAAAAAAGTATCCATTCCGTAGAGTTCCCAAGATTGCCTTTATGTTCTTGACCAAGGGACCATTGCCACTTTCACCTATTTGGGAGAGGTTTTTTAATGGCCATGATGGCCGTTATTCTGTCTATATTCATTCACTGCCATCGTTCAAGGCCGAGTTTCCACCATCTTCGGTGTTTTACGGGAGACATATCCCGAGTCAGGTATGCTATTCAAATCTTCATTTTTATATTATATGGTTTTGGTATGTTCATTTACATGCTTATGTGTGAGATGGCGAATTATTGTCTTTAATTTTGCTCTTTGCATGCTTGGATGTCTTGCAAGTGTTCCTTTACTGTTGAAGAGGTTTTAGCATGTAGGATACCCTTACTTAATAAAAGTCTTAGACACACACAGTTGCATACACTAACGTTTACCCCCAAGTCTGAGTATCATAGATTACCATGCCTAGTTGCTTAGACTTGGTTTTTGAAGATTAGACTTGGCTCCATTACCATATCTCTTTCAAGAAAAATAACAGCATTCGGATGTTAGTTTTTGCCTCTCCTTATCTCGAGTTCCAATTCTAACTGGTTCTTGGTTGGCTTGATGGTTGTGATTTTTCTGTTCTATTAATGTTGTGTTTGCAAATGAAGGGTTTGTTCTCATATGCATGTGTGAGTACCACTAGTTCATTGCAAAACGTCACGAATTATGGTCACGAATATTTACGAACATGCATTTGACTGCGTTCACACTGTATGTATCATTAGCTTGATTCCTTGACCAGTTTGTGGCATCATTTAATCCGGACTGAAACTTGCACATTTGAGATCTTCGATTTACACCTGTGGATCTGTTTTGTGCTTCAGACGGTGACACTGGTTTACCACCCTCATATAATAGCACACCCTGTTACTGATGCTTGCTGAAAACAGATACGATGTCAATTCGGAACTAATTACTTGTAGCATCAGCCTTCAAGGTGTCAATAGTTGTATGGTTTTGACGCCTTTACGTTGTGAACTGAGGTTTTACTTCGGGAACAGATAGCTACATAATGTGCTAGTAACTTGATGAGACTTTATTGTGATTGATTTTCCCACAAGAAATCTCATACCGATAAAGGATTGCATGAAACGGTTGTGTCATGTCAACATATGTCCATTTTAAATTATGCCATGTAAGAATTAAATAATAGTGATAGTTATGTTTTTGGTACCTCTACAGGTATCTGAGTGGGGAAAGATGAGTATCTGTGATGCTGAGAGACGGCTCATTGCCAATGCCTTGCTCGACATATCCAATGAATGGTTCATCCTCCTATCCGAATCTTGCATTCCCTTACACAACTTCAGTGCCATCTACCAGTACATAAAGAAATCCAAATACAGCTTTGTCGATTCATTTGATGAACCTGGGCCAGTTGCTCGAGGGAGGTACAACGAGAGTATGGCTCCGGAAGTGGCTCTCACCCAGTGGCGCAAAGGTTCCCAGTGGTTTGAGATCAACCGAAGGCTGGCAATCAACATAGTGGAAGACATTAAATATTACCCAAAGTTCGAACGGTTTTGCCGACCAGAATGCTATGTCGACGAGCATTATTTCCCGACCATGTTAACAATTCAAGCACCTACTCTGTTGGCAAATAGAAGCATCACGTGGGTAGACTGGTCGAGGGGTGGTGCTCACCCGGCAACTTTCGGAGGCGCAGACGTTAGTGAAGAGTTCTTCATAAGAATCTATGAAGGCAATGAATGCAGGTACAACAATCAAACATCTTCTGTTTGTTTCCTTTTCGCCAGAAAATTTGCACCCAAGGCATTGGAGCCATTGTTAGAGATATCATCCAAGGTTTTCGGATTCTAATGGCGGTTCGAGTGATCGGAATCTCTTATCTATTACTAATACAAAACTATTCAACCCGGAAAAGAATGTACATAAAATCATGATCAACAAAATCTACTCACGTTATTCTTTAAAAAAAAAAAAAACTGCTGTTCCTTTTCTTTCTTTCTTTTTTGTACCATTAATCCTAATCCGTAGGTGCCAACAGAAAAGCCTTAACCACTGGTCCAAAAGATTGCTGGAAGATTGCAACTTCTATTCAAATAAAGGATTGGGAATTTTTACATTTTGAAAAGGCAAAGTGCAACTTCTGCCCTTTTAGTAGATTTAATTTATTACTTTCGTCCTTATCGTATTTTCGTATTTATTTAGTTTTTAAGTTGTTCAATTCTATTATTTTATACACTATCCCTAACTTAAAATCTTAAATTATAAACTTTTTTAAGTACCTAAATTATAAACCCTAAACACTAAACTCTAATTTAAAAAATTTATAATTTAAGGTTTTAAGTTAGGGTATGATATAAAATGGTGCATTTAAACAACTTTGAGAACTAAATTGATGAAAAAATACGATAGGAACACAAATAATAAATTGGATCTACTACAGGGGCAAAAATGACCTTTGTATTTTTATAAAATTACATTGCTAAATAAATATTAGTCTCAACTGCGATTTAACCTATATATTAGTTTCATTAAATATATATCAAAATCTTAAATTGACTTGGTGGTAGAACATTTAGTTTTTCTTTTCAATGATGTATTAATGTGATATTTACGTTGATAATAGTCATTATACAATTGTGTCGTTATTGAGTTAATGACTCAGTGATATAATCGAAACAAAAATTAAAGTTAATATTATAATTAAAACAATAAAAAGTTCAATGATATGAACAACACACCATCTAAATCGAAACAAAAAATAAAGTTATTATTATAATTAAAACAATTAAAAGTTTAGTGATATGAACAACACATCATACACGACAAAATTTATCTTTTTAATTAAAATATTTTAATATTCATCATACATCATTTATATACAAACAATACTGTCTCGTGGAACATATCCTAACCATATTTACATAAATTAAGCAGTCTGGTATAGACTTGCTCCTACTCATAATTTTAGAAATAAGCAATCACATGAACAATCATTTAAATGCAGCTCCAACGACTGGTAGGAATGCTAACACAAGCATGTGCCGATGCCTCGACCATCTGTTGCGTCTGAATTCCGGCATTGCAGATGTTTGCAAGGGATCGCATGTGTTACATCCCGTACTGGGCTAGGGATCCACAATGTGTCTCGAAAGTCCTCGCCTGTTTAGATGAATGGCATGTTGTTTTAAAGTAGCAAGAGAAAAGGAAGTTAAGAGAGACTGAGAGTACAGAACATTCACCATTTTCTCAAGGCATTTCCAGTCGTTGACGAGTGGTTGGCCAGCTGGTAGAACGGCGCTCAAAACTTCCGGTCCTCTTTCGATGCCGAATAAAAGTTTGCCAATGAGTTTCACACTGTTGTCTATATGCATTCTATGAGACATGGCTTCAACAAACTCCTTTTGGGCTTCCACCTTCCTAGCAGAGCCCTCGGGTGCCCTGCGATACTGCAACGTAGATTCGAGAGAAAGCTCCAAGTTAGATGGGTTCTAAAACTAGCATAGTGTCAGCTTTCGAATCTATAAAACAAATGTAAACATCTTACAATCATTCCGAACGAGATCATTTTAAAGAAAGAGATGCAAAACGAGAAGAACTAAGACACAAACCTTGTGCCAAAACTGGACAAGATCGTCATCACGCTGACTAACAGCTTTTGTAGGTGGTTGCAACGAGTTTTCGTCAACGAAGGTGAAGTTATCATTAGAAGGATTTGTACCCAAGTATGCAAAGAGACTTCCCTTGCTAAGCCCTATATCACCATATTGCATGACACGAGAACCGTATTAAATTAAATTTAATCATTTTTCTAAAATAACGAAAATACAATCGGCCCTATGTGGCTTAGTGCGTCCGCTCATGACTATAGTGCTGAGGTCGCCACAAATATTTTTGAAGAAAACACATATAATTATGATTTGACATTTGAAGATAAGTGGTTATTTTTAAAGGTTTAGGGTTTAAAAATTATTTTTTTAATTCATTTTTCTCGAGATTATTGCTAAGGTCGTATTAAATGACATTTACCGGGTAATATATCAGTTGGGCACTCTTTTCCCTTATTAGGCCTAGATGAGGTTTTTAATGAGGCGTTCCAATCTTTCAAAAAAAAGTTTGTAAATTAAGATTTAAAATTTATGGTATAAAATTTCTATATTCGAACTATTATAAGTAGAAACAATAATAAATGCTAGTACTAAGTTTTAGAGATTAATTAAACTTTTAAAGAATTAAATAGTTTCGATGATAATTTCTACTTATTTTTAAAAGATTAACCATTTATTTGAAACAAGAGGTTTAATTAAAAAAAAATAAATCACGGGATCAAATTAAAATGTTGAAGAATTTAAAATTTTAAAAGGGTCAAATAAATTTTTTTAAAGGACTTGAAAGATATTTCTACTCTCACCGTTATCATATTCATCTGCCCCTAAGTAGAAGTCAATCATTACAAAGTACATATCAAATATAACTTAGTTAGAATAACTTTAGGCATGGCCCCGTGATGACGAAATTTAAATCATATATAAATATAGATATAATCAAAGGTAAAATACACAAATGATCCCGACTATAGAATAATGATTTATTCATTCCCTTGACTATTTAAAGTTATAAAATGATCCTTTGACTATATAGTATTACTTTTATAGTCCATTGACTTTTAAAAGTTATAAAATGGTCACTCGACTATTTAGTATGTTTCAAACTCATCATTTTTTGTTAAAATTTTGATGGCAGTATGAGTTGTACGTTAAGCTGCTGACTGATATATGATAAAATATGATCTCATAATCTTAAATGACTATTATATCTCAGTCAACATGTTAACGTCTAGCTCAGACGATCGTAATTTTTAACAGAAAATGATGAGTTTAAATCATTTTGTAACTTTGAATAGTTGAGGATATTGTTCTAATTAATTATATTTGTTTTTTTTTTCAAGAAAAACTTGAATGAAATTTCAGGGTATCTTATTGTCAAAAAATACATTTCAGGGTATCCAATGGAAGTTTTTGGATTTTATCAACTATATATGTGCTTATCTAATCAAGTAGTTTATTGATGACATAATTTCCTTTAGAGTTAATTGCATCATATATCCTCAAACTATGACCCTCATTTCAAATTATTCCTTCAACTTTTAAACATTCCAATTTCATCTCAAAACTATGACTCTCATTCTAAATTAGTCCTTAAACTTTTGAACATTCCAATTTCATCCCTAAACTATAAATATCATTCTAAATTGGTCCTAAACTTTTGCATCTTCAATTTTATACCAGAATTTGTAATCCATTTCAATTATAGTTTAACCTAAATTTTTATTTTTTTCCAAACATATAATAATATAACTTGGTCTAATGATTTTATTAACAAATGACGTGATTAGTATATACATATAATTTAAGATTAAATTGAAATGTTTAAAAAAGTTTGGGGGACCAATTTAGAATGAAGATTGTAGTTTGAGGATGAAAATAAAATGTTAAAAGTTTGAAAACTAATTTAGAATGATAGTCATAGTTTAGGGTGAGATTGAAATGTTTAAATGTTTAAAGACTAATTTAAAATGAGCGTCATAGTTTGGGGACATATGATGGAATTAACTTTCCTTTATAATATATGATCAAAATATCTACCAATTTTATATGACTAAGAAGGTCGACCAACTAGTTTAGGTCTCCTCGGGCAAGAAACTTGGTTGTCGCTTGTTTTGGAGGAAGAGACAAACCGCCGTACAATCATCCACTTTCGAAGATGGAAACCTCCTCTTCCACGAGGTGGTGGCCGCCTCCACCACCGTCCTTGCCGCTTCATGCTCACCTTTTGTCTCCATCACCATGGATGCAACTTGGTCGTTGTTTAGCACATCCCATACCTAACATCCCCAAAAAAAACTTTTTAACTTCATTATCGTATATTTATTAGCATAAAGGTTAATTCCACCAAATGACTTCAAATTACCACATATATTTTAAGTTAGTCTCTAAACTTTAAAACATTTCAATTAAACTCTCAAAATATTAAGATCATATTAATCAAGTCCATTTGTCAACTAGCCAAGGGTTAAACCCTCAGCATATTGAAAACACGTGGATCAAATTGTAAACATGAGTGTTCTTATTTAACTGACAACGTGAATCTAACATGTAGGAATGACAAGAAATCAGGTTGGATCGGGTTTTTAGTTAACTTAAATAGACTTGAAAAATATATACCCTTCCAGAACTCGACCCGACCCAAAACTATATTTCACACGATCCTATCTGACCCAAAAATATATAATATCCATTTGACTCTAATCTGACCCGAATTTTTAGAATATAAATCTAATCCGACCCGACCCAACCCGGTATAAAATAATGACTTAATTAAAAAAATCAATAGATAGAAGAGGTATTATAGCAATTATATATAAATTTATTTGAAGAAACTACACTATTACCTCAGGTTGGGTTGGGCCGGAGTTTTTCACCCTTCACTCGAACCCGACCTGACCCACCTCACTACTTTAAAAAATTTGACTCGACCCGACCTCACTCCTTTCAAAAATTCGATTAAATCCAACTTCGATTGTTATTTTAAAAATATTTGATCCTATCGGATCAAGTCAAAATCGGTTTCATGTTAAATTGTCAATTATTACTTAAAGAGAAAATAACCTCATTGACCAAAAATGCCTTATAATATATGATTTTAACAAACTTTTTTTGGATTTGCCAAAATGACCAACTAAATCGCAATGCGATCGATAATTCGCAACGTGATCTCCGGTATCGCAAATCAGTTTCCAGATTCGCAACGCGAACTTGGACTATCGCAATGCGAATATGTAAATCGCAATGCGAACTTGAACTATCGCAACGCGAATTTCGACTATCGCAATGCGATAGTCGACTATCGCATTGCGATTTACATATTCGCGTTGCGATAGTCGAAGTCCGCATTGCGATTTATTCCAAATTCGTTGCGATAGTCCAAAATCGCAACGACTGGTGGTATTGCATTTGTTTCTTAAGAATTTTATCTAAAAAGATAGTATTCGCGCGGACGTGTCGAAGACATGTATTACCACGACCACGACCACGACACGGACGGCGGCGGCGCGCGAGAGTCTCCCTTGTTCTCTATCACTCAACAAGGAAGTGGGAAAGCCAAGCCTTAAATATCATTCCCAATAGTGTTTCCAATACTATGTGGGATTTGAGCATTACCAACACTTGTTCCCAATACTATGTGGGATTGAGCCTTAAATAGTGATATTATTTTTGAATGTTTTGCTTAAAATTGCAATAATCGCGATTGATTGTAGATTGACTTTTAATTATGACATATTTAATCGTATAATACTAATGCAATTGGTTGCTGATTCAGTTGTTTTAAGGTACATGATTGTTAATTGTTTCCTAAATAATCACATTATATTGGAAACAAGTGTTGGTAATGCTCAATCCCACATAGTATTGGAAACACTATTGGGAATGATATTTAAGGCTTGGCTTTCCCATTTCCTTGTTGAGTGATAGAGAACAAGGGGGACTCTCGCGCGCCGCCGCCGTCCGTCTCGGGTCAGGGTCGTGGTCGTGGTCGTGGTCGTGGTCGTGGTCGTGGTAATACGTGTCTTCGACACGTCCGCGCGAATACTATCTTTTTAGAGAAAATTCTTAAAAAACAAATGCAATACCACCAGTCGTTGCGATTTTGGACTATCGCAACGAATTTAGAATAAATCACAACGCGAACTTGGACTATCGCAATGCGAACTTGGACTATCGCAATGCGAACTTGGACTATCGCAACGCGAACTTGGACTATCGCATTGCGATTTACATATTCGCATTGCGATAGTCGACTATCGCATTGCGATAGTCGAAGTTCGCGTTGCGAATCTGGAAACTGATTTGCGATACCGGAGATCGCGTTGCGAATTATCGATCGCATTGCGATTTAGTTGGTCATTTTGACAAATCCAAAAAAAGTTGGTTAAAATCGTATATTATAAGGCATTTTTGATGAATGAGGTTATTTTCTCTTACTTAAATTTCTCTTAAATAGGTGGGCTTAAGAGTTAAGAGTTACCCCATCAGATGCGAGGACAATGGAGTGATCATTCGGAGTCAAGTGGTGATAGGAGACATCAGGGACTGCAATGATGCCATGGTTCTTGAGTCGGAAGTCCCCAAAAGCTCGAGACATGGCTAAGCCAGCGAATCCTCATGGGGCAGCCACACTCGCTGGATATGTGGTTCTTCCTTCAACGCAAGCACCCTACCCTTGCAATTCCTTATCCTCTCCGATTCACCTGCACCCAATACAATTCATCAACAAACCTCTTTTATAGGTATCATAGACCCGTAGGGATGAGTATAGCGTAAAATTTTGGAAGGGTGTTTGAGAAAGGTCTACTTGTTAGTTATGAATAAAAATTTATTACTGACAGCTAATAGATTTAATGAATGGGTAAACTATGCATTTAATATCTAATCTATCAGATTTGATATGTTTTAGTATCTAAAGTTTTAATTTTTTCAAAATTACGCATAATGTTTAATTTTTGTTTCATTTTAGTATCACACCGTTAAAAACTTAATGCGTTTAGTACTTCAACTATTAGTTTTGGTTCTTTTAATTTCCTAAACTTTCATTTCTTTCAAAAATTAACTTTAAATTTTGAACAAGGGTGCTGATATGAAACAAAAACTAGACTTTAAGTATGATTTAAAAAAATTAAAAGTTTAGGTACTAAAACGGACTAGAACTGATAATTTACCCTAGATTTAAAGAATTAATATTTGGGGCTCGAGTCATGGGACTTACTCGGTAAACCTCAGATCAGTTGTTAATTGAACACCCTTGATCCCATTCTCTGTCATTGTTCCCAGCACAGCCCTTGAATCGCCAAGGTTCGCGATAACAAGATCTTCACCCTATTGGATGGAAGAAGAAAACATAATTAATAGACCAACAGTCGTATAATTTGCGAAACAACTCAAGAACATCTAACAAAACAATGTCTCAAAATTTTCCCCTGCCTGTCTAACGATGACAACAGCGGTTGTTCCACTGGTGGCGCAGTCCAAATTCTCTTGCAGCTTAATCTCCTTGTCCATCACCTTGAACGCACTGACGCAAGCCTTTTTCCATTTGAGAAAATCCTTGCCCGGTGCGGTTCCACCGTCCTTTTCCGCCGCTGTCTTGAGCTTTGCTAGAGTAATATTTTGGCTTAACAATAGCGATGGCAGTCGATTTCTCACCATGCTGCTCACTACATGACCGTTCTTTCCATGACCATCGAAAACACCACAAAATGCTCCACCTTCAATTCCGTAGTCCTTCAAGAACAAAAGATCGTGGTTTTAGTCCCTCTATTAAGCAGAATTTTGCGGTTTAATCACCCTAATTTTGCATAACCTACTCCCTTTACTTTTATAATATTACTATTATGTACAAATCGATAACCCCATTCTACTCTAATTTGGCATAATTCGATCATTAGATTAATATGTATTTTTTTATATTGGCCGAACATAATTGATAAATTTTCATGTGACCTTGATGATATGATTGAAAAACAGTACACAAAAATTCACATAATCACTTTCACGATAACAATTAGGGTAAACTACATATTTAGTACCTAAATTATTAGTTTTGACCTATTTTAGTACCTAAACTTTCATTTTTTTCAAAATCATACATAACGTTTAGTTTTCATTTCATTTTAGTACCCAATTAAAAACTTAACGTTAAGTTTTGAAAATAATTGAAAGTTTAGGTACTAAAACAAACCAAAATTGATAGTTTAGGTACTAAATGAGTTATTTTTTAAAAGTAGAGTAATAAATTGAAACAAAAACTAAACATTAGGTATGATTTTGAAAAAAAATAAAAGTTTAGGTACTAAAACAGACTAAAACTGATAGTTTAAGTATTTAATACGTAATTTACCCTAACAATTAATAGTGTTATAGGCTTATGTAAAAAAATTTAAACGAAAAACTCATGAGCCGAGGAGGAAGCTCGCAAAACATAAAAGTTTTTTGGGTAAACTACGCATTTAGTATCTAAATTATTAATTTTGATCTATTTTAGTACCTAAACTTTCAAATTTTCCTTAATCATACCTAAAGTTTAGTTTTTATTTCATTTTAGTACCCGCTGTTAAAAACTTAACACATTTAGTATCTAAACTATCAATTTTGGTCCGTTTTAGCCTAAATTTTCAAATTTATTTCAAAAGTTAACGTGAAATTTTGAATGGGGTACTAAAATGAAACAAAAACTAAACTTTAGGTATGTTTTGAAAAATGAAAGTTTAGGTACTAAAGTTGATCAAAACTGATAATTTAGGTACTAAACGTGTAATTTACCCATAATAATAAAGGAGTTGCAACGGCAAACCTGAAAAAGGATGGCAGAATCCTGGTTAAGTCCTTTGGATCCTTGTTTAGAGTAAAGAGATCCAAGCCTTTGAATCCCAAAAGAACCAATGTTTTCAGGCAGGTAGAGAATATTTCATGGCAATAATGTTCTTCAGCTTCATCATGAATCTCTGAAGATGCGGCAATGGATATGCAGATTCCCATCTCCAAAGACTCTGAAACTGTCTCCTCAATGGTGTTCTCAAAGTAATGATAATCACTATAATATATAGCAGTGTGTAAGTGGCTCTCAATTCAGCTGAAACCACACTCCAATTCATTAATTATTGGACTAAATTGTCTAGCATGTTATTTAATTGCTGTTGTTATAATAACAGGGGCGGACCAATGTGGCTCACAAGGTAGCATCTGCATACCCATTTTATTTTAAAAAATACCAATAGTTAGTATATTATATCAAAAATAAAAATTATGCACACCTTTTTTTTATTTTTTTGACTTTTCTGCTCAATTTTTTTGTTGTTGAAATTTGTGCACACCCTTTATATTAGCTTCAACGTTATATTTACTATAAGAGCTATAGGACAAATGGGTTTTATTTTATTGGGAAGAATTCAATATGATTGTATTCTTTTCAAGTTTAAAAAAAATTCTAATTTAAAAGAAAAAGGTTGATGAGACCATTTTTCCTTTTATTGGGGGCACTTAGTCTAATGAGTTAGTGGGTTATATAGTTAATTAAAAAATCGTATTGAGTACTATGACACTTAGTTGAAATTATCAAAACACCATCTATTTTTCTATCCTATTGGTTGGATAAAAGTATAGTACAAAATTCAGCTATTACTAAATCTTCTCTTTTACGTTTTAGTTCAAATCCACAGGCTCCGAGCCTCCAAACCCCACTGCTACTCAATTCTCAGTCTCTTGAGCCTAAACCACCAGCCACGACGACGTTCATCGATGATTTTCCGACGAATTTCCTCAATCAAGCTACACGTGAAAAGAGCATGCGAGGAAATAGCATTTTCTAAAATGAACATCGTGAAGAATAAGTTACGAAATAGCATAGGTGATCAATTTCTAAATGATTGTTTGGTCACTTAGATAGAAAGAGATGTTCTTGTCCAAATTGATGATGAAAACATCTTGAAACGATTTCAAGGAATGAAAGCTCGTCGAGAACAATTGTAATTGTTTATAGTGTTTAGTAATTTTTTGTGCATTTTGAATGAATTGTTATTTTGGATTTTTAATTATGTAACTTTTTTATTAATGAATATTATAATATTTATTTTGGACTCCTATTTTTTAATTCTTGGATCCGCCACTGTATAATAAGCTACCCCAAGGTTCACTTAAAGAGGTGGATTCTTGTTAAAATCAGTATTTTAAGTTATTAACCCATCAATCAATATCTATAGCTTAAGTAAGAAGAGGAATTGGTGCAATTTGGTTTTAGTCCCTCTATTATAATGAAAGGTGTTAAATCAACTAAATTCAAAATTAAAATTTAACAAGTATTTCATCCAAAATATGAAATAGATTTTTTTTGAGAAGTATTTAAATTAAGGGTAAAGTACATGAATGGTCCCTCGACTATAGAGTATTGATTTATTGAGTCTCTTGACTATTAAAAATTACAAAATAGTCCTTTAACTATAGGATATTGTTTTTTAAGTTCTCGAATAAAGTTGCAAAATGGTCACCGACTATTCATTGTATTACCAACTCGTTCTTTTTCGTTAACAAATTGACGATAGTTTGAGCTGTATACGGGCATGGGACCTAAACCAGACAGGTTCTGACCCGACCCCATCGAGACAGTTTTTTTTAATTTCGGGTTCGGGTTAATTTTTTAAATATGATGTTTGGGTCGGGTCGGGTTCGAGTTTAGGGTGAAAAATACCTGACACGACCCGACCCAAAAAATAATTTTACCTTATATATTTAGGAATAATTACAATAATACCCCTCTATATTTTATTTTTTCAATTAAGTCACTATTTTTATTGAATAAAAATAATATTTTTATTATTATTTCGGGTCGGGTCGGGTGAAATCTTGTTTCATGCGGGTCGGGTCGGGTCGAATCTCAGGTGGAGAAGTCATTGTTCTCGAGTCGGGTCGGGTGGACCAAAAATCCGACCCAACCCGACCATGCCCATCCCTAGTTTGATCTGTACGTTAACTTGCTGACCGAAATATGATAACCGTTTGAGACTCTGGGTTCATATTATATCATATCTCAGCCAACAAGTTAACGTCCAACTCAAACTGCCATCAATTTTTATCAGAAAATGACGAGTTTGGAACACAATGAATAGTCGGGTGCCCATTTTGTAACTTTTAATAGTTAATGGACTTAAAAAATCAACGTCTTATGGTCGAGAGACCATTTGATAAGTTTTGATAGTCGAAGGACTCAATAAAACAATATCCTATAGTCAATGTACTATTTATGTTATTTACCCTTAAATTAACAAAGACAAAAAATATCATTAGAACATCCCTACTTACATATCACCCATTGAATGGGACTACTAATGAAACTCGAATCTTTATGCTTATTAAGATTCTATTGAGAATTCAACTAACTGAACCGACCTATGTTCGTAAGACGTTATCACTTTTAACTTATCGATAGCCATATAAAAGTGGAAAGATGGTAAGAAAAGAATACATAACTTAAATCACAAAATTGAACATTAGAAATGGACTAAAACCACATTTAGACCTATGTAATATATAGGTGCATTAACAACCATATATAGTCCATTTTTCATGTCTAAAAGAGAAAATAACTTGAGTGAACCAAAATGCCTTATAATATACGATTTTAATCAACTTTTTTGGATTTGCAAAAATAACCAACGAATTCGCAACGCGAAAACCAAATTCGCAACACAGTTTTCGAATTCGCAACAAGAATTTACATTTCGCAACGCGAATTTACCGAAAACAATGATGTTTTACCTCTATAGGTAAACGCGGTAAAAAAATCATGATATTTTAGGTAGCGCTTTACCGAAAACATAATTTTTTACCGCGTTTACCTATATAGGTAATTAGAATTTCGCAACAATTTCGTTTTCGCAACGCGAATTTTGAATTTTCGCAACTCGATTCTAAGTACCTATGTAGGTAAACGCGGTAAAAAAATCCGGCCAAAAAATTATGTTTTCGGTAAAGCGCTACCTAAAACATCATTTTTTTGACTGGATTTTTTTACCACGTTTACCTATATAGGTAATTATAATTTCGAAACACGAATTTCATTGCGAAATTTAAATTATTGTTGCGAATTCGAAAACTGTGTTGCGAATTTGGCTTTCGCGTTACGAATTCGTTGGTTATTTTTGCAAATCCAAAAAATGTTAGTTAAAATCGTATATTATAAGGCATTTTGGGTCACTCAAATTATTTTCTCAATATAATATTACAGATTTCCTTACTTTTATTTCGATTGGTACCTATATTATAGTATATATGCAACTATGCATGTTGTGGGTGTACACCATTTTTCGTGTCATATAATATATGCATTAACACAAAATTTTTGAACGGATGGAACAAATAAAATTTTAAGGTGGACACCATAAATAAAATAAGGAACTAATCGAAGAAAATTTAGTTTTAGAGTGGGAACTATCAATAAAATAAGGAAATAATTCAAAAAAAAATTCAAATTTCAGGATAAACATGTACCCACCATCAAATAAAAGTGGCTCCGCCACTGGGTGTGGGTCATTTGGTTGGAATAATTAAGGGTTTGGGGAGGCTGACAACTTGACATTTGACGAAGTAATAGCGTGTAAAAAGGAGGACCGGATCCGATCCAAGGCTAATGAAGCTGGTTAACGTTAAAAAGCTGAGAAGATACTAAAGAGTGATGAACAAGCGAGGGAATTTGATTGGAAGAAGAGGGTAAATGTTGTTAAAGGCTTGGCTAATGCTATGTCTTATATGCACCACGACTGCTCCCTCCCATAGTCCATCGGGACATTTCAAGAAAGAATATTCTGCTCGAATCAGACTGTGGCTCACGTTGCAGACTTTGGCGCTGCTAGGCTTCTAAAGCCTGACTCATCCAATTGGACCCCTTTTGAAGGCACTTTTGGTTACTCGGCTCCAGGTATGTTTTTTTTTTCTTTTCATTTTTGAAGTCATGATCGTGTACTTGAGCAATGCCTATTCTTTTGTAGAGCTTGCTTATACCATGCAAGTCAATGAAAAATGCGATGTGTTTAGCTTTGGAGTGCTGACATTGGAAACACTAATGGGAAAGCATCCTGGGGATCTGATATCATTCATGTCATCATCTTCTTCTTCACATTCTCCATCATGCTCATCATCAGCAACCTTGGGTCATTTATCACTGAAAGATCTGTTAGACGAGCGTCGTCCATCTCCGAGGAGACAAACAACAGCAGAAGTGTTCCTCAAATTTAAACCATAAAGTTGATCAGAAGAAGAAAAGTAAAATTGTGATTGCAACTGTAGTCCCTATTTCATGCACACTACTACTTGTATCCATTGTCCTTGGGATTCTTTATTCTTCAAAGCTAAGAGAAAAGCATACCGAGAACACGCCACAGGTTGTAGTAAGTGATGATATGTTTGCAGTTTTCAACTTTGATGGGAAAATGGTGTACGAAAACATCGTCGAAGCAACTGAAGAATTTGACTCCAAATACTGCATTGGAGTAGGGGGACACGGAAGCGTTTACAAGGCACAATTGTCTAATGGTCAAATGGTTGCTGTGAAAATGAAAAGGCTGAAAATAATGGTACTTAAAAAGCAGGATATGAAGCAGGTGGTCACCCCCATAAGTTTCAACCCTGATGAAGACGGTGCTACCCGGTTGGCTGCATGCTTGAAATGTCAAAGGGTAGTTAGCTACAAATGTAATACTTTTTCTTCGTTCTTAATCATATTCACAGCAACTAGTTTCACTTTATAGTTGAGTGTAACCGATACTTCTCCCTGCAATTTCAAGCCATGATACCTTTTGCCAACAAGTTAACATCTTCATCATTCAGGGTCTTCTTCTTTACCCTGCTGCAGCATTCTTCTTGCCATGTCTTTTCTTCTGTTTCTGCCACTTTTAGAGATGACTCATCGGCAGGACAGAAGGAAGCCGATGCTCTTCTAAAATGGAAGGCCAGTCTTGATGCTCAAAGCCAGTCATTCCTCTCTTCTTGGGATGGAAATGGCCCCTGTAACTGGACCGGGATCATTTGTGACAAGTCTACAAGGGTAAGCCATTTAAACCTTTCGAGTTTCGGTTTGAAAGGTACGATTCATGGTTTTAACTTCTCTTATTTCCCCAAACTTACTGTTGTTGATCTAAGCTCCAATCATCTCAGTGGAACCATTCCATCAGATGTTGGTAAGCTATCGAGATTAACATACCTCGACTTGTCTTCCAATCATCTTTCTGGTGAAATTCCTGCTTCTATAGGAAACATGACAGACCTGCTGTTTCTTTACTTATACAAAAATGGACTCTCTGGTTCTATACCTCAACAAATTGGAATGTTGATGTGTTTGAATGGACTTGACCTCTCTGAAAATAATCTGATCGGTTCTCTCCCTCCATCTGTTGGAAATTTGGCCAACTTATCTTATCTTAGCCTTTTTAACAATAAAATTTCAGGGTCCATACCTAAAGAAATTGGAATGTTGGGTTCCCTTGAAACGCTTTATTTGTACAACAATAGTCTTATTGGTGAAATTCATCCTTCCATTGGAAACTTGACAAACCTGCTGTTTCTTTACTTATATAAAAATGGACTCTCTGGTTCTATACCTCAACAAATTGGAATGTTGAAGTCCTTGAATGGACTTCACCTCTCTGAAAATAATCTGGTGGGTTCTCTCCCTGCATCTATCGGAAATTTAACCGATTTATCTGATCTTCGTCTTTCTGGCAATAAAATTTTGGGGTCCATACCAAAAGAAATTGGGATGCTAGGTTCTCTTGTTAACTTAAGGCTGTTGAACAACAGTCTCAGTGGTTTCATTCCAGCAGAGATGAACAATCTTACAAATCTGAAATCGTTGCAACTCGGCGAGAACTACTTGACTGGCCGTTTACCACAACATGTGTGCCTTGGTGGAGTACTTAAAAATTTTACTGCATATGGAAACTATTTCACAGGTCCAATCCCCGAGAGCTTGAAGAACTGTACCAGCTTATATAGAGTTCGGCTTGAACACAATCAACTCACAGGGAATGTATCTGAAGATTTAGGCATATACCCGAAACTGAACTATCTTGATCTGAGTTATAATAAATTGGTTGGTGAGCTATCGTCAAATTGGGGTCGGTGCCACAATCTAACAAGTCTAAGGCTCTCGAACAATAATATATCCGGTGAGATACCTTTGGAACTTGGAAAGGCGACTCAGCTACGAGTATGCGATCTTTCTTCAAATCATCTAACCGGGGGCATTCCAAAGGAACTGGGAAAGCTGAAATTCTTGTTCAACCTTACGCTGAATGATAATCATCTCTCGGGCAGTATTCCTTCAGAAATCGGAATTTTGTCTGCACTTGCTGGTCTTAACTTGGCTGCAAACAACTTAAATGGCTCGATTCCACTATGGTTGAGCAAGTTCAAGACACTCTTGGAACTAAATCTGAGTGCCAATAGATTCAGTGGAGGAATTCCTTTTGAGGTTGGTAGCTTTTCTTTTCTTGAAGTTCTTGATCTCAGTCACAATTTGTTGATCGGTAAAATACCGGAGCAAGTTGGGAACTTGAAATCATTAGAAAAGCTGAACCTCTCTCACAATAAGCTCTTCGGTCGCATTCCCTCAACTTTTGATGGTATGTTAAGCTTAACATCTGTTGATATATCCCACAATCAGTTGGAGGGTCCTCTTCCACATGCCAAGGCCTTTCGAAAGGCTTCATTCGAGGCTTTCAGAAACAACAAAGGCTTGTGCGGAAATATCACAGGGTTGGAATCATGTTCATCAAATTTAAACCATACTGCTGATCAGAAGAAGAAAAGTAAATTGTGATTGCAATTGTAGTCCCTATTTCATGCACTACTACTTGTATCCATTGTCCTTGGGATTCTTTATTCTTCAAAACGAAGAGAAAAGCATACCGAGAACACGCCACAGGTTGTAGTGAGTGATGATATGTTTGCAGTTTTCAACTTTGATGGGAAAATGGTGTACGAAAACATCGTCGAAGCAACTGAAGAATTTGACTCTAAATACTGCATTGGAGTAGGGGGATACGGAAGCGTTTACAAGGCACAATTGTCTAATGGTCAAATGGTTGCTGTGAAAAGGCTTCACCAACTTTCAGAAGATTGGGTGGTAGATCAGAAAGCTTTTAACAGCGAGATCCAGGCCTTGACCGAAATACGCCATCGGAATTCTGAAGCTTCATGGTTTCTGTTCCCATCCCCGACACATTTTTGGTATACGAGTTCTTGGAAGGGGGGAGCCTGGAGAAGATACTAAAGAGTGATGAACAAGCGAGGGAATTTGATTGGAAGAAGAGGGTAAATGTTGTTAAAGGCTTGGCTAATGCTATGTCTTATATGCACCATGACTGCTCCCCTCCCATAGTCCATCGGGACATTTCAAGCAAGAATATTCTGCTCGATTCAGACTATGTGGCTCACGTTGCAGACTTTGGCGCTGCTAAGCTTCTAAAGCTTGACTCATCCAATTGGACCCCTTTTGAAGGCACTTTTGGTTACTCCGCTCCAGGTATGTTTTTTAAATTCTTATATGCTGTAATTGTTCTGAATTTAGATGAAGCAAATTGTTGAACACAATCTGAAGTCACAATCGTGTACTTGAACATGCTTATTCTTTTGTAGAGCTTGCTTATACAATGCACATCAATGAAAAATGCGATGTGTTTAGCTTTGGAGTGGTGACATTGGAAACGTTTATGGGAAGGCATGCCGGAGATCTGATATCTTTCATTTCGTCATCGTTCTATTCACTCCCTCCATCATGCTCATCGTCATCAGCCTTCGGTCATTTACTAGTGAAAGATCTGTTAGACGAGCGACTTCCATCTCCGGGGAAACAAACAGCAGCAGAAGTGGTCTCCATTGTGAAAGTAGCATCACAATGCTTACATGCCAGTCCACAATCTCGACCGAGTATGCAGCAAGTTTCTCGGGAGCTGTCGGTTCGTAATCCACCCTCACTGGAGCTGTTTCACAGGATAACACTAAGCCAATTGCTCGACTCCAGCAGTTATACATCTTAAAGGCTCCGAATGGAATTACTCCCTTTCCCCCCCCCCCTTGTTTCCTGTTCTGATTCTGCATTTCCTTGATTTGCATGTTCTAATCACTTGTTCCCATTAGTTTGTATAATTTCAAGCTCTTTTTCTGGGCCTGCTGTGTACAGAATGCTTTCCAAAGTTTGAAGTGCAAGTCAATCTCATATAATAAATTAAATATAATAAACATTATATTACCTCCTAATGTCTCTCACTCTGCTTTATATAAGAAGTATTTAATATATAGATAAATAATAAAATATATAACTATTTTTATAATTATTTAATAATTATTTTATAATTATAATAATATAATATAATAAAATATTTATAATTTGTATTTCCATCTACTTTTTTTATTAATATATTCTTATTCTTATATCAATTAAAACAAATCATTATTAATTCGATAAAAAATATTAAGGTAAAAGTCGTAAAATATTTTGAATAAAATAATAAAAATTCTAATATTTTACAAAAAGTATGTCTTGTCTACAAAATGTATGTATCTTTATCTTGCACCTAAATTCAATAGACATTTTACGCATCGGTTCGGTACGCCTTGCGTATTTTAAAAGTCAGTACAGAAGTAATAGTTGGATTGCGTATTTTAAAAGTAAGTCTAGAAGTAATAGTTGGATTGATGATCTGCTTTGACTCGCAAGATCAAAAAAAGGGTAAACTACACAAATGACCACCCAATTATGACTTTGGTTTCGAAATTACCATCATTTTTAATTTTTTCACCATGACCACTGAACTATTTAAGTGGTTTCAATATAGCCACACGTAGTTAACATTTAACGGAAGTGTTTAGGTGGCAGTTAACAAAATTAGTATAATTAGGGTGTGGGTCCTTATAAAGTTATGTATTCACGACTTTGACACCCTACTTTGTTTTCTTCCATTTTGGTCACTAATTGTATATGATTTGTTTCCTTGGATTTTCAGTTATTGAAATTTGATCCCAATTTTGTTTTTAATTTGTCTAATGTCTTAATTTGAGCATTAACTTTAAAATTTTCACTTGGGACCCAAGTTGGATTCCCTTGGATGTTAAAACTCATCTTCACTTATTTTCACTTCAATTCAAAAATTGACACATATCATAATTTGATTAGAGAAATAAATTTCTTAAGTTCAATTAAAATTAGGACCTAATTAAAAATTAAGAATTAAAGTTAATCTTGGTGATCAAATTGATTAATTTTAAAATCTAGGGGATTTAATCTATAAATTTAATACATGACTAGAATAAAAGATTTTAAAGTTAATTCTAAAGTTAAGATATTATACGAATTAAAAACATAATCGAGATCAAATTGTATTAAATGAAAATCCAAGGAAACAAACCATACACAAATAGTGACCAAAATGGAAGAAAACAAAGTAGGGTTCCAACACCGCGAATACGTAACTTTACAAGGGCTTGTGCCCTAGTTATACAAATTTTGTTAACTGCCACGTAAACACCTCCGTTAAATGTTAACGGCATATGGATATATTAAAATCATTTAAATAGTTTAGTGTTCATATTGACACAAATTTAAAAATGATGATTATTTCGAGACCAATACCATAGTGGTGTGGTCATTTATGTAGTTTACCCCAAAAAATAATGGAACGAAAAAAGCAGGATATGAAGCAGAAGGTCATCCCCATAAATTTCAACCTCAATGAACACAGTCCGACCTGTGATGAGTGCTTGCAACCGAAACTTTTTGCTGGTCAATTCTCTTGTTTTATGAACTTTTCACTACTGATTTAGTTGCATTTGGCTTATTTTTTGTGCAGAGAACATGTTTACAAAAATTGGAAGCAAAAGGGTGGTGCGTTCTACAACTTTTATTGTTTTCTGGTCGCGACTAGAGGCATGGGCACGACATGAATCTGACGTGGCAATTTCTAAAAGGTTCGGTCAGCACGAAGTTTCTGGAAGCCGCCTAGTCATCATTATCCGAGAATATTTTCTAGGATTTTAGTTTACAATTTTGAAACTTAAAAACATTTGAATTATTTTGATTTATCTTCTTTTCATTATCTTGTTATTTTTAGATTTAAGAAGCCTATAAATACCCTTAATGGGTAAGGATTGAACATATCATCTTCTTACTTTTGTTTTTCGACATTTTCTATTTTAATTAAAGTATCCATTTTCCTTTTTACTTTCTGTTACTTTCCAAATTTATTTTTATTTTACAAATCTATGCTAAGTATGATCATCAATATCATGTTTAGCTAATTTCCTCGCGCCAAGAGCTAGTAATAAATCGATTTTATTCGTGAGAATCGAACAAAGCGCTTAAACTCCTTCGGGATACATTCTCATTTTTCTGGATAAAAGAGCTTGGCAATCGGTCTTGTTCATAATTTTTAAAATATTTTCGAATAAAAAAGTTGACTTTGGTCTTAACATTGTTTGAAAATACCGTTGGGATGAAGGATCGACCTGTGACACTTCGACTTCCTGTGAACACGCTTAGCGGCGGTCCGCTAAGGGAAAACGAGATCGTAATTGATTCTCGATGAGACAATACCCGAGCCAGGCCTTTCTAGTTTTTAATTTGAATGTTTTAACGACAATATATGTGGTTAATCCACTCAAGAATCGTCTTTCAAATATATGCTTGGGAAGATCGGTTACACAAGAGAATGGCAAGTTATAATGGGTCGGGCCTTGTAGACTATAACCGACATGAATTCCGGAGCAAAAATACATTTCTATGTTCGAAGAAATTGAAACAAAGCTAGCTCGAAGTAGTTTCTCTCATTGTAATTTTTCCAATTTGTTTACCGCTTTCTTCTGATTCATTACTGTATTCAATTATTTATTTGATTTTACTTAGTTTGCTTCATCTTAAATTCGCCTATCACACCCCCTTTCTTTCTTTTGTTTTGTTACAACTTACTAGATGAAATCAACATAAATCATATCAGAGATTCTAATATTTTCCTGTGGATCGACCCTCTTCAATTGTTCTACTTTTCACTTATTTATTTTATTTTTGAAGAGGTTTATTTTATTTTGACGAGTAAAACGACGTTTGTCAAAATTGGCACCGTTGCCAGAGAAATTAATTTTTGGCAATTACTGATTAATTTTTGTTTGATTTTATGACCATGAGCAATCCGGGAAATCTTGAGAATTTGACCCAGAGATCGAAGCGAGAGCTCGTAGACTAACGGCCAAACGCTTCAAAAGAAGAAACAACAGCGTGGACAGAACAAACAAAGATCAGATCTGGAATCTACATCCGAAACTCTATCTCAATCACAATCTTACGAAGAATCTACTCTAGATGCCAACCCTACTGCTCCTAACGCAAATCTTACACCCGAGCTAGAACCAATGGCGAATCAGACTATTAGAGAGCTAGCCGCAACGCCCGTTGTGCAACAAACGCTATGTATCGCCTTTCCTAATGGCGAGACCACATTCTAATTAAAAACGGGATTGATCCATCTCCTTCCTACCTATAACAGTCATCCCAGCGAGAGCCCACATAAGCATCTCACCGAATTTCATATGGTTTACAACAGTATGATGCCTCAAGGAGTTTCTAAGGATCAAATTACTTGTGTTTCCCTTTTCCTTAGCTAGAACTGCTAAGGAATGATTATTTTATCTTTCACCTAATTCGATTACTATTTGGGTTGAATTATCTCGTGTTTTCCTTGATAGGTTTTTCCTTGCGGCGAAGGCAAGCGAGCTTAGGTGAAACATTTTGGGAATCCAACAAAGAAATGATGAAACTCCCTACGATTACTAAGAGAGATTTAAAAAGTTATGTGTCAGTTCTCCGCAACATGACCTTTTTTAGCAAACTGTTCGGTAATATCTTTATGAAGGCATGCTTCCGATCGATAGAAAAATGATGGATGCCGCTAGTGGTGGCGCCCTTGTTAACATGACCCCAGAAGCCACGAGGACTCTGATTTCTACCATGGCCGTGAATTCACAACAATTCAGTTCTTCGAGTGAACCCAACCGACGGGTTCACGAGGTAAGCATTGTTTCATTAGAAAATAAGATATATAAGTTAATTGATATCATGAATTCACTTGTTACAGGAAAAATTAGAACAACAAAGGTCTGTGGAATTTACACCTTACCGGATCATCTGATCGACTATTGTCTGATGTTGCAAAACGAATCTGGCACACACGTCAATGCCGTTGGCAACTTCTCAGGACCTCCTCAAAGGCCTTATAATCCCTACGGTAACACGTTTAATCCCGGATTGAGAGATCACACAAACTTGAGCTACAAAAATAACCAAGTAGCTAATCCTATTTATCAACCGAGAACTCCACCTTTTCCTGTCCAAACACCCCAAAAATCTTCCCTCGAAATGATTGTAGAGAAATTGGCCTTAGCACAAGAAAATTTTCAAACTCAAACACAAACCTAATTTCGAGAATTGAAAAACAAATAAGCCAATTGATTCAAATAGTTGGGCGCCTAGAATCCCGAGGTCGATTACCTTCTCAAACCGAAACAAATCCGAGGGAAAATGTGAGTGCAATTACTTTGCGGAGTGGTACCGTCATTTCGCCTGAACCTGTGAAAGCATTCTAAAAAAAGATCCAACAAGAAGGAAGATAGCGCATCATCAAAGAATCAAGAAGAAAAATCTTTGACTCCACCTATCTCAGGTAAAAATGTTTCTTGTTCTTCTTTTTCATCTACTTACGAAACTTCACCTCATTTTCCTGGTAGGCTTACACGACATGATAAGAAAGAAGATGAGAAAGAGATTCTTGATACATTTAGGAGAGTGGAAACAATATTCCGCTTCTTGATGTGATTTGGAAAGTGCCTAAATATGCGAAATTCTTGAAAGATTTGTGCACAAATCGAAGGCGATTAATCGGAAACGAAAAAGTGAATCTTGGCGAGAACGTCTCAGCTATCATTCAGAAGCGCCTCCCACCAAAATATAAAGATTAAGGCATGTTTGTTATACCATGCAAGATCGGGAACGTTGGAATAAAGAGGGCTATGTGTGACTTAGGCACATCCATCAATGTGATGTTGTTGTCCGTCTACAACAAGATTTCAAGTGAACCATTGAAGGAAACGAGGATCACAGTCCAGCTAGCCGATCCGTCAATCATTTACCTCCGAAGGAGTTTTAGAAAACATATTGGTAAAGGTAAATGATCTTATTTTCCCTACTAATTTTTACAATATCGATATGGAAAATGATCGCATCAATACGGATCTAAGATTTTACTTGGGCACCCATTTCTAAGCACGGCACATATAAAAATCGATGTCCGCAGTGGCATCTTGACTATGGAGTTCGATGGAGAAATCGTCAAATTCGATGTATATAAGGCCATGAAATATCCGAACAATGTGGCAAGCTTAAATTTTGTCGATATAATGTATCCGTTAGCCACTGAATTTATGGATACTAATTTATTTCATGACTTTTGTAGGGAATTGGAGCATTTCAACAATAGGGATTTTGACGAATTCGTTTTTGTTATTTCATCTTCGTCTAATTTGTGTTTCGTACCGTCGAACATTAAAACTCTTCCTTCAATTTTGTAGGTACCAAAAGTTGAGTCGAAGCAATTGGCGGGACATTTCAAGAACTCGTCTTTTGACGAAATTGATGTATTGTCGGCCATCGTTTTAGACAAGCTTCAAAAAGGACTCGAAGAATGTAATCCAACCGAATGTATATGAAACTTAACTCATGTAAACATTCAAGAAAAGAAATAGTAATGAGGAAAAACGATGTTATAATAAAACTTTCAGCTATTAGGGAAAATAAAATAAAATAATTCATAGCCCTGGGGGAAACTGAATCGAATAAATTCAATTATTGCACCTTCCTGTATTTCCTCTCCGGGAGTACGCTCTCCGAACACCTGCGAGAATTTCCACTCCAACGGTTGTGGTCCTCCCACCGGAGCCACGGCTGCTTCCGCACCGCCGTTATTCATCGTTATTTTTAGCTCAGACAAACCGATTCCACCTCACGAAATAAAATAAAATCAAACTCAATTCATCGACGATCCGATCTGCCTCTCAGATGAACAAAAAAGATTGAAATATTTCATTGATTCGAAGCAATCTCCGTTTCACAAATGCAAGCTTCTCGATCGATCATCTATAAATTCTACAAAAAAGAAAATTTCATCGGTGATATTCTATCACTCTTTCCTCTCAAATAGGCCATGAACACTGATTTGATATATTTTCTAACAAAAATAAACAAAAAAATTAACATCGACGAGATTGTTCACTCTATCCCTCTCAATTGAAACTCCCACAGTTACTCTCTTAATATTTCTCTTTTAATTTGAGAGGAAAAAGGATTAAAAAATGGAAATTGGAAGATAATAACAGCTGGAAATGCGATTAAGCTTTTTGGTTTATTATTGGAGCCATCACCCTATCTCTCACCCTTTAATTTTTCTTTGGATAAACTTTGTGGATGCACCTTTTACTATACATTTTTTCAAACTTAATCCCTGACTAAAATTTTATCTTTTCTATTTTTTGAAATGCAAATTCCGATTAAATAATTTGATGATATTTATTTTTAGAACATAAAATTATATAATAATTGATTGATTGTAAAAATATCAAGGTGTGCATTTTAATATAATGTAGGATTAGTTAATGGTATCTGGATTGTGTCGGTAAAAATTAGGTCTTGAAATTTTGAGCGCGTAAATTTAAATAGGCAATACAATATACCTAATTTATTACTTTCATCACTATCGTATTTTCATATCAATTTAACCCTCAAAGTTGTTCAATTGCATCATTCTATGTCCTACCCTAAATCTCAAACCTAAACTCTAACTTGAGGTTTATAATTTAAGGTTTTAATTTAGGGGTAGGGTATAGAATGATGCAATTAAGCAACTTTGAGAGTTAAATTGATTTATGCACCTGCCATTAAAAAATAGAAAACAACTTTAAAAACCAAAAATGCTAAACAAAGATAAAGGTCTCTATAAAGAGTGTGCATGTGTCTAAACTCGTGTGATGTGCATAAATGTGTGCTCATCAGTGAGGGCAAGTATGATTGTGTGTAGGAGCTGTAAACATCGCTAAAAGATTTGCACTAAACTTTACTACAGCTGTTGAAGACATTGAAAGGAATACACCAACAAATACACCCTCCGAGAGTCTACAGCCACATAACTGCAAACATCATCCAATTAAAATTGAAGGATTCAGAAATAGAATGGTGGTATAAGTTAATAAACAAAGATAAAATGATCCAAAAATACAACAAGAAACCCGTGTATGGCCCAGATATAAAAGAGGCCTCAGTGACTAAATAAAAGTATGCAATCTTTGTGTGCTCATATTCAGGTGAAGGTTGGCGAACATCAATTAATAAGGACTAATGAACGAAACCAACATAGACTCCGTCAAAATTAGTAGACATACTGAGGCTGTAATTCCACAGAGGCAGATAAATAGAACTATCTGGAGTAGCCCTCCTAGGACAGCAACAGCTCGAACAACTCGAAGCTTAAAATAAAAAGTATGAAGTTAGAAAAATGGTATGAAGATTGATGTAAAGAGTATCATACAAATAGAAAAGAAAGGGTCAGAGGCATAACCAACCTTTGCAATGGAGAACTCTAGGCCCAATGCAAAAAGAAGAAAAATCACACAAAACTGAGCTACTGTTTCGACCTGCATGATTCAAATGAAAGGATAAAAGCTAAACTATTAAATTTTAGAATGTATGAATAACCAATAAACAATTAAACATGTTCAAATGGAACAGCCTCTAATGAAATGAGATCACCCCAGCCATCCCCAAAAAATATTAGACAATATGAACATAAAACTTTTTATGTATTACTTACTGGCACTTAAAACGTTGCCTATGTTTATTTTAAGTATTGCCCTAGTTTGATAGAGGCACCAAGCCACCGACTACCAATTGTAATACAATATGCACATATAACTTTTTTTGTTGAAAAATAAATTAAAGGGAAAAAGACATAGCCGGCTTTCACAAGAACAGATCAATAAGAGCTGTGGATTGTTCAGGTAGGCCTCAAATGAACTCAAAAATATCATAATAACTAATATTAAATGAGATGAAGGAATGCAAATTAGAAACAACGCTCATTTTTCATTATAAGGCTCCATGAAAGAGAGTGAACAATGGCAATATGATCAGGAAACCATCACTCAGAACAGTAACGAAGGGTTTAATATCAATGTTGATTACTAAAATTTAATGAAGCATACAACATACTTGCACCAGTAATAACCTGTAAAATGTGTAAGAATAAAATATATAGGAAATTAGTAATCCGAGACACTCTAGAGGGACCAAACAGGCAAACATTCAAATAAAAGATTAGATAGGCGTATATCAATACAATCAGACCGGTTGTCCAGCACAAGCAAATGCAATGCCACCACAAGTTGCAGAACATGACAACTACCAAATTGATATCAGTCTACAGAGCATAAGCAAAAAAGTTTAAATCAGCTTATTAGTAGAATGTAAAAAGACAAATTTGGTGAAACAAAGATGATATAAATTTTACCTTAAGTCCAGTTGTAAAACTGGATATTTTGATTTAAAATTAGTTATGATGAAGACATTGTCCTGAAAATAAATCAGCACCTCAGATTTCAAAGTATGGAAAAAAAATATCTCAACATGAAGTTTTAAAAGAACCAACTAACCTTTTGATCTATCAACATCGGTGTATCTTCAGCTCTGTTATCATTCTCTAGGTTGAATACGTCATGGAGTTGAAATGATCTAAAAGGAGGATGCAAAAGGTGTGAGGGAACTACTATATGTTGCTATGTAGTTAAGAAGAAGATACTATATGAAAATTGCTCAAAACTTTCGATCGTCAAAATAGAAAATCATGCTCTTCCATTAACACCTAAAGTAATCAGAACTAAAAATGAACAAAGTAAATCTACTCATTGATGAGGAGAAGCACATACTTTTCGTCTTTCATATCATTTTTCTTCGTCTTAACTTGGGCAACGGTTTCCAAAACAGCCTGATAGACAGACACATATGAAAGAGAATAAGTTAGCAAGTTCTACGAGCTGAAATGATTTTAAAAGAATGAGTACTACCAACCTGTTGTTCTGCTACACTGTTATTGAAACTACCAGTATCATCAGTTACTGCAAACAATAAAACGAAAACACTGATGAAAAGTCGGAAATAGAATTTCCTTTAGATTTTGATTCTTACGAAGGTTAAGAAAACAATGACGCCAATGACTGCCAGTCTGTTTCCAGGAATTAACCATATATTGACGATAAAAATCATAACCTGACAATAGATCGAACTCAACAACCTTAGAAAAGAAATAAAAACAAGAAGTAATTGCGACAGTATATAAAGAACTAGCAAATTTGAAGTAAACAACTACAATTAAGCTGAAAACTTTACTAGTAAAGTTCAGATGCACGGATTTGAAACCTAATACCTAATATAAGCAAATCAGAGTGCGGAAAAAAGGAAATGAACCTTCGTTTTGTTCTTTCTCATTGAACTCCTTCTCCAAAGCACGATCGATGATAGCGGCAAATGTACCGTCCTTAGGTTTAGTCGCCGACGAAACATTTGAAACGGTGTCGTTTCCAGCATCGAACCGATCCGGTTCAGCGAGTTGTAGTTGTTGTCGAGTGAGTGAAAACGAAGCCAAACAAAAAGCAGTAACGATGAAGGAAGTAACAATAAGCTCATAGGAGGAGGAATTTGATCTTATCAACATCTGAAAACCACGCCCGGTGAGGAGGTTAAGAGCTTAACAGAATCCTCGCCTTGTTGCTGCTAAACCAATGCAAATTAAGAACGGAGAATATAGATTTATTTCTATTTTCGTTCGAGCAAATCGGAAATTTAAGAGACGATGATGAGATGAAATTGAAATCGAAAGAAACTGTGAATTGAAATATTGAATTCAAGAGACAGAGAGGGCGAGGCGAGAACGGAGTCGTGTGGTAGGTGCAGAAGAGAAAGGAAATAAGTGTAAAAGAAACGGTATATACACAGATGAAAGGGGTAAGTAAAGTACAATTACACCACAGTTGGGGATCAGGAGTCAACTTGTCGTCGTTAATTAATGGGGCAGAGATTTGGAAATAAACTACTTTGGTCAAACTCTTCTATTGATCCCTATATTATACATATATTATGAATTAGATCTCTGTATTTTTTAATTTATAATTTCAATCTTGATTTAAAATAAATGATACTATAATGATCCTATTGACTATCTAAGTTAATTATCAAGATGAAAGAATATTCTTTCAAATATATGGTTAATTATCTACTATTAGTTAGTGTAATGATCCTATTCACTATCTAAGTTAAAAACGGGTTAATTGCATCAAATGCATATAAAAATTTGAGGGTAAATTATGTATTTAGTACTTAAATTATCACTTTTAGTCCATTTCAGTACCAAAACTTTTAATTTTTTAAAATCATACCTAACATTTAATTTTTGTTTTATTTTAGTATTCGTTGTTAAAATCTTAGCACGATTAGTACTTAAACTATCAGTTTTGGTTCCTAAACTTTTAAGTTTTTTACAAAATTTAACGCTAAAATTTTAACATGGTATTGAAATGAAACAAAAACTAAATATTATGCATGATTTTGAAAAAAATGAAAGTTTTGGTACTAAAATTGATAAAATTTGATAGTTTAGGTACTAAACACATAATTTTCCCAAATATTTAATTAGATGGGGAGGCATAATCCTCCCATCTACCATTTGATTTGTCTTTGACCTTTATTTAAAGATGGATAAACTACGCTTTTAATATTTAAACTATTAGTTTTAATCTATTTTAGCATTTAATTTTCAATTTTTTCGAAATTATATACTTAAAGTTCAGCTTTTATTTTATTTTAGTACTCATTCAAAATTTAGCATTAAGTTTAGGGGGGGAAATGATATTATAGTAACTAAAACGGATACTTTAGATACCAAAAGCGTTAAATTTTTAACGGTCGGTATTAAAATGAAAGAAAACTTAAACTATAATTATGGTTTTGAAAAAAAAATTAAAGTTTTAGTATTTAAACGGATTTAAACTAATAAGGCCGCCATAAAAACCTTGGTCCGACCGACATTTTGCTGAGAACAAGCTCTCGTATTTCTTCGTCCGTTGAAGGCAAGACAGCGAATATGTGATGTGAAGTCAAAACAGTTTCATGGAAATGCAGAACCAGAATAGGAAAGAAGATAAAAGGGGAGTACTTCCGTATGGAGCCTTCAGGATGTATAACTGCTGGAGGAGTCAAGCAATTGGCTTAATGTTATCGTGTGAAACAGCTCCGGTGAGTGTAGATTCCGAGCTGACAGCTCCCGAGAAACTTGTTGCATACTCGGTCGAGATTGCGGACAGGCATGTAAGCATCGTGATGCTATTTTACAACGGAGACCACTTCTGCTGCTGTTTGTCTCCTCGGAGATGGAAGACGCTCGTCTAACAGATCTTTCAGTGATAAATGACCCAAGGTTGCTGATGATGAGCATGATGGAGAATGTGAAGAAGAAGATGATGACATGAATGATAACAGATCCCCAGGATGCTTTCCCATAAGTGTTTCCAATGTCAGCACTCCAAAGCTAAACACATCGCATTTTTCATTGACTTGCATGGTAAGCAAGCTCTACAAAAGAATAGGCATTGCTCAAGTACACGATCATGACTTCAAAAATGAAAAGAAAAAAAAAAACCTGGAGCCGAGTAACCAAAAGTGCCTTCAAAAGGGGTCCAATTGGATGAGTCAGGCTTTAGAAGCCTAGCAGCGCCAAAGTCTGCAACGTGAGCCACAAAGTCTGAATCGAGCAAATATTCTTGCTTGAAATGTCCCGATGGACTATGGGAGGGAAGCAGTCATGGTGCATATAGGACATAGCATTAGCCAAGCCTTTAACAACATTTACCCTCTTCTTCCAATCAAATTCAGTCGCTTGTTCATCACTCTTTAGTATCTTCTCCAGGCTCCCCCCTTCCAAGAACTCGTATACCAAAAATGAGTGTCGGGGATGGGAACAGAAACCATGAAGCTTCAGAATATTCAGATGGCGTACTTCGGTCAAGGCCTGGATCTCGCTGTTAAAGCTTTTGTTCTACCACCCATCTTCTGAAAGTTGGTGAAGCCTTTTCACAGCAACCATTTGACCATTAGACAATTGTGCCTTGTAAACGCTTCCGTATCCCCCTACTCCAATGCAGTATTTGGAGTCAAATTCTTCAGTTGCTTCGACGATGTTTTCGTACACCATTTTCCCATCAAAGTTGAAAACTGCAAACATATCATCACTCACTACAACCTGTGGCGTGTTCTCGGTATGCTTTTCTCTTCGTTTTGAAGAATAAAGAATCCCAAGGACAATGGATACAAGTAGTAGTGTGCATGAAATAGGGACTACAATTGCAATCACAATTTTACTTTTCTTCTTCTGATCAGCAGTATGGTTTAAATTTGATGAACATGATTCCAACCCTGTGATATTTCCGCACAAGCCTTTGTTGTTTCTAAAAGCCTCAAATGAAGCCTCTCGAAAGGCCTTGGCATGTGGAAGAGGACCCTCCAACTGATTGTGGGATATATCAACAGATGTTAAGCTTAACATACCATCAAAAGTTGAGGGAATGCGACCGAAGAGCTTATTGTGAGAGAGGTTCAGCTTTTCTAATGATTTCAAGTTCCCAACTTGCTCCGGTATTTTACCAATCAACAAATTGTGACTGAGATCAAGAACTTGAAGAAAAGACAAGCTACCAACCTCAAAAGGAATTCCTCCACTGAATCCATTGGCACTCAGATTTAGTTCCAAGAGTTTCTTGCAGTTGCTCAACCATGGTGGAATGGAACCATTTAAGTTGTTTGCAGCCAAGTTAAGACCCTCAAGGTCAGACAACATTTTGAGTTCTGAAGGAATACTGCCTGAGAGATGATTATCATTCAACATAAGCTTGAACAAGAATTTCAGCTGTCCCAACTCCTTTGGAATGCCTCCAGTTAGATGATTTGAAGAAAGATCACATACTCGTAGCTGAGTTGCCTTTCCAAGTTCTGAGGGAATCTCACCGGATATATTATTGTTCAAGAGCTTTAGAAATGTTAGATTGTGGCATTGACCCCATTTTGATGTCAGCTCACCAACCAATTTATTATCACTCAGATCAAGATAATCCAGGTTGGGGTATATGCCTAAATCTTCCGATACATTCCCTGTGAGTTGATTGTGTTCAAGCCGAAGTCTGTGTAAGCTGGTACAGTTCTTCAAACTCTTAGGGATTGGACCTGTGAAATAGTTATTATCTGCAGTAAATCTTTCAAGTACTCCGCCAAGGCACACTTGTTGTGGTAAACGGCCAGTCAAGTAGTTTTCAGTGAGTTGAAACGATTTCAGATTTGTAAGATTGTTCATCTCTGCTGGAATGAAACCACTGAGACTGTTGTTCAACAGATTTAAGTTAACAAGAGAACCTAGCATTCCAATTTCTTTTGGTATGGACCCCAAAATTTTATTGTCAGGAAGAAGAAGATCAGATAAATCAGTTAAATTTCCGATTTCTTTAGGTATGGACCCTGAAATTTTATTGACAGAAAGGCTAAGATAAGATAAGTTGGCCAAATTTCCAACAGATGGAGGGAGAGCGCCGATCAGATTATTTTCAGAGAGGTCAAGTTCATTCAAACACTTCAACTTTCCAATTTGTTGAGGTATAGAACCAGAGAGTCCATTTTTATATAAGTAAAGAAACTGCAGGTTTGTCAAGTTTCCAATGGAAGGAGGAATTTCACCAATAAGACTATTGTTGTACAAACAAAGCTTTTCAAGGGAACCCAACATTCCAATTTCTTTAGGTATGGACCCTGAAATTTTATTGCTAAAAAGGCCAAGATAAGATAAATCGGTTAAATTTCCGATTTCTTTAGGTATGGACCCTGAAATTTTATTGTTAAAAAGGTTAAGAAAAGATAAGTTGACCAAATTTCCAACAGATGGAGGGAGAGAACCGATCAGATTATTTTCAGAGAGGTCAAGTTCATTCAAACACTTCAACATTCCAATTTGTTGAGGTATAGAACCAGAGAGTCCATTTTTATATAAGTAAAGAAACTGCAGGTTTGTCAAGTTTCCAATGGAAGGAGGAATTTCACCAATAAGACTATTGTTGTACAAACAAAGCTTTTCAAGGGAACCCAACATTCCAATTTCTTTAGGTATGGACCCTGAAATTTTATTGCTAAAAAGGCCAAGATAAGATAAATCGGTTAAATTTCCGATTTCTTTAGGTATGGACCCTGAAATTTTATTGTTAGAAAGGCTAAGATAAGATAAGTTGACCAAATTTCCAACAGATGGAGGGAGAGAACCGATCAGATTATTTTCAGAGAGGTCAAGTCCATTCAAACACTTCAACATTCCAATTTGTTGAGGTATAGAACCAGAGAGTCCATTTGTGTACAAGTAAAGAAACAGCAGGTCAGTCATGTTTCCTATAGAAGCAGGAATTTCACCAGAAAGATGATTGGAAGAGAAGTCGAGGTATGTTAATCTCGATAGCTTACCAACATCTGATGGAATGGTTCCACTGAGATGATTGGAGCTTAGATCAACCACAGTAAGTTTGGGGAAGGAAGAGAAGTTAAAACCATGAAGCGTACCTTTCAAACCGGAACTGGAAAGGTTTAAATGGCTTACACTTGTAGACTTGTCACAAATGATCCCGGTCCAGTTACAGGGGCCATTTCCATCCCAATAAGAGAGGAATGACTGGCTTTGAGCATCAAGACTGGCCTTCCATTTTAGAAGAGCATCGGCTTCCTTCTGTCCTGCCGATGATTCATCTCTAAAAGTGGCAGAAACAGAAGCAAAGGCATGGCAAGAAGAAAGCAGCAGCAGGGTAAAGAAGAAGACCCTGAATGATGAAGATGTTAACTTGTTGGCAAAAGGTATCATGGCTTGAAATTGCAGGGGGAAGTATCGGTTACACTCAACTATAAAGGGCAATTAGTTTCTGTGAATATGATTAAGAACGAAGAATAAGTATTACATCTGTAGCTAACTTAATTTTCCATAGACTTTGACGTTTCAAGCATGCAGCCAACCGGGTCTTCATCGGGGTTGAAACTTATGGGGGTGACCACTTGCTTCGTATCCTGCTCTTTGAGTACCATTATTTTCAGCCTTTTCATTTTCTGAAATAACCTTAGGGTTATTTCAAGCATGCAGCCAACCGGGTCTTCATCGGGGTTGAAACTTATGGGGTGACCACTTGCTTCGTATCCTGCTCTTTGAGTACCATTATTTTCAGCCTTTTCATTTTCTGAAATAACCTTAGGGTTATTCAAGCATGCAGCCAACCGGGTCTTCATCGGGGTTGAAACTTATGGGGGTGACCACTTGCTTCGTATCCTGCTCTTTGAGTACCATTATTTTCAGCCTTTTCATTTTCTGAAATAACCTTAGGGTTATTTCAAGCATGCAGCCAACCGGGTCTTCATCGGGGTTGAAACTTATGGGGGTGACCACTTGCTTCGTATCCTGCTCTTTGAGTACCATTATTTCAGCCTTTTCATTTTCTGAAATAACCTTAGGGTTATTTCAAGCATGCAGCCAACCGGGTCTTCATCGGGGTTGAACTTATGGGGGTGACCACTTGCTTCGTATCCTGCTCTTTGAGTACCATTATTTTCAGCCTTTTCATTTTCTGAAATAACCTTAGGGTTATTTCAAGCATGCAGCCAACCGGGTCTTCATCGGGGTTGAAACTTATGGGGTGACCACTTGCTTCGTATCCTGCTCTTTGAGTACCATTATTTTCAGCCTTTTCATTTTCTGAAATAACCTTAGGGTTATTTCAAGCATGCAGCCAACCGGGTCTCATCGGGGTTGAAACTTATGGGGGGACCACTTGCTTCGTATCCTGCTCTTTGAGTACCATTATTTTCAGCCTTTTCATTTTCTGAAATAACCTTAGGGTTATTTCAAGCATGCCCAACCGGGTCTTCATCGGGGTTGAAACTTATGGGGGTGACCACTTGCTTCGTATCCTGCTCTTTGAGTACCATTATTTTCAGCCTTTTCATTTCTGAAATAACCTTAGGGTTATTTCAAGCATGCAGCCAACCGGGTCTTCATCGGGTTGAAACTTATGGGGGTGACCACTTGCTTCGTATCCTGCTCTTTGAGTACCATTATTTCAGCCTTTTCATTTTCTGAAATAACCTTAGG
The DNA here is from genome assembly GCF_006381635.1 of Hibiscus syriacus. Lineage (NCBI taxonomy): Eukaryota > Viridiplantae > Streptophyta > Magnoliopsida > Malvales > Malvaceae > Hibiscus > Hibiscus syriacus. The sequence goes on from NW_024061783.1 coordinate 645,959, forward strand.
GTTATTTCAAGCATGCAGCCAACCGGGTCTTCATCGGGGTTGAAACTTATGGGGGACCACTTGCTTCGTATCCTGCTCTTTGAGTACCATTATTTTCAGCCTTTTCATTTTCTGAAATAACCTTAGGGTTATTTCAAGCATGCAGCCAACCGGGTCTTCATCGGGGTTGAAACTTATGGGGGTGACCACTTGCTTCGTATCCTGCTCTTTGAGTACCATTATTTTCAGCCTTTTCATTTTCTGAAATAACCTTAGGGTTATTTCAAGCATGCAGCCAACCGGGTCTTCATCGGGGTTGAAACTTATGGGGGTGACCACTTGCTTCGTATCTTGCTCTTTGAGTACCATTATTTTCAGCCTTTTCATTTTCTGAAATAACCTTAGGGTTATTTCAAGCATGCAGCCAACCGGGTCTTCATCGGGGTTGAAACTTATGGGGGTGACCACCTGCTTCGTATCCTGCTTTTTGAGTACCATTATTTTCAGCCTTTTCATTTTCTGAAATAACCTAAACAGAGGGCTTCCCTCAACTGACATCTTCGTAGAGCTTCCAATAATCTCAGAAAAATCTGAATGTATTAGGATACTCGTTTAATAACTTGAGCGACAACATTTCGATTCCTGCTGAGAGATGATTATCATTCAGCATTAAGCTTGAATAAGAATTTCAGCTGTCCCAACTCAGATGATTTGAAGAAAGATCGCGTACTAGTTGCTGAGTAGGGGTGTTCAAAAGTTCCGCTAATCGATAAAACCGATCGAATCGAATTTTTTCTGTTAATCAATCGATTAATTTTAGGTTTGGTTAGTTAAGGGTTAATGATTCTTTTAAAAGTTTTGTTATTGGTTAATTAGGTTCGAAATCGGTTAATTAATTGAATTAAGCGCAATTTTTAAATATTTAATATATTTTTTATATTAATAGCTTTTGAAGTGTTTAAATTATTTGTTAGATTCGATTATTTATTTTTGAAAAAAAATTAGTTCGATTGACGGTTAAAGCAAACAAAAATTCAATTAATGAAATTTTAAAAGTTCGGTTCGATCAGTTAATTGAACAGACCGATTGAATACCCGTATAGCTGAGTTGCCTTTCCAAGTTCTCAGGGTTTATCCTTTTCCCTTTCTTTTACATGTTTCTTTCCGGTCCTTATGTCGTCACCGTTTGATATTGATCCCTCTTTAATTTCTATTCAAATTTAGGGTAAACTACATGCTTAGAATATAAACTATCAATTTTAATCTGTTTAAATACTTAACTTTCATTTTTTTTAAAATCATACGTAAAGTTTAGTTTTGTTTCATTTTAGAACCCCCTTTCAAAATTTAACGTGAAGTTTTAAAAAAAATTGAAAGTTTTGGTACTAGAACGGACCAAAACTAATAATTTAGGTACTAAACGCGTTAAATTTTTAACAAAGAGGTATTAAAATGAAATAAAAACTAAATGTTAGGTATAATTTTAAAAAATTAAAAGTTTAGATATTAAAATTGATGAAAACTAATTGTTCAGATACTAAATGTTTTAATTTACCTTTAATTATTGGTTTGATAAAACTTTCTTTCATGAGTAATATATACACAATTAATAAAAGGCTTAATGCCTAAATAAGTGCTCAAACTGTACCTTTTGTGTTGAATAAGCGCCTACATTATTTTTTAGTCCATTTAGGTGTCTAACATTACAAACGTTACCTTGTTAGGTTGTCGGGCCGTCAACGACATTAGTTTTCTCTGTTAAGTAACACGTCTCGTAATCTGGTAATTTTGAAATTTATTTTTTAAAAAATATTGAAAATATTATTATATTATAAAAAAAAACCTAACTTCTTTTAAATTACAAAAAAAGCCTCAAAATCCCTAAAAGCCTTAAATCCTAACACTAACCCACCGTTGGCGCCCTCTCCGGCCACGACCACCGCCGCCAACGTAGTCCTTGCCATCGTCCTAGTTATATGTCATCGTAGTTGTCGCCGATTCACCGTCAGAATATAGTGAGATCATGATTTTCATCCTAAGGTTTGCGATGTATAAAACGTCGATTTGTCGTCGATCGATTGTCAACCGATCACGATTTCATAAAGGTTTTGGTCTCCGGAAGGAGGGGAGGTCGGGTGGAGCTTCTTCGACGGCAAAGAGCGGTTGTCGACGTAGGTTTAGGGGTTGAAATGAAGGTTTTCAAAGCTTAGGGGTTACTTTGAAATTTATATGTTTTCTTTTTTAAAATATATAATTTTATTTTTTAAAATTTATATAAAATTCTTAAAATTATTAGATTGTGACTTAAAGGGGTTAAACTAACGTCGTTAGCATCTCGGGCACCTAAAATGGAATTGTTTCTAATGTTAAACACATGCATGGGCCAAAAACTAATGTAGACACCTATTTGACATAAAAAGTAAAATTCGGGCACTAATTTGGACATTAAACCTGAATAAAAATCCATTCGCTTTTCTTACTAAACTGGTGGCTAGGAATATTTAGGTTACATTTATTCTCATGGGACCACAATTTTCTCGTCAACTTTCATTTTCAATTTTCTTTTTCCATTTTCCATGTTACAATAAAAATACCATCAAAATCAATAATTGAATTCAGATGGGAAAAAGTCATGAAATCAAAATAAATTTAACTAACGTATTTAAATATTGAAATCTGAAACCTACACCTTACTATTAATATATCATTTTATTTTAAATTCGATAAATAAAAAGATACATGTAAACAAGTATGTATTTCTTTTTCTTTTTTTCCTTGTTTTTATCCTTTTTGGTAACTTTCTTACACTTGACAAAGGCTCTCTACCTATTCATCATACTAAACCACATATTTTCCAGTGGTATCCTCCATTTTGCTTTACTTTAAAGAGGATTGGATCCGCTCTTCTATCTTTAGGATTGGGTAAATGTGTCGATCCCCCACTTCGAATGAGCCAACACTTTCCCCGACTCCCAACTCTTAACTTTCTTTGCACTTTAAACAATAGAAAAAAAAATCCGGCTGCCTCGATCTTCGACCGAGGAAAACAGCTGATCGAGCACTTATAACACATCAAACAATGCAGTGTACCTTATCGTTCGATAACCTGATTTGTCCCGTTTTGCCTTTCGATGTGCAGATGTTGAAGTCGTCGTAGGCGGAACATTAGCTGTGCAAATGATGGTCGTAGGTGTGGCTCCCTGGCATGAAAGGAAACGGCAACAAAGAGGATTAATGCAAAATTTCCAACAATGCAGGCCACTAAAATATACGAGCTGACTAAGAAGGCTATCGGAAGGTTCGTTAAAGTTACGGCATTTTGACTTGATGCATGCAAAACACTCCCATCTTGTCAGATGCTTATATGGTTGCCCAAGAGACGAGAGACCGATTGAACATTCAAAAGAACTTGGTGGAAGCAAAGAAAGATCCGTGAAAACAGTTTTAAAATCATTCTCGTTGTATAGAAAAAAGATGCGACATGAATAGCATCAAACTCACGTTTGCCAACAATCTCGTATGATCTGTGCAACCATCGGATCAATGTCTTCGGGGATTTCTAGATGCTTATTTTGGAATTCAACAGCTCCGACAACTTGCATTGGATTCAAACCTTTCCAGGGAATGCATAGAGTAGCCAATTCCCATAATATCACGCTGAAACTGTACACATCACATCTGCAGCCAAACCAGTCTATTTGTAAGAAACATAATAGATACATCAAAGAGTAAAAACATTCTATTTCACAATTAAAGTGACTTCTCATTGGCCGGCTCATTCCTTAAAATTTCCAGTGCCATCCATTCAGGCTGCAGTTCAACAACAAACTTTTACTTCAAGAAAAGGATATGATGGATTTGGAGAAACAGGAAAGCAAGACAAAACAAAAAAATCAACATTGAGATTATCATTTACGAATATTACCGTTCCAGCAGTAGGCTTTGAGGATAGGAAAGTATGATGCTTCATGCGTGACAACCCAAAATCACAGACCTGAACAGAGAAGCAAATCGGGGGGAAATGGAGAGGCACATTTCTGTAGAAAATAAAGCAATCTGTTAAAGTTGCTTAAATAAACTACAAGCAAAATCAAGATGCTTGGGAAGAAAGTAGTTTTGAGATAAAGAAAAAATGGAGGTTTGGTGTTTTCAAATCTCGATGCACCATAGTAGGATTGCTTGTGTGCAAATAATTCATTCCTTTTGCCTGCAAACGAAAAAAAAGCTCCACTTCAACTATTTGAAAACACATGCAGGGAGAAGCGTGGAAGGAAGAGGGTCCGAGTGGGGAAAGTAACTTATGCACTTGTGGTTCCTACCACATCAAGAGCCATTCCCATTCTTCTTTTCTCATTGAGTTGAATATTGGATCGAAGCTGCAGCTTATACAAACTTCCCCTGCATAACGAGGGAGGGGCAAGAAGAAATTAAGACGGGATGACCAACCTTGTCGTTTTAAATTAATCAATTTCTCAATAGAAACTAGATCAACAATAGAGAGATTCAGAAATTTATCTGAATATAAATGAAAACTCAGACCTAGAGAATGATTCCTCGTTTTTCATACACAGAAAAGCACAAGATGCAAGCACCAAGTACCATACATTGCAGTAAATGTATCAAAAACCTGGCATAAGGACAAAATATGGACAACATTCTGATCGGCACAGACTACAGGGTACAAGAATTAAGATTATTTTCAGGATTCATCCTTTAAAACTAGAAGGAAACCAACATGAAGTTCAAAATGGCAGCTACATAGCCCGTGACAAATAAAACAGAATGCAAACAAGGTTCATTTACTAATTATGAAAGATATAAGAGTATGAACAGAACTATTTGACTTGTACAAATAAAACAGAATGCAAACAAGGTTCAATTGCAAGTACTAATCACAGGTCGGACCGTGTTCATTGGGGTTGAAATTTATGGGGATGACTTTCTGCTTCATATCCTACTTTTTCTGTTCTATTGTTTTTTTGGGTAAACTACATAAATGACCACACCACTATGGTTGTCTCTAAATTACCATCATTTTTAAATTTGTGTCAATATGACCACTGAACTATTTAAATGATTTCAATATAGCCACCTGCCGTTAACATTTAGCGGAGGTGTTTACATGGCTGTTAACAAAAGTTGTATAACTAGGGCGTGAGCCCTTGTAAAATTACGTATTCGCGACTCTGGAATCCTACTTTGTTTTCTTCCATTTTTGTCACTATTTCTGTATGGTTTGTTTCCTTAGGTTTTCATTTAATACAATTTTAGCATTAACTTTAAAATCTTTTATTCTAGTCATTTATTAAATATATAGATTAAATCACCTAGATTTTAAAATTAATCAATTTGATCACCAAGATTAACTTTAATTCTTAATTTTTAATTAGGTCCTAATTTCAATTTAATTTAAGAAATTAATTTCTCCAATCAAATTGTGATATGTGTCACATTTTGAATTGAAGTAAAAATAAGTGAAGATGAGGAGTTTTGACATCCAAGGGAATCCAACTTGGGTCTCGAGTGAAAATTTTAAAGTTAATGCTCAAATTAAGACATTAGACAAATTAAAAACAAAATCATGATGAAATTTCATTAACTGAAAATCCAAGGAAACAAATCATATACAAGTAGTGACCAAAATGGATGAAAACAAAGCAAGGTGTCAGTGTCGTGAATACATAACTTTACAAGGACATGCGCCCTAATTATACCAATTTTGTTAACTCCACATAAATAATTCCGTTAAATGTTAACGACATGTGGCTATATTAGAACCACTTAAATAGTTCAATAGTCATGTTGAAACAAATTTGAAAATGATGGTAATTTCGAGACCAAACCCATAATTCGGTGGTCATATTTGTAGTTTACCCTTTTCTTTTTTGGTCTTGCAACAGTAGAAGCCAATCACCAATCCAACTATTACTTCTGGACTTACTTTTAAAATACGCAAATGTAAAAAGTCCATTGAACTTAAGCGCAAGATAAAGACACGTTTTGTAGACGAGACATACATTTTGTAAAATACTAGAATTTTTTATTATTTTATTCAAAATATTATACAACTTTTACTTTAATATTTTATATCGAATTAATAATGATTTGTTTTAATTGATATAAGAATAAGAATATATTACTAAAAAAAAGTATATGGAAATACAAATTGTATAAATATATTTTATTAATATTATAACTATATAATATTATAATTATAAAAATAATTATAAAATAATTATAAAAATAGTTATATATATTTTTTATTTATCTATATATTAAATACTTCTTATATAAAGCAGAGTGAGAGACATTAGGCGGTAATATAATGTTTATTATATTAATTTATTATATGAGATTGAATTGGGATTTTTAAATTGGAAACCTAAGAGATTTAATTTTTAAACAAAGTCACCAACTGAGACTTGCACTTCACACTTTGGACAGCATTCTGTACACAGCAGGCCCAAAAAAAGAGCTTGAAATTATACAAACTAATGGGAACAAGTGATAAGAACATGCAAATCAAGGAAATGCAGAATCAGAACAGGAAACAAGGGGGGGGGGGAAAGGGAGTAATTCCATTCGGAGCCTTTAGGATGTATAACTGCTGGAGTAGAGCAATTGGCTTAGTGTTATCCTGTGAAACAGCTCCAGTGAGGGTGGGATTACGAACCGACAGCTCCCGAGAAACTTGCTGCATACTCGGTCGAGATTGTGGACTGGCATGTAAGCATTGTGATGCTACTTTTACAATGGAGACCACTTCTGCTGCTGTTTGTCTCTCGGAGATGGAAGTCGTGGTCTAACAGATCTTCACTAGTAAATGACCGAAGGCTGATGACGATGAGCATGATGGAGAGTGAAGAGAACGATGACGAAATGAAAGATATCAGATCTCCGGGATGCCTTCCCATAAGCGTTTCCAATGTCACCACTCCAAAGCTAAACACATCGCATTTTTCATTGATGTGCATTGTATAAGCAAGCTCTACAAAAGAATAAGCATGCTCAAGTACACGATTAGGACTTCAGATTGTGTCCAACAATTTGCTTCCACTAAATTCAGAACAATTACAGCATAAAAGAATGAAAAAACATACCTGGAGCCGAGTAACCAAAAGTGCCTTCAAAATGGGTCCAATTGATGAGTCGGGCTTTAGAAGCCTAGCAGCGCCAAGTCTGCAACGTGAGCCACATAGTCTGATCGAGCAGAATATCTTGCTTGAAATGTCCCGATGGACTAGGGGAGCAGTCATGGTGCATATAAGACATAGCATTAGCCAAGCCTTTAACACATTTACCTCTTCTTCCAATCAAATTCCCTCGCTTGTTCATCACTCTTTAGTATCTTCTCCAGGCTCCCCCCTTCCAAGAACTCGTATACCAAAAATGAGTGTCGGGGATGGGAACAGAAACCATGAAGCTTCAGAATATTCAGATGGCGTATTTCGGTCAAGGCCTGGATCTCGCTGTTAAAAGCTTTTTGTTCTACCACCACATCTTCTGAAAGTTGGTGAAGCCTTTTCACAGCAACCATTTGACCATTAGACAATTGTGCCTTGTAAACGCTTCCGTATCCCCCTACTCCAATGCAGTATTTGGAATCAAACTCTTCAGTTGCTTCGACGATGTTTTCGTACACCATTTTCCCATCAAAGTTGAAAACTGCAAACTATCATCACTTACTACAACCTGTGGCGTGTTCTCGTGCTTTTCTCTTCGTTTTGAAGAATAAAGAATCCCAAGGACAATGGATACAAGTAGTAGTGTGCATGAAATAGGGACTACAATTGCAATCACAATTTTAATTTTCTTCTTCTGATCAGCAGTATGGTTTAAATTTGATGAACATGATTCCAACCCTGTGATATTTCCGCACAAGCCTTTGTTGTTTCTAAAAGCCTCAAATGAAGCCTCTCGAAAGGCCTTGGCATGTGGAAGAGGGCCCTCCAACTGATTGTGGGATATATCAATAGATGTTAAGCTTAACATACCATCAAAAGTTGAGGGAATGCGACCGAAGAGCTTATTGTGAGAGAGGTTCAGCTTTTCTAATGATTTCAAGTTCCCAACTTGCTCCGGCATTTTACCAATCAACAAATTGTGACTGAGATCAAGAACTTGAAGAAAAGACAAGCTACCAACCTCAAAAGGAATTCCTCCTCTGAATCCATTGGCACTCAGATTTAGTTCCAAGAGTTTCTTGCAGTCGCTAAACCATGGTGGAATGGAACCATTTAAGTTGTTTGCAGCCAAGTTAAGACCCTCAAGGTCAGAAAACATTTTGAGTTCTGAAGGAATAGTGCCTGAGAGATGATTATCATTCAACATAAGCTTGAACAAGAATTTCAGCTGTCCCAACTCCTTTGGAATGCCTCCAGTTAGATGATTTGAAGAAAGATCACATACTCGTAGCTGAGTTGCCTTTCCAAGTTCTGAGGGAATCTCACCGGATATATTATTGTTCGAGAGCCTTAGAAATGTTAGATTGTGGCATTGACCCCATTTTGATGACAGCTCACCAACCAATTTATTATCACTCAGATCAAGATAATCCAGGTTGGGGTATATGCCTAAATCTTCCGATACATTCCCTGTGAGTTGATTGTGTCCAAGCCGAAGTCTGTGTAAGCTGGTACAGTTCTTCATGCTCTTAGGGATTGGACCTGTGAAATAGTTGTTATCTGCAGTAAATCTTTCAAGAACTCCGCCAAGGCACACTTGTTGTGGTAAACGGCCAGTCAAGTAGTTTTCACTGAGTCCAAGTTTCTTTAAACTTGTAAGATTGTTCATCTCTGCTGAAATGAAACCACTGAGACTGTTGTTAAACAGCCTTAAGTTAACAAGAGAACCTAGCATCCCAATTTCTTTTGGTATGGACCCCAAAATTTTATTGCTAGAAAGATAAAGATCAGATAAATCGGTTAAATTTCCGATTTCTTTAGGTATGGACCCTGAAATTTTATTGTTAAAAAGGCTAAGATAAGATATGTTGGCCAAATTTCCAACAGATGGAGGGAGAGAACCGATCAGATTATTTTCAGCGAGGTCAAGTTCATTCAAGGACTTCAACATTCCAATTTGTTGAGGTATAGAACCAGAGAGAGCATTTTTGTACAAGTAAAGAAACAGCAGGTCTGTCATGTTTCCTATAGAAGCAGGAATTTCACCAGAAAGATGATTGGAAGACAAGTCGAGGTATGTTAATCTCGGTAGCTTACCAACATCTGATGGAATGGTTCCACTGAGATGATTGGAACTTAGATCAACCACAGTAAGTTTGGGGAAAGAAGAGAAGTTAAAACCATGAAGCGTACCTTTCAAACCGGAACTCGAAAGGTTTAAATGGCCGACACGTGTAGACTTGTCACAAATGATCCCGGTCCAGTCACAGGGGCCATTTCCATCCCAAGAAGAGAGGAATGACTGGCTTTGAGCATCAAGACTGGCCTTCCATTTTAGAAGAGCATCGGCTTCCTTCTGTCCTGCCGATGATTCATCTCTAAAAGTGGCAGAAACAGAAGCAAAGACATGGCAAGAAGAAAGCAGCAGCAGGGTAAAGAAGAAGACCCTGAATGATGAAGATGTTAACTTGTTGGCAAAAGGTATCATGGCTTAAAATTGCGGGGGGGGGGGGGAAGTATCGGTTACACTCAACTATAAAGGGAAATTAGTTGCTGTGAATATGATTAAGAACGAAGAATAAGTATTACATCTGTAGCTAAGTTACTTTTCCATAGACTTTGACATTTCAAGCATTCAGCCAACCGGGTCGCACCTTCTTCATCGGGGTTGAAACTTATGGGGGTGACCACCAGCTTCATATCCTGCTTTTTGAGTACCATTATTTTCAGCCTTTTCATCTTCTGAAATAACCTTAACATAGGGCTTCCCTCAACTGACATCTTCCTAGAGCTTCCAATAATCTCAGAAAATCTGAATGTATTAGTATACTCGTCTAATAACTTGAGCGACAACATTTCGATTCCTGCTGAGAGATGATTATCATTCAGCATTTCAGCTGTCCCAACTCAGATGATTTGAAGAAAAATCGCGTACTAATAGCTGAGTAGGGGTGTTCAAAAGTTCTGTTAACCGATAAAACCGATCAATCAAATTTTTTCTGTTAATCAGTCAATTAATTTTAGGTTCGGTCAATTAAGGGTTAATGATTTTTTTAAAAGTTTTGTTATTGGTTAATTCGATTCGAAATCGGTTAATAAATTGAATTAACCAAATTTTTTAAATATTTAATATATTATTTTTATTAATAGCTTTTGAAGTGTTTAAATTATTTGTTAGATTCGATTAATTATTTTCGAAAAAAAAATTAGTTCGATTACTTTCGATTATTGGTTCGATCAGTTAATTTAACGGACCATTGAATACCCCTAGAGCTGAGTTGCTTTCCAAGTTCTCAGGGTTTATCCTTTTCCCTTTCTTTTACATGTTTTTTTCCAAGCAAAAAAATCATGAAATCAAAATAAATTTTAGACCAAATTCACACCTAACGTATTTAAATATTTAAATCTGAAACCTACACCTTACTATTAATATATAATTTTATTTTAAATTCGATAAATAAAAAGATACATGTAAACAAGTATGTATTTATTTTTCTTTTTTTTCTTTCTTTTTATCCTTTTTGGTAACTTTCTTACACTTGACAAAGGCTCTCTACCTATTCATGATACTAAAACACGTATTTTCGAGTTGTATCCTCCATTTTGCTTTACTTTAAAGAGGATTGGATCCACTCTTCTATCTTTAGGATTGGGTAAATGTGCTGATCCCCCACTTCGAATGAGCCAACACTTTCCCCGACTCCCGACTCTTAACTTTCTTTGCACTTTAAACAACAGAAAAAAAAAATCCGGCTGCCTCGATCTTCGACCGAGGAAAACAGCTGATCGAGCACTTATTACACATCAAACACTGCAGTGTACCTTATCGTTCGATAACCTGATTTGTCCCGTTTTGCCTTTCGATGTGCAGATGTTGAAGTCGTCGTAGGCGGAACATTAGCTGTGCAAATGATGGTCGTAGGTGTGGCTCCCTGGCATGAAAGGAAACGGCAACAAAGAGGATTAATGCAAAATTTCCAACAATGCAGGCCACTAAAATATACGAGCTGACTAAGAAGGCTATCGGAAGGTTCGTTAGAGTTACAGCATTTTGACTTGATGCATGCAAAACACTCCCATCTTGTCTGATGCTTATATGGTTGCCCAAGAGACAAGAGACCGATTGAACATTCAAAAGAAATTGGTGGAAGCAAAGAAAGATCCGTGAAAACAGTTTTAAAATCATTCTCGTTGTATAGAAAAAAGATGCGACATGAATAGCATCAAACTCACGTTTGCCAACAATCTCGTATGATCTGTGCAACCATCGGATCAATGTCTTCGGGGATTTCTAGATGCTTATTTTGGAATTCAACAGCTCCGACAACTTGCATTGGATTCAAACCTTTCCAGGGAATGCATAGAGTAGCCAATTCCCATAATATCACGCTGAAACTGTACACATCACATCTGCAGCCAAACCAGTCTATTTGTAAGAAACATAATAGATACATCAAAGAGTAAAAACATTCTATTTCACAATTAAAGTGACTTCTCATTGGCCGGCTCATTCCTTAAAATTTCCAGTGCCATCCTGTCACGATGGAAGGGGAGTTAGGGTTTGAAGGTTTTAATTTGGGGAAAAATCGAAGAAAGAAGTTGGGGAATCATCAGCAGAAAGGGGGAGAGGAGAGAAAGGAATTAGGGATTGAAGGGGATTAGGGATTGAAGTTTTATCTGAAGAGGGAAAGGCAAAATAAGGACAGGAGAATGGGTCATACGGGATTGGGTATGGGTTAATAAGGTAACTGGGCTTTATTACTTAGACCCAATTAATATCAGTAGGCTTATGAGTTAAAGGGTGGGGCAGGTCTGGATCTAAGTCAGAAGTGAGAGGGATGGAAGGGTGAGTCATCATTTTAGACGGTTAATTTGTTAGATTGCTGAATTGCCAGCTGGAGGTACTGTCTATATATAATTGTACCCAGAATCTTTGAGGATTTTATCTTATGAAATGAAAATGCACACTTTCTGTAACCTATTCTCTCTATTTTCTTAAATCCTTAAAAAATTCTTCTATCATTCTATCCTAAACCATAACAAATTGGTAATCAGAGCTGAGTTCTGTGATCCAAACCATTTTTCACGCTGGGAAAGACAAGAAAGATGCAAAAGACTGGAACCATTGAGGTACCAGAACAAGCAGCAGAAGTGAAGGAAGAGACCTTACCATGGTGGGGGGGCAGAAAGCAGAGCTGGAGGGAAGGATACAGACCTTGGAGGAAGGAATGACTGAGAACCGGGGATATTTGCAGAGAATCCTACAGCTGGTCAATCAAGCAGCTGAGGAAAAAGACTCACCTCAGTCAGCAAGAAGTCATCCACCAAAGCTGAAAAACAAAACAGAGGTGAAGGTAAACAACCATGTTTAGTTACAGTTCTTAGTGAGCATGAGAAGTATACTTTTAGACCTAATGAACGGGGATATTAGCTGATAAACCTGCGGGGTCTACTGATCTTCTACCTTTAATCAGAAATTGCAAGAGAAAATATTATGGGCAGTTCTAGTGAGGTTAAGTAGACAGTAAAGGTTTATTTGGGAGTTCAGGGCTTATGTTACCTCGACCTAAATTAGAACTACAGATGTTTGATGGTAGTAATCCCAGAGGATGGGTGAGAAAATGCCAAAAATACTTAATCTTTTTGGAGTCCCTGAGGAACAAAAATTGGATGTGGCTGCAATGTATTTGATGGGGAAGGCTGTGACATGGTTTGATGGCTATATTTGCAGAAGCATAGAGTGACTTGGCATGAATTTGAGGCTGATTTGTGTCATAGATTTTGTGACAAAACTATTCAGATATCATTGAAGAATTTAATAAGTTAATGCAAAGGGTAGTGTAGAAGAATATCAAGAAAAGTTGAAGAGTTAAGACCCTATTTGCTACAACAGCATATGCATTTAGGGGAAGATTATTTTGTTTCCAGTTTCATTAGTGGTCTGAAGGAGGAATTGAAACATAAGGTGAAGGTGTTGGAGCCCAGAAATCTGTCTGAGGCTTACAGGCAGGCCAAACTTTATGAGTTGGCTAATGAGATGGAAGGAAAGAAGTATAAATATTCTCAAAAACTTTTTCCTTATACTTCTTCAGGTGGTCAACAGAACAGTGGGACTAAAAGTTGCAGCCTAAGACAACTCTTCCAAATTCGAATACAAGGCAGAGTTTACTGGAATATAGAAGAGCAAATATCTGTGTTTTAAATGTGGGGAAAAATTTACTCCTGGACATCAGTGCAAAGTTAGACAGTTGAACAATATGGAAGAGGAAGAAGATTCTGCTGATCAGGAATTGACAGAAGGAGAAAATGGAGAAGGGAATGATGTAGCTAAAGAAGCACTGGAAATTTCTATCAATGCTATTACAGGTAATGTGGGGCACACTACCTTGAGAATTCAGGGTTTTATCAGAGGAAAACCAATTAATGTGCTAATTGATAGTGGAAGCACACATAGTTTTGTGACTCCTAGGTGGGCCAAAGAAGGAGTGGAACTTGTTCAGACTCAACCATTAGTTATTACAGTAGCTAATGGGGAGAAGCTATTCAGTACTGCCAAAAGTATCAAGTAGTTGGAAGATGCAAGGCTATGAATTTCAGCATGATTTTAGAGTTTTGTCTTTAGGGGGCAGTGATATGGTACTGGGAGTGGACTGGATGGAAGAGTTTAGTCCTATAATGATGGATTTCAAAGCCAAGACAATTAGTTTGAAAAGGATGGAAGACTGTTATGATTAGAGGAACTCAGAAATTGCCAACCATCAAAACCATCTCAGGTGAAAAATTACAGAAGTTAGTGGAGAAGGATACTGAAATAAATGGAGAAATCTATTTGTGAATGCTGAAGTGGAGGAAAGTAAAATTCCTCTATCTTTACAGATTTATTAGAAGAGTTCCAGGAAGTGTTTGAGGAACCTAAAGGGATGCCTCCAAGCAGAAGACATGATCATGCCATTGTTCTGAAACAGGGGACAGCCAGTCAATTTAAGACCCTATAGATTTGCTCATCATCACAAGACTGAAGTTGAAAACAGATTGCACAATGTTAGCTCATCTATCATACAAGTGAGTAAGAGTCCTTTGCTTCTCCTTGTTACTTATTAGAAAAAAGATGGAACTTGGAGGTTTGTGTGGACTATAGGCAGCTTAACTCTTATACAGTTAAGAATAAATCCTATTCCTATAGTAGAAGACTTATTAGATGAATTACATGGGCTAAATTCTTTTCAAAGATTGATTTGAGATCTGGTTATTGGCAAATTCGGATTAAAGAGGAGGATGTTCATAAAACTGCTTTTAGAACTCATCAAGGGCACTATGAATTTAAAGTTATGCCTTTTGGCCTGACTAATGCCCCAGCTACTTTTCAAGCTTTGATGAATGACTTGTTTGGAGCATATTTGAGGAGGTTGTTCTTGTGTTTTTTGATGATATTCTGATTTACAGTTCCAGTATGATAGAGCATAAAAATCATTTAAGAGTGGTGTTGGAAATTCTGTTGAAGAATAGTTTGTATGCCAAAAGAGTAAATGCTTTTTTGGCCAACAGCAAGTAGAGTATTTGGGACATTTAATTTCAGCTAAGGGAGTAGCAACTGACCTGAAAAATAAAGGCTATGCAACAGTGGCCTTTACCTAAAACCTAAAAGCTTTGAGAGGATTTTTGGTTTGACAGGGTATTATAGAAAATTTATCAAAGGGTATGGAGAATTGAGTAAACCCTTGACTAATATGTTGAAAAAGGAAGGATTTCATTGGTCTCCAGAGGCTAAATTATCTTTTGAGAATTTAAAAAGGGTTATGTGTGAAGCTCCAGTTTTGGTTTTACCAAATTTTGAGCAGAATTTTTTTTTGGAAACTGATGCTAGTTCCAGGGGCATTGGGGCTGTTTTATCTCAAGCAGGAAGGCCTATAGCTTATTTAAGTAAGGCTTTGGGGCCAAAGCATGCATACCTCTCTATCTATGAAAAGGAATACTTGGCCATCCTAATGGCAGTATCCCATTGGAGGCATTATTTGGAAAGTGGCTCATTTGTGATTAAAATAGATCATGAACCCCTAAAACACTTATTAGAACAAAAGCTGACTACTACAATCCAAAAGAAAGGTCTGACTAAGTTACTTGGATTGGATTATACAATTCAGTACAGGAAAGGCAAAACAATAAGGTGGCAGATGCACTTTCTAGACAGCGATTGGATTCTGGGGAATTTTTGCAAATGGGGTTACTGTTGTAATTCCTACTTGGAGACAGGATATTGAGCAGAGTTATGAAGGGGATCTACTAGCTCAAGAGAAGATTCCTATTTTACTTATTCAGCCTGACAAGATTGAGAATTGGAAGAGAATTAAAGGAGTTTTATACTTCAAAGACAGAATTTATGTGGGCAGCAAAGGAGATCTCAGGCAGAAAATTATGGTGGCTTCACATGATTTACCACAAGGGGGTCATTCAGGTATTCAAGCTACTTATCAGAGGGTTAAAGCTTATTTTTATTGGCCAAAGATGAAGCTTATGATTCAAGAATATCTACAACAATGTGAGGTTTGTCAGAGAACTAAAATTGAACACATTTCTAAGCCAGGTTTACTACAACCTATTCCAGTTCCAAATAATGCATGGGAAGTTATAACAATGGACTTTATTGAAGGGTTGCCACCTTCAACAAAGTACAATTGTATTTTGGTAGTGGTTGACAAATTTACTAAGTATGCTCATTTTATGCCATTGTCACATCCCTACACAGTGGTACAAGTTGCTAAGCTGTATTTGGATCAGGTTTATAAGCTTCATGGTCCTCCTAAGGTAGCTATTTCTGATCGGGACAAGTCTTTTACTAGTCTATTCAGGCAAGAGCTACTTAAACAATTGGGGACAACTACACTTTTCAGTACTGCTTATCATCCAGAGACAGATGGGCAAACTGAGAGACTCAACCAGTGTTTAGAACAGTATCT
This sequence comes from Hibiscus syriacus, assembly GCF_006381635.1. NCBI lineage: Eukaryota > Viridiplantae > Streptophyta > Magnoliopsida > Malvales > Malvaceae > Hibiscus > Hibiscus syriacus. The sequence continues at coordinate 662,016 of NW_024061783.1, forward strand.
CAGATGTATGTGTTTTTTAAAACCTACATCTTGGTCAAAGTGGTTAGCCCAAGCAGAATGGTGGTATAACACTAATTACCACTCTGCTATACAAATGACCCCATTTGAAGCCTTATATGGTTATAAGGCACCTCTTCTGAGTTGGTCAGGGGATTCTAGAGTGGATGCAGTACAAACTATGATGCAAGATAGAGAGCAATTTAATGCTTTACTACGTGAACAGCTACTTAAAGCCAGTAACAGAATGAAGCAGATTGTAGATAGGCATCGTACAGAAAGGGATTTTCAGGTTGGAGAGGAAGTTTACCTGAAACTTCAGCCTTACAGACAGACATCAATCGCCTTAAGGAAAAACCTAAAGCTTGCTGCTCGATATTACGGTCCCTACAAAATACAGAAAAAAATTGGTCAGGTTGCGTATCAACTGGAATTGCCAAATGATTCTAAATTACATCCAGTGTTTCATGTTAGCTTATTGAAGAAGAGAATCGGAAAACAGGGACTTATCTTGCTGAATCCTCCTGAAACATCTTCAGATGGTCAATTGAAAATTTACCCAGCAACCGTGTTGAACCGACGCGTGGTGACACGACAGAAGCAGAATGTTACTCAACTGTTGATTCAGTGGAAGAACATGGGACCAAATGATGCAACGTGGGAAGATGCTTCAGTGTTGCAGAACCAGTTTCCCGATTTCGATCCTTGCGGACAAGGATCGTTTGATGGAGGAGGTATTGTCACGATGGAAGGGGAGTTAGGGTTTGAAGGTTTTAATTTGGGGAAAAAATCGAAGAAGGAAGTTGGGGAATCATCAACAGAAAGGGGGAGAGGAGAGAAAGGAATTAGGGATTGAAGGGGATTAGGGATTGAAGTTTTATCTGAAGAGGGAAAGGCAAAAATAAGGACAGGAGAATGGGTCATACGGGATTGGGTATGGGTTAATAAGGTAACTGTGCTTTATTACTTAGACCCAATTAATATATCAGTAGGCTTATGAGTTAAAGGGTGGGGCAGGTCTGGATCTAAGTCAGAAGTGAGGGATGGAAGGGTGAGTCATCATTTTAGACGGTTAATTTGTTAGATTGCTGAATTGCCAGCTGGAGGTACTGTCTATATATAATTGTACCCAGAATCTTTGAGGATTTTATCTTATGAAATGAAAATGCACACTTTCTGTAACCTATTCTCTCTATTTTCTTAAATCCCTAAAAAATTCTTCTATCATTCTATCCTAAACCATAACACATCCATTTAGGCTGCAGTTCAACAACAAACTTTTACTTCAAGAAAAGGATATGATGGATTTGGAGAAACAGGAAAGCAAGACAAAACAAAAAAATCAACATTGAGATTATCATTTACGAATATTACCGTTCCAGCAGTAGGCTTTGAGGATAGGAAAGTATGATGCTTCATGCGTGACAACCCAAAATCACAGACCTGAACAGAGAAGCAAATCGGGGGGAAATTGAGAGGCACCTTTTCTGTAGAAAATAAAGCAATCTGTTAAAGTTGCTTAAATAAACTATAAGCAAAATCAAGATGCTTGGGAAGAATGTAGTTTTGGGATAAGAACCTTTACGACCCAGTTCTTATCAACAAGGAGGTTTGGTGTTTTCAAATCTCGATGCACTATAGTAGGATTGCTTGCGTGCAAATAATTCATTCCTTTTGCCTGCAAATGACAAAAAAGCTCCACTTTAACTATTTGAAAACACATGCAGGGAGAAGCATGGAAGGAAGAGGGTCCGAGTGGGGAAAGTAATTTATGCACTTGTGGTTCCTACCACATCACGAGCCATTCGCATTCTTCTTTTCTCATTGAGTTGAATATTGGATCGATGCAGCAGCTTATACAACTTCCCCTGCATAACGAGGGAGTGGCAAGAAGAAATTAAGACGGGATGACCAACCTTGTCGTTTTAAATTAATCAATTTCTCAATAGAAACCAGATCAACAATAGAGAGATTCAGAAATTTATCTGATTATAAATGAAAACTCAGACCTAGAGAAGGATTCCTCGTTTTCATACACAGAAAAGCACAAGATGCAAGCACCAAGTACCATACATTGCAGTAAATGTATCAAAAACCTGGCATAAGGACAAAACATGGACAACATTCTGATCGGCACAGACTACAGGGTACAAGATTTAAGATTATTTTCAGGATTCATCCTTTAAAACTAGAAGGAAACCAACATGAAGTTCAAAATGGCAGCTACATAGCCCGTGACAAATAAAACAGAATGCAAACAAGGTTCATTTACTCATTTACTAATTATGAAAGATATAAGAGTATGAATAGATACAATTAAACATGAATATAAAGAATTCAAACAGTTAAGCTAGCTTCTCTTCTTAAATCAATAGCACCAAAAAGTAGGCATAACTTATTTCACAATCATAATTTGCAGCTACCCAATCCAGAATACTTGCACCATCCTGTTCAGATAGAATATGAACCATACTGGATTGGCCTCTAGAAGTATGCTAAACTGAATGCCAGTGTAGGCAGAGATACAATATATACTGATAAATGATAGGTTAAGCTGAGATTCGAGAGTAGGATGCACTGTCAAACAGTTAATAGATCTTTTGCTGATTACATTCAGCTTTTCATACTGTCCATCCACTATAAACAGAGAAACCAGGACATCCCGCCAGAATTTGTTTAATTGGATTACAAGCTGTATCACATTAATAATCAAAAAATGTCACCCAAAACTAAAACAAATAATGGAAAGCAGAGCGACGGGCATGTATTAAAATGATCAAGATTTATTGCACTATTATGAAACCTTACCAATACCAATGCGTTCACCAAATTGAAGATTCTCCCATGGAATTTCCCATTCTGAAGCTTCTCTTAGCATAGGGGAAATCTTCTCACTGCGACCATTGCTAGCCGGAAGCAAATCACTATCTGTGGTTTCAATCAATTCCAATGCAGATTCTTTATTGAAACCAGTACCAGAAGTCCTCTGTATTAATTTCTCATCAATGGCCAAGACATTTTCTGGCTGTATTTGGCAAAAACCATTAGCAGAGAAGGAAGACTTACGAACTTGTATCCAATCATCAGCTGAATTACCAAGAAGAAATCCCTCATTTGAAGCATCAGATGTAACTTTAGCATTTATCACATTAGTTTCTAACTCCTTTCGGTGCTTAGTCATTTGCTTTAGCCTCGTATTGGAATTAATATTTTCTGAAGCCTCCATTACAGTGGATACAAGACAATGTTCATTGCTTAACAAATTTGAATTACAGCTAGCAGCATCTACATTTGTCCCTTTCACTACTTGTTTGGGCATACTTTGTTCACTAAGATCCTGAGAACTAATATCCATGAACAAATCTGGAGGAAGTGATGCACCACTCTCCAATAAAACTGCATGCAATTTCTGAGCAAACTCCGGGTCCTTTGCTGCGCTAATAACATACTTTGAAACATTTTTAACCTTTCTCTTTTGCGCTGATGAAGGTTTTTCATGAATGTCAGAAAAGGCATCACTATAGTTAGGTGCTGAGGGAAGAAGCTTCCCAAACTCCTGCTCAGATCTCTCGGCAACATCTCTTCTGGCAAAGTCCCTCCCATCTTCATTTGTCTGACAGATCTTCATTTGCTGCCCTCGTGACACCAATTTTAATTCCCATATTTAAAGCAGCTGAAACTGCCAAATTATCAATTTCTTTGTCAAGTACCAAACACGAACCTTGAGAAGCTTCATTAAAGCCCCTTACATCCAGTGCAGACTTTAGGAGCCGGCAGCTAGGTACTTCAGCAGGAATAAGTGTTCCGGGAGCACCCATCAGATCAATAATATATTCACTGCATTATTTCAGATAATTGTACATCATCAAAACTTGTGCCAACACAAAATAAAAAATTTCACATTGGCCAGAAAACAAAACTGCATAAAGCAGAGGACAGGTTGGCACTAAAAATGATATACAAAGACTTATGTGCATTTAGTATAAAGGGGGAAATATCAACTAAGAACAGGTGCGAACAATTTTTTTAACATGTATGGCAACACGTTGAGGAAATAATTCAAGAAAAAAGGCCCCAATGTGCACAAGTTCTAGAAATGCAGTGGATAGTTACTAAAATCAAAGAAGAATTTCTAGATGTCAGAAGGAGGAAACTACCTTCCATTGTTGATTCTAACCAAGTTCACAGCTTCATCATCTGTACCGGTGTAATAGCTCCCTTTGACGAGCATGCATGGAAGATTAATTCTATCAGCTAGAACCTAAAAGCAGGAGCAGGAAACAATTTCTCTTAAAAAAGATCCAGAGACATTCATCACCAATGCAGGGAAAAATGTAAAAAGTGGCAGGATATTCTGAATAGCTAAAAGGAAAACACAATCCTGTCATAGGCTAATTTTAACATTATGGAAATAAGTTGATTTAAAACCTTAAACAGCAGGGCTCTGTGGAGCGAAAGTCCAACATCAAGTCTTCCCAATGGAAGAATGATACTGTTAAGAGAATTCCGTAACTCAGAACTTCTCAAGGTCCACATTCTCAGCATTTCTTCAGAATCAGCTACTGGACCACCCATTCTGTAAACAACTATTTCAGAAATCTTCTGAATCAAGTCACTCAAAACCAGGCCATGGCCTAAAGCTCGGGACTGCACATATATGTTATACACTCTTTTCTCGAGCTCTTGCAATTCAGGATCAAGCAACCGGTTAACCAATATTACTTCATAATCAACCTTTTCTGAAACTGATACTGCTTGAAGATCAGCCAAAGATGGCATCTTTCCTTCCAGACCAAGCGTTGGTGCAATGTCATACACATCATAAAATCCATCCACAATTTTTTCATTATAGTTTACGACATTGTAGTTCTGCAAATAGCACGCAACATATGAATTAGTTTTCCTTTTTAAAAAGAAAGGGGAATAAAACAATTAATTGGTCCTGACACTTCTCACTGAAGACATGAACAGGAACAGGAACCTTTCAGCCTGTACAGCTAATCCAACTGAGGAAAACCATAACAAAAACTAACATCAACTAGTATTCATATCCATATCAGCATTTCCTAACAATATTCTACCAAAATAATTAAACCAGAAAAATAAAGTAGAATCATAATAACAGGAAAGGAGACACTATATCTACTAATGAAAAATATACTTCTTCTCAAAGAAACATACATGTAAAGTTTATGGAAAGAAACCATCAGGAAAAGAGTTACCCAATTAGCTATAATTAAAAAAGACTCGCATTATATAGCAGAGCTTAAAGATAAAAGGAAAATTTCAAATAATAGAAACACAACCCATAGCTGACAAGTGAACAGAAAAACTTCAAGTAGTAAAAAGATGAGCAATTATTGGATAAAATGAATAAAAACCAAGAAGGAAGTACCGATGCTATATTTAGCAAAACTTCAATTAATAGAAGTAGCAAGATTAATGGCACTTGAGTCTTGACATGCAAATCAAAAACATTTGTAAACAGAAACAATAAAAAGAACTCTTGAACAATTGAGTTTCTTATCAGAATCAATCCAAGAATAATGGAGAATACAAAAGGGAAATAAATAAACATACTAGAAAATATGAAATGCGACCAAATCATATAAGAGGGGGAAAAGGAAGTTGGATATTAAAACCGGTTCAAACAAGAACTGCAATATTCCCGATAACCTATAAATGAATAAAATAGCAATATCTTTCAAATATGTGTAACAAAAAAGAATATATTACCCAATAACGAAGCGAGAATAACTCAATTAAAGCGTTGGCTTCGGGCACGGGGCCGGCGAGGCTAATTCTTTTAGCAGCGTCGATCTGAGGCACTGATCGCCAAAGCCAATTGCATCTGAAACTCTTCTTCCAGTAAATTAAAATCCACCTCATCCCCAGCCTTTCGATCTCCCCCGACCAATTCAATGGCCCCGATTCTCCCCATTGTATCTGAACCAACCAAAGATGCCGAAGAAGAAGAAGACGTCGTCGTTCCTTGTCCCGTCACGTTCGGACTCGGACTCAGACTCGGACTGGAGCTGATCACCGGCTGCACCTCCGCCAATCGTTGGTGCTCATTTAAACCACCGCCGATGTGGAGTTTCCGCAAGAGATGCTTCATTTCCGGCATCGATCATCAACGGTTTTCCGTTCGCCGTTTCTTCTTTTGATTTTTTTTAAATTTTGTTTATTGTTTTTTTTTCGGTGTTTTCTATTTTTGTATTGAATTTTATCTGCAGGCTTAATATGTTAGATTTGTCTAGAAATTAAGTTGACAAGTTAGAAATTTTATCTTGGTTGGTGGTCAACTTATTAGAAATTTCATATTGGTTGGTGGCCAAACTTTGAACATGTGAATTTCATATTTGGTGGCTAACTTGTATACATTGAAAAATTCTTTGGTAGGTGGTCAAACTTTAAACATATTGTTCTTGAAACTCAACTATAAATAGGCCTAAGTATTTCTATTAGAAATCATCCTAAAAATAAGTTCTCTCTTCCTCTTGTATTCTTCATTCTCCCACTTTGGAAATTCCAAATAATTCCATTTGTTGTAATATTGGCGATATAGTGAAGTTATCATCCGGTGTGGTGCCCGAGGAGTAGACGATATTCTCATCGAACCTCGTAAATTTGGTGTGTTCTCTCCTTTATTATTTTTTATTCGGTTCTTTTCCATTGTGTTTCAATATTCAATAGTTTGACATGTTTATCCGCTGTGCAACCTTTGTTGGTTTTAATCTTGACATTTTAGGTCAATTTTAAAACTATGTTCGTGTGGGAAATAACTCGTTTTCCCCAATAATTAGTATCAGAGCTTCGGTTGAGGTTATCCTGGTGGTTCCGTTGCTGAAAAGATACAGTTCGTAATATTGAATATTGTTCGTTAGAATTAAAATGCCAAAATACGGATCAGTTGAGACATCAAGCTCTTCATCTGGACCGGTGAGGAGGGTGATGTCAAATGAAAATTTCTCGGTGGAGTTGTTTGATGGATCCGGTCATTTTGGCATGTGGCAAGGCGAGGTGTTAGACGCTTTATTCCAACAAGGTCTAGACATCGCCATTAAGGAAGAAAAGCCCGAATATATGGAAGGAGAAAGAATGGGGAACAATCAATCGTTTGGAGTGCAGCACGATTCGATCTTGTCTTTCCAGGGAGCAGAAGTATGGCTACAAGAACGAGACTTCTGCAAGTAAGATGTGGAAAGCTTTGGAGGAAAAATTCCTGAAGAAAAGCTCTAAGAATCGTCTCCACATGAAGAAAAGATTGTTCAGATTTGATTATCAACCAGGCACCAGTATGAATGAACACATCACTGCGTTCAATGAGCTAGTGGAAGACTTATTTAGCATGGATGAAACCTTCAAAGATGAAGATTTGACTTTGATGTTGTTGTCATCTCTTCCAGATGAATTTGAGCACCTTGAGACAACGTTACTTCATGGTAAGGATAATGTTACCCTTAAAGATGTAACTGCTGCTTTGTATAGTTATGAACTCAGGAAGAAAACCAAGAAGGAGAGCAAGTACGAAGCAGCAGAGGCCATGGTGGCAAGAGGTCGCTCGAAAAGTCAAAAGCCAAAGTGGAGAGGGAGATCAAAGTCGAAGTCCAGACTGGGAAAAGATGAATGTGCCTTTTGTCATGAGAAAGACCATTGGAAGAAAGATTGTCCGAAGCTGAAGAAGAAAGGAAAAGCTGCTCCAGATGCATGTGTTGCAGAGCATGATGCACATGACTCTGACGTATCATTGGTTGCTTCATCAACAACATTCCATTCCGATGAGTGGATATTAGATTCGGGTTGCACCTATCATATGTCCCCTAATCGGGAGTGGTTCTTCGATTTAGTGGAACTAAATGCAGGAGTTGTTTATATGGGCAATGACAATGCCAGTAAAACTATTGGGATAGGTTCAATTCGATTGAAGAATCAAGATGGATCAACCAGAGTTCTGATGGATGTCTGATACGTGCCCAGTTTAAAGAAAAATCTCATCTCGTTGGGAGCCTTAGAATCCAAAGGCTCAGTAGTCACTATGAGAGATGAAGTTTTAAAAGTCACATATGGCGCACTTGTGATGATGAAGGACATCAGGAAAAATAATTTGTATTACTACCAAGGTAGTACAATTATTGGAGTAGTTGTAGCAGCTTCCGGAGGTGATGATTTGGACGCAACTCAGTTGTGGCATATGCGGTTGGGACATGCTGGAGAGAAATCCTTGCAAATTCTGGCAAATAAAGGATTGTTGAAAGGTGCAAAGGCTTGCAAATTGAACTTTTGCAAGCATTGTGTTCTGGGAAAGCAGAAGAGAGTGAAGTTTGGCACCACTATACATAATACAAAAGGTATTGTAGATTATATTCACTCAGATGTATGGGGTCCTTCAAAGACATCGCCTTTGGGAGGAAACCATTATTTGTAACTTTTGTAGATGACTTTTCCAGAAGAGTTTGGGTGTATCCGATGAAGTCTAAAGATGAAGTGCTTCAAATTTTCCTGAAATGGAAAAATATGATCGAGAACCAGACTGGTAGAAAGATCAAACATCTTAGGACGGACAATGGAGGGGAATATATAAGTGACCCATTCTTTGACGTTTGCCGTGAGTATGATATTATTCGACACTTCACTGTTAGACATACACCACAACAGAATGGGATGGCAGAGCGTATGAATCGAACACTATTGGAGAAAGTTCGATGTATGTTGTCTAATGCTGGGTTAGGCAAGGCATTTTGGGCTGAGGCTGTGACATATGCTGGCTATCTCATTAATCGTCTGCCGTCATCAGCGATAGGAGGAAAAACACCATTGGAGGTATGGTCTGGAAAACCTGCTACTGATTATGATTCCTTACATGTATTTGGATCCACTGCTTATTATCATGTGAAGGAATCCAAGCTTGATCCGAGAGCAAAGAAGGCTCTCTTTATGGGAATCACCCATGGAGTGAAGGGATTCCGCCTTTGGTGTTTAGACAACAAGAAGGTAATTTGTAGCAGAGATGTTACCTTTGATGAATCTGCCCTAGTAAAGAAGGTAACAAGTGAAGCTGTCCAGACAAGTAGTACTCCACAGCAGGTGGAGCATACTCCAAAACAGATGGAGTTTCAGCAGACGATGATCCCAGAAGTTGATGCGGTTGATTCTTCAACTCCAATAGAATAATCAGAAGATGAAGAGGTTCAAACCCAAGAACCATTGGAGACCCAGAAACACTTGCAGTTACAAGGCCAAGGAGAGAAATTCGTAGACCTGCTCGATTGTTGATATGGTGGCCTATGCTCTTCCAGTTGTTGATGATGATATCTCTATCACTTACCAGAAGCAACAAAGCTTGGAAAGTGATAAGTGGAAAAGTGCCATGGATGAAGAAATGCAATCTCTCCAAAAGAACAACACTTGGAAACTGACACAATTACCGAAAGGTAAAGAGCCATTGGATGCAAGTGGGTATTGTAAAGAAAGATGGATCTCATAACAAGAAAGATGTTCGCTACAAGGCACGGTTGGTAGCTAAAGGCTACGCTCAAAAGGAGGGAATCGACTACAATGAAGTATTTCCCCTGTTGTGAAGCATTCCTCCATTAGAATATTGTTGGCCTTGGTAGCACAGTTGAATTGGAGCTAGCTCAACTTGATGTAAAGACGGCTTTCTTGCACGGTGATTTAGAAGAGGAGATCTATATGACACAACCAGAAGGATACAAGATGGTGTTGTGAGAAATGGTTTGTAAGCTGAACAAATCGCTATATGATTGAAGCAATCTCCGAGGCAGTGGTACAGCGATTTGATAGCTTTATGAGGAGGCAAGAGTATACTAGAAGCAAATATCATTGTGTGTATTGCAAAAGCTCAAAGATGGATCTTTCATTTATCTTCTCTTGTACGTTGACGATATGTTGATTGCTTCGAAGAGTCAAAAGGAGATAGACCAAATTAAAGGCTCAGTTGAATCAAGAGTTTGAGAGAAAGATCTAGGTGAGGCCAAGAAGATTCTTGGTATGGAGATAAGCAGATAGACAGAGAGGGAAGCTTTGTTTAACACAGAATCAGTATCTGAGAAAGGTATTACAATGTTTTGGCATGAATGAAAATACCAAACATGTAAGTATCCCATTGGCTTCTCATTTGAAACTTAGTTCTCAATTATCTCCTAAAACTAACGAAGAACGAGTGTATATGGCAAAAGTTCCATATGCTAATGCAGTTGGGAGCTTGATGTATGCAATGGTGTGTACGCGTCCTGACATTTCACAAGCAGTTGGAGTTGTGAGCAGGTACATGCATGATCCTGGAGAAGGACATTGGCAAGCTGTGAAATGGATTCTACGGTATCTCCAACAAACTGTGGATGTTGGTTTAGTTTTTGAACAGGATGAAGCACTTGGTCAGTGTATGGTTAGATATGTTGATTCCGATTATGCTAGTGATTTGGATAAGCGTCGATCAACTACTGGGTATTTGTTTACTCTTGCTAAAGCCCCAGTAAGTTGGAAGTCTACATTGCAATCTACGGTGGCCTTGTCTACTACAGAGGCAGAATACATGACAGTTTCAGAGGCTGTAAAGGAAGCAATTTGACTTAACGGGTTGATGGAAGACTTGGGAGTTGTTCAAAGTCACATTAGTCTCTATTGTGACAGTCAGAGCGCTATTCACTTAGCGAAAAATCAAGTCTACCATTCAAGGACTAAGCATATCGACTTGAGGTATCACTTTGTGCGGGAGATCTTTGAAGAAGGAAAGATTATACTTCAGAAAATTACGACATCAGAAAATCCTGCAGATATGAAGACCAAGGTGGTAACAGTAATCAAGTTCAATCATTGTTTGAACTTGATTAACGTCCTGAAAGTATGAACATCTTCGGGTGTGTGGCGCTTGTGAGCGCAATTAGAGGCACTACAAATTTGGGGAGTTGAAGAAGTTGAGTAGGCTTGGTAATTTCAAGCCAATGTGGATATTTGTTAGATTTGTCTAGAAATTAAGTTGACAAGTTGGAAATTTCATCTTGGTTGGTGGCCAACTTATTAGAAATTTCATCTGGTGGCCAAACTTTGAACATGTGAATTTCATATTTGGTGGCTAACTTGTACACATTGAAAAATTCTTTGGTAGGTGGCCAAACTTTGAACATATTGTTCTTGAAACTCAACTATAAATAGGCCTAATTATTTCCATTAGAAATAACCCCAAAAACAGGTTCTCTCTTCCTCTTGTATTCTTCGTTCTCCCACTTTGGGAATTCCAAAGAATTCAATTTGTTGTAATATTGGCGATATAGTGAAGTTATCATCCGGTGTGGTGCCCGAGGAGTAGACGATATTCTCGTCGAACCTCGTAAATTTGGGGTGTTCTCTCCTTTATTGTTTTTTATTCGGTTCTTTTCCATTGTGTTTCAATATTCAATAGTTTGACAGGTTTATCCGCTGTGCAACCTTTGATGGTTTTAATCTTGACATTTTAAGTCAATTTTAAAACTACGTTCATGTGGGAAATAACTCGTTTTCCCAACATAATCTACGCCCGCTAGTTTCAAAACATATTCGCTTAACCTGCGCACTCTTCTTCCGCTAAGCTACCCGTAATTGACATTACTTTTAAATTAATCGCACACCGATTCCCTCCAATTCACACACACAAAATAATACGTTCATTTCAAGGCTAATTAACTTTTTGGTCTAATTGTCGTCTTAGTTTCACCACCATGTTGAAACTTCAAATTTAATCCATTCATTTTAATTTATTATAATTGGATCCCTTAATTATTATAATACATTAGCATGTTTAAATAGATAACAACATAAATTGTTTTAAATAATAGGCAAGATGATAACTTTTGCCTTTTTAGTAGACTTAATTTATCACTTTCGCGTCTATCGTATTTTCGCATCAATTTAACCCTTGAAGCTGCTCGATTACATCATTCTATACCCTACTCCCAACTTAAAACCCTAAAGCATAATGTATAACATCTAAACCCTAAACATTAAACTTTAAACTCAACTTAAGGTTTATAATTTAGGATTTTAAGTTAGAGATAGGGTTTTAAGCATCATCTGACTATTCATTGCGTTTCAAACTCGTCTTTTTCCGTTAGAAAAATGATGACAGCTTAAGCTGGCCATTAACCTATTCGCTGAGACATTATAGTCGTTTGAGATTCTAAGATCAGATTTTACCATATCTCAGTCAACAGATTAACATTTAGCTCAAACTGTCATCGATATTTTAACATAAAATGACGAGTTTGGAACACAATGAATAATCGAGTGACCATTTTGTAACTTTTAATAGTCAATGGACTCAAAAGAGCAATATCTTATAGTTGGGGACCATTTTATAACGTTTAATAGTCGAGGGACTCAATAAAGTAATACCCTACAGTCAAGAGACCATTTGTGTACTTTACCCTTTGATTTTTATTTATTTTTTGTGACGGATAGCTTTGCCTATGAACCCAAAACAAATAAAATTTGTCTAATAATAATTAAAAATGAAGTTTAACGAACAAAGCTATTATTAAAAATAGAAGAAAAAATTTCTAATTGGTTAAAGTAATATTTCATCCTTAAACTTTTTAGTTTTTCTCAGATTGGTCCTTGAATTTTTTGGGTTCATAATAGTCATTGAATTTATATTTTTTTCCCTTTCTTGTGAAGTTTCATTATAAGATTATGTAATGCCACCATACTTAAGGGACCAGTGATGATTTAAAAAATGTAGGGATCAAATTAAATAAATTCCAAATTCATGGACTAAAAGATGCTTTACCCCTTTGTAAAACATTGACTTGGAGAACAAGTTGGCAAATTAATCTAAGTTAATCAAAAAATATTATTTAATCAATCAAAATATTAACATAGATAAATCGCTAAGCACAAGTGAATATAGATCAAATATTAAAGAATTTTGTGTTTAAATTTTAATTAGGGTAAACTACACAAATAATCCCTGATCATAAGGTGTTGCTTCATTAGTCTTGCGAGTATTAAAAATTATAAAATAGTCACTCGACTATTCATATATTATAAAATCATCATTTTCATTAAAAATTGATGATTGTGTGAGTTGGATATTAACATGCTAATTGAGATACGATAGTCGATTGAGATTACGAGATTAGATTTTATCGAATCTCCGTCAGCATGTTAATGTCCAACTCATATTATCATTATTTTTTATCAGAAAATGACGATTTTGAAACATATGAATAGTCAAGTGACTATTATATAATTTTTAATAGTTGGAAGACTCAACAAAACAATATCTCATAGTTGGAGACCATTTGTGTACTTAACTATTTTGAATAATACTTTCAGTTATTTTATTTAAAAATTATATAAAACTATGAAAAATAAAAGTATTTTTATAATAAAATTATTTCACCTAAAATAACTCATTTTACTATTTTTATTTTAAAATTTTTGGTCCAAAGAAGGGTATTTAATCATTTCATCCATATCAAATTGAGATTTGAACTGAACTCAAATGGTTCATGCTTGAATAGTTTCTGTACGTGAACAATAACGAAATTGGAACCCTTTTTCATGGAAAAGAAGATGTTGATTTCAGTGGCAACGTAGATTGAGGACTAGGCATTGGCTGCCGCCGCCTCTTCGACCATCTGCGATACCGGAAGAAGGGTGCAGATGACGTTACGGTCGCCGTATACATTGTCGACGCGTCCTGGTAAGCAGTGCAAAGAGTTTGATCGTAAGTATAACATGCCGATTCATGGTCAACATAGTGATCCGATATTATGCAGGGAAAGCCAATTAAATATATCGTAGATGTTACGAGAAAAAGAGATCGAAGAGAGAATCGATTACGAGACCATGACGAGGATGTTCAAACATACCTGTACTAGGCCAGAATTTAGCAGTTCGAAGCCAGGGAGCAGGGAAGGCGGCGTATTCACGAGAGTACGACTTTGTCCATGCATCTCCCATGAGCACCGATGGTGGATGAGGGGCTCCCTGCATGTGCATTACAAAGGTCATGAAAACCTATGCTTGCGGCAGTATACTTGTCGACTATAAAAGGGAAATGGAAATGGTTTCGGAACAAGCCATTTTCACCTTCAGAACATTGTCGTGGATTTCGGCCTTTCCATTCTCGATTTCAGCGATTTCTTCCCTAATGGATATAAGAGCATCGCAGAACCGATCCAGCTCAGCCTGCAATAGATATCGAACATGAGCTCGAGAGATAAAGAAGAGGAATACTGAATGTTGGTTAGACATCGGTGAAACCATACCTTGCTTTCACTTTCAGTAGGCTCAATCATGAGCGTGCCTGGAACAGGCCACGACATTGTAGGAGCATGGAATCCATAGTCCATTAGACGTTTGGCAACATCTTCAGGCTCTATTCCGGCAGTATTCTGCAGCGATGATGGTTCGAAATCAGCCGCCGACGCAAACAAGAGAGTAAAGAAAACGAAAGTTCAAAAATTTATGTACTATAATTACCTTAAAACCTCTCAGGTCTATAATGAATTCATGAGCAACAGTTCCATTAACTCCGCGGAAAAGAACAGGGTAGTGTTTCTGAAAAACACAAATCAACTATTATAAGAGGAAAATGAAAAAGTTGATGCTATCCGAGGAGAAATAACTCATAAACTCAAATTTAAATAGTCGCTTTACTACGATAAATGTCGAATTTCTACAGATCATAAGCACAGAGTTTCAAGGGGAAAAGGCAGGTACCTCCAAGCGTTTTGCCATGTAATTTGCATTCAGAATAGCTATCTTTGAAGCATCAGTTAGTCCCTTAGATCCCATCATGGCTATGTGTATGATATCGGCAAGATAAGTGCAGAGCCCCAAGGAGCAGCGGAAATAGTACCAAGAGGGTTTGATTCGTCTGGAGCCGGGATACCTCCTGTAGGTACCTACGTAGGTTTACGAAGAAATCAACGTCGGGTCAGATAGTTTTTGCAGCCTAAGAATCCACCACTAAATGCCATTTGCAATGTAATGTAAGTGGTAAATGGTAATAAAAGAAGGCATTGCTAATAACATAACATGCTCAGATTTCAGGCGCAGTTATGTCTAGATTCAATATAAGGCTGCTAGCGATCCGACGATAAAAAGAAATCCGGCACAAACCAAATATTCGATGCAATTTTTTTTAAGGGAAACTTAAAGATGCATAAAACGAACATGAAAAAACTGAAAAGAGAATATACCACAGGTGTGAAGGCAAAAATGGTGCCAAATGCTTCTTGACACCAATAGGTCCCATGCCAGGTCCACCACCTCCATGTGGAATGCAGAAGGTTTTGTGGAGATTCAGATGGCAAACATCTGCTCCGATAAAACCCGGACTTGTCAAACCGACCTGAGCATTCATGTTAGCCCCATCCATGTAAACTTGACCTCCATTGTCATGGATTATTTTGCATATCTCGTCGATCCCTTCTTCATACACTCCGTGTGTTGAAGGATAAGTAACCTGAAATGGAATAATGTCAGATTTCCATGATCAATTTCCAGGACTTCGAAACAAATCATAACGTTGAAATGAATCATTCATACCATAAGACAGACAACTTGTCCTTGTTTGCTTCAGCAGCTTTCCTTAGTTCTTCGATATTGATGTTACCCTTGGAATCGGTTCCAACAGGAACAATTTTCATTCCACACATAGCAGCACTTGCAGGATTTGTCCCTGTGCCGAAACAGGTATGATACATACGTTCCGGTGATGGTCACCTCTTGACTGCAACATTTGTCAAGAGTATTCATCACCATAAATGAATAGAAGAATTGTACAAAAAAAAGGATCTAATTTTCTTTCAGTGAAAAGGATTATAAGCTAGTTACTGTCACTTACCATATGATATGCACGATAACCATTAGTCCGGCATACTCGCCAGCAGCACCGGCATTAGGTTGCAAAGAGAACGAATCAAAGCCGGTGATGGTACATAATAGTTCACCCAAATTATTGAACATTTCCTAATAGAGTAGAAAGCCATAATTCTTCAGTAAACCAAGATCTAATTTACTCTTTACTACATGAGTTAAAAAGAAAATAAGTATCAATAAGTTCCAGGTAAGAGATATTCACGAATTAGCACCTGATAACCCCGAGCCTGCTCCGGAGGTGCAAAAGGGTGGATATCAGTGAAACCAGGCCATGTCACAGGCATCATTTCAGCTGTTGCATTGAGCTTCATCGTACAAGATCCCAACGGAATCATACTATGACACAGTGAAAGATCCTTAGACTGTAACCTGTGAATGTATCGAAGCAACTCGTGCTCTGTGCGATACCTGAAAAAAAAAACAAATCGAAGTTGGGGTAACACATTTGATTTTTCTGGTATAAGTAGCTCATCTTGTTATCACCGTTTCATACGTGTTAAATATCGAGTGTGTAAGATATGGGCTCTGTCGTTCTAGTCCTGAAGGAATTGCAGTCTCAACCTCAGGTGCAGAGATGCAGCAGTGAATGAAACCTGAAAGTTGGGTTAAGGTTAAAAGGAAAAATGATACAAGTAAGAACATTATCGTTATCATGAAAAAGGTTATTAGCACCTACCGGTTTGCCACCAGAAAAATACTCTGAAAAGCTTGTCGACATCTTCCAGAGTAGTTGTTTCATCGAATGAAACTGTAATCTGTAAATCAACCGAGTCCCGGTAATCTCACATTATATAACAATATTTTGATCGAAATAACCCATAGACAAAATCACACTCACGGTTTTGGCATCGACAACCCGAAGATTAATCCCACTCTTGTATGCAGCATCAGCAATTGAGTTTGCATCAGCACATGTAACCTTCACAGTATCAAAGGGCAGGCCCTGGACTTCCACGGTGCCGAGTTTTTTCAGTCCCGAAGCAAACACCCCGGCAAGCCCATGAACACGTCGTGCAATGGCTTTTAGGCCCTCAGGTCCATGATAAACAGCATACATAGCAGCCATTTTGCAAGCAATGCCTAGATAAACCATATGCCAAATCAAACAAAGACAAGACAATTCATTCAAATACAAAGACAAATGCATTATGACACTAATTACTCATTACAAATGAATCTCTTACTTGAGCAGTGCAGATGTTACTGGTAGCTTTATCCCTGCGAATATGTTGCTCCCTCGTTTGCATCGCCATTCGCAAAGCAGGCTCCCCGCCGAATCGACACTAACACCGATGATTCTTCCCGGCATCAACCTCTTATACTCTTGAGAAGTAGCCAAAAACGCGGCATGAGGGCCACCATACCCCATCGGCACACCGAACCTCTGAGTGGAGCCAACTACAATATCAGCTCCGAATTCACCAGGGGGCTTCAACACTGTCAATGCCAACAAATCGGTGGCCATGACGACCTTAACACCGTGAGCATGAGCATTTTTAACAAACTCCCCATAGTCCAAAATCTCACCCTCGGTCCCCGGATACTGAACCAAAACCCCACAAACATCACCGGAGCTGTAATCAACGTCCTTAAGATCTACAGTCACCACTTTAAGATCGAAACCACCAGCTCTAGTCCTACAAACATCGATCGTCTGAGGGTGACAATTATTAGCAATACGAAAGTCTTCTTCTTCCCTTTCAGTATGTTGTTACACATGGCCATAGCCTCGGCAGCAGCGGTTCCCTCGTCGAGCAACGAAGCATTCGACATCGGCAAACCGGTGAGATCGGTGATCATGGTCTGGTAATTAAGCAAAGACTCGAGCCTGCCTTGGGATATCTCGGCTTGGTACGGCGTACTGAGTGTACCAAGCCGGATTCTCCATGATGTTCCTCAAAATCACAGGGGGGACATGAGTGTTGTAATACCCCATGCCGATGAATGACCTGAAAACCTTGTTCTTGATTCCAAATCCTTCATGTGTGCAATCATTTGGCTCTCGGTTAACCCTCCATCAAACTTTGAAAACTTCATGGAATCTATACGTATAGCTTTAGGCACGGTCGCATCAATGAGGGAATCGAGGCTCTCAAATCCACACGATTCGGCCATTTTGGTCTGCTCTTCAGGGGTGGCGGAGTTATGGGGCGGGGGAAAGTATCACTCGGTTTCAATGCATCAACAGATATGGATCGAATTTGTGACCCGAAATCTGATCTTTTGTAATTTTGGAACCAAATGGTGACAGTGAAGACACATACCTGAAGGAGTGTACAAAACATGTGATCTGGAACTCATTCCGCCATTGTTTGATTGCTTGGCTTCATTAACCAAGCGTTTCAGATTGCCCTGTTAGCCAACCTCCTTGCCCTCTCCATGAAACAGTCCTTTTGGTGGTGAAATGCAAGGAGGAAGGAAGAGAAAGTTGGGGTTGTTGAGAAAAATGAGAAAACAAAGCTTAAAGGTTTAATATTTATTTCATGAGAGAGGAAGTGGGTTGGTGGAATTTTTAAATAATTATATATATATGGGTAAGTATAAAATGGTCCCTCGACTATAGGGTTTATTTTATTAAGTTCATTGACTATTAAAAGTTACAAAATGATCTTTTAACTATAAAATGTTGCTTTGTTGAGTACCTCGACCATTAAAGTTACAAAATTGTCACATGATTATTCATTATGTTCCAAATTTGTCATTTTCATTGAAAAAATTGACAGTATTCTGAGTTGAACGTTAACCACTGATCGTGATATGATGAAATATGATCTCAAATCTCAAACGAATATCATATCTCAGTCATCATGTTAACGTTCAACTTAAAAATTTGCCATTTTTAACGAAAAGGACGAGTTTGGAACATAGTGAGTAGTCGCTGACCTTTTTGTAACTTTTAATAGTTGAGTGACTTAGGGTCTGTTTGTTTCCCATAATTGGAATTACGGAATTGGTTTTCCCCGAATTCCCGTGTTTGTTTCACGTATTCGTTTTCCGGAAAATGTTTTCCCGTGTTTGTTTCACGTAATTCGTTTTCCGAAAACGTTTTCCCGTGTTTGTTTCACGTAATTCGTTTTCCCGGAATGTAATTCATTTTCCTAGTAACAGAATTTCCTTTGTGTTTTCTGTAAATGACTTACGGATTCATTTTCCGTAAGTCATTTTCCGAACTTTTCACTTCAAAGCAAAAATACTCAAAATAATTTTATTTTATGATTTATTAATAAAATATTTTAATATCATTTTCATCAAATATTAATTATTAAATATTTAAATATATTTATTAATATTATATAATATAATATTATATTTTTAATATTATAAAATAATCAATTATATTATAATAATATAAGATATATATTTTTATTAATAATATATATAATTTTTTTATATATTAATAATGAATAATATTATTTATATATTTTCAATAATATTTTAGTAAAGATATTAAAATATACTAATATTTTTAAAATATAATATAGTACTATTACTTTAATAAATAATTAATATAATTTATAAAATTTTATTTCACTAAAATATACCGAAAAAATGTTTAAATAACATCTCCAACATCATAAAACGTTTTCCAGATGTTTTCCAGAAATGTAATCATTTTCCAGAAATGTAATTCATTTTACAGAATGTAATTCATTTTCCAGAATTCAAATTCCAGTAATTCATTTTCCAGTAATTCAAATTCCAGTAATTCAAATTCCAGTAATTCATTTTCTGGAAAACCAATTACAGCTAAACAAACAGACCCTTAGTAAAATAACATTCTATAGTCAGAGGATCATTTTATAACTTTTAATAATTAAGGGACTTAATAAAATAGTATCCTATAGTGGAGGACCATTTGTATACTTTACCCTATTTATATATGGGTGTGCTTAAATAATCAAAGGGTATGTGAAAATCATAAAAAAATCATATTTTAAAATATAATTAAACTAAAATAAAAAATGTTTTTTTCTTTTTGAAACGATGGGTATCTAACCTTTTAATTTATATTTTTCATTTGTACTCTAATTAATATTTGTGATAATTTTTTATTAAAAAATATTGATGTGTAATTTCCTTTTTGGTCTTGGAAGGAAGGAAAGCCATGGGTTGGTGGAGGGTAGATTTGGGAAAAGGAAATGATGAGATCATCCTTGGAGGTTGGAACAGTACGTGTGACCGAACTGATAGGAACATCATCACAGGTTGTTCTTACTTCATTGCGATAGATCCGGTATCAGTCGGTACAATCTGGACCCTTTGATTGAAATATTTAAGGGTAAAATATATTGAAAGGCATTAAACTATCCTGAAATGATTGTTACAGTCACTTAATTTTTAAACATTATACAAAGGTCACTAAATTTATTAAATTATTACAAATTATCAGTGCAATATTATAATAAGTGTCAAAGTTTGATAAATTTAATAACCATTTTATAATAATTCTACAAATATTAATAATACTTTTATAGCAATTTAATAAAAGAAAAAATAACCTCAGTGACCAAAAATCCCAGATAATATACGATTTTGTCCAACTTTTTTTGGATTTGCGAAAATGACCAACAAAATCACAATGCGATCTTTAATTCGCATTGCGATTTCCACTATCACAAATTCGCGTTACGATAGTTGAAAATCGCGACGCGTTGCGATTTTCCATTTCGCGTTGCGATAGTCTACAATGTCGTTGCGATTTTCCAAATTCGTTGCGATAGTCTACAGTTGTCGTTGCAATTTTTCAAATTCGTTGCGATATTCCAAATTCGTTGCGATAGTTTAAAAAAAAAGATTTTGTTTCTTAAGAATTTTCTCTAAAAAGATAGTATCCGCGCGGACGTGTCGAAGACACGTATTACCACGACCACGACCACGACCCGACCCGACCCGACCCGACCCGAGTCGGACGGCGGTGGCGGCGGCGCGCGAGAGTCCCCCTTGTTCTCTATCACTCAACAAGGAAGTGGGAAAGCCAAGCCTTAAATACCATTCCCAATAGTGTTTCCAATACTATGTGGGATTTGAGGATTACCAACACTTGTTCCCAATACTATGTGGGATTGAGCCTTAAATAGTTATATTATTTTTGAATGTTTTGCTTAAAATTGCAATAATCGCGATTGATTGTAGATTGACTTTTAATTATGACATATTTAATCGTATAATACTAATGCAATTGGTTGCTAATTCAGTTGTTTTAAGGTGCATGATTGTTAATTGTTTCCTGAATAATCACATTGTATTGGAAACAAGTGTTGGTAATGCTCAATCCCACATAGTATTGGAAACACTATTGGGAATGGTATTTAAGGCTTGGCTTTCCCACTTCCTTGTCGAGTGATAGAGAACAAGGGGGACTCTCGCGCGCCGCCGCCGTCGTCCGTCTCGTCTCGTCTCGTCTCGTCTCGTCTCGTCTCGTCTCGGGTCGTGGTCGTGGTCGTGGTCGTGGTCGTGGTCGTGGTCGTGGTCGTGGTCGTGGTCGTGGTCGTGGTCGTGGTCGTGGTCGTGGTCGTGGTCGTGGTCGTGGTAATACGTGTCTTCGACACGTCCGCACGAATACTATCTTTTTAGAGAAAATTCTTAATAAACAAAATCTTTTTTTTAAACTATCACAACGAAAGTGAACAAATGATCCCAGGTTATATGAGATTCTTGTTTCTCTTAATAAAATTCAATAATTATTTTATAATAATTAGATAATTTTAATGGTCGTTTTATAATTTTTAAAATTTTAGTAGCCAAAATAATTTATTTAATATAATTTAATAATCTATGATATACTTTACCTAGATATTATTTTTAAATTATTAAATCTAGGGTAAAGTGAACAAATGATCCCCGGTTATATGGTAATATTTTCTTAAGTCCCTCGACTATTAAAAGTTACAAAATGGTCATTTAACTATAAAATGTTGTTTTGTTAAGTCCCTCAACTATTAAAAGTTACAAAATGGTCACATGACTATTTATTATGTTTTAAAGTCATACTTTTTCGTTAAAAAATTTATAGTTGTTTAAGTTTGACGTTAACATGATGGCTGTGATATGATAGTTGTTTGAGATTCTGATATCAAATTTTATCATATCACAATCAACAGGTTGACGTTCAACCCATAATATTGTCCACTTTTTAAAGGAAAATGACAAGTTTAGAATACAGTCAATAGTCTGGTGACCATTTTATAAATTTTTAATAGTCGATGGACTGAATAAAGCAATAATCTATAGTCAAAGGACCATTTTGTAACTTTCAATAGTCAAGTGACTTAACAAAGTAGTACCCTATAGTCAAGGGACCATTTATGTTATTACCCTTAAATCTATACCAAACATATTGGAATATTTTAAAGCATGACTCTTTTAATACATGTGCGTATACATGCATATATAATTGTAATATTGTAGAAATAAATGGAGTTGTTGGGCTTTTCTGGTCAAAATTGGCAGAAAAAAAAGTAATTTAAAATTTTCCAATTTTAATTAATTTCCTTTAGAGTGGGAAGGAATATTGGTTTAATTTCCTCGAAGTTACTCAATTACATCATTCTATATCGTATCCTAAAATATAAACTTTAAACCTTAAATCATATATTCGTAACATCTAAACCATAAATTCTAACCCCATAACTTAGGGTTTATAATTTAGTATTTTAAGTCAGAGATAAGATATAAAATGATGCAATTGAGCAACTTTGAGGGCTAAATTGATACAAAAACACGATATGAGCGAAAGTGATAAATTGAGTCTACACGTATAAAATATTGTTTTTTATAGATTCCATCGTATCTAAGGGACCAAGGGGTTTTTGAGGGTTCACCTCGGTTGTTAATAAGATGAAACAGATTATGAGTTGTTCGAGAGTGATTTGGTCAAAGGTTGATAAATACTCATTCGAATGGACTCGATTTGATCTCGAGATCTACTCAAATTCTTAACGAGTCGAAATGAGCTATTTGATACTCGACACGAAAAGCTCGCGAGCAACTAAAAAATATAATATACTAAGATAGAGAAGATATAAGAGAAAAATCAAAGAATTAGGCAAAGGCTAGGGGATAAGTGCAGGATGGAGTCAGGATTAAATATTGGCAAAGTTTTAAAGAAAAGTACAATATTATATATTTGAATTTAAGCACAAACCAAGTGATCTCAGTGGTAATATAATTATTGTTATTCTTTGAGGTCTTGGGTTCGAGTACTAGGAATATCGGGAGTGTGAGCGTTCAACATCAAATGGTTGAGATTATCTTTGAACATATTTGTCTTGTACTCATCTCAGATTAATAAAAAAAACTTAAAATTCATAAGACAATACTTAATTTAATTTATTTAAATTTACAATGACCTAAATTGTTATTAGACCAAAAAAATTGAGAATGATATTATCCTTCTTTAGTTCGACCTCTATTTAATTGAATATTAATAAATCTATATATATATTTTTTAAAATTTGAAAGTTTACTTTTACATGAACCAAAATACTATTAGACCAAAATCTATCGAATATATAAAATTTTACAGGGATCGGGGCCCCTTTAAACCCTAACAGAGCTCCATCCTGGCAAAAAGTCTTTGTTAATAAAGTTGAAGAGAGAGTCTTTATAAAGAGAATTGTGGAGGTGGAACAAGAAGAAGCCAGAAGAAGTATATGTTTTAGAGATCCTCGATCATTTGATAAGTCTTTAGTACTCGAATTTAAAATCTCTATAAATAGCAATCATCATTTTAATGATTGAAGTAGCTCGGTTTGAGCATTTCAAGTTAAATATTTTAATACAACATTGATATATATAATGTGATTAACCTCTATTTTATCATTTAAACTATGTGTTGAGTTAATCGATTGACGAAATCGGCCAAAAGGGGGGGTGAATTAGCAATTAAAATTTTGTGGAAGCTTTTGCAGAAAATTGAAAGTAATTGCACATGAATTTAGAGTGGTTCAACTTTCTCAATCAAAGTCTACGTCCACTACCTTAGCTATCCACACTAAGGATTTTCCAACAAATTCACTAATTTGTTCTTTCTTTTGAGGCCAAAGAGATAACCTTACAACACCCTCAAAAATATACCCCAATTCTTGAGAACACTCTTTCCCAAAGAGAATATTACAAATTTGCAAACTTACAAGGAAGTCCTCACAAGGTAATTGTTTTGCACAACTCTAGAACAAGAAAATAACACTCAAGAATGATACAATTGAGTACAAGTAGTGTTCTTGAAAGCAAAATGAAAATGAATGAAAAATAGGCTTGAAATGCACAAACTTGAGGTTTAATGCTTTCTCTTGATTCTCTCTTGATTCTAGTTGCTTGTTGTTTCTTGTATTTGATCAATGGCTTCTAAGCTTGATTAAATACACCTTGAATCACTTTTGAACGTTGGTGATCATTAATGAAGTTATTTGAGCCGTTTAAGTGTGAAAACAATTAATATTTCTATTTGAAGCGTTGGGGAATCGGTACCCCCTCATGGGGAATCGGTTCCCTAAGTGTAAAATTCAAATATTTCGACCGTTGAATAGTGGGGGAATCGATACCCCCTGGGGGGAATCGATTCCCTCCGAGCATTCTGTTTTTCTCAGAGCAAAACCATTCAGGGGGAATCGGTACCCCCTTGGGGGGAATCGGTTCCCTCTGAGCAATCTGGAATTTTGGCTTTGAAATGGTTCGAAATATTTTGTAAAACCGTCTTGAAATTATTTTAAGATGAAAACTTAATTTACACTTGAGTAAGGATTTAAAATGAACTTTGAAATACTTGAGTAATATTTTGATATTCGATTTAATATATCGAATATACTTAGAAAAACCTTTTTTCAAAAAAAATTCTTTAATTTAATTTGTTATATCGAAACATCAAAATGTTTTCAATAATCTCCCCCTTTTTGATATAACAAATTTTTTAAGATTTTCTAATTTCAAATGAATTTTGATTTTGAAAATATACTCCCCTTACTTTAACATTTTCTCCCCCTTTTTGTTAAATCAAAAAGACCCTATAAAAACGTTTTAAACAAGAATTTTGAAAAACGTAAGCCAATTGATTTACTAATATAAAGCTTAAGCTGATAAGATCACAATCAAAAGAGAGGTTAGCCATTAGTTTATAATCAATTCATAATATGTAATGGATATTGGTCATATATGTCTAAGATGCAAAATAACACGAAATCCAAATCAAATGTATTAAACATAAGTTCGAACAACCAAAAATAAACAATCCAAAAAGCATTCAAAATGTTTTAACAATAATACAAATATCCAAGTTCAATCAAAACAAGTAAAGCAAAGATCAAAGTTCAAGCATCCGTAGGAGGATCGGGAGGTGGGAAATGAGCTCTCATAGCTTCAATTTCATGAGTGAGTGCATTAATACGAGCATTGGTTGCTTCATTGTTTGCACGCATCTCCCGGAGAATTTCCAATTGTTGTGCTTCCATAGTCGATAAGTGAGATTCTATGGAAGTGAAGCGAGAATCCAAGAATGCATAACGGAAATCAAATGTCTCCATAAACGATTGAAAATATGGAGGCACTTGATCTTCTTGCTGAGCTTGTTCCTCGTGCTGCTCCGGCTCATCGTCGGCTTCGTCAATATCTTGCATTAATTGTTCAAGCTCGGGATCGTCGTCAGCTTCTGGTGGAGCTTGTGAAGAACTAGCTCCAGGAGTATTCTTAGAAGATCGAACTCATTCACCGGTTTCCTTATTCTTTATCCATCCCGCTCTTGTTAAGGAAAGAAGATTAATTTGTTTTTTGAGAGGAAAGACGGCATCTAGACCAACTCTAAGCCTGGCTTTAGAAAATAGATTACTCATAATGCAACCGTAAACTAGAGATGAACAGAGTTTCTTATTAGGAACAATTTTACGGTTTTCAATAATTTTAGCAAAAATATGTGGTAGGTTTATTTTAATATTGTTTTGGAAACAATGTAACCACCAAATTCCAAGGCTATAAGAGTGAGTAACGACCTCCGGATGGTCGAAACCACCAATAAATCATTAGATGAAGAAAACGATCATGAAGATCTAAGACACTCGCATTATCCCTTTTTTTATAACGAGAACCTAAAAACTATTTTTCATTTGATATACCATTATATTTAATCCTAATTCATTGGCTATGTAAGCCGAGTCAATATGGAAGAATTGTCCTAGATAGGAACGAACTCCTATGGTTTGGTTTGAGCTCGGTTTTTAATACAAACGGCATTAGAATAGAAGATACGAACAAGTTGATGGTAAACTATAGGTCAAAGGTCACAAAGTTTATCAAATTTCCACTTTTGTAAAAGATGAGATATCTAAATTGATATCTATCAGCTTGAAGAGAAGGGATACGTTCTTCTTTAATTTGTAAGAGTCAAAATATTGATATCCAAAAACGATGATTTCTAGGACCAGGATGATTGAAGCACGAGTTTTGGATAGTCATATTAGGATCAACGGGATTAGGAATAGGAATTTCAGGAATATGAGGAGGATTTGGAGGTGGATTTGGTTGTTGGTTTGAACGCTAGATGAGACCTAGCACGTTTAGGATTTGACATGGTTTATGAAAATCGGAATAGAATGAATAACCTGCAATTATAAAACACATTTATGCAATGTAATCAATCCCAAACTCAATTGAGTTCCTCAATATTTCAAGGTTTCTAAATCACTCCTAATGGGCAAAGTTTTTGAAAAACTTATTGAAAAAAGGTTTGAAAATCAATATATGTATAGTTTTCATAGCAACACATAATTCAATCAAAACACAATAATTTGAAGAAAATTTTTTTATTTCGAAAATTTCAAAGAATTTTGGAAAATTCTTGTGTTTTTGATGAAATTAGTTGTAAAATCTAGTTTCTAATCACTAAACAATCAATGCCCGATCACTATTTCAATCTAGAACTAATTAAAACTAGTTCTATGTTCAAATTTGATAAAAATAGAAGTTTAGAAAATACCTTAAAGATTTTCGGATTGAGTGAGATTAGATGAAGTTTGCACGATTTGTTGATTCCATGTTTAGGAGATGATATTTGAAGAGAATTCCGATTAAAAACGTTGTTTTGAGGTAAAATGGAGATAGGGAGAGAATAGAGAGGAGAACGATGTGAAGAGAATAAAGAGAGGGTTTGAGCAAATATTGAGTTCTGCCCGTGTTAAAACCAGAACCGCATGGGGGGTATCAGTTCCCCTAGGGGGAATCGGTTCCCCTTCAAAGGGGTAATCGGTTCCCCTTCACGGGGGTATCGATTCCCTCTGCCCTATAATTCAAAAATCTGTATTTTAAACACTCAAAATGCTAAATTAATCTTCTCTAGTGGTATTGGTAACTCATATATCAAAAATTATTTATGTTCAACCAATCAAATTAATCCTTAAACTACATTTGAACATAAAGTTAATTTTTCATCAAGAATCATAGACTTCCCCTAACTAATAGCAATGAATGTAATCAGAAATTACTATTATAAGCATTTTTCATTTATTCTTTAAAATGCTAAAATTATTTTAAACACTTAGTGAAGATAGGTCAGTTAAACCTAATTCTCTCCTAAGTGTCCAAAAATGTTCCTTATCTAAAGGTTTTGTAAAGATATCCGCTAATTGATGCAAAATATCAACAAATTCTAGAACTACATCTTCTTTAGTGACATGGTCTCTAATGAAGTGATATCTTATTTCAATGTGCTTAGTTCTAGAGTGTTGGATGGGATTTTTAGTGAGACAAATAGCACTAGTATTGTCACACTTGATAGGAATGGTACCTAGTTCAATTCCATAATCAAAAAGTTGTTGTTTCATCCATAAAACTTGTGCACAACAACTACCAGCTGAAATGTATTCCGCTTCAGTGGTAGATAATGCAACACAATTTTGTTTCTTTGAAAACCAAGAAATCAACATATTTCCAAGGAATTGGCAAGTACCGGAGGTACTTTTCCTATATAATTTGCATCCTCCATAATCCGCATCAGAAAATGCATGCAAGCTAAAGCTAAAGTCTTTAGGATACCAAAGTTCTAAACTAATAGTGTTCTTAAGGTATCTAAAGATTCTCTTAACAGCTAGTAAATGTGATTCCTTAGGGCATGATTGAAATCTAGCACATAAGTAAACACTAAACATAATGTCCGGTCTACTTGCAGTTAGAAAAAGTAATGATCTAATCATTGACCTATATAATTTAACATCTACACATTTACCTCCTTCATCTAAGTCAAGCTTTGTTGAAGAGCTCATTGGAGTGTCATGAGGCTTGTCATTTTCCAGTCCAAATTTCTTGAGCATATCTTTGACGTACTTAGCTTGATTGATGAAAATGTCATCTTTTCTTTGCTTGATTTGGAGTCCCTAGAAAAATGAGAGCTCCCCCATCATGCTCATTTCGAATTCACTTTGCATTAGATTAGAAAATTCTTGGCAAAGAACATCATTAGTATAACCAAATAGTATATCATCAACATAAATTTGAACTACTAATAAATCTTTACCTTTATGCTTTAAAAAAAATGTAGTGTCAACCTTCCCTTTTGAAAAACCTTTTTCAATTAAAAAGTTTGAAAATCTTTCATGCCAAGCTCTAGGAGATTATTTTAAACCATAAAGTGCTTTTGTCAATTTGAGAACATGATCCGAAAATTTTGAATCTTCAAAACCTGGAGGTTGTTTCACATACACTTGAGCGTATGTTCATCATAGTCTATGCCCTCTTGAGTAACCCTTGAGCAACAAGTCTAGCCTTGTTTCATTATATTACTCTCATCAAGCTTATTCCTAAATACCAATCTAGTATCTACAGTAGATTTTATGCCTTTCAACTAATGTCCATACTTTACTCTCAAATTGATTTAACTCTTCTTGCATAGCCATAATCCAATGTTCATCATTTAATGATTCTTTAATATTCTTAGGCTCTATGCATGAAATAAATGAAACATAATTACAAATATTTCTAAGAGAAGATAGAGTTGTTACCCCTTTGGATGGATCACCTATAATTTCACCATCCTTGACATAGTTGTACTCTCTTGGATAAGATACTTACCTTTCTTCAATGGTTGGATTCTCGAGAGGATCATGAGTTTCCTCATCTTTCGTTTCTTCCTTTAATGATGATTCTCCAACGTCATGTCTAACGTCATTTGTATTTAGAATACCTACATCATCATTAACACAAGAATTCTTCATCGGAAGGAGATTATCATCGAAAACAACATGTATAGACTCTTCTACAACTAAAGTTCTTTTATTAAATACTCGACAAGCTTTAGAATTTAAGGAATAACCCAGAAAAATTCCTTCATCACTTTTAGCATCAAATTTGCCAAGGTTTTCTTTACCGTTGTTTAAAACAAAACATTTACATCCAAAAGGATGAAAATAGCTAATGTTAGGCTTTTTATTTTTGAAAATTTCATATGGAGTTTTCTTTAAAATTTGCCTAATCATTACTCGATTTACAACATAACAAGCAGTATTTGTGGCTTCCGCCCAAAAATATTTTGGCAAATTATTTTCACAAAGCATGGTTCTAGCCATTTCTTCTAAAGTTCGATTTTTCCTCTCAACAACTCCATTTTGTTGAGGGGTTCTAGGTGCTGAAAAATTATGGCTAATACCATTAGTATTACAAAACTCATTAAATCCAAGATTTTCAAATTCATTGTCATGATCACTTCTAACACTAGTGATAGAGTAACCTTTTTCGTTTTGGATTACTTTTGAAAATGTGATGAAATTTTCTAATGCTTCATCTTTAGTACTTCAGAATAGAACCCAAGTATATCTAGAATAGTCATCTACCCAGACAAATGCATATTGTTTTCCACCCAAGCTAGTAGTTCTAGTTGGCCCAAAAAGATCTATATGGATCAATTGTAATACTCTACTAGTTGACACATCATTAATAGATTTAAAAGAAACTCGCTTTTGTTTTCCTTTAGCACAAGCATCACAGATTTTATCATTATCAAATTTTAGTTTAGGCAGCCCTCGAACCAATTCTCCTTGAACTAACCGTTGTAAAACACTCATGCTAGCATGTCCTAGTCTCCTATGCCATAACCAAATATCATTCTCATCCTTAGCAACTAGGAACAAATTAGTCATATCAATAGAATCTAAATGCACCATGTATATGTTTCCTAATCTATGACCAACAAGCATAACCCAATTAGATGCAATGTCAATGACTTTACAACCATTAATTTCAAATATGACATTGAATCCCTTATCGCATAATTGACTAATACTCAATAGATTATGCTTTAATCCATTCACATATAACACATTTTTAATTTGTATGGAAGTGGTATTACCTATAGTACCAATACCTTCAATTTGACCTTTTGAATTATCACCAAAAGTCACTTCTCCTCCATTTTTGGCGTTCTCTATGAACCAGCTTTTGTCTCCGGTCATGTGTCTCGAGCACCCACTATCAAGGTACCATGAATTTGGATTTGTTTCCGTGCCTTGTAGCAATGCTCCTTTTCCTACAAACATAGATTAATTTCTAATTTTTGTACCCAAATTCTTTTGGGTCTATATTCATTAGTTTCTAAAATCCTTGTCCCCTTTGGTATCCATTTATGAAGGACATCCTTATCTTTAGTAGTAATGAATTCTTTAGGAACCCATATGCTCCTAATAATTTTACCATTCAAGGTTCGTTGAGGACTTCTATGATTGTGGCTTCTAAAACTTTTAACAAAGTTGGATTTTGAATTCTCATTTTTTTCAAAACTTTTTGTTCCAACCTTATTAAAAGAAGTTTTAAGATCATCAATCTTCTTTTGATGGTCATCATAAACTTTTGAAAGTAAGTTATGCAAATCAATATTTTTCTTTTCAAAATCATTAATTTTGATTTGCAATTCTTTGATCTTACTTTCAAGCT
Source organism: Hibiscus syriacus (assembly GCF_006381635.1). Taxonomy (NCBI): domain Eukaryota; kingdom Viridiplantae; phylum Streptophyta; class Magnoliopsida; order Malvales; family Malvaceae; genus Hibiscus; species Hibiscus syriacus. Next base: position 692,805 of record NW_024061783.1, read on the forward strand.
CATTGTTGGTCTTAGATATAAGGCTATTTTTCGTTTTTCAATTTTGAAATATCATTTTTGTATTTTGAAAATAGAGTCTTATAATCCGAAGTCAACCCATTATAATCCTCTAATAACTCGTCATAAGATAATTCATCCAAATCGAATGAGTTAGAGGTTACCTTAGAATCTTCCTCGATAGCCATCAAGCACAAGTTTACAACTTCTTGTTCCTCTTCATCGAAACCTTCTTCATCGCTCCATGTAGCTACATGAGCCTTGTGCTTCTTTTTGGATTGACTATTTTTCTTCAATTATGGGCAATCATATTTGACATGCCCCGATTTTTTTTCATTCATAGCAAATGATCGGGTATTTCTCATTCGATTCAGTTTTGAATCTTTCATGACGTTTGAATTTTCTTCCTCGGTTGGGCATCATCAACTTTCTGAATCGTTTGGCAAATAATGTCATTTCCTCGTCATCATCATCGTCATTCGAATCACTCTCATCTTTTGTGGATTTGAGAGCAACTCCAATGTTTTTCTTTTTCTCCTTCTTCTTTGGTGTCTCGTCAATCTTATCGAGGTCCACTTCATCTTCAAGCATCATTTCATGAGTGAGAAGGGAACCGATTAGTTCTTCAAGAGTTAAGGATGTTAGGTCCTTAGACTCGATAATTGTCGTCTTCTTTGATTGCTACGATTTTGGAAGGGAGTAGACTAACTTCCTCATAAGCTTTTCATTTGAAATGATCTCTCCATATGATTTGAGACCATTGACAATCGTTGAAAATCTATCCATCATAGCTTTGATATCTTCGTTTGGTTTCATCCTAAAATTTTCATATCTATGCGTTAGAATACTAATTTTAGATTTCTTTACCTCATCGGTACCTTCATGAGTGACTTGAAGTTTATCCCATATTTCTTTGGCGGTTGTACAAGATGAAACTCTTTCGTATTCATCTGGTCCAAGAGCACACAAAATATGATATAGATGGCTTTGGAGTTGAGCTGGAACATTCTTGTCTCTCCTTCACTCCACAATCTTGGATGAGTGAGAGGCTTGATGTATCCTTCTTCTACGGCATTTCATGCTCCCATGTCACTTGCTTGAATGAAGTACATCATCATATTTTTCCAATAGGCATAGTTAGCCCCATTGAAGAAAAGAGGCTTATTGACGGGCATTGAATCGAGACCGGAGTCGAAGTTTGAAGTAGAGGCCATTGATGACTTTGATTATCGATGTACCTCTTCCCAAATCGACTCAAGAGGCGATTAAACCTTCAAATGAGTTAGGCTCTGATACCAATTATTGAGTTAATCGATTGACGGAATCGGCCAAGAGGGGGTGAATTGGCAATTAAATTTTTGTGGAAGCTTTTGCAAAAATTTGAAAGTAATTGCACAGCGATTTAGAGTGGTTCGACTTTCTCAATCAAAGTCTACGTCCACTACCTTAGCTATCCACACTAAGGATTTTCCAACAAATTCACTAATTTGTTCTTTCTTTTGAGGCCAAAGAGATAACATTACAACACCCTCAAGAATATACCCCAATTCTTAAGAACACTCTTTCCCAAAGAGAAGATTACAAATTTGCAAACTTACAAGGAAATCCTCACAAGGTAGATTGTTTGCACAATTCTAGAACAAAGAAAAGAACACTCAAGAATGAATACAATTGAGAACAAGTAGTGTTCTTGAAAGCAAAATGAATATTGAATGAAAAACAGGCTTGAAATGCACAAACTTGAGGTTTGATGCTTTCTCTTTGATTCTCTCTTGATTCTAGTTGCTTGTTGTTTCTTGTATTTGATCAATGGCTTCTAAGCTTGCTTAAATACACCCTTAATCACTTCTGAACGTTGGGGATCATTAATGAAGTTATTGGAGCCGTTTAAGTTGAAAACAATTAATATTTCTGTTTGGAGCTTGGGGGAATTGGTTTCCTAAGTGTAAAATTTAAATATTTCGACCGTTGAACAGTGGGGGGAATCGATACCCCCTGGGGGAATCGGTTCCCTCCGAGCATTCTATTTTTCTCGGAGCAAAACCATTCAGGGGGAATCGATACCCCCTTGGGGGGAATCGGTTCCCTCTGAGCAATATGGAATTTTGGCTTTCAAATGGTTCGAAATATTTGTAAATCGTCTTGAAATTTTATGATTAAACTTAATTTTACACTGAGTAAGGATTTAAAATGAACTTTAAAATACTTTGAGTAATATTTGATATTCGATTTAATATATCGAATATACTTAGAAAAACCTTTTTCAAAATTAAAATTCTTTTAATTTAATTTGTTATATCGAAACATCAAAATGTTTTCAACACTATGAAATTTAATTTTTTTTCATAAAATGTATGACTATCTCTTGATGATATTATTTTAAAATTTGAATATATTTCACTCTAAGAAATAATTTGTATTCAAGGATTTATGTTTGCTACTTGCTCAAATGACAAAGCAATCATTATATCAAGTACAGACCAAGGAAATCTTACATCATTTTCGTCTTACAGTTTGTTTTTTGTCTCGTGTGCCCAATATTATACATTATGTATATATCAGCTTATTATATGATAATAAAATATTAGCAAAACTTTATAATATTTTCACTGACCATATATCGAAGAGGCACTGCCATTCGAAAAAGCTTGTTGTCTTCAGTTTGCCATACTGTCTTCAGTGTTGCCCAATTGTCTTTAGTTTGACAATATTTAATTTCTTTTAATAGGGCCAAATTAATAATTTTATTAGATGTACTGCCAATTAAATGATTATATATATATATATATATATGTATATATACTTTTATTAATATTCGGTCACATATTTAAAATTACGAGGACCTGAGTTCGAGCATATCATATATGTGAGCATTTGAAGATTGAGAATTTATTTTTAAACAAATATTGTCTTGTACTTATCTGTATTAATAAAAAAAATTGTGGAAATCTAAACAATTATCTCAAGTAACAATAAATTTAGTAATTTATCTATCAATTGAATGCTTAAAATTTAGGGTAAATTAAGTGTTTGATACATAAATTATCAATTTTGGACAATTTTAGTATCTATTTTTTTTAATTTACTCAAAATCATACTTAAAGTTTAGTTTTTGTTTCATTTTAATATCCTTGTTCAAAATTTAACATTAAGTTTTGAAAAAAAAATTAGGTACTAAAATGGACCATAATTTATAGTTTAGGTACTAAACGTGTTGAGTTTTTAGCAATGGGATACTAAATGAAACAAAAACTAAACATTAAGTATGATTTTTTAAAAATTGAAAGTTTAGATACTGAAACGCATCAAAACCTATAGTTTAGGTACTTAATGTGTAGTTTACCCTAAAATTTATTTTTCTCCCCTAAAGTTCCCCACCATCATTTTAGTGGAAAAAAATCTAAATTTATTTCCTTTGCAAGGGATAGGGCCGCTTTTAGTCTCTAAACTTAGCATTTTTTTTAATTTGGTCCTTGAATTTTTTTGTGTTCACTTTGATCCTTGAACTCATGCCATTAAAATAACAAAATTCCAAATTAAAGGATTAATATGAACAAAAAATATATATTGAGGAAATAATTGAATTAATAAGTACGATTTATCAGCTAATTGCATTTGGGCTTCAAATGATAGAGATCTCAATCAACCAATATGGTTTGAAAGTAATAATCTGAGCCCTTATATTATAGGCTTTAAAGCTTACTGCCATAGGAGGAGGAAGCAACGCCAGCCATCCCGGAGGACAAGGAGTCCTGCATTGTCTAACTCGCAGCTTTCACCGTCACCGCCACTGACGGTAAAGAATGGAAGCGACGATGAAGGTTACAACGAAGTTACCGTCAATAGCGGCAAAGCTGTAAGAGGAAGAGCCGCTTGTTATCTCCTTGTAAAACTATACAGTATCTACTCCGATTTCTCTTCTTCGACCAAACCTCATTGGAGAACTCGCTTCAGTGTCGGAGCTTAAAAAACGCATAACTCTAGGCACATCTCCTGAAGTTCAGTTTCCGGCGACTTCTATTCTTCTTTTTGCCTTGACATTAAGAATACGAATATATCAATTTGAGCACAATGGGATGATATTTGTACCCTAAAGGAACCCTATATGATAAAATGAATACAAAAACTACAATGGTAGAACTATCTTTGCATTCGGAGGTGCTTTGTGAAACAACCCTACCTTGTGTGATCGAGATCCTGGCTAACTTCAAGCCGAATAGGTATTATACGTCATCGCGTGGCTGGATTGCATAAACCTGAAAAGCGACATCAGTTTATTCACCATAGAGATCAGACACAGATTATCATGAACAGATTTAACAAAGCTATTTCATCTTAAGGCACAGCTTAAACATTAGCCAAAGAGCAAGCTATAAGTATTACAGTAACACATAATGCGCAACTCATCCAATAAATAGTGGAATCTGATAACACCCAGTCTCAAAATTCTACAAATTTCAAAGCGCAAGGCCGCTTTACAATGACAATATGAAGGTAAAGAAGCAAAGACAACTCATGGCGTGAGCGAGAGAACAAATGTGGAAATGTGCTTGAGGAACTGGATTTGTGCAATTGTGCATATATGAAACCTGGAAGGATACTAGCAGGAACTTAACACTCTATGGGCAAATGCACAAATTCCAAGTCCATTTACCAATACCTTATACCTGTGTCAGACTCAGCTTTATTAGGGAAGGAAAAGTAGAACGACTATACGCCTGTAAGTGAGACAAATTATAAGCTTTGTTAGGGAATTAATATTTTATAGTTTATTTTCTTCAACTTCATATACTGACTTTAAGCCTGAGACAAATTATAAGCTACTCGATATTGATCCGGTCAAAACTAGATAAATACTCTAGTATGGTTTGCAGCAAAGATTGACCCATCATTCTATTGAACATGGGGTGTAACTTTCACACTACATATATAGAATTTCATCTTCTTTACAACATTTGAGAAATGTGTGGAGCTTGAAATGAACAAAGAAAAGGGTTTCATGGTTGGTTGTTGAATTCCAAAACTAAATGCTCAAATGAATAACTAATAAGCAACAGTCTTCTCTGTAGTGAATTCTTAGGCCCAGATGGCAAGGGCAGCCATTAAACCAGCTCCTAGGAACAGCATGAAGTAAGATACCACTTGAAGTCTAAAATTGCAGCTCATCTTACTCAGAAATCAGCAGCAATTAGATCCACCAATGCCATGTAAACCAGGATGCCGGCCGATAAAGAGTCCAGGATGCCTTCGGTAACCAGAGCCGCTGGGCTGTAAGGGTTGTAGAACGAAGCAGCACCGATCCCGATGCCAATTCCGGCCGGGGTGGTCATGGCAAAAAAACATGCCATGATCGTGGCTGATAGGGTTTTGAATTGTGCTTGGGAGATGCAGCCTCCGAGGGCAAACCCTTCAAAGAATTGATGGAACGATAGTGCCGCGATTAGAGGTCTTATTGTGCATGGACTCTGGGAAACACCCAGTGATAGGCCTATGATGACCGAGTGTGAAACAATCCCAAGCTCCAAAATCTGCAAAAGAACAGAAAAAGAGACATTACAACCAATCAAAACACTGTTGTAAGACATTGAATGGAACAATTTGTGATCTTTTAAGTCAGATCACGAGCATCATCCTACTGTACGAACCGATGCTCGATTACCAGTAACTTATTCATTTAACATCACCATTCATTTTTTTTTTCCAATGACAAGTGGACACTAAACCAATGAAGACTTAAAGTACACTCAAATCCCAACCTCCAAATTCCAACACCTTTTGCTAGTTGACCATCAAAACAATTGAGGGTCCACCATTGATGTAAAAGAATCCCACTGTGTTTGCTAACCTGTCTCACTCAAATGGCGTCATTGATGGTACTCACCCCAAAGCTCAAGCAAAGCATAAATGGTAGTACTTATTGACTCCAAGACAATACGTTCACGTTCGAAGAAATAAATTACCTGGGAAACCACGACGTGCCTAACGCTACTATCATCGTCCCCATGACCATGACCATGACCATGACCGTATCCATGACTATGTGCATGTTCATCATCATGATCATGTGGACGTCTCTTTAGCAATCCATCACATCCATCTTGTCCATGTGGATGGCTATGCCTATGATGTGCAGCATGCGCATGCATCCCCACGATGTGCATTCCCCCACCTTCTTCTTCCCCAAAAACCTTCCCTGTTGTTCCGTCCTTGTTCACAAGTAGTACAATCCCGGTATCTGAATCCGGATCCAACGACACGACCCGAGCCTGCTCTTCAGTATTTGCTTTAGCAGTACCTTGCTTCCTCTCGTAGTACTGAGTCCCCACAAAATCAACAAGCAGAGTGACTAAAGATGCGATCATGGCGAAGAAGCCAGGGAATGGAAATTTGGACCATGGGAATTTTGGCAAGCAAGGATCCGTCAGAGCTTCGGTACCACCGGCGAGCATGTGGACGAAGCCGGTGGAGAGGATCACCCCGGCCGCGAAGGCCTTTGCGGCGACGAAGAGACTACCGTCTGTGCGGAGGAACTTACGGTGCTTGCCGATGAGAGGGATAGAGACGCCGGCCACTCCGGCGAGGAGGATAGAGGCTATGGCTATGAGCTTTAACTGCAACGCCGCTGGTTCATCACGACAAACCTCTAGCTCAGAGGATTGGCAGCCTGTGTTGCTCATTGAATCGGTTATCGTTTTCAAAAAGGACTCTGTTTATTCAATCAAAGCGAAACAAATTCAAAAAATGATCAAAACTGATGAACTTCTGGCATAATTGAACAATTTCGCTGCTAAAATTGAGCTGAATTATGAAATCCCAGAACCCAAAAATCAATCATTTTTTGAAATTAAATCCATTCCCCCAAAAAAAAATAGAATTTACCTCGGAAAAGCGTACCGCTTGATCCCAAACGATCAAGTCGGAGCAGCGGTAATATATCCTACAAAATAAACCCAAAAAACGCCACGAATTAAGAAAACAACAAAAACCCAGAAACAATAACAACACAGATTTCAATCCCAAACAACTAACCTCAATGAAGAACATGAGAATAGACAATCAAAAGCAACGCAAGAGGTGGGTTCAATTTATACAGAAAGAGGGGTAGGAAGTGTAAGAAATAAACGCAAAAGGGTCCTCCTTTTCATTACTTTTTAGAACGACGAATCAAAGCGGAGAAGATGGAGTAAGAATCTTGGAACAATACGTATACATATATGCATGTAGAGATTGTGAGAAGAAGATGTTTAAAGCAGTGGTTATATATGGGGAAGCAGCAGCAGCATCGTAGGAGGGATGAGAAGACATACAGAAAAGAAAGGGAATCGTTACAAGGAGAGAGTGTCGACATTGTTTGACGAAAAGCAGAGGGTAGAGCAAGAGGTGGCGTCCAAAGCTGCGACCTTTTGTTAAAATATGAACTCCAATATGTCAACATTGTTTCTTCAATAAGTTATTGTTCCCCCCCCCCCTCTCTCTTCCATGTTACCAATCACGTTTTTCAGGTTTAATTATGGATTTAGTGTCTTTATTACGATGAATTGTGAGATTTCATCTTCTATTTTGTAAACTATACATTTAGTATCTAAATTATCAGTTTTGATCTATTTTAGTACTTAAACTTTTTTTTCAAAATCATATCTAATATTTAGTTTTTATTTCATTTTAGTACCCAATGTTAAAAACTTAACGCGTTTAGCACTTAAACTATCATTTTTGGCTGTTTTAATATATAAACTTTTAATTATTTAAAAATTTTAATGTTAAATTTTGAACGGGATACTAAAATAAAATAAAAACTAAAGTTTTTAATGGTAGGGTACTAAAATTAAACAAAAACTAAACTTTAGGTATGATTTTGAAAAAATTGAAAGTTTAGGTATTAAAATGAATCAAACTGATAGTTTAGGTACTAAACGTGTAATTTACCCTTAACATATTTATTACCTAAACTTTTTTTTTTTCAAAACTTAAATTTAAATTTAGAATGGATACTAAAATGAAATAAAAACTAAAGTTTTTAACGGTGGGTTCTAAAATGAGATGAAATGTTTGGTATGATTTTGATAAAAATGAAAGTTTAGGTACTAAATGCGTAGTTTATCCATTTTATTTGATCTCTAACGTTTGTGAATAAAGCAAACTGGGTTGGAAGGGTTGTCCTCGTCTCTGTAGTACCCATTTTTATCGTCTATGCCAAAATGGAGTTCAAACATCCAATACCTTACAATAATATATTGGTAGTATAATATATATATAATTAGTTTATGAATCTATAAATGGATTCAATAGTTAAACGTATAGTGAATTTAGAAATATTTGTTAGGGTAAGTATATATATGTTAATAGTATAATATTTTTGAATGAGATAAGTATAAATAAAATTTCACGGTGTAAATCATTAACAAAACGAGTCACTAATCGAAGAAAATTTAGATTTAAAGTGGGCACAATAAAATTTCAGGGTAGACACATCCAATAAAATAAGTGACTAATCAAAAAAAAAAAATCTGAATTTCAAGGTAGGCACAAGCCCACCCTGTGCCATGAGTGCATATGCCACTGGTTAAAAGGATTGTTGTTGCACGAATCAAGTGGCCTCCTTGGTAATAATTATTCTTGAGGACTCGGGTTCGAGTATCACAGATATCAGGAGTGTGAGAGTTCAATATCAAAAAATTAAAAGTTATATTTAAACAGATAGTGTTCCATAGAATTGTGATATTTACACAAATGAAAAATATAATTTAGAATATTTTATAAAATATCAAATCATAATTTGAATGATTTTAACAAATTTAATTGTATAGTCCAATAAATATTCAAAATTATATATTATTCTAAAAATAGTAAATAAAGTTAATGACATTAAAAATAGTAAAGAGACTAAATTTTGTAAAATACAATTAGAGAAATTATGTATTAGATTCCGGCATAGTACAAGGACCAAATCTAAAATTAGACCTTTTGCAATTCATTTTATTCTTCTCGGCGCGTGGCGTGGGGCATGTTGAGGGAGGTTAAGGCGTGTCTGATAAAAAATTAGTAAAACTTTTTAAATATTCAATTCTATTTATTATATGATTAATAGTTAAGCTATGTATATAATTAACAATTAACGTGTAATTTTTTTTTATATTTCATTAATAAAATTTAAAATAAATGATTAAATTTTTTTTAATTGAGACTTTGTTTCTCCTGTTTGGATGCGAGTGTAAGAGCAATTTCTTCCCCTTTTATATAGATTAAATTAAGATTAAATTTAAAATTTTTAAAAAAATATCATACTAAAAAATCATTGAATTTCATTATTAAAACTAATATAAAAATAAAAATTATAATGCATCTAAGAAAAATTGGAGACAATAGTAAAAAAATTCACACGTAAAACAAAAGTATTACATCCAAATATATGAAAGAAACGAAATATTCAATTGAGAATGACGTACAACATCAAAAGAATCTAATAACCCTTATAAATCTCAATGTCTTTGTGACGAAACGTTTTATATAATGATAATGGAATGATGAGTGAACTAAATAAGTTGACAAACGTTCATAATGTAGTCGTTGATGTTCGAGTTTTTAACTTTTTGATATTAAACTATCACACTTTTGATATATATTATGTTCGAATCCGAATCTTCAAAAAATAATAATAATTTTTTATTACAAAAAAAACTACTTAATTCGTACATTATTTTTCGAATAAATATGAAACTAATAGATTTATATAATAATTTATTTAGAAAAATGTAGACAATTTTGGGTACGGCAGTTAGGTGCTCCGAAAATGAAAATAGGGGGATCCAAATCCCAAGGCACAATCAGCCTATTTTAGTTTCATCGATTTGGGCCTCTTGACTCCATTGGCCTATTGCTTCAAATAGGAAGAACATTGATTTATATAAATATCACCCTTAGACCCAATAATTACCTGTTAGACATCATTTCCTCAAATATTATCGATCTAACACCTTTTGTAAAACGGTGACAATAAAGCGCGGATTGTCAGCCTCGCTTTCGCGAGATTCTGTATGAGATGGTACCACGTAAGGAAAGGCTAGAGATACATAAATGGTCCATCTACTATAAGATATTAAGTCTCTCGACTATTAAAGTTTACAAAAATGATCATCCAATTATATACTGCTAGTTTGTTAAGTCCCTCGAGTATTAAAAGTTACAAAATGGTCACGTGACTATTCATTATGTTCAAAACTTGTCATTTTTCATTAAAAAAATTACCAGTTATCTAAGCTGGATGTTAACATGAAAATTGAGATACGACAGTCATTTGAGATTATAGGATCAGATTTTATCCTATCGCAGTCAACAGGTTAACGTTCAGCTCAAAACACCGTCAAATTTTTGACGGAAAATGATAGGTTTTGGAATATAATGAATAGTTAGATGATAATTTTGTAACATTTAATAGTCGAGAGACTCAATAAAACAATAGTATATAACTAGAATACCGTTTATAACTTTTAATAGTCAAAGAACTTAATAAGACAATACCATATAGTCGAGTATCATTTGTGTACTTCACCCTTTTTTAAAATAAACAAGTCTTTCATGCATATTATTATACTTATAAACTTAAGTCTATATTTTTTAGGGATCAAATAATAATTTATGATGATTACAAGTTAATATATGTTTAAAATATTTCTTATTTATTACTAATGCATATGTATCTTATAAATATAATTATTCAGACCTAAATTAAAACGATGATTCATCACACGCAACCAAAGTTTCGTTACTTGATATTGACCATCAAAACATTATAATTTTTCATAAAAACAAAATATTCATAATTTCATTTTATGAAGTATTTTAACTATTAAAAGTTACAAAATAGTCACTCGACTGTTTATTATATTTTAATCTCGTCTTTTTACGTTAAAAAATTGATGGTTGTTTAAGATGTACGTTACTAGGATATGATAGTCATTTAAAATTATAGGACAATATTTTATCATATCACAGTCAATAGGTTAAAATTTAGGTCGAAATATCATCAATTTTTAATAGAAAATGACTAGTTTGAAACATAATGATAGTCAGATGATCATTTTGTAACTTTTAGTAGTCGATGGACTCAATAAAGTAATATTCTATCATTGAAAGATCATTTTGTAACTTTTAATTATCGAGACACTTATAAAGCATTATCTTATAGTTGGAGGATCATTTGTTTACTTTATCCATTTTTTAATTTTCCTTAAGGATGCATATAAATCCCTCAATTGTTATATTGTCTCGACTCACAACATAACTTTTTCTAAATACCTTAAATATTTAAATTACGTAGAATTCGATTATATAAAATTTCGACAATAATATAAAAATTATATACATATTTAGATAAAGACTAAAAAATATTACATAATAATAAAGGGTAAAATACACAAATGGTCATCTTATTATAGTGTATTATTAATTTAAAGTTATATAACGATCATTTGACTATAGAGTGTTGTTTTGTTAAGTCATTCGACTATTAAAAGTTACAAATAGTCATGCAACTATTTATTATATTCTAAACTCATCATTTTTCGTTAAAAAATTAATGATATTATGATCACATATTATGATTCATACATTAATCTGTTGAGTGTGATGTGATCCTAGAATCTCAACTATTATATCATAGTGATTATATTAACGTCCAACTTAAACAACCATCAATTTTTAACATAAAATGAAAAATTTAAAATATAATGAATAGTCGAGTGATCATTTTATTATTATTAATAGTTTAAATACTTAACAAAACAACATTATATAATAAAATGATAATTTTATATTTTTTGATAAAATAGAATATTATAATAAGAGGATTATTTATATGCTTTAACCCACAATGAAATACTATATCATATCCTACATGTTATCAGTGTCGGCCACTCAAGCTCCTTGAATGAGAGGTAGTTATATCGTACGACAGCTTAATATATGGTTAAAGAAATACATTATTTGAAATATTATTATTTTTGATATTTTCGATAAAATACTATCTAAAATACTAGTTGTTTTACCGAAAATGTTAATTTTGTAAGCTAATTTCTGGTAAAAAAATAATATTTAAGTAATGTTTAATATTAACATTTCTAATAAAAAAAATAATATTTAAGTAGGGTCCAATATATACATTTCGATAGAATAAATAATATTTTAAATAATATTTTATCAAAAATATTAAAAAAATAATAATATTTTTTATAAAATATTTTTATTAATCGTATATTCACCTCTAGACTTCCCCTTTAATGAGAGTACACTTCTACCGAGGCCAAACCAAATGAAGCCAGCCCCATTCCCTTCTCTTTTGTCTAATTCCCATTGATTCATTCAACTCTCCCAGCACATGTCATTTCCTTTTTCTTTTTTATTAATTAATTATATTTATTTTATTGATCGATTTATTTAAATTTACGAAAATATATTATGAGATTATCTTTTTAATTTAAATTATTTCATACACAAACATTATAATTCGAATAATTCTCTAACTCGCATTGATCCATTCAATACTCCTAGCACATCTCCCTTTCCTTTTATTATTATTATTATTAATCAACGTATTTAATTTATTAATTAATTAATTTATATCATATTTTATATAAATCTATTATAAAATTATCTTTTTAATTCAATTTATTTCATTCACAACTATCATAATTTCAATAATTCTCTAATTTTATTTTAAAAAATAATAATATCTCATTGAATTGATTATCGATGCTACATGTTCCTTCTCCACATCCACACACACACACATACACAAATAAAATAAGCATGAAAAAGCCTCTCTTAAGTTGAGCTCTTGAGAAAATATCAAACTCAATCTCAACCCATCACCACTTTACCCTTCGTCTTCGCTTACCTCTTCTCTCTCTGCGATAACCAGAAACCAAAAGCCATGTTGGAAGAACCGATCCCCACCGTTCCATGTTCCATTTGGACATCGCTGCTCAGCTGGTTCACCCCGGCCGTGTTCTTCGTCTTCCTCAACCTAACAATCGGCACCATTTATTTCACTTCCACTTTGACCTCCTCCAACAACGGCGGCGATGGCGGAAGACGTGACGGACAAGACAATGAAACTAACCAGAAGCTCGCTAGATCCCCGTCCGTGTTGCAGAGGTTGAAATCTATCAACTTTTGTGCTTATAGATCTCAAGAGCCCGTTGTTGAAAGAACGCCGGATTTAAGTGATTTCCAGTTCTCTTTTCAACACCAAATCTCTCAACAGCAGCAGCAACAGCCGCTGGATCGATCTCCTTCGTTGCTTCAAAGGGTTAAGTCCATTAACCTCAAGAGTTACTTCTCGCCGGAGAAAAGCCATGAAAAATTCTCCCATTACGCGTCGGACGAGGTGTCCGATGCAAAAGCGGAGAAACCCGCGGCGACCCAAGGTGATGGGCCGACGCTCGACGAAATATACAGCCAGCTGAAGGTTGAAAACCACCATGTTTCGAGGACTAAATCCGATACCAAACCGTCATCCGGGGAGGTCCCGACTAAGCTTCCGAGGAAGATGAAGAAATCCGCCAGCGTGAAGTCTGCTTTCCGGCATTTCGAGGAAGACGACATCGTCGAAGCTCGACGTCCCGCCACCGTGAGGGAAGGCAAAGATAAATCGACGGCGGAAGACGACGAAGACGATGAAGTTGATGCCAGAGCGGATGATTTCATCAACCGGTTCAAGCATCAGCTGAAGCTGCAAAAGCTCGATTCCATCATTAGGTACAAGGAGACGGTTAACAGAGCAAGCGGAAGATGAAAAGTAAAAACAAAAATGAAAAAAAAAACAGCTTTAGATCTTCAATGGCCTTCTTTGTGTGTAAGGGTGTAGATCCAGTACTGGTATTGTTTCTCCAGAACTTCGTGTTACCAAAAAAAAAAGAAACATGGCACCTTCATTCCATTTTCTGGTCTCTAACATCAAATGGATTAGAATTTAAAGATCTTACTGATTATGGAGTTCTGATATTTGATGGGGTAAGTGTTGTTTGGTGATTCTCTATTCTCTTTTCATATGATGTTCACCATTGCCGTTCTTAGCAATAAGCTTTTCCTAGCTGTTCTCTACTGGAACTACGTTGTTTTCCGGTTAAATTACTGTATTAGTCATTGAACTTTTAAGTTTTCTATCAATTTTAGTAAAAGCTTTTAATACATTTCGATGTAAGCATTAGATTGTGATTTTAGATTTAAATAAAATACTGGATTGTTCGATTAGAAATTACAATAATATGTATTTTTTTTATTCTATCTCATCTCTATTCTCGCATATTTTTTTTTTTTGAAAAAATGGGTTCTAAAAATATAGGTAAATTATGTAGATAGTCCCTTATTTTTTTCAGTGTGATCGATTTTTGTCATTAATTTAAAAAGTAAGGGGTAATAGTCCATAACGTTAACGATCTGTTTGATTTTAGTCTCTTAGTCATTAAATTTCATTTGATTTTAGTCCATCGGTCTTGTTAGAGACTTAAATAAAAGGGATTTAAAAAAAGGGTTAGCGAAAATTAATAACTGAGGAATTAAAATAGAACGGATCGATAACGTTAGATATTATTTTTTTTAATTTTTAAATTGATGATCAAAGTCGATTAGACCTTAAACATAAAAGACTATCTACATAGGTTACCCTAAAAATATTAACAATATTTTTTTCTTCTATTATCTCATTGCCGATTAGTAGAATTAAGATTAAATTTAAAATTTATCGAATAAAAATGTTAAGGTTTATATACACTTTTATAGTCTATATGAAAAATTCCATTTTCCACTTTCTTTTAGAATAATCTTAAATATTGATTAATTTAACACACGAATCAACTTTCTTTAGTGGTTAAATGAATTATTATTATTTTTAAAGTTTATAAGTTTAAATATCAATTATTATAATAGATTGATTGAGCGTTATTGTCAAATGATTTGTTTAACCGGGATTAAGCAACAATAATAAAATTCAGTGCGTGTGCTTTCACTGCGGAAGCCGTCGGTTCCAAAATCTGGAAGTGGAGTGAAACTGTGTAATGGTGTGTCCTGTTTCTCAGGGGAGGCAGATGCAATGTTTATGGTTTTACTAAAAGGCCCCACGTTCATTTTGGATTGGAATAGACATGAGAGCGATGCGGGATTGGAAGGAGAGATTTGTACAAAAACATATGATAAATTATAAGTTTAGTATTTAAATAATTAATTTTGATCTATTTTAAAATTTAAATTTTTATTTCATAAATAATATTTAGTCTTTATTTTATACCAAATATTTCAAAAGCATACTTAATATTTAGTTTTTAATTCATTTTAGTATCTCACCGTCAAAAATTTAATGGACGAGCTTGTCGGTAATCGTATCCGTCGGTTGATGAAGCCCAAACATTTTTATATGCACTTTTTCGACTCACTGAACGTGATTCTGACTTCCATTTCATTGGGAAATGCCTTAATCTCCTTAAATCGATGATTCTTCGATTTTTTCATCCTTCGATCTTCATGGTCCACCATTAGATGGGCAGGGGCAAAACTTGATGATAGAGTTTGGGGACAACTTAAAACTTTAGAGGTTAAAATTAAAATTGTCAAAAGAATTTAATGATTTAATTTACATATAAAAAAATTGGGGTCTAACTAAAATTTTTGAAATTTTGAGAGGCTTATGGATAATTTTTAAAAATTATGGGAGGGGTTTAATTAAGAACATTCACAAATTTAAAGCTTAATCTGAATTCTTAAAATTTTTGTAGGGATAAATTTTTTTTTTAAATTAAGCGTTAAAACTATAATTTTTTCAAAATTTTGTTGGGCTATAGCTCCTATTAGTTCCGCCTCTGTTAATGGGACTGTAACTATATTATGTTGGTCAACTCGTCATTCTCTCGTGGTCCACTATTTGGATTGATTGTCCGTACATCAGAGATATGTCACGTCAGCCCGTTCATTAAATTTTTTACGATGAGATATTAAAATGAAACAAAAATTAAATATTAGGTATGATTTTGAAAATATGAAAGTTTATGTATTAAAATAAATAAAAAATGATAATTTAAGTGTTAAACAAGTAGTTTAAAAAATAGTTTTATTTGAGTTTTTTTTATTAGTTTGTCCACATAAAACGCTGATCCCCATCTGTGGCACTGTCAGGTGCTTGCCTGTGATGCACGTGGGAGATATTGTTTGGGTTACCATGCCCTCTTTTCAAGAGTTGACTAGTGACTTTTTTATCGCCGGATCCTAACTCAAAAAATTATATTTTTCACTTGATTTTAGGGTAAAATACACAAATGGTCCCCAGACTATAGGATAATACTTTGTCGAGTCCCCCAGTTATTAAAAGATAAAAAATGGTCTCCCGACTATAGGATGTTGCTTTGTTGAGAAGGTCGCCTGATTATTCATATATTTCAAACTTGTCATTCTCTGTTAAAAAATTAATTACAGTCTGAATTGGGCATTAACTTGTTGACTGTGATATGATAAAATACGATCTTATAATCTCAAAATACTTTTATATCTCAGTTAGCATGTTACTTTCTAACTGAGATAATATTCAATTTTTTAACAAAAAAGGATGAGTTTGGAACATATGAGTAGTCATGTGACTATTTTGTAACTTTTAGTAATCGATAAATTCAATAAAGCAACACCCTATATTTGGGGATTATTTTACAACTTTTAATAGTATGAGGACTCAATAAATCATTATCATATAGTTGAAGGACTATTTGTGTATTTTACCCTTGATTTTAATATGTTTTGATATTTAATAATATTTTTATTTGTGGTAAAAGAATTATAGTTATTCTTTAAAGTTGAGTTCGAGCATTGTAAATGTCAGGGGTGTGAGCGGAGTGTTTAACGTCAAGAGATTAAGAATAATATTTAAACAGATAACACATTATACTTATCTCAAATTAATTAAAAAAATGATTCATTTCTTCCAATAATGGTTTAAAGAATTATATTTTTTCACGTGCATGTCAAATTATTTTTTAATATTTAAAATAGAGAAATGAATGATTTGATCATGCTTTTAAGGGTAAATTACACGTCTAGTATTTAAACTAATAATTTTGTTCGGTTTAATATTTAAATTTTTAATTTTTTAAAATTTATATTTAACATTTAGTTTTTATTTTATTTTAGTATCACATTGTTAAAATTTTAACGCGTTTAGTACCTACGAATCAGTTCTGGCCCATTTTAGTACCTAAACTTTCATTTAAAAAAAAACTTAATAGGTACTAAAATGAAACAAAACTATTTTATAACTTTTAATAGTAAGAGGACTAAAAAAATCATTATCATATAGCTGAAGGACTATTTTTATACTTTACCCTCGATTTTAATATGTTTTGATATTCAATAACATTTTTATTTGTGGTAAAGGAATTATAGTTATTCTTTAAAGCTAAGTTCGAGCATTGAAAATATCAGAGGTGTGAGCGGAGCGTTCAACGCCAAGAGATTAAGAGTTATGTTTAAACAGATAATGTATTGAACTTATCTCAAATTAATTAAAAGAAAAAGAAAATGATTCATTTCTTCCAATAATGATTTAAAGAATTATATTTTTTACGTGCGTGTCATATTATTTTTTTAATATTTAAAATAGAGAAATGAGTGACTTGATCATGCTTTTAAGGGTAAATTACACGTCTAGTACCTAAACTAACAATTTAATTCTGTTTAATATTTAAATTTTCAATTTTTTAGTTTTTATTTTATTTTAGTATCCGTTGTTAAAAATTTAACGCGTTTAATACTTACACATCAGTTTTGACCCATTTTAGTACATAAACTTTCAATTTTTTTAAAAAACTTAACGGATACTAAAATGAAACAAAACTAAACGTTAATTATATTTTTGAAAAAATTAAAAAAATTAAGTACTACAATGATCTAAAATTAATAAATTAAGTACTAAATACGTAGTTTACCCTTGTTCTAATGTTGGTGGGATTGGCTCAATAATACAAATTGAATTGATCACTCATCTTTCATAGCACTATCATCATGTGTTTTACTTTGAAACGGAAGTGAGTCCATAATTCCCACAGTAATCAAATAGTTGTAAGTACTGATTAGTTTATGTCATCTTAACAATGAATTGTCCGTCTAGCTCAGTTGGTAGAGCGCAAGATTTTTAACCTTGTAGTCGTGGGATCGAGTCTCACAGAGGGCAATTCATAATGTAGGTCTTCCACGGAAGTTACTCTCAACCTGACGTTGGGGGCAGCCTACTACCCTACCTCCCCCTTATCCCATTACATAAGGGAATAGGGTCAGCATATACAATTTTATTTTCAAACCTAATTATTTATGCCAACTATTAATTTATTTAAGTAACGTTTTTGTAATTTTATGAGCCACAACAATAATATCGGCTTCAAATTAGAATATATATAAATAAAAAGGATAAATTACACGTTTAGTACCTAAACTTTTAATTTTTTCAAAACCATACATAAAATTTAGTTTTTGTTTCATTTTAGTATCATTGTTCAAAATTTAACATTAAGTTTTGAAAAAAATTAAGAGTTTAGGTACTAAAACAGAGAAAAAACTGATAGTTTAAGTACAAAACGCGTTAAGTTTTTAAGGTGGGTACTAAAAATGAAACAAAATTAAATATTAGACATGAATTTGAAAAAAATAGAAAAAAATATCAAAACTAAATAGTTTAAATATTAAATTTGTAGTTTACCTATAAAAAATTATATAATTCTTTTTTATTTTAAATTATAGGATAAATTACGTGTACGGTCTGTATCTACTCATATGGCATCACACAACAATGTAGGATGGATGACACTGTAGCTGCTGGTTGAAATTTGGTAGGAAAAAGGGAATGCAGAAATTGAATGGAAACTTGGAAGATGAGTTATCATCTTAAAACATGATCCTACATAGACATGATTATCATGGTTACCTATTTTTCAACTACCAAAAATCAAATATTTTTAGGGGCATTTAAGTTACAATTTTATTTTTTTCTGATAGATTTTGGTTTTTATAATGATTATTTTGAGGGTATTTACTGAGGTATGAAGTGTTCATTATAAAATTCGAACAACGGAAAATATTCTTTTAAAACTAGTCTCATCGAATGATTATTGGAAAAGATAAAAGCATTAGAACGTTAAAAATTTAAATGCATTTTTTTATCGATTTTGAGTGTATTTATTTGAAAACCAATTAAATGAGAAGAAATATGAGTAAAATAAGTGTTTTGGTAATGGTCTTACTACGAATGATAATGGATGACAAGTGACGATTGCCAACGATGACAACAAGAGTTGATGATCTTTTTGTAGAAAAATGAGGAAAAACGATAATATCTAGGGATGAGTATGGGTCAGATTTTCGTTCTACTCGACCCAACCTAAAAATATTAAATCATCCACTCGACTTGAACCCAACCTGAAAAACATACCCCTTCCATCCGACTAAAACCCAACCCGACTTGAAATAATATATTTATCAAAAATATTATTTTTATTTAATAAAAATAAGAATTTCATTGAAAGAAAATAATATATAGAGAGAAATTATTACAATTTTCTCTAAATATGTAAGGTAAAATTATAATTTTTTTGGTCAGGTAGGATCGGGTATTTTCACGCTGAACCTGACTTAACCTAAACATAACTTAAAAAAAACCCGACTTGAACCCATTTTTTTAATAAAAATCTGACCCAATGAGGTCAGAACCCGTCGGGTTCGGGTCCCATGCCTATCCCTAATAATGTCATTATATTGTTAATGTTCAGTGCTTAAATTAAAGTATTTTAAAATTTAATGAAAAAATTAATACATAACCTAAAGTTTACTGACTAACCTTGTGATTTTGCCTAAAGTGAATTTTAGTATTTGATATCTATATTTTTAAGGGTAAAGTACATAAATGGTCCCA
This sequence comes from Hibiscus syriacus, assembly GCF_006381635.1. Classification (NCBI taxonomy): domain Eukaryota; kingdom Viridiplantae; phylum Streptophyta; class Magnoliopsida; order Malvales; family Malvaceae; genus Hibiscus; species Hibiscus syriacus. The sequence goes on from NW_024061783.1 coordinate 712,738, forward strand.
TGACTATATAATATTATTTTATTAAGTTAAAAAATGGTCCCTCAACAATTCATTATGTTCCAAACTAGTCCCTTTTCATTAAAAATTAGCAATCATCTAAGTTGGATGTTAACATGCTGACTGAGATATGATAGTCGTTTGAGATTATGAGATAAAATTTTATCATATCTCAGTCAGTAGGTTGATGTATAGCTCAGATAATCGTCAAATTTTTAGCGAAAAGAACGAGTTTAGAACATAATGATTAGTTGGATGACCCTTTTGTAACTTTCAAGGGACTCAACAAAGCAACATCCTATAGTCAAATGACCATTTTATAACTTGTAATAGCTAAAGGACTTAATAAAGAATACCATATAGTCAAGAGACAATTTATGTACTTTACCCTATTTATAATCTGAATAATTATGTGCTACTAATTATTCTTGTTAAAATGCTAATAAGTGAAAGAGTTTTTTAAGAGAAAAATCTATCTCGACATTTTAATAGTAGTAAACAATATTAACTAGTTGAATTAAATAACACTATTATAAAAATAAATATTAAAATTTTTAAATTAAAGTATAAAGGTTGGATGACTCCCGTTAGTCAACCCCTTTTTCTTCTCCAGGAGAATTAAGTGCCACGCAAGTAAAAATCTTTCTATATTTTAAATTATTTTAAATTAAAGTATAAAAGTTGGATAATATCATAAAACTAGGTTATTTCATTAAATAACCTGGAGAAGAAGAAGAAGAAAAAATAACGTGGGGAAGAAGAGGAGTTGGTTGATGGATTTGAGTGTGGAAGTGAAGTCTCGTTTGAGTAGTATTTGGAGAAGTGGAATTTTAAGAGGAAGAGGAGGAGGAAGAAGAAATAACTTGGAGAAGAAGATGTGACATCCCAAACTACGAGTTAGTGACTAAATTATAAAATTTCAGAATTTGGTGATTTAAAGTGAAAAAGTTGAATAGTTCAATGATTTATTTTAAAGTATTTCCTGAAGGATTGTTAGTAATTATTAAAAGAATCAAAGGGCAAATGAGTCATTAAACAAGGAAATAATTAAATTATTATTATTGGGGTATTATAATACCACGTAGAGAATGTGTAGGAAACAAATGTTTCCAGATTACTCTTCTTTCTTCTTTCTTCATCTTCTTCTTCTCTCATACGTGAAAGCTCAAAGGCAAAGGTAAATTTCCTTGTTAGCTGATTATTTGTTAATTTAAAGTAAGGGTTTTGATCATTAGGTGATACTTAAGCTTAAGGAAAGTTTAAGTTGTCTTAAAATCAAAAGATGAAGAAGTTATGAAAGATTAAAGAAAATGAGTTTCAAAGTGAATTTTTGAAAAAGAGTTAATAAATGAACTTTGAGATGGAATTTGACTTGTCATAGGTGTGAATAAGAAGTTATAAGAGTTAGAATTAAGTTTAGATAACATGGAAAATTTGGTTTGATTCTTAGTTTTAAGAATCATGATGAGATATGGAAGATAAAGATAGCTTATATGGATATAAGTTGGTTTAACTAATAGTAGTTGAGTTTAATGGTATGAAAGGAGTTTTGTATGAGGAAATTTAATGAAAAGTTGTGGAATTTTCGGGTGAAACCAGTTTATTATTGATAGGTGCATCGATACACTATGAATGGGTACTGATGCACTAAGACAAATTTTAAAGGTGTATCGATACATTAAGGGGTGCATCGATGCATGGGAATTTTGAACCTAAATTGTGTACCGATACATCCATAGTGTATCGGTACACTCCTAAAGGAAAAGTTGAAGTTTGGTGTATTAAATTAGCCAAAGTTATTATTATCAATTTATAAGGTTTAGGCTTCTCATAATCGTCTCAAAAATTATGTTTATGTAGATATTGAGCATAAACAAGTTCTGGAACAATCAAAGAATTAGGGTCGAATCAATGCAAGGCTAAGATGAGTGCAATTTAATTTCTACTTATGTTATTGATCAAACATTGACTTGCGATGAGCCAGTGACAGAGTTACTATGGTAAGAAGTGACTCTTGAAATGTTATTTGATTTGTGAATGATGTGATGCTTATGTGAGCATGAGTATATGAAAATTGGTATATGTGTCATATGTTATTATATGTGACATGATTTACATAATTACATGTATATGAGATATGTGATATTGATATAAGTAATTATAGGAATATGTAATATAAGTGATGTGATATGTCAGAAATATTATTTTATGTGACCATGATCGATGTGAACATATGAAAGTAAAATATGAGTGATTATGTAAACTGTGAGATAAGTTATATGGCATTGATATACAAACTATATGAAAGTATGAACATGAGTACATATATATGTTTATATGAATACAATAAGTATTATATGAAATGTGACCATGTGATATGAATATGATATGTGAACATAAGTGACTAATTGACATGAGCTATGTGACTATATGAAAGCTAGAACATGTGACATGACATACATGATAAGAGGATATGATACTCTGTAAGAGTATTACATGATATGAAATAATGAGTTATGAGTTATATGCATTTGAGATATATGTTTACACATACATGTGGTATGTAACAGAAAATATGAAATATGTGATCAAAAGAGCAATGATATGAATCATAATGATAGTGCCCATGTTATGTGATATGAGAGCTATAGATATAGTTGGCATGCCAAGAGTCGAAGGTTACCTATGTTCTTCGGGACATATGGACAAGATTACCTATGTCTTTCGGGACATATGGACATTATTATCTATGTCTTTTGGGACATATGGACAGTATTACCTATGTTCTTCGGGACATATGGACAATTTACCTATGTTCTTCGGGACATATGGACAGTTTACCTATGTTCTTCGGGACATATGGACAGATTATTATACGAGCTGTGTGCACAGCATATGTGTGCACAACCTCAGTGTACTCACATACCTTAAGTTCTCAGTAATGCACATGGACTAATAAAGAGATAATAACAACTACAATATATGTTATGTATATGCTTTTGGTAATATGAAATGTTTCACAAGAATTATATGATGTTATATGTGTTATACGATACACAGAAAATATAAGTATAAGATCATATGATAAATGGGCTTATAACATGTATTAAAAGTGTTGTTATTGTTATATGTTATTACTATTTACAATGAAGTACATGTGACATGATTTGATTATATGTTCATATTTATAGGAACTGCATTATTATTACGTTTTATATGCCTCATTAAGTCAACGACTTAGCGTGTAATTGTTTCACACGTAGGTTTCGAGAAGAGGAAGATTGATAAAAGTTATTCAAGACAGGTCAGTTTCTCCTTTTCAAAGATCAGATCAGAAAAAAAGTAAATAGATTGTATTTTGTAATATTGATTGAGGTCGGCATGTAAATAAAGATTTGAATCCGATATGTTTTAATCAGTTTTGTAAAATCATATGGTCGAGTTTTGTAATGTTTTAAATGTATATATGTAAATGGTAACTTTATACTAATGAAAGTTTAAGTTTTTATGAATTTTATATGTATTTTGCTGAAGTTACTGTAGCAGTGCATCAATACACAATTTATATTCGATGTTTTTGTGCATCGGTACACTGTAGCATTGTTCATACAATATAGTACTATTCATACCATATAGTATTGTTCATGAAAACGTTTGTTTTTCAAAATTGTTATAATGAAACATAATTCCACAAATATATGATCGTATTTTCTTAATATAAGTTCAAATGATTGATTATTTTGTAAGAAAATTGTTTTAAAAAGTCAATGTGACATCTTGGATTCGTATCCGGGTCGGGTACGTGTTAGGGGTGTTACAGAAGAAGGGGAGTGGATTAACAGGAGTTAATTGTCATGTCAGTAAAAACTAACGGGTGGTAATGACAAAAACATAACTGAAAACGAACTAAAAGTTCGATGTTTGTATTGCAAGTTTCAAAAGTTGGGTGACTAAAATGTAAGTTCCCTAAAATTTGGGGATTATTTATATACTTTACCCTATTTTAAATTAAGCATAGAAGAGGGACCAAGAGCAATTTTTACCAACTTTTTACACAGAATAATATTAAAATTATTCGAATATGGTGAGGTGGTAGCATCCAAAGGTGGAACGTCCACTCGTTTCACTTCAAAGTTCAATTCTTCCCTCAAATTCACTCAAACTGTTTACAAAATCTCAGCTTTCTCCATTTTCTTCCCCATTAAAACATTCCAATACTTTGTTTTTTCATTACTTCAACAATGGCAGACAAAGTATTCCCTTCCTCCAAGCTCACTGCCAATGGCAGCACTGGCGGAGCAGCTGCTGCCACAACAACCAGAGCCAACGGCGGAGCCACCAAATCCGACCTCATTAACCCCACGGCTCGCCTTCCGTACCGTCCACAACCTCATAACAGGCGGCGCCAGTACCGTCCACGCCGGAACTATTGTTGCTGCTGCTGTTTTTGGATCATCCTCGTAATCCTCGTGCTCACCCTTTTAGTAGCCATCACCGGCACTGTCCTTTATGTCTTTTACCGTCCTCATCGCCCTTCATTCACCCTCGATTCCCTCCGTATCCACCGCCTGAAACTCAAGACCGCCGCCGACGGCTCCTCCTCCCATCTTTCAACCCTTTTCAACTTGACCCTTTCTTCCAAGAACCCAAACTCCCATCTATCTTTCTCATATGACCCTTTTGTTGTTTCGTGCGTGACAAGCAACAATGATGTTTCGATAGGGAACGGAATGTTGCCGGCCTTCGTCAGTAACAACAAAGACGAGTCGACTTTCAGAGGGGTTGTCGTGGCGGCGTTAATGGATTTGGATGCGGAGGCTGTGAATGACTTGAGGCCAGAACTGAAGAAGGGCAATGCGGTGTTGCTCAAAGTGGACATGGATACTAAAGTGACGGCTAAAATGTTTGGCTTGAAGAGCAAGAAAGTGGGGATTAGGGTTACGTGTGATGGAATTAAAGGGTCTGTTCCGAAAGGTAAGTCGCCGGCGGTGGCGAATGTCGCCGGATCCAAGTGTAAGGTTGATCTCGGGATTAAGATCTGGAAATGGACATTTTGAGTACATTCATCGACAAATTTCTTTAAAATTTTCTTCAATGCTTTTGTTTTCATTGCTTTTGGTGTTTGTAAAAGAGATGACCCACCAACAATGTCTGTTGAGTCCAAAGGTGAGTCCAACAATATTGTATAAATAATGTTTTGAGTTTATTTTATTTAATATTCGATTTAACTCGATTCTAAATAAAATAATCGTATTGAATATCTCGAATTAAAAAGAAACAAAGAGTAAAAAGCAAATCAAAACAAATAATTCACATAATAACAGGTAAAAAATTTAAATGAATGATGAAAAGGAAGTTGACACGTATCAATAATCTAATGACCACTATAATCTATAAATAGAGGATAGATTTATCCTTATAAAAAGAGAAAAAATATGATCAGAAAAGAGGGCCTAAACTAGTTCGAATAATCGGCAAAATTGGCCCATTAGACCCAGTGGGATAATTATTTAGCTCAATAGGATATTTTGAATTTTATTATGAGATAGACGGTATCTATTACAATGACTTGAAATTCGTCACGTGAGCATGACGAGTTTGAATAAAATGTATTTTTTTATTAGAAACTTGTCACCCCGACGTGAGAAATTCTAATAAAAAATTATATTTTTTTGAATTCATCACTTTAACGTAACGAGTTTGAATAAAAAAAATTATTTAAACGGACTCATCATGTGAATGTGACGAGTTTCCCTTGTACTGTAACATTTGTCGTTGATCCTAAAATAAAATCTGACTTGACCTAATGGGCTAGTTTTTTTCCTCTTGGTTTATTGGGCCAATTTCGTCTGAAAAATCAAGCCATAACTCGATCCAGAATCACTCATTTCCTAGCCCGAGTTAGCCCAATTAGGCCTGTTTCCTAACAAGAAAGAGAGAATCGGATTCTTCTCTACAATTTCGTTTCACATCATTGCATCATTGCGGTTGCATCGCACCGTCACCGGCAAACACGAAACGTATTTATGCATTTTTTATTTATGAAATCTGGGTTTTGATTCTTAACATCTATTAAATATGGCAGATAAACCTCAACCGGTGAAAGTATTATACTGTCCCCTTTGCTCTCTTCCAGCAGAGTACTGTGAATTCGGTCCCGATTTCGAAAAGTGTAAGCCTTGGTTGATCAAGAACGCTCCTGAGCTTTACCCACATCTCCTTAAAGGTTTTTTTAACCCTTTTTTCTATATAAAATTGTTAATTAGTGTTCATGTTTTTTAAATTCCATGCCCCTCTGTTTGTTTACCGATGAAAAAAGATATGAACAAGACGATCTTTTTGTGTGGGATTTTTGGGTTTTTGAATTTTTGAATTTGGTCTCTTTGGAGATAGTTTTCTGACATGAATTGATGAAATGATCAGAAGTTTCTTTGATTTTTGCTATTTTATATACGTATATATGTGTGTATGTATGTATATGATTGTGTGTGCATTATATTCTCTTAACATCAATTGTATAACACCGATTTTAACACCCCCTTTTACTTAGTTTTGTTTTCTAAGGTGAAATTCTTATAGTTATTTAATGATTTCTATTTGGTGTTTCAGAGGCTAATGAAAAGGAGGCTGAGAAGGTTACTGAACAGCTCCAATCAGCTGGTATTTTCTCGTCTGCCGATGGGGCGGCCTCTTCAGCTCAACCAGGTTTAAATGACCTTCATTCATATGGAGAATATTTTATCACAAATAATGTCTTTAACAAAACAAAATTATTCATTCCCCCCTCTCCCCCTTGAAGAAGCAGTTTTATTCTCTGATCCAATGTTTTCGATTTTCAGGGAATGCATTGTCGTCTAAGCAAGAAGACCTAAAACGTCTTCCCGGTGGAAAAATAAAGAAGAAAGTATGGCTCATTTATTTTTTTTCTTCTTCTTTGGTGTTATGTGCACATGGCATTGTCAACCAAGTCATTGCCGTAGTGGAACGTCTTGGTTGACACTAGGTCCGGGATTTATACAACCCTTCCCTCTCCTTACAATTGCCTATATATATACACATGAAACATTTAAGGGGTGTTTTGAAGTTTTTGATTCCCAATCCCAATGTTTAAATAACCATTTTCTGAATTAGCTTAAGTGATCTGCAAGGACCAGGGTTGAGTGTTCCGATATTTCATGGAACCGGTTTTCCTGATCTCTGCTTTTCTTTATGATGTTGCTTTCATGTTCTAAATCATGTTAAAAATATTTTCGTAACTCTTATTCGAAGTCGTTGCTTGTGGACATTTACATAGGATATTGTTTATTAGGATGTGATCACGTGAGAATAACATATTCAAATCATCCTAATTGTTCCTTTTTTTTTTTTGGGGGGGGGGGTGTCATATAAAAGGAGAAACAAGAAGTTGTCATTGAAAAGGTTGTACGTAACAGGCGCAAATGTATAACCATTGTGAAAGGATTGGATCTATTTGGTGAGTTTCATTTTCACATTTTATCCTTTCCATCTATTTATTAGTTTCTTTTTTGTCAAAACGAGTTAATTTCAATGAGTTGGTTTTCAGGAATTAAGCTTAGTGATGCTTCGAAGAAGCTCGGGAAGAAATTTGCCACCGGAGCGTCAGTTGTTAAGGTGTATAAAAGTCATCATCCTCACTTTTAGTTTAGCATTCCATTATATTAGTTCCTCTGTTTCTTACAAACTTTTTGATGTTTGGTTTCCTTTAGGGACCGACCGAGAAGGAGCAAATCGATGTTCAAGGGGACATATCATATGATATTGTGGAATATATTACAGAGACCTGGCCTGCTGTAACATCTTCGATCATCTTATCTTCATTTCAAACTAGGAAAAATGCTTAATATGAGAAACATGGAACCATGCTCTTTTATTTTCTCCGTTTTTAGCAATTAAAAATGACTTTTCCTCCAATTTCTCTCATTGAAATAAATTTCAACCGAAAATATCCAAATTCCGAGTTAGGTTTTCTTTATTGCCTTGAAAGTGGGAGTATGTTGTTAATTGCTAATGCTAAAAGCTTTGATGAAATTTGATTATATTTGTTTCTGTGTTTTCCATGTTCTCAACCATTTGTTCACATAACGTTTAACGCATGCCTCCTTGCTAGAGAAGACGACATTACCGTTCTTTGGAATATTCACCGATATGTTTTTATGTTTGCTCCTCCCTCTCTGAACTTAATCTTGTATATTTGATGTTCCCTTTCAGGTGCCTGAAACTGCCATCTTCTTCATCGAGGACGGAAAAAAGGTCCCAGCCGCTTGATGCTAGAGAGCTTGGAGCCGGAACTCGGGACTGGGATTTCAAAAAGCACATCAACGAGCCAGTTCCACTTCGACTCGACATCACCATCTATCCATCCATCCATTGTTGGATAGTTTTCATGTGAATGATTGGTATTACAGAAAGAAAAGAGTAGATAGATAGAGAAATATCATAGCACTCGATGGATACTATGACAAGTGTTTTCTGGTGTATAAGACATATATGAGCTTTTATGGTGAATATGAATTGGTTTTTTCTGCCTTTTCAATGCTTTTTTCATTGTTGGATAATTATTTTATAACGTTAGATAAATTCAATGATCATTTTGTAATTTTTGAAAATTCAGTGACCTAAACAATAATTTTAGTATAGTTTGGTGACCTGTGATGCATTTTACCCCTTTTTAATATAGGTTTTTTTCTCTCCAATGATGGAATACGGATAGCAATAATGCCATCTTGTGAAGCTTGAGAAAATGGGAGAGTTTTGAACGCCAAACATAGAGATTGATGTGTTCTCAGGCTTCCTATCGTTCGTCTCGATGGCTGATTTTATCTTTTCCTTGATACGGTCTTTGACGGTTTGCCGTCCGATCTCTTGCGACGGAAATAACCCGAGAAGCGGTGCGCATTTGCTTCGGAACTCTGGATCGTTAGATGACGAGATGATGCCAGCAATTGTGCTTGCAAGGTCCGGGGCATAACTGCAAATCTGAAGTTTTATGACTACAAGTTACGCGTGATCTATTTTTTTCACACAATTTAGACATGGATCATGCTATAAAACCATGAACGGAATAAAAAATAGGGAAAAAACTAGGAATAGCTAAAGCTTATAATGATGTGGTGTAGATGGGGTTTGGTATACGGTTGTAATCAAGTCGAGTTGAGCATGAGCAGGGAGAAGCTCAAGTTCAAGCTCGATTCTAAATTTACTGCTCAAAACTTGGCTCAAGTTCAACCAAATAATATTATCTAAGCTCAAACTCGCTCAAAATAAAATAAAGTATTAGTTCTCCGCTCAATTACGCTTGTTTATATAGTTTAGACACTGAAGTCAAGTTCGAGCTGCTTCAGCTCGATCTCGATCTCATTCCATATTCAATAGCTCGAGTTTGGCTCGAGAATGACCAAATCGAACTTAACCTTTTTTCATTTAATCCAAGAGAATCACATGCATGTAAAACCATTAGAACTTCAAAAGAGATGGATGCTTACCTTCACAGCATGAGCACTGAGAAGAAACCCTGTGTATTTCCCCTTGAAATCATCCAATGCAAGTTTCACCGCCTTCTTTATTAGATGCCGATCAGGTTGATATTTATATTTCCCTGGATATATTATGACCTTGGCAACACAAGTCAAGGAATATATGTAACACTCAACGTTTTGAGAAATAAGAATAAGCTGCAATATGAAATCGAACCAAAATTATACTTGGACTTGGCGTAGTTTTTTGAGTGTTAGGGAGCATGTTGTGGCTGTTGGGGGGCTGCTGGGTGGGGCTTTCTCCTCAGTTAGCCCAGTGAGAGAGGAGATAAGATCGAAGGCGCAGAAGGTTCATTGGGATAGGATGGTTTGACACCTGGGCCATATCCCTAGGAACTCAGTTATTGCGTGGATGGTTGTGCTTGATAGGCTTCCCACAAAAAGTAGGCTCCTTGATTTTGGGATGCAGGTGGATGGCCTTTGTGTTTTGTGTAAGAGGGATTTGGAAACTCGCGATCACTTGTTTTTTCATTGTGATTTTTCTAGGCTGATTTAGGATAATGTTTTGTAGCTGTGTCGGCTGAGTAGAAGGGTGATGAGTTGGAGGTTCGGAGCTTGCTTGGGCGAGTAGGGGCTTGAGGAGGAGATCCCTTGTGTCAGTGGTTCTAAAGTTGGCTTGGAATAACTCTGTTGCTTCGATTTGGCGTGAAAGGAATGATAGGTTGTTCAGAAGCTTAGAGCATTCTCCTGCTGAAGTTTTTGCTTGTATTAGGGAGGCTGTTGCCTTCAAGTTGAAGGGTAAGGTATGCAACAGAGTAGGGGTTATAAATGAACAGGGCTGTATAGGTTGGGGGCTGCAGTAGTGCTTCTGGTTGGTGTTTTTGTCTAATTAATTGTTTTGTTGCAATATAATGTTCATATTCATAAAAAAAAATATGCTAATTAAAATAAAAGGATTAAATCAAAAAAGATTAGTGTAGTGAAAGGACTAAAGCTATAATTTGACCATTAAAATATCATCACACGTTTTATTTCTAAAAAAAAATCTAAATATTTTTATTTAAGTTAACTGTTAAATTGTATTTTATGAGTTTGATCTCTCTAATAAGTTTTGCCATTTGTTTTATTCCATAATTTAATATATATGACTAAATTCTGAGCTTTCTTCTTCATTGTCAGGACATTTGTTATCTCTTCAAAGGGAAAGGCTATTGCTTTTTGTTTTCTTTAGCAAAAATTCAATGATTTAAGACTGTAATAAAAACAAAAACTGATACAAAGTTTGTTAATGGAAGAAGAGAAAGGCAGAAGCAAGTTCAGAAGGGTGTGTGTTTTCTGTGGAAGCAACTCTGGACATAGGAAAATCTTCAGCGAGGCTGCTCTTGAATTGGGAAATGAACTGGTTTGCTTTTTCTTCTTCAACAAAGTTTGTGTTGTTTGGTTTCAAAAGATGAACTTTTCAATGTTTTAGCTTATGTCTTTTATGTTTGAGAGCATTTGGCGTTAGTTTTTAGCGAGAAAGATGAGATTCTTACTGGTTTTTTTTATTCTATAACGATGGAGTTTGTACATTTGGTGTTTCATGTACTGAGTTGGGGTTGCTCTCTTTGCTGAGTTGACCATCAAAGGTTGTTCCTTTGATGCAAGTGACTTGCTTGTAAAAACGGGTCTTTCTCTGGCTTATTTGTGTTTTCTATTAATAATCTATTTTCGTCCCTTAGTATAAAATCATGTGTTCGTCCTTGCTTCTGTGCTGCAATTGTTTACCTTTTTTCTTCAACAATTTGTGGACTTTGCTTATAGATGTTGTTTTGATCATAGGTGAAGAGGAAGATAGACTTGGTATACGGTGGAGGAAGTGTTGGGTTGATGGGTTTGATATCCAAGACAGTATATGATGGAGGCTGTCATGTTCTTGGGTATGTAAGAAACTTGCATTAGATAAGCCTATGTTTAATGGTTTCCCCCCCCCCCTTTTTCTTCTGTCTGCAAAATGATCTGTTCTTTACATGCAGGATAATTCCGAAAGCTCTTATGCCTCTAGAGGTATCTGTTCATGTTTAATGTTTGGCGTTGCTCATTGGTGCAAGAATTTGCTGGAATATCTTTGATGTCGATTGTTCTTTTCCTTGATTTTAAGCATTTATCTCTAGGCTGAGATAGATTGACTGTTTATGCATCGAAAATGTCGACAGATATCAGGAGAAACATTTGGAGAAGTGAGAACAGTTTCAGACATGCACGAGCGCAAAGCCGCAATGGCCCGAGAAGCCGATGCCTTTGTTGCTCTTCCTGGTAAAAAGTTCCCCTGTCTTTGTGAATGAGTCTTGTTTAATGTAATTAGTTCAAACATTAGAAGTTTTGTGTTTTAGGTGGATATGGAACAATGGAAGAGTTGCTGGAGATGATAACGTGGTCCCAACTTGGAATACATAAGAAAACAGTAAGGAATCATTCTTCAAGATTGAAGCATTAAAGTCGTTAGCTTTATCTATTAGTACAACAACGTGTAAATCAATCTCGATGCAGGTTGGTTTGTTAAACGTCGATGGTTACTACAATAATTTGCTTGCATTATTCGACAATGGTGTTAAAGAGGGTTTCATCAAGCCAGGTGCTAGGCATATAATTGTCTCTGCTCCAACAGCCAAAGAACTTATGGAGAAGATGGAGGTATGAACTTCCCAAGAAACACTTAATGGTACTTGAATATGTAAATCGTGTTTTCCTCGTGTTATTACATGAACCAACCATACGAGGCATGTTCGTTACAGTTATCTGCTTAGGCCTTGGATTACACACCTAAATTTGCACTTAACTTTGCAGCAATACAAACCTTCCCACCAACATGTGGCTCCTCAAGAAAGCTGGCAGATGGAGCAACTTGGTGATCATCCCAATCAACGAAATGCGCAATGAAGCATTGTTGGTAGGTTTCTTCACAGACATGCACATTTATGGCCAACCAAGTTTCCATTAGACCTCATTCTATAGTCATATGAAGCTGTTTCTACTACTATTACTACAAATCAAAGACAAAAGTACTTTGTAATTTAAAAAGTTTATTGCAGAATCTGCTATAAGGTACTGTGAGACGGCCCCACCGTGCCTTCGCTGGGGCATCTTATGAGTTTAGCTGTAAAGTTCAAGGGATCTCAAGTCATTCCTTGGTATTTAAAGGCAAAATCTGGCTTTATAAGGTCATTCCTTCAAGGAGAGGGAGAGTAAAGTTAGAACTCAAACCGGTTTTACGTTTACTGATACAGGGTAAAGTTGCTTGTTGACAGCTGATTCATGCATCTTTTGACAATGTTTTACTACAAAAATGACTGACCATTGGACCGGCCACGGCCATGGGGTCACCTTTAGGTCTAATCTCTAGAGAGAGTTATATTCCTTGAGATTAGTGCCCAAGCAATCATTCCATCTCAGTTCCCACCTTTTATATTTCCCACTTTCTAATAGATTTAAGGTGATGTTTTTGGCATTGGTTCAATCCCTCAGTGGGGCTCAAAGTGGTACATTTTGGTTCTGCATAACGACAGTGATAAATTCTGCAGATTTTTCAATGATATTCCCTTTAGACCCGATTGCTTAAGGACATTAAATTCCTTATACTGTTGGTATTACCCTACACTACCTTTTATGGGGTATATGTTTTGCTGTCATCTGTCAATTCAAAAACAGGAAAATCGAACAGGCCAGCCCATCTCCATTGGTAGTAATGCCACTTCATGGCAGGGAGTGGCCCCTATGACTGGCTGGTGTTTGTTTTTCCTAATGGAACATTCACTTCACTGATGGTGGACCTAGGTTGTTTGATGCCCCATGGTCCATCATCTTCCCTCCATTTGCTTGCTCTTAAATGGCAACCCAAAAGCCATCAACTGTTTACCAGACATACCATGAGTGATTGCAGAGGCTTCCCATCACTATTCTTGTGCCTAATAAGGACTATGGGGTTGGGGGCATCCTATGAAAGGACTATGGGGACCCTCCTTTCATTTTGACACCCTTTTTTCAACTTAGAATCAGTTATTGCTTTCATATCCAGACAGTCTTTTTCATTATTGTCCTCTCATTTCTGAGTCTGTGAGTTGATTGTTTCACAAATATATTCCTTTCTTTAAAGAAAAAGGTTTTCTTGAGTTGAGAAAATGATGCTTTTTACCTACAAAAAAAATTACCCTTTCTTCTTAGTCTTCTTACTCTTACAAGAATTTAAGGAACGGAGTCGTCTTGATTTGAACTCGAGATTCGATATCAATTAAGACTTAAGTATCACAAGTCATTCATCATTACAAAACATAAAAGAAAAGGATTCGACAACTTGCAACAATCGTCACCAGCCATAAACAACTTGTGTGTACTTATCTTTAAGCCACCTGAAGCTCCTCCTAAAGGACCCTTTGACCTTACCTTCAACACTATACATCTTATAGCTAGCAACCCTTTTCTTCCTCTGAAACTCAGGGTCACCGAAGCTCCACGATTTCGAAGAAGACGAACCCGAACTGCTCTTCGCTTTCTTCAATGAAGTCCCTGGTGTTAGCAGCCATCCGGGACTGTGCAAAGGAAACGCTATAGGACCTTAGCTCATAGCAACCTGGCCTTGGTGGTGCCTCCTGGTAGGTCTCCAACTGCATCCTCCCATTGCCATATGACCTTGATCTGCTGTAATCTTCCATTGAAGTCTTTGGGAGGTTCAGAGGAGAATTCTTTAAGGAAAAGGTGTCCTGGTGGAGGGCGTTTGTTTTTGTAGTTGAGTTTAGGGAAGAAAGAAAAGTTAATAATGGTTTTAGTCCCTCTATTATGAAATTTCAATGTTTAATCTCCATATTCTAATTGATATAATTGAATTATTCTCCTTTTTTTATTATTAATAGTTCAAACTAATTACTTCAACAACAACAGACTAATGATCTTATGAATTTGGATATGTTAATAGTCTTATAAAAATAGCACTAAATTTTACCAAAACTGAAGTGAAATGCTTAAATCTTGAATTTCAACCTGCTATAGGGACTAAAACCATAATTAGACCACTATGGATGATAAAATTAGTTATAATAATTTATGTTGGTAGATAAAAATGGTTATTGACTTTGGAGACGTTGGAACTAATCGTAGATGGCGTGCTATATTTTTTTTTCAAATTTTATACTTTTATTTTAATTTTAAAAAAGCAATCTTTAATATTTCAATATTTCACTAATTTAATCATTTATGCCAAAATAATGAAGTCAAGAATCCAAGCTCTGATTATCACTATTGACAGATTACAAGATCTCAGCACATTAATTTTACTAAAAAGGTGCTAAAAAATATGTGCAAAGATCAACCTTAGCAAGGTCGCCAACAGCGCTGACGTGTAACTTTAACAACCAATCATGTTGTTGACGTGTCAAAATGTCGATATCGTTATGACACGATTGTCTGTTGAAGTATCATGGCAACACAGAGTTCGAGATTTTTTAAAAATTAAATTTGATTAGTTAAGCCCTTCGAGCCCCTTCATTGGATCTTTCTTTGCTATGATCACCTCTACATGACCAAAAATTTGAGCAGCTTTATGGCTTGATTTCTGAAAGCAGCTCTTCTCGCAAGTGCCATGTACGTGTTCCGGTATCGTATTCGCATAATCTGGAATCATTTCCGTTCCATCTTGTTCACAAGCAACGTTGGTCCAATCTCATCCGGTACTTAGTTCTGCAGCGCCATCTTATTCCGAGTTTGCAGACTTGGTCGCCAATTCCTAGTCATTCGATAAGAAATATAGCACTATGTTAGAAAACCAGCTTTCAAGAATCATATGTACTTTTTGTATCCATATGGAGATTGTGTAGCAAGTAACTCTTACTGTTCCTCTCAGTATGTGGCTACACGTCTAATTAATATGAGCGATATATAAGTCTCGAACCTGACTCGGTGGTGACAACCTCGAACTTGAGATGGCAGTGCAAAAAGCATCACTACTACTGAGTGCCTGGCTACCGCCACATGTGTAGAATCCTTGGCTATGATCACTGCTGCCCTGTCCTTGGTAATAACCACAACCGTTAGAACCACTATTGCTGTAACCAATGTCCCTTAATCGGTTAAGTTCTGGCACTATAACGGTGGCAAGATCTGGTCTGTCCCTCTTTCTCAGCTCTACACATTGCATTGCCAACCGAGCGAATGATAAAGCCTCTTCAAGTGGCCAATTTGGCACAGCCGGATCAAGTAAATCAGCTAAAGTTGCTTTCTCAATGGCCCTTCCAACGTGATGAGCAATACCCATCGCAGGCTTGGCTGTAATAATCTGGAGCAACACTATTCCTAGAGAATATATGTCTGATTTAGTCGTTAGCATGCCTGTTTGCTGATATTCAGGATCTATGTAGCAGAAGGTCCCTGCTGCTGAAGTCATGTGATATTGTGTTACACTGTCAGCTACAGAAGGGGGAACTAGCCGTGCTAGGCCAACATCACTAATTTTGCTCACAAAATTGCGGTCGAGGAGAATGTTAGCAGGCTTAAGGTCTCGGTGCACTAGTGGTTCTGGCTTTGATTGGTGAAGGAACAGAAGTGCTGTTGCAATTTCAGCCGCTATTTTAAATCGTCTCCTCCATGAAAGGGACGAGTATTTCCTTTCTAAATAGTCTATCCTCTAAGCTGCCATTGTGCATGTATTCGTATACCAAGCATCCATACTCAGGGCAGGCACCAAGTAGGAGGACCATGTGAGGGTGTCTAATGGTGCAAAGAACCTCAACCTCTTGCTGGAACTGTCTCTTCCCTTGAGCAGCATCTGGTCTCAGAATTTTGATGGCAACTGGAGTGTGATCAAGTTTGCCTTTATACACAGGTCCATAACCTCCTTCTCCAATCTTGTTTTCCGCTGCGAAATTTTCAGTAGCTTCTTCAATTTCTTCTATGGTATACTTTCTGTACCGGACATCGTTAGTTGCCAACGCATGCAAAGCCCGATTTTCTCATCGACTCTTGCTTAGCTTTATACTCGGCTGTTTTTTCTATATGCTTCCATCTCTGCTAGTTCTGTGCTGCCTCAGCTTTCTAGGGAAGCTCTGCATTTAGCCTTCTCCTTCTCTGCCATGGCAAGAGCTGCTTCTCCAGCTTGCCTGGCTTCCCCAAACCTGCGAGCCTCCTCCATCTTCCATTGATGAAGCTCATTGGCCTGCACTCAGAAAAAAAGTTGATTATGTTCTCAAAATGATGTTCTTGACATCCTTTAGACATTAGAGAAAAATTTGTAGCCTTAGGCTACATTTTCAGATTCTTGCAAGAAGAACAACCATTATGTACCTTTTATCTACAATGGCTTTATCATCCGCTAATTTTTACTTGGTTATCATTATTTCATCAAACCATCTTATACACCGATATGTATAGAAAATTTGAACTTTCAGACTCATGAACAAAGTCAAAGATTTGTTATATTTAAGACTTGGGATTTCATAATTTTCTTGGAAGATATTGTTGATTTAATTAATAGAAACCAAAAAGTAGAGAATATGATAGTCGATCACCGTTTTCTTGGCTATAAGAGCTTCTTTGCAAGCCGAGCTGTACATGTCCATGGTTTGTTTAAGTTCAAGCTTTAACCTTCTCATTTCATCTTCTATGTCTTGCTGCAATTCATGGTCATATCATATATGGTTAGCAGTTCTGTCATTAAGCCAGTAGTCCATGTACAAACACATTACAGAGGCTAAATATGAAGGATGATGCTTGCCGAATTTTGTTGAAATGGATCAGAATTGCTTCTTGAACCCACATCGAATTCTAGATCTTGGTCAGATATATTAACAGATCTGGGGGAAAGTTTTCCCGGAAATTCAATGTCATTATATAAAGAATCTTGTCTAGATGCTGAAGATCCTCGGGCTGCATCGATGTCCAATGACATATTTCCTGGAGATCTTCTGGGTCTGTCTCGTATAGGTACTCTTGAAGAATTATCGAACGAACGTCTCCGGATCCTGCACTTCCAGGTACTCCCTTCATATTATCCTCTGTTACAAGAAAAATACAATGTCAATTGTGCCATTACTAAAAAAAATACCAACAGTGTAAACTTTTTCTCCCTACCTGTATCCATCTCTTCACTTTGATCCAATGGAATCAGTGTGGCATTCCTAGAGGTACCTTTGGTGGGGCAACGGTATCGACACGAGTCGTTGCGCTGTTCGCACGTTAGATATCTTACCTTTGGAAATCACATACACGGAACAAAACTCTGGTGCAGCTTTGATCAAGGCAGTTGGGATGTCACATTTGAATTTCCTATAAGAAAAGTAACTGAGCTTTGAGTGTTAGAACATGATAAAAGAAACACCCTGAACTGAACTTTGATAGTTAGAACATATACAGAAAACCCAGAAATTCTAAAAATGAGTGAGATATTTTAACCTTGATATTGCATCCTGGTTGCTGCACCAAGGACCATGGTGTTAATCAGTTTCTACTAATGTAATCCAAAAGTGCTTTAGAGGTATCAGCATCCTCAAGGACAAATCCTTTATTGAATCTGAATTTCACAGAGAAATTAGATGATAATTAGCTTAAATGTGGTGAACAAGTTTCTTAAGGTCTGTGTCCTCGTACTATGCGTTTTATGTGAAATTATCTCCGAAATATGTATTTCAATCCTTAAACCAACCTTCTTTTCTGCTTTTTCTGCTTTTTGTTATGCTAAAAGTTTGAAGAACCGTGCAAAAAATAGCAGATATACATGTAGAGGGGCTAAATTAGTAAAAAACCATACAGTAGGGGACTTCCTATAGCATTAGACTAATTCTTAAACCATTGTTATTTGTTCTTGAGAAATGCTTGCTTACCCCTCTGCGAGCGCAGTAGCCTCGAAAAGGACGAAAAAGCTGGTTTACGTCGCTATCAGATTCGCAGTCACCTCTGCATGAAAATGACAGAAAATCAGAAACAAACATGGGGCGATTTTTTTTTTTGAATGCTTCATTGTCATTGACACTTTTCTTCGAACACTTAAGGAGCAATGAAGATGATATATATGAGACAACGAGAGAAAGTGTACGACGGTTTCTATTCCTAACGTGGATCAATACGATGAGCGGATTGGAGATGACGAGATTATCGATAGCCCAACGAACGGCGTGTGAGCTGTTCTTGTCTTTGTCGATGGCCACCGCAGTGGTGTTGAATGGTACATTGTCGTCCGATGAGAAGCGAGGAGCCATATATAAAAAAAACGACGTTGTCTCCGGTCGGGGCGCTTAACGGTGGTGTTTGCTATCAGAATCTTTTCTGGTTGATGACCGAATCAAGTTTCTGCAACCACCACCACCACAAGCACCGCCGTTGCGACCACCCGGGGCAATGCCCCTCTAGCGCCTGCGATGCTATTGTTAACAGAAATTAAATGGGAATGATCGAGGAAGGGAAAGAAAATATAGGCCTAGTTTAGGCTTGTTCACCTTGTAATTCACATGAAACTACAATAGATCCTCCATTTCCGCCATGGCTTGTTTTGGACAATTTGACCAGGTCCATGAGTGCAAAAACTCTAATTTGTAAGAGAAACATATAGAGATATAAGGCGGTGTTTGTTTTTGCAGGTAAAAGATTTGGTGTCTACGGATATATATCAAAAATTCATTCGTAGTTTGCAAGAAAAGACTTGGTTTAGCAGGAATATAAGATTACTGTGTTTGGTTAAAGGAATAAAAGATTATTGGAATGTATATTTGACCAAATTGTCCTTATTATATATTTGTATAATATTACAAGTTGTAAAATATTTATATTTTCTTCAAAAAATTAAATTCATAATATTATATAATTTTTTTACAAAATTAAAAATATAAAAAAAAGGTTTAATGAAAGGGTAAAATTTTATTTTAACCCCTGAACTTCATAAAAAATTTTAATTAGACTTTTTTTTGTAAATCTAAATAATTTAAGGATAAATTTGTAATTTAACCTTCGTAGAATTTTTATTATTCAATGACAGAATAATGATATTTTGAAAAAAAATAAAAATTTAAGGGCATTTTAGTCCAAAACGCCGGTAATGTTACAATACCTAAGGGAAGGGAGGTAATGACATTCCCGATAATATACCCCAAAAAATCCACTATTGGTAATAAAACATTACCGGGAATGACATTACCGGCCAAACCAAACGGGGGAATGTGGATTCCATTCCCGGGGAATCCCACATTCCCCATCCAAACGCCCCCATAGAGATAAAAGGCGGTGTTTGTTTTTGCAGGTAAAAGATACTGTGTCTACGGATTATATCTGCAGCAGAAGAGGTGAATCAAAAATTTGCAGTTTGCAAGAAGAATACTGTTTATTTTTTAACGTCTGTAGATTGCTAGAATGAACTGAAATATAAATAAACTGATTTTTTAAACTTAAAAGAGTTTTGCAATACTGAGATTTAAATAATTTTAGTTTTACAATATTGAAATTTAAATAATCCATACAACTACAATATAAATTATTTAAAATAAATCAATCCATATTTTAAAATAATCAATTCATACTAATGATTTAAAATAAATCAATCCATACAACTACAATAAATCAATCAATATTTAAAATAAATCAATTAATACAAATAAATTATTTAAAATAAATCAATTCATACTAATAAATTATTTAAAATCAATCCATATTTTAAATAAATCAATCTATACTAATATTTAAAAAATCATTCATACAACTGTAATATAATCAATACATATTTAAATAAATCAATTCATACTAATAAATTATTTAAAATAATCAATCTATATTTTAAATAATTCAATCTATACTAATAAATTATTTAAAATAAATCAATCCATATTTTAAAATAATCAATGTTTTTAAAATAAATTAATCCATACAATAAATTATTTAAAATAAATCAATCCATACTAATAAATTATTTAAAATAAATCAATCCATATTTTTAAAATAAATCAATCTATACTAATAAATTATTAAAATAAATCAATCCATATTTTAAATAATCAATCTATACTAATAAATTATTTAAAATAAATCAATTCATACAACTATAAATAAATCAATACATATTTTAAATAAATCAATTCATACTAATAAATTATTTAAAATAAATCAATCTATATTTAAAATAATTCGATCTATGCTAATAATTATTTAAAATAAATCAATCCATATTTTAAATAAATTAATCATATTTTAAAATAAATCAATCTATACAAAAATTATTTAAAATAAATCAATCTATACTAATAAATTATTTAAATAAATCAATCCATATTTTAAAATAAATCAATATATACTAATAAATTATTTAAAATAAATCAATCCATACAACTACAATAATAAATCAATCCATATTTTAAAATAAATCAATTCATACTAATATTATTTAAAATAAATCAATCCATATTTTATAATAATTTATTTAAAATAAATTATTTTATAATAAATTATTTTATAATAAATTATTTTATAATAAAATTTTAAAATAAATTGTTTTATAATAAATTATTTATATAAATTATTTTAAAATAAATTATTTTAAAATAAATAACATTATTAAATTATTTAAAATTATTTTAATAAATACTATTTTTAATTGTTCTTGAAGAGGTTTGAAGACATAAAACCATGTCTGCACCAAGAAGAGCTTGCGCAGACGTTTGAAGAGCTTTCTGTCTTCTAAAAAAACAAACAGTCTGCGAAGCTTAATGTCTGTGCGTGGTCTGCGCGGCGCACACATAAGTGGTTTGAAGAGCTTGCACAGTGAAAACAAACTAAGCCTAAATGATTTAATAAAATGTATAAATATTATATATATATGTTATATATATAAAAATTATTTAATAAAATATAAATATATATATAACTGTTTGAACATAATTTTATTAAAAATAATATTTTCCTTTTATTATCGAAATCGATCGACAAATTTATTATTATATTAAACTTAAATGTACAACAAATTAATTAAGTGGAAAACTTCGACATTTATAATTAAATATCAAAATGTGAATTTATCAATAATTGAGTATCATTGTTCAAATTTACCCAAATTAGTTTATTCAAGTTTCGTAGCATATAGCAATGTTATTAAAATCGGACCGGATTGGTCAGTTCGACCGGTTGAACCGTAAATCGGTGGCCTGTCCGGTTCGGTTAACTCCCAAAACCGGATTAACACAGAACCGGTAAAGAATCAGAAGAACCGGCTGAAAACCGAGAAAACCGAGGTGAACCGACTGAAAACCGGCAAAACCGGTTTGAACCGCCGGTTCACTTTTTTTCTTTAAAAAAAATTAAACCAAACGTCATTTGTTCAACGAGCCGAGTCAAGTTCGAGTATTATGAGCTCGACTCGAACTCGAAAACTTTAAAAGTAAGCTCAACTCGACTCAAAAACTCACGAGCTAAAAAATTATCACTCGAAATATAATATTAAAACTTGAAATCGAAAATGCTCGAACTCAAAAAATTTTAGAAGTTCGATTGAAGCCTAAAATTTGAGCTCAATTGAAGCCTAAAATTGAGCTCAATTGAAGCGAAAGAATAGTTCGCTTTGTGCTCACTAAAAGACTCCATGATTTTAAATGTCAAATTACCTCTATTATTTATAGAAGTAAGTTGTGATGCTCTTCTATGTTTCTTAGCCATGTGGGATTGTTTTTTTTAAACAATTAAACCAAATGACATCATTTGTTATAATTTTTTTAAGCTCTAATTTTTTTTATTATAATTATATAATTATATTTATTATTTAATATGTTTTACCTTAATATTATGTTGTAGTTGATTTGAATAATTTTGTTTCACTTGATTTTATGTTTTTCATTTATACATGTTATGACTTGTGATATTTTTATACCTTTTAATATTGTAAACTTAAAAAAAGTGTTACATTTATATTAATGTTTTGAATATTATGTAAAATTAAAAAAAAAAATTATTTTATATAAAATTCGGTTCAACCGCGGTTAAACCCGGTTGAACCAATGAACTAGTACCTTCACCGGTTCAATGTCCGGTCCGGTTTTGAAAACATTGGCATATAGACTTAAGTTAGAGGGTAAAGTACACAAATAATCCTTTGATTATAGGATACTATTTTATTAAGTCCTTTGACTATTAAAAGTTATAAGTTAATCTTCCTACTATAAGTGTTGCTTTGTTGAGTCATTCAACTATTAAATGTTACAAAATGGTCACTAACTATTCATTATGTTTCAAATTTATCATTTTTCATTAAAAAATTAGCAATCGCCTAAGTTAGACGTTAACATGATGACTGTTGTTTGAGATTTTGAGATCTTATTTTATCATATCACAATTAACGGATTAAATTACAGCTCAGATTGTCGTCAATTTTGTAACAAAAAATAATAAGTTTAGAACATATGAATATTCATATGACTATTTTGTAACTTTTAATAGTTGAGGGACTCAACAAAACAACACTCTATAGTTTAAAAATCATTATATAACTTTTAATAGTTGAGGGGCTTGAAAAAATACTATCATATAGTTGAGAGACTATTTGTATACTTTACCCAAAGTTAAACTTCCGAATTAACTTTATTGACCAAACCGACGTCGCTTAAACCAGTTCTCGATCCCACTCATATTCTGAAAACAAAACCCAGTAAAGAGAGAAAAAAAAAACCATTCGATAATAAAATTCGACTCCGATTTGATAACCTTCTTAATAGAAGATGTCGACGGTGTACGTTTAGAACCTTCGACGAAGGGCAAAGTGATATCAACACGACATACGGCCCCATTGATATCGAGCTTTGGCCGAAAGAAGCGCCGAAAGCCGTTCGGAACTTCGTTCAGCTTTGCCTCGAAGGCTATTTCGACAACACGATCTTTCATCG
This sequence comes from Hibiscus syriacus, assembly GCF_006381635.1. NCBI lineage: Eukaryota > Viridiplantae > Streptophyta > Magnoliopsida > Malvales > Malvaceae > Hibiscus > Hibiscus syriacus. Next base: position 736,100 of record NW_024061783.1, read on the forward strand.
GATTATCAAAGGCTTCCTCGTTCAAGGAGGTGACCCCACCGGTTCTGGCACTGGTAATCCACCTTGTTTTCAGCAAATTTTGTTTGCTCTAGCCGTTTTAAATTAATTAGGTTAGGGTTAGTTGAAACTTTAGTTATGAATTTGAGCTTTTTTGTTTTTAGGTGGAGAAAGTATTTACGGGAGTACGTTTTCGGACGAGTTCATTCGCGTTTGAGGTTTAATCATAGAGGTATCATTGCTTGCGCCAATGCTGGTACGCCGCATTCCAATGGAAGTCAGTTCTTATATCGTTGGATAAATGTGAATGGATTGATAAAAAGAACACTATTTTGGAAAGGTAGCATGTGATTACATTCTAATATAATTTGTTTTTTGTTGTAGTCCATTCTTGAGTGCTACTAGAACTTTGTTCGTTTTGGTAGGTTACCGGAGACTCTATATTAATCTTCTGAGGATAGGCGAGGTCGACACTGATCAGAATGATCGGCCTTTGGATCCTCCTCCTAAAATCAATCTGTCGAGGTAAATTTTCCTTGTTATGCTTTCGTTTTAGTAAATAATTAACAAGATTGCTGTGATGTGATGTAAACAGCTTATTGTCCTTAGTTTTTATTATATTTGACGAGGATTATGTCAGGCAGGTTTTTTATACTTTGAGCTGCTGCTTTTAGGTGCTCTGGAATCCGTTTGAAGATATTGTTCCGAGAGTAACTTCTAAACCTTTGACCCTGCCTACAGCTGAAGCTGAGAACAAAGATTCAAGAAGAAAACTGTTAAGTAAGCCTTCTTCTTCCATAACTGAGCACTCTCTTTTGAGCATGTTGAATGCATTCTTATTGCTTAAGTGGTATGTTTTACTTGGAGAATGCAGAAAGCTGAACTTGCTGTCATTTGGGGAAGAAGCAGAAGAAGAAGAAAGAATTGGCAGCGGTGAAGTTAAAGATCAAGAGTAGTCATGATGTATTTGGATGATCCCCGTCTCCTAAAGCAAGAAGTTCCTGATAAAGAACAGGCAAGATCCATATCTATCTTGATGTGTATTTCCCTCACCTTTCTCTATTGCTTAAATAGATTGTGAAACCACGACAATAAAGCTAAGTAAATTGAAGCACAATTTTTTTTCTTCCAATCATTCTCTTTACTACCAATTCCTCGTGTGATGTTAAATATGGTTATCCGTTGAAGAACTTCAAAATTGTGTGTCCCAATCACTTAATGGTAAACATAGTGATGTATTATGTTGAGTTGCAGACTGTTTTTTTCCGTATAATGAGCAATCAATGAATCTCGCGTCTATATTCTTAATGCAACTATTTGATGCAGGATTTAGCTGCTGCCAAAGCTGCTAAGGAGTTGCAATTGTCTGTGAGGGAGCTCTAAGATCAAGAAGAGAAGGATATAAAAAGATGCAGAAGCTGAATTGTCTGATTCCCTTGATCATAGTGACGACGATGAGGCCAGTTTTGATGCTCGAATGCGTCGTCAAATACTAAACAGACAGAAGGAGATTGGAGATCTCTCTAAACAAAAGATGCAAAATGGTAACTCTTTATTATGGAGATCTTTTGTCTTCGATTTAAACTGAAGTTTGAAGTCCCGAACACTATTAATTACAGTTCTTATTCTCATAAAAGAAGGCTTTGGCTCAGTCTTAAAATCTCTCCTAAATTGAAAACATAAATATGGGTAACTATGACCATTATGTAGAAATCAGAGTAATTCTCTGTAATTTCTTATTTTTTTCAATATGACAGATTACATATTTATATACAAAATATCTCTCTAAAGTAGGAAACTCTAAGAAAGGAAAATAATAATCCTAGGATATGATCTCTTAAAATAAGGATTGTAGAAATCTATTTACAAAATCATATCTCTATAGGAATGATAACAAATTATCTCTATAGGAATGGTAACAAATCATAACTCTATAGGAATGGTAACAAATCATCTCTATAATTCCTACACTCCCCCTCAAGCTGGAGAATACATTGTATAATCCCAGCTTGAATAGGAATTTATTGAAAACAGGCTTTGGCAAAGCCTTAGTAAGAATGTCTGCAACTTGTTCTTCTGAAGGAATGTATGAAAGTGTGTCTGTCTTTTTGTAAACTTGATCAGCAATAAAATGCCTATCATCTCAACATGCTTTGTCCGATCATGTTGAACTGGGTTCTTGGCAATTTGAATAGCAGATTGATTATCACACAAAACTTCAAAGTGATCCTCTTGATTAGTGACAAGTTCTTTCAGTAGTTTAAGTAGCCAAATTCCTTCGCATATTCCCAATGCTAGTGCTCTAAATTCAGCTTCAGCACTACTTCTAGAAACGACAGATTGTTTCTTACCTCTCCAAGTTGTAAGGTTTCCCCAAACAAAGGTGCAGTAGCCACTAGTGGAATCCTTTCAGTAAGGTCTCCGGCCCAACTAGAATCTAAAGATCTTAACAGTTCTGTCTTGTGTCTTCTTAAACATTAAACCGTGTCCTGGAGTTTTCTTCAAATACTTGAGAATTCTATTTGCTGCTGCCATATACTCTTCAAGAAATGCTTTGTTAAATTAGTCATGTGTTGACTTATAACATTTACAAGAAATGCAATATCTGGCCTTGTCAAGGATAAATAAATAGTTTCCCAACTAATCTTTGAAATTTCTCTTTGTCTACCAAGGACCCATCTTCTTTGTTAAATTTCAAGCTTGCCTCCATTGTGTATCAATCGGCTTACAACCAAGAAAACCAGTTTCTTTGAGTAAATCAAGTACATATTTTCTTTGGTTGATCACAAGTCCTTTTGACCTTGCCACCTCCATTCTTAGGAAATACCTTAGCTTTCCCAAGTTCTTGGTTTCGAATTCCTTATTTAACAACTTCTTCAAATGTAAATTTCTTCTTCATCATCTCCGGTAAGAATTATGTCGTCCACGTACACAATAAGGGTAGCTTTCTTATTTGTAGAAGTTACCTTGATGAAAAGAGTGATCGGCGAGGGATTGCTTGTAGCCGTTTTTTAGGATGACTTTAGTGAACCTCTCGAACCAAGCTCTGGGTGATTGTTTTAACACGTATAGAGACTTGTTGAGCTTGCACACCTTGTTACTTCCTTCAACAGACTTTAAGCCAGGTGGCAACTTCATATAGACTTCTTCTTCTAGCTTGCCATTAAGAAAAACGTTTTTACATCAAGTTGTGTAATTTCCAATCGTAATTTACAGCCAAACTTAGGAGTACTCGAACAGTATTCAGCTTCGCCACAGGTGCAAAAGTTTCTGTGAAATCTATCCCATATGTTGTGTAAAGCCTCTTGCCACTAGTCTCGCTTTGTATCGTTGGATGCTACCATTTGAGTTATACTTTACAGTAAAGATCCATTTACAGCCAACAACCTTTTTTCCTTGAGGAAGGTCTGTAACAGTCCAAGTAACGTTTTTCTCCAGTGCACAAATTTCCTCTTCAACAGCCCTTCTCCATTTTGAATCCTTTAGAGCTTCAGCTATGCTTGTGGGAACCTGTTCTTTATCCAAGTTTGCTGTAAATGCTTGAAAATACGGCATCAATGAATTATAACAAGCAAATTTTTCAATAGGATGCTTGGTGCACTATCTAACCCCTTTCCTAATAGCAATAGGGAAGTCATCTAGAGTAGGGGAAGTAGACTTACTGATTTCTTCTTCTATTTCGGCAGCTGGACTCAAATCCAATTCTCGGCAAGCATCAGATTGCAAAACAACCTCAGGAATATTTTTTCTTCCTTGTATAGAAACGGAGCTGTTTGATTGGTGTTGTTTGTGGAATATTTTGAATGGGAGTAGGTATTTTCAGGAAGGGTATTTAAAGTGGGTATGGTGAAGTAGTGATAGGTACTACCGGTGGATCAATGGGAGTAGTTACAGTGAAAAATCTGTAGGTAAGGACAAAATTGGTGGCAATTCTGAAGGTTGAGAATGAAGAGTAGGAAAGATACCTGATGTGGCTGAAAATCCTTCCATGTCTCCCCCTGAATTTCAGCCTGAGTGAAATAGGATCATGCTCATAAAATGTTATATCCATAGTGGTAAAAAATTGTTTTGAAGGAGGATGATAGCATTTATACCCCTTCTTAAGTGAAGAATACCCACCAGTACACACTTAATGATTTAGGATCTAACTTGGACTTATTAGAGTAATGTTTTGGATAAAACAGTACAACCAAATATTTTAAGTGGAAGAATGGATGAGATAGGTTTAAAATGGGGAAAGTATTGCAAAAATATAGATTGAGGTGTTTGAAATTGTAAACCTTACTAGGCATTCGATTGATTAAATTGTGGCAGTTAATAAGGCTTCCCCCCACAAATATTTTGGAACTTAGTGGTAAATAGAAGAACGAGTAACTTCAAGGAGGTGTCTATTTTTTCTTTCGGTAATACCGTTTTGTTGTGGGGTGTCAACGCAAGAACTAATCTGAACTATGCCCTTTTCTCTGAAAAACGCACCCAAAGACTTAGCAAAAAATTCACTGCTATTATCATATTTAAAGCTGAATTTTAGACCCAAATTGAGTGAAACCATGTTATAAAATTGGGTAAAAACCTGCAGTTTCAGATTTATCTTTAGCAAATAAGTCTAAGTTATCCTACTGTGATCATCAATGAAAGTGATAAACACTTACAATTATCAGCATTCTTCACCCGAGAAAGACCCTAAATATCATTGTGGATCAAAGCAAAAGGGTGAGAAGGCTTATATGTAGAGGAGAATAAGTTGATTTAGTATGTTTGGCAAGAGAGCAAACTTTGCAAGAAAAGAATTTGGCATTTTATGAATGAATAGAGCAGGAAAAACTTTTGCAAGATAATGAAAACTAGGATGACCTAAACGATAGTGCCATAACATAACATTATCAACTTTTCTAAAGCGTGAAAGATTTCGAGATTTCGGTTTTAGTAGCAGGAAGAATGAGACCATTATGCAACCTGGCATTACCAATCATCTTCTTCGAGTTCAGTGCCTGCAAAGTACAATCAATATCATTAAAAATTGTAGTGCAGTGCAAGTCGGTGGAAAGTTTACTAACGGAAACGAGATTGCAAGCCAGATTTGGTACGAAGAGGACATTTTTAAGTACAATCTGGTCATTGAGAATACAGTGCCATGTCCTTCTATTTTGCACAAAGACCATCAGCCGTTTTGACAGCTTTACCAAGTTTGGAAAAAATTGCAAAACAAATCTTTATTACCAGTCATATATCCTAGCACCAGAATCGAGGATCAATTAGGGGACGACTGGGAGGAGAAAAAAACTGTAGCATAGGTTTACCTTCTGGTACTTTCATGACCATTACCTCTGCTTGAGCAGCAGAACCAGAAAAATTTTCTGGATTTGAAGTGATCTCCGGTAGGAGAAGAAGTTGTGGACATCATCTAGGTTGGAAAGAAACCGTAACCTAAGCTGATACCATGTAAAATCAGAGTAATTCTCTATATTTCTTATTCTATTCAATATGACAATTACATATTTATATCAAAATATCTCTCTAAGTAGGAAACTCTAAGAAAGGAAATAATAATCCTAGGATATGATCCTTAAAATAAGGGATTGTAGAAATCTATTTACAAAACCATATCCTTTAGGACTGATAACAAATCATATTTCTATAGGAATGGTAACATCATGACTCTATAGGAATGGTAACAAATCATCTCTATAATTCCTACACATTCCTTGCACTACATTTCCAGTTACTGTGGTCGTTGGAATCTTGACAGTAAGGTAGACTGTTATAAAACTATTCCAGTTCTGTAATTACAGTTCTTATTCTCATAAAACTATTTTTTTCTAGTACATATCATTCTCTCTGGTTTATTTATTAGTTAGTGATTACCTTACAATTGGTCTCGACTTTTGGAACCTATGTGCAGGGAGCTCTAAAGCAAATGACATAAAATCTCTTCCCGAAGGTAACACATCAGAAGTTTTTGTTTGTTTCTTTTCATTTTCCATTGAGAGCAAAAGCAAAACCAATAGAACCTTGATCAATCTTTCAAAAGGTTTCTTGTAGAATCTACATGTGTAGTAACTACCATATATTTGACATTATGTGTGTCGGAAAGTTTCAAATTACCCAAGTTCGTCACTGAATAGCTATGCTTCCTTTGTTGTTTGAGTGGTTTTCTTTTTTTCTCTTTGTTTTGATTTTACCATGGCAATGACTTGACCAATATTCTATCCTAGTTTTGTTTTTGTTTCTTTCCAAACTTATCCCACCTCTTTCTGACCCGTCCCCCTGATTATTCACACATCTACTGTTGCCTTTCCTTTTTGCTTATATACGACTTTTTGTGTTGTAAATCTACACCAGGCCCAATGATGAAAGTAGTGATGATGACCACCAGGGTTGAAAAGCTGTCCTTGAAGAAAAAGGGTGTGGGATCAGAACCAGAGCTGAGCGCATGGCTAAAGCTGATGGAGATTTACAGTTGTTTAGCAAAGCGAACGAGGAAGATTATTGCAAAAACAGAAGAAGCGTAGAATTCAGGACGTGAAGATGAAGTATGTTATGAATTTCTGGTTCAATTGTTGTTTTTCCCCCCTTATTCCTTAGTTTCTTCTTCTGTCTTTGCGATGCAAACTCTCACATATCTGAATCTCCCATTCAACTTGATTTTTAGCATAGAACAAGTCATTATGCACCTTCTATGCTTATGAAACCCTTTTATTGATATTAGAGGTAAAGAATGATGATAGATCTAGGCTGAATTTTGTTTCTTCCTTTTAAAATTTGAAATCACATTCTCTACACATGTTGGAACTAACTCTACCACTGTTGTTTGTAACCTAGGTTTTAGCAAAACTTGAGAAGTTTAAGCAATCTGTTTTCACAAAACCCACTGCTTCTAGCGGTGAGCCTGGAGGTGATGAAACGAGGCTTGTCTGACTGGAAAGTTCGGTTGCAGTTTGCTCCTGATACCAAGGTAGGTTTTCTTTCATTTGCATATAAGCCATTTGATTTCTTGTACTCATATTCTGGGCAGCACCAAATTAGTCATGCCATATCGAAAAGACACAAACTCTGTAAAAACTTTGCAAAATCCCCATTTTTTGTCTTTCTGATTTCTTCAAAGGAATTTGGTATTGATCTAGACCCGAATTTGTGCTTAATATGTCCATACAATTTTGCTCATTTTAGTGTATCATATATTGTAATAGTATGTTGTATAAATTTTCATGCATTTGTGTTTATTTTTAATTAGGTTATGAAGCATTATGACAATTTATGAAATGATTGTTGTGTTTTTATGATTATAATAAATGTGATGAATTTAATTATAATTTTATAAATTTTTAACAATTATTTTGTAATATTTTTTTTATAAAAGTTAATGATCATTTTATAACAGTATAGTGATTATTTTATAATAGTTTCTGAATTTAGTACTTATTTTATAATTTTTAAAAATTATTAATGGATTATTGAAGCATAATTTAGGTGTTCTTTGGAATACTTTATCCCAAATTAAAAATATATATATTCAGTTGATTTCACTGAAAAACTAATTGGCCGAATAGCATAAAATTTTATATATTAATTGAATATTAATTTTAATTTGTAAAGTAAAATAAGAAGTTTTCTCGATAGAAAATGAATCACCCACTATAGAACAAATTAGAAGACTATTCTTCACACAACTGCCTCCACAGTCCACAGATTACGTGGAAAATAAACAGTAGAGTATCAATGGCGGCGTTCACACTTGCTTACTTTTTTTTTTAATTTTTGTTAAACGTTTTAATAGGTTTCACTATCATGAGCATAACGAATTCAGTGGTAGAATAATTATTATTATCTTTGAAGTATCGAGTTTAAACATAATAAACATTAATGGTGTGAGTATTTATTATCAAAGAGTGAGAATTATCTTTAAACAGATAATGCATGATTTTATATTAGGAATAAATTTAAACTTTTAGATTATTAAGAGTGTGAAAATATTATATATATATATATATATATAAAGTTTAAAAATATATATTTTAAAATTTTGGAAAAGACTAACCCACCCTCTCCACACTGTTCCAGCGTCAGACTTATCTTTGACATTTGTGTATTTGCATGGCTCAAATGTTTGAATTCTTTTCATATTTAACCCCTTAATTAACTCAAAAGGGAAAGGCTTACTCCCTACATTTTTCTATAAAAAAATCTAAATATTAAATTGAAATTATAATTCCACTTAAGAATTTTTCCTCATGGACTTTTTGTTTTTTTAAAATAATAAAAGATATTTTATACTATAGCATAAATTTGATTAAATTTGAAATGAAATTAGAGATTATAAGAAATATAAGTTTGATATCTAATAATTAATTAAAAATCACAATATTATAAAAATATATATATTTTTTATAAATTATTATATTTCATTCATAATATAAAATTTTAAATATTTAATTGAATTTAAAGAATCTTACATCTTATCTTATTAGATCATTAATTATGTATAAACTCAATCCATATATTAAGCCTTGAAGAAGAAAGATCCAACACTTATCACTCATTTACCAACACTATTTGTACCCAAAAAAAGTAAAAGAAACATTCATTTTAATCGTGAGGTTAAATGAATTTTTATTTAAAAAAAATAAATAAATAATATTATTACTCTTAATTTGATATGTGTTTTTTAATAAAATCTATTTAATTCATAATTTATAAATATAAATTATCTAATATAATTATTTAAACAAACACTTATTTAATCTATACTTTAAAATAAAAAAAACTTTTGGGTAAAGTACATAAATGGTCCCCCGACTACAAAGTACTACTTTATTAAATCATTCAACTATAAAGTTACAAAATGATATTTATAATGCTACTTTGTTATGTCTCTATTAAAAGTTACAAAATGATCACCCTACTATTATCATGTTCCAAATTTGTTATTTCTGTTAAAAATTGGCGGTTGTATAAGCGATGTTAACATGATGACTGAGATATGATAGTCTTTGAGATTCTATGATCAATTTTATCATATCACATTCACCAAGTTAAAGTTCAGTTCATAACACTATTAATTTTTAACGAAAAATGATGAATTTGAAACATATTGAATAGTTGGTGACCATTTTATAACTTTTAATATCGAGAGACTCAACGAAGCAACATTGTATAGTTAAAGAACTATTTAATAACCTTTAATAATTAAAGAACTTACTAAAGTAATACCTATAGTCGATGGACCATTTGTGTACTTTATCCAAACTCTTTGTTATTCGATATAGCTTTAATTAAATATACGTGGTCTACCTATTTGGTACGCATACTACTAGGAGACAACGATGTCTTATCAAGTGTTCGACTTCGATCTCTCTGCGTTCACACCTTTGAACCACTTTTTAAGCTCCCGATTACAACAATCGATAACCCAATAATTCCCATCTGATTTCGGCGGTTTAATCACTCTTCTTCCTTAAATGCACCACTCATCGCTGCAGCTGAAACACCCACTTCTTTCTCTTTCTCCTTGGTTTAGCTCTTTTTTGGCGGAAAAAATGAATGATAGCGGCGTTCTTCATGATCGGCGACGAAACCGAGGATTTCCGTTGAAGAAGATGGTTGTTGTTCTAACGATGAAAACCCCATTTTGATTCAACACAAAAGAGAAAAGCTCGAACCACGACGGAGTTTCAGGCAGACGATCGTGTAAGGCGGAGATTCCAGCTCCACGACGGGTCAGAGATTGTGGTGGGATGAGTGTGACGGACCCGATTACCCGAAGATGAATTCAAGAAGGCTTTTAGGATGCGCAAGTCGACGTTCGACCTCATTTGCTCCGAACTCAACTACGAAAACGACAACGACGCCGTCGCGTTCAGGCAAAGAGTGGCGGTTTGCATATGGCGTTTGGCGACGGGAGAACCGTTTCGAGTCGAGTCGAAACGGTTCGGTTTACCCATCCCGACGTGCCGTGAATCTGTCCTCGTCTGTTCGGCGATACGCACCGTCTTGATGCCCAAGTATCTACGATGGCCGGACAAGGATCGTTACGAGAAACAAACAAGAGTTCGAAGCCATCTCGTGGATACCAAACGTCGTCGGATCAATGTCCACAACCCATATCCCGGCACCTCCACCACCACCGGCGGCGTCGATGACATCATACACCGTGACAGTACAAGGCGTGTCGACCATAACGGGATTTTCACCGACGTTTCCATAGGCTGGCCGGGATCAATGAACGACGATCAAGTGCTGCAAAAATCATCCCTTTATCAAAAAGCAACGGCGGGTTTTTCAACGGAGTTTGGGTCGTGGGGAGCAAAGGGTATCCATTAATGGACTGGGTCTTGGTTCCTTACGATCGACGACGATTGACGTGGACACAACATGTGTTTAACGAGAAGATCGAAACGATCCAGAGAGTTGCTAAAGACGCGTTCATGAGATTGAAAGGGAGATGGTGTTGTTTGCAGAAAAACAATACTGATTTCGAGTTGCAGGATTTGAGTGTTGTTGTCGGAGCTTGTTGTGTTTTGCATAATATTTGTGAAATCAGAGGAGATGGGTTTGAGTTTGATCAATGGGGAGAGCTAGTTGATGACGATGATGATGATGATGAAGAAGAAATGGCGGGTGAAAATGATTTGAGATCGGTGAGCTCCATGGAAGCTAGAGATGCCATTGCTCATAATCTTTTACACCATGCATGCTATTAGTATTTGGATAATGTTTATTATAAAGGTTTAATTATTAGGTGAGTAAATGGTATCCGACTATACAATTTTGTTTTCTTAATTTATTCGATTATTAAAAATTATAAAATGATACTTTAATTATAGAGTGTCATTTTGTTAAGTATCCGATTATTAAAAATTACAAAATGGTCACTCGATTATTCATTATATTCCAGACTTGTCTTTCTCGTTAAAAAATTAGTGGTTATTTAAGCTAGACGTTAACACGATGACAAAAACATAATAGATGTTTAAGATTTTAGGATCAAATTTTATCATATCACGGTTAACAAGTTAACGTTTAGCTCGGAATATTATTTTTTTAACGAAAAATAACGAGTTTAGAACATAATGAATAATCAGATGACCATTTTGTAACTTTTAATATTCGAGGGACTCAACAAAGCAACACTGTATAATCAAATGACCATTTTATTACAACTTTAATAGTCGAGAGGTTTAATAAAACTCTACTCTATAGTCGAGAGACATTGCGTTCTTACCATAATATAATGACCATGTCGATATTATAATGATAAAAGTTTAATATATTTAATGGTTAATATAATTTTTAAGAGTTTAATGACCAAAAATATTATTTGAACATCTAATGACTCCTAATATACTTTATCATATTAAAAGTTAATTATAAATTTTCTTTGATGTGATGTATAAAACTGTAGAGTTTGGTACTTTTTTAAATGAATTTTAGGGTTATAAAGTATCTCATTATTAACGTTTAGCTCGGAATATTGTTTTTTTAACGAAAAATGACGAGTTTAGAACATAATGAATAATCAGATGACATTTTGTAACTTTTAATATTCAAGGGACTCAACAAAGCAACACTCTATAAATCAAATGACCATTATTACAACTTTAATAGTCGAGAGATTTAATAAAACTCTACTCTATAGTCGAGAGACCATTTGCGTTCTTACCCTATAATATAATGACCATGTCGATATTATAATAATGATAAAAGTTTAATATATTTAATGGTTATATATAACTTTTAAGAGTTTAATGACCAAAAATTATTTGAACATAATCTAATGACTCCTAATATACTTTATCATATTAAAAAGGGTTAATTATAAATTTTTCTTTGATGTGATGTATAAAACTGTAGATTTGGTACTTTTTTAAATGAAATTTTAGGTTATAAAGTATTCATTATTAAAAATTTATAGTATTAATATTTAAATTATAAGTTTTAATCTGTTTTAATATTTAATTTTTTTTTAAAAATTTAACGTTAAATTTGAAAATACTAAATGAAATAAAAATAAAACTTTAGGTATATTTTTTTAAAAAAATATTAAAACATACTAAACAATAATATTTAGATATTAAAAGTGTAAATTACCAATACAATACTAAAAGAAAACCCAAACTCCCCTGCTCCCAGTCTCAGTATTACCACCCTGAACACACCTACAAAGAGCATCAAAAGACAGCCACGTGGATGACTTTGATTGGGTATAATATTGGAAGTTGCGTGATATCGGAAGTAGAGGAGGATAAGAGGAAGATCACTGAAAAGGAGATCTGTTTCTCTATCCCATCGTCTCCCTTTGTTGGCTGCACAGTAAATGATAAAAGTTTTCAATTTTTCCTTTCAACTGAGAGCTCTTAGAATATATATATATATATAGAGAGAGAGAGAGAGAGAGAGGAGGGGGGGGAATGGAGGGCATAGATGAAGAAGGGGATGCTGGAGAGGAGGTGTTTGGATCAAGCTTGACGCTGGAGAATGTTGCGGCGGCGAAACAGTTCATCGAGAATCATATAGAGCTCAGATGAAGAATATTCAAGAACGCAAAGAAAGGTATCGTTTTTGCTTCTTCTTTAGATAGTATTTATTTTTTTGCGGTGTCTGTGATCTTTGTTTGTTGCTGAGAAAGTCTAAAAAGTAAAGATAGGACTTTGAATGATAGATTAGTTAATTGTTTTTGGTGGAAATCAGTGAACTTTCTAGTCAACTGAAGTGCTGAACCTAACTTCAATAACTTCTTAAAAAAAAGTTTTTATTTTATTTTAAAGTATACTACTTATTCTTTTTTTGCTTCACCTTCATGCATTATGCATACCTGTTCTACTTTTCTAGCTGCACAACGTCTATTATTTCTTGCTACAACTTCAAAAGTGAGAGAAGGTCTTATTCATTTTCCTGATATTTTGGTCACCAATCACTGTCAGATTGTGCATTGGAGGAATCACCTAAGATTTCCTGAATTCGAAGATAAGTCACGAGGCAAAGGATCTTATATGTCGATTGCTTTGTGATGTTGAGCACAGGTTGGGTACTGGAGGGGCAAATCAATAAAAGTAATTATGATACATTGAAACGTTATTTCGTACCGACTATTTCTGCTTCCTTATGGTTGACGAAATATGATTTTATCAGGCTCATCCTTGGTTCAAAGACATCGAGTGGGATACGCTCTATGAGATGGAGGCTGCATTTAAACCCGAAGTGAATGGGGAGTTAGATACTCAAAATTTTATGAAGTGTGATGAAGTATATATAACTCAAACTCCCCTTTTTGTATTACCTTCATTTTTGCTTATTCTAAATACTAATCTCTTTCTTCATAGTACTTTTAGCTTCTATAATTTGACTATTTGTTGAATTATCAGCAGTTGGATCCTCCAGCATCAGCAAGAACTGGCTCGGGATCCTCACGGAAGGTCTGTAACAAATGATGCTATCTGTGAACTTATTTTGTTTTGCACGTTTCTTTAGCATGCGACGAGTTTGTGTTCTATTCACCAACAAACATACGGTCTGTTGATAGAGTGACTCAACTCTTGGTTCTAGAGACCAAGGGTCAAACTCCGGTAACATAAAGAATATGAAGTTTGTGTTCTATTCTGATCAGAAAATGTATAAATGTGCAATCATGGAACTTTATTCCTTTATGCCAGATGTTTTTAACTCCCAAAGATTTGAGTGTTGTTGGCTATACATACAAGAACTTCGATGCCGTCAAAGGGCTACACCATTTCGTTGGTATGCAATTCGTCTCATAGTTGTCAAGGTATTTCTGCTCCCCTTAAAAAGAGGAAATTTGACACCACATTTCTAAACTGTGTGCAGACTTCAACAATCCATCAACGGAGCAGCCATCCGTCGATGCTATATACAGTAGTGGACGGCCTGCAGGTGATTTGGGGGTAGGTTATCCTACTAAGTGGTCAGCCGAGGAGACGGTATGCAGATGCTTGCTGCAGGTGATCCCATGTTGCCATAAAGTAACCTTCCAAGACCTGCAGTTCTTGTGGAGTGGCTGCATCCGATTACTGGAATCACCATGTATATTAAAAAAGGTCTCGAAAACCAGTTTCCCAGTCGACTGGTGGGACAAGGGAAACTCTTGTTTCCTTTTTTTCCCGGCCGAAAGGGCTGTGTGGGAAGTTTAGATGAGAGTTTGTGGATGCACTGGCTGCCCAGGTTGGCTTGTGTTAAAATTTGCCTTCACTAGTGGCAGTTTCTGCTCTAAATTTTCAATTGGTAGCACAGTTCTTTGAGAAACTCCATAGCCATAGTGTTGTGAGTAAAACTTATATCACCATAAACTAGGAATTAGCTATGAGGTTAAATTTTAATAATATTTAGTTTAAATTACTCGATCAATAAATTAAATATTAATATTTTTTTTTTCAAAAATCTATCATGCATGTAATGGAAGGAGTTGAAATTTTTGGAATTTCTTCCATTCTTCACGTTAAAGCAAACAATATGTAATTTACACAAAGACCCTTTTTAGCATTAGGCATGGGATGATAAAAAATATTATAAAAAAATAAAAAAAATCCATGCTTTTATATGGATTGATAAAAAAAATTTATATTATTAAATATACTGATAAATAAAATAATTATTTTTATCATCAAATCATTAAAAAAAGAGATAGGTGGAGAAGATTTGACATATGGCAAGACTTTCCTCCTTGTACCCTTTCTTTACACACATTAGACACACTCCCTCTCCTTGTCTTTTTCCTATGATTTTTCTTATTCTTTAATTTTTCTGGTCTCAAAATATCCTCATGTTATCCATTATTGTATTGCGGATAAAATATAAAGAATGTGAACAAATCAAATCTTAAAAATATTTTAAACCCTTAATTGTTTGATCATTTTGAGCCCTTTTCTTAAGTTACATTTAATGATATTAATGTTAAGCAAAGCAAAGTCCACACCTTTTATTTCTATCTTTTCCTGTCTCGTCTAAGGATGTTAAAAATGCTTCTTTCTTGCTTGAAAACAACCATAAAGTGATTGGCAAAGAAGAACTCTACTGCAGTTGGCAAAGCTAGGTAGTAGTCATTACTTTGTTATTAAAATACATTTCTTCCCTTTTTTTTTCACTTCTTGATTATGATTTTACCCGATTATTTGAGCCAAAAAAATACAAGAGGCTGAGAAGGGTTGCCTCAGATCCCGGGAACTCTTTGTGAAGAAGGATTATCTCCTTTTTTTTAGGCTTTCTTGTGATTCTTGGGTCATCACTTTTCTTTGAGTTCTTTCTCATGAACCCTTTTTTTCTCCACTCCTTTCTCTCCAAGTATTTTCCTTTTGTGTTTTGGGATAAAGGGCTGGCTTTGAATTTGATCTAGTTTTGGTTGTGTGGTGTGTTTATGTTGTTTCTCTGTTTCTTGATGTATTTACTTTAGTTCATGGATGTAAATGAAGAAGAGTCCAGCATAATCAAAGGTGTAAAATGACTGTTTTTGGGTAGTAATTTCCACAAGTGGAAGTTTAGATCCAGTTGTAGTTGACCAGATATGACTATAACCCATTTCTCTTTCACTAAACCTGAACTTGAATCCTCTTTGGACAATTTTGAGTTGATTAAGACATTGTCATTAGTTTAGCTAAATACTGATTAGTAGTGTGATATTTGAAGGAGTTGAAGGGAATTTTGATGGAGGAGTTGCCATTTAGATTAGGTAATTCACTCTGTGAAAACTCAAGCTTTGATACTTCTATGGACATCCCAATTCACAAGACTTAAGCTTTTATGGCAAATCCTAATGATGAAGATGTCGGTTGCCATTGCGATGTTACCGAGACTGAAGTAAGTAGCATGGAGTTGCCACTATCAGAAGTGGTAATGGTGTCTGGTAGTAAAGATGTTTGCATTGCTAGTAATGATATTATAGCCCAAGAAAGTGAGGAAGATGATTCTTGTCATTGGAAGGCGATCGTGTTTGCGACCTTGATAGCTCGTGTTCATATTCTGTGGCAAGTGAGACTAGTAGCTTTTGTGAGAGGATTTCCTGGGTTTCGATGCCGCTTCCTGTGTAGGCATCGAGAAAACATTTGCGGTTTGGATATTATTGCAAAAGCCACTAAGTTTGTGGAGTCGAATGTTGATACAGATGTTGCAAGTGATCCCATTGCTGTGGCGGTAAGCCTCGAGGAAGAGATTGCAGATGGGTCTGAAGAGAAACCATCTGAAGGGGTTCTTCAGTTGGCTCTCCAAAAGGAACTATTATGGCAGTTCCGGTTCCACGCAGCGGTACGAGGTGGAATATGTACCTCTTTGGGGATTTACTTCTATTTGTGGAAGGAGACCCGAGATGGAAGATGCAGTGGCTACTGTGCCTCGGTTCGTAAAGGTTCCAATTGAAATGCTAATTGGTAGTAGGGTACTCGATGGCATGAGCAAGGGCTTTGCTCATCAGACTGCTCATTTCTTTGGCGTCTATGACGGTCATGGAGGTTCACAGGTCGGTTTTACGATTTCCTTTACTACCTTTCCTGTTAAGCTTTCTTCCATTAAAATGGATGCTAAGGAAGTGAATGTCTTTATTGTTGTTTATTGTTATACAGGTTGCAAACTACTGTCGAGACCATCTTCACTGTGCTTTGTCCGAGCAAATAGAGTTTGCTAAAGAATGTTTGGGGTAATGGAAATGTAACAGATAGTTGCCAAGAGCTATGGAGAAAGGCATTCACTAATTGTTTCGTTAAAGTCGATGCGTCGAAGGACGAGATGGTCATGAACCTGTTGCCCAGAAACAGTTGGTTCTACTGCTGTTGTTTCCCTCATTTGTTCTTCTCATATCGTTGTAGCAAACTGCGGAGATTCTAGGGCAGTTCTATGTCGTGGGAAAGAGCCCATGGCTTTGTCCGTCGATCATAAAGTAAGAGACTGAATTTCACCCTCGTGTATTGTTGTATTTGTTCATCAACTGCTGGGAACTTATACCCTTCTGTTTTTATTCTGTTCGTGTTTCGGAGCCAAATCGAGAAGACGAATATGAAAGGATTGAAGCAGCTGGAGGCAAGGTTATTCAATGGAATGGACATCGGGTTTTTGGTGTTCTTGCAATGTCAAGGTCCATTGGTATGTCTTCTGAACTTTTTACGAATGATTCGCATCAAACTTTTTTCATTACTTCTATATGCAGTAAGTGTTCAAAATATGCAGCTATTCTATATCCCTCGATTGAACGACGATCGGTGAATGTTAAAGAGAGCAATAGATTATAAACATCCATGCATTGCTTTGTATTGTCCTTTTTCCGTGTCGGGAAAAAGTCATGATATTGCAGGTGTTCTAGGGGCATAAGTGCACTTGGTGTATACATAGTAAACGATTCGAATGACGGAATAATTAAAAAAAAGAATCACCGTCCTTCGGTTCTTGGTGTTACAGGTGATAGATATTTGAAGCCATGGATCATTCCAGAACCAGAAGTAACGTTTGTTCCTAGAGTGAAAGAAGACGAATGTCTCATTCTGGCCAGTGACGGTCTATGGGATGTTATGACAAACAAAGAAGCATGCGACCTGGCTCGTAGACGAATACTTCAATGGCACAAGAAACGGTTGCAACCCCGACTTCAGAAAGGGGCGAAACCATCGATCCTGCGGCTCAAACTGCAGCCGAATACCTATCGAACCGAGCCCTCCAAAAAGGAAGCAAGGACAACATCACGGTACTCGTGGTGGACCTTAAAGCTCAAAGGAAATTCAAGAGTAAGCCATGATTTAGTTTCTCCCAACTTTTCCCCCCTTGTACGTACATTATAGAACATGCAACACGCACCATTGTATTTCTGGTACAGCTCCATTGTTTCGAGTTCAGGGTATCGTAAGTCATTAGCCGTGTCGTAGGAAATGGGCGATTAGGTGGATAGCCATGCTTTTCGAGTTTGACACTATGGGACGTTGTATTCATTGTTTTGTATCGTTTTCAGTCCATGGTGCTTATACAAAGTTAGCGAATTCAGGTGATAACCCGACGACCGTTCATGGTCGTAAGATTACCGGAACATTGGTGTGCCGATTCATGGGTCACCATAGTTGCAACTTTAACAGAAACCATGCACAGTATTGTCAAACATTTTCTCGGCTGCAAGATGAAGTGCCCTGATTTATGTGTTAGAAAGTTGATTGCATTTATTAAATATTTTCATTTTTCTCTTAGTTTTATATATTCATTATATGAATCATATATTTTTTTGGGTAAACTATACATTGAGTACCTAAATTATCAGTTTTAATCCGTTTTAGTACTTAAACTTTTATTTTTTTCAAAAATATACCTAAAGTTTAATTTTGTTTCATTTTAGTATTATGCCATTAAAAACTTAAGGTGTTGAGTATTTAAACTATCAGTTTTGGTCCGTTTAATACCTAGATTTTTAACTTTTATCAAACTTAATGTTAAATTTTGAATGGGAGTACTAAAATTAAATTAAAATTTAGGTATGATTTTTAAAAAAATAAGAGTTTAACTATTAAAACGGATTAAAATTGATTAAAACGGGTTGTTGGGGAATAACTTGACACTACCCGTCACGGTGTTTCTTAGAGATCCCTTTCGAAACAACGAACCGGTTGGCACTTCAATGATGGCTTTAATTCAAGTAGAGCGAGCTCATGTCGCTCTAGAGCCAGAAAAGATCGAGAATAACCCTGAATCCGAAGCTGCAGAGGAAAAAGAAGGTACTCCATTTTTCATCACCGAAGTTGATCTTGCAGGGTTAAATACTGAGCCTGATAAGCAGCATCTTTGGGGTAGCAAAGCACAGCAGCAGTCCGGGACACGCTGGATGCTTGCTAGTGGCACAGCTGATTCCAAAAAGAAAACATTTTCAAAGTCAAAGGCAATTGTAAAATTCTACCCATCAGTGATGAGAAAAACGCATTCTGGGAACGTGCTGTGGAGTCTATCCTCGAATGTCGATGGAACAAGCGCAGGCTTGAAACGATCGGAGGGGGTTCGGGTCCACATTATGTCGAATTTTGTTGTAGATTGCGGATTTTGACCGTTTACTATGTATGCTTGTATCAGCCTACTTTTCTGCAACTAAAGTTGTCAAAAATTGTATAGTCCAACGAGAATCAATTCACAGTTGAATTTTCATTAAAATGTTATCAGTTCATCTCCGTTTGATAAATGAAGCATATAGCTAAAGTTTTCTGCCTTCTTCTGTGCCTTTTATTCTCTTGGTGCTGCAATCACTTGGCTCACCAAGAAGTCTATAATTTTATTGACGATTTCGGATTATTATTAGATACATCAAGTGTTCAAAGAACAGATCCGAACAACTCTGCCGATTCTCGATTACGAATTGAAACTCAGGGCTCTTGTAGTCTGGTCCTAGATTTTCTTACAGATACCTACAAGGATAGAAATGCGCGGAGACTTTTCGATATTCTATGCAGACGATGCGATCGTTGCAGATTGATGTTGGCCTTCTGCAGGAGTTGGCTCTGAGATCGTAATGGTGAATTGTCGACTGATTCAAGAAGCACTTTGGTGATTATGAATCCCCTCGTAAGTTGTGATTACGTAACTCGGATCGTCTTTATCTCTTTCGACTCTTTTCTTCACGGGGCATCCTTCGACAGAGCATCTATAGTAGTTCCTATCAATCAAACAATAAGAATGGATACAACCGAGAGTTTAAAGGATGATTCAAACCATTCAAGCATTGGCTAAAATACCTCGGATTCGGGCTGTTCTTCACCATTTTCTTCCCGTATTTCCTCCACCGGTATCCATCCTCCAGTATCTCGACCTCGGACTTGGTCTTGAATGCATATCTTTCTCTGACTTCCCTCCTCTCCCTCACGGTTCATTAACTTCATTGCCAGGTACTCGAAGGAGACTGCTAGCGCCAGCAGAGTCATTAAAAGGAAACTGAATTGGCCCTGAGATGATGGCTTCAGGATAATCCTCGAGCCAACCGTCGAAAGTCCACTCGTAGGGGAACTCAAAATTGGACTGATCGGCACTTTCCGGCGAGTCCGGCTGCTTAAAATTGTCGTTGATAGACATTTAAAGCTAAAAGACTGCTGTCTAATGGTAGCATTATGGAGCTATACATATATACTATATTCTGCTTGAGTATCTCTGCAAGGTGGCTTCGCCATGACCTTCCTATGACATTTACAGGAAGCTTCAATGGTTGATGTTGAAATAACTTGCCTAAGTGATTAGATATTTGGGTCCCATCTAGCTGCTGACTATTAAGAAGCTAAAAGGAAAACGATGACTTGTAATTTTCTTTTTCGGTGTGAATTTAGCTTTTTGATTTGTTCAGTCTCGTGCTTAGACCAACCCTTTCACAACAATGAAGACAAGTCAAAAGTGATCAAGACCCCAACTATGAACAATAAGCTGACCAAAACATTCTTTAAGATGGTCATACATACTAAATACATACATACATATTGATAGTATGCTACATGCTCTCGAGCATGACTATACGTCGTTTCGGAACGTTTTTACGAGTTCCAATACGTGTTCGCCACCGATAAGTCCGTCTCTCGGAGGACTGTAACATGCTTCATCGTGACTATATTAAAGCAGCTAATGAAGTTTAAATGAAGACAATCCACCTTCATCATGAAGGTGTCAGTCCACCACTAATTTTACCCAATAAAAGACACGTTTGACCTGACCATCCTGTCCCCGGAACTTCACATGAAACTTCCATTGTCACTGTAAAACTCATTCAACTTTCCAAGCTTTAAACCAACTGATTCAACATCAACTTCATCATCAAGCTTTCTTGTATAGAATCATTCCATCTCGTAACCAGATTCGATTTCGGGTAATCCTTTCTCTCTTCATGTCATATGTTTGTTATTGAGGCTTGAGTCCGGGGGCTACTGGTTCTTAAATAAAGAATATGAAGTATATATATATATATATGTATGTAGTATGTATATAGATTTTATTTCTAATGCATGGGAAGTAAAGGCTTAACGCTTACATAACTTCTTATTCATCTGTGTTAATCACTATTTAATATGTATGTAGACATGAACAAGGCCATGCTACTAGTAGCGATACAAAGCACGTAAGCCATTAATGTCGTCTTGGCCGAGGTTCCGCTTGGTAGTTCCGACTTGAAACGACGGGAACATGATCGCATTCCGGTCCTGACTGTGACCGAGGCCGAGGAGGTGGCCTATCTCGTGCACGGCCACCGATTCCAAGTCCACCTGCGATCTTGTAGGATTGCTGCTCCAATTCTCTTCCGCATCATAGTGAAACCTCCATCCTGTGGCGAAAACGCATGAGCCAGAACACCTCCGGGGCCATCGAACGGTGAGCCGTCACCGTGACCGCGTCGGTAAAACCCAATCCGAAGATCAGATCGAGTTCCTTGGGCCACCTCGAAACCTGAATGGAGAAACATTTGCCCATGTATTGAACGCTCGAACAATGATGGGCCTCAGCGCTTGAAAACTAACCACTGGAACTGAATCAGGCAGGAAACTGTAGTGAGTGGGTACCTGCTCCATTAGAAGTTTTACTGATGTTAACATTAATGTTCCACAAATTGTTTGCAACCTATGTATATTAAATTAAAATAAACGAGTATGAACATAAAATTATGAACATAAAATTTTATGTTCACTTAATAAATGAACGAACAAGAACAAAGGTATGTTCGGTTCGTTATGTCACGAACAAACATGTTTATCGACTCGTTTATCTGATTCTCTTTTCCTTTTATTTTTATATTAAATATCGGAGAAGAGAGAGAATAAAATTGAAATATAGTGAATTTTAAAATTCAAATTATAAAATTTAAGGAACTTAGGACCAATGTTGTAATTTGACCATTTTCTATACACACAATCGTATATGTTCATGAATTATAAACAAACAAGTAGGTAAAAGCTAAACGAGCATATTAGGAACTTATAGATAAACAGAAACATGTTCATTAAACACAAACATAATATTAAAAATTTAAACTAATACGAGTCGATATGAATACCTGCTCACCTCGG
This sequence comes from Hibiscus syriacus, assembly GCF_006381635.1. Lineage (NCBI taxonomy): Eukaryota > Viridiplantae > Streptophyta > Magnoliopsida > Malvales > Malvaceae > Hibiscus > Hibiscus syriacus. Next base: position 758,092 of record NW_024061783.1, read on the forward strand.
ACTCCTGGGAAGAAGGAAATAGTTGGCAACGAAGCGAAACACACCATGATCATGGCCGCCATTAGAAGTCTTGCTTACGTTAACATCAGGAACACCACAACGAGGAGTTCTCATCGCTTTGATCGTATTCGAATCGACCTTACCCACATTCAGATGATAAAGCTCTTGAAACACACTGAGACCAGCCTCCAAAGCTCATCAAACCGATCATCCAGCACATTGATCTCACCAGGATAATACCCAAAAGCTTTGAGGAAGTTCTTCACTCGATGAACTCCATTAACAACATCTCCTTTCTGGGCATGCTCAAGATCGTTTTGAAGGGATTGAAGAACCCTAATTTCAGACTTGGCTACAGAAGGATGCAGCACCAAGAACACAAGGATTGCTCCAAGAGCTGATGAGAAATCTAGTTGCCATTGAAATTAGCTACGTGTTGCTTTGGTGTGGGTTTTGATGCTTGCTTTCTCTCCTATTTATAGCAAGAATATTATCATGGACCATTTTTCCCCAGCAATGCAGATAAACCTGGCCATGCAATAATACCAGAGGAAAATTCCATAGACCAGTAGATCATTAATTGATGGCAAAAACTAAATAGGTCGTTAATGTTAGTATTTCTTTGATTATTTTTCTGGTCCACATATTTTAAGTTTAATATCTGAATATAAAATGTATTTGAATACGGTTAGGTTTGACTCATAAATATATATATATATATATAGTCCACTTATTTTTGTAAATATGTATCAGGGTTTATTTATTATAAAAGGAGATGTAATCAAAACCTATGAGATATTGAATAAAAATTCTAGCGCCGGTTAAGGCACCGAGGACGTAAGCAAATTACTGAACCTCTTTAAAATTCTTGTGTTATTTCCGTTTTCTTTACCCAATTATTCAACAAATACATAATGGTAAAATTTTCAAATATGATGAATGTTACATTATCAATCCGATGTCGTCTAAAATCATTTGATGTTTTTTTGAAGACGTCTCAAAGACATGTCTTTCTACATTAGCACTCGTGCTTGTCTTCCTCGTTTTCTCAAGCTTCATCATTGGCGCCCGCATTAGTTTCTATGTCCTATGCTCCAACAAACATCACCAAATCCTCGGAAAAGTTAGTCGGCTCATCATCTCCAACCAGCTCCTTTGTCAACTCAAGGACACCAACAAACGACATCACCATTTTCGCATCCAGAGCCATGCACAAAGATCAGAAAGACGTCAGATCTTTCATGCGTCTTTATGAAGATATCCAATGATCCATGCGTCTTCTCAAGGGAGAAACTAGGATGATATTATGGGAGGGTCAAATTGCTTATCTTTAAAACTAACAAGGTTTTAAAAGATAACTAAACCACAAAAAGTAGAGGATTGGGACTTAATTTCATTAATTCTAAAATTGTCATGTCCTAGAATGCAATTAAACCAAAAAAGTTAAAGGTGAGACTTAATTTCATTTAACTTTAAAATCGATAATGTCTTAAAAAATAATTAAACTAAAAAAATTTCATTTAACTTTAAAATCGAAAATGTCTTAAAAATAATTAAACTAAAAAATTTTTAGAGGCGTAATGACTTAATTTTAATGGTTTTAAAATTTTAAGGGTTAAAAATACAATTAAACCATAAAAGTTAGGGTGAGTCATATTCCCCTTCCGTCTCTATGTGGTTCCGTTACTGTGTCTTCCCTGATTCATTGTAGAGAACACACTACTTGAGAAAATAAAGTCCGATAATCCTTATTTTAGATAAATTTGTTCACCTCATTATTTGGTTGATTTTACCTAATATTTTATCTCATTAATTTAATAAAAAATAAAAATTCAAGATCAAAAGAACGTAATAAAATATTAAAATAATTAAACAGATAAAATTGGGATACAAAAAAGATCATAAAATATCCCCTGATTTAATTTGTTGAGTTTCATTAAATGGATTAGAATTTATATTTAATTTTTTTTTAGGTTGTTACTCGATGTTAATACATACATGCATAGGGAGGACGATAAAGTTAGGTGAGTTTTATTATCATTTTATGATTTATTTATAATTCATATTTTAAATTCAACTATTAAATTTCGAGTAGTTTTTTATATAACCACAGGTATCATATCTATCGATCGACTAATCCAGATCGGGTACTGCAGAGGCAAGAACAACCCTCTCAACCCAAATTGCTACATTCACAATCGTCAAGATACGAACATCTGACCTTACTTAAGGGATTTAATATCTCATCCTAGAGCTGTAAATGAGACGAGACAGATCGCGAGCTATTCGAGATCGACTCGATCAAGGCTCGATAAATACTCGGATCGAATGGACTCGACTCGAGCTCGAGCTCGACTCGAGTTCTTAACGAGCTGAAACGAGCTACTCGATATTCGACTCGAAAAGCTCGTGAGCAGCTCGAAAATATAATATATTAAGATTTTATTTTAAAAAAATAAATTAATAATAATATTAATATTTATGTATTGATTTTTTTAAAAATACAATAAGATTTCATGTATTTAAGGTTCATGTTCGAGTTTGAGGCTTTAATCGAGTTAAGTTTAAGAATTTTTTTTCATCTCGAGCTGCTCACGAGCTTCAGTTCAGGATTTCGAGTTCGAGTCGAGCTTGAAAATTTTAAGCTCGCGAGTTTTCGAGTCGAGTCGAGCTCTATTTCAGAGTTTTCAAGTCGAGTCGAGCTCAGCAATACTCGAGCTCGACTCGACTCGTTTACACCCCTATCTCATCCCACTAAACCAATTGATGTTGGATAAAATTTCGAATGTTGTTTGCATAGATTATATATATTAAATCTGAATAAATTAAAATATAAATTATTCCATTTATGTGGAGAAATTTTATCAAATGTACTAATAAGAGGATCATTTTTTTTATCAATTTAATAAAAATATAGAATAATTTCAAAATTTTATATAGATAATAAACATAATTATTTAATAAAATTTAGAGATTAAATTATTAAAATGAACAATTAACAATGAACCCGACTTTGTTTAACATAATTAATATTTTTAGTACATTAATTTAATTGATACATTCCCTCATTGGCAAGTAAACTTTGAACAGTTGCTTACACCTTAGGTCGGAAAAATTCACCCAATAGATGAGTGGGTAAAAAATTTAGTTTATTAGGTCATTTTTAAAATTATTTCGGGATCTATAACAAATGTTAAAATGAAGAGGAAATTTGTTATGTCCGCATGACGATTTTAATAAAATATATATTTTTTATTAGGTCATTAATTTGAGTTAATTACTAAAGGTCTGTTTGTTTGCCGTAAAACCAATTACTGAATTGGTTTTTCCCGAAATCGCGTGTTTGTTTCATGTAATTCGTTTTTCGGAAAATGTTTTCTCGTGTTTGTTTTACGTAATTCATTTTCCAGAAAATGTTTTCCAGAGTTTGGTTGGAGGAAAACTGGTTGGTCAACATAATTCATTTTCCTGGTCAACAGAATTTCCTTTGTGTTTTCTGGAAAATGACTTACGGTCTGAATTTCCATAAGTCAGTTTCCGAACTTTTCACTTCAAATAATAAATATTCAAAATAATTTTATTTTATGAATTTAATATTAATAAAATATTTTAATATCATTTTCATCAAAATATTAATTATTAAAATATTTAAAATATATTTATTGATATTTATAATAATATTATATTATATTTTTAATATTTTAATAAAATAATCAATTATATTATAATAATATAAGATATTATATTTTTGTTTTAATAAATATATAATAATTTTTTATATATTTAATAATGAATAATATTATTTATATATTTAATTAATATAATAATCTAATAATAGTTTAATAAGATATTTAAAATACTAATTAATATTTTTAAAATATAATATAACACTATTACTTTAATAATTAATTAATATAATTTATAATATTTTTATTTCACTAAAATATACCAATATTAATATTTTTATTAATAAAATTATAAAAATAATATTTAATAATAAATAAATTATTTTAATATTTTAAAATAATAATATTTTTATGATAAATAATATTATTTATTGTATTTAATATTTGTAATAAATAATTTTTAAAAAACTCATCAACTAGTAGAAAAAAGATTTAAATAACATCTTCCAAACATCATAAAACTTTTTCAATATGTTTTTCAGAAAAATATAATTCATTTTACGGAAAACATTTTTCAGAAAACGTTTTCCATAAATGTAATTCATTTTTCATAATTCAAATTTCAGTAATTCATTTTCCAGTAATTCAAATTCTAGTAATTCAAATTCTAGTAATTCATTTTCCAGAAAACCAATTACAGCCAAACAAACAGACCCTAAGTTTTGATTACTTTTGGGGTAAAGTACACAAATGGTCACCTAACTATAAACTGCTTTGTTGAGTCCTTCGACTATTAAAAGTTATAAAATGACCATCTAACTATTCATTATGTTCCAAACTCGTCATTTTCTGTTGAAAATGTGACTGTATTATGAGCTGAATGTTAACTTGTTGATTGTGATATGATAATTAAAATTTGATCATAGAATCTCAAATGATGAGCATATCTCAATTATCATGTTGACGTTAAGGTTAACAACCTCCAATTTTTTAAAGGAAAAAGACTAGTTTGAAACATAATGAATAGTCAGGTGACAATTTTGTAACTTTTAATAGTCGAGGGACTTAACAAAATAATAATCTATAATTAGAAGATCATTTTATAACTTTTAATAATTGAATGACTCAATAAAACAATATCATACAGTCGAGTAGTTTCTTCCTTACACATATAATTAATCACCTCTAATACTCCAATTTTAAAAATAGGAATTAGGGTTTGGATTATAACATTATGAAGAAAATAAATTACATTAAAAGTACCGTTTCCTACTCTGTCTTGCTCGATTCATATTAGTAAACCAATAAATACATATGGATTGTTATTGAAAGGGTAAATTACACCAATAAGTTTGGTCTTTGAAATTTTAAAAATTGCATTACAACCACTAAACTTTTAATTCACTTTCATTATAATCATTGTTAGCTGTCGTTAAGAAATATTGATCTGCCAAAGCCTTCAAAAAAAACTCTAATTTTTTAAAGCTTTCTCCAAAAAAAATTCTAATTTTCCCAATTGACAACCGAATTTTTTTTATAAATAGCGGTCGACTGGTCGTCCATCGATCTCAATGACCAGAAGGCTTCATTTGGTCAAAACATTAATATATTTTAATTTCAAGTTTATCTTACGGTTAAAATTATGGATAAGAAAGGTTGAACTTTTACTTTATATTATATTATCGTCTCATTTCGTTATTCTTTCTGTTACCATCCCATATTTTATCAAATCGAAAACATCACTAAATATTTCCTTTTTTCTTCTTTTTTTCATTCGGTTCAAAATTGTCAGGTAACCTTTTAATCTTCTCAAATCTTGGTTAAAACAAAAAAAAAAGTTTATCCTTGAAAAATCTCAATATCTTTACACTTAGCAACCATCATAGTTAGAATCCACATGAAGAACCTTAGCCGGAAAGGCAACCCTGTAATCAGCAACAAGATCATACTCATCCTCGTTGGTACCGACTATAATAGCTCTGGTTTCTATGTGCCGTCATCGAAGTTCTCGCCTTTGGAGAGTATAGATGGACACATTTTTTTTTATATTAGAGGAATAAATTTATAAAATTTTAAGAGACTACACGCTTAATACATAATGTTTAGTTTTCGTTTTATCTTAGTACCACGTCGTTAAAAACTTAACGTGTTTAGTACCTAAACTATCAGTTTTGGTTTGTTTAATACCTAAACTTTTAATTTTTTCAAAACTTAATGTTAAATTTTGAATGAGTAATAAAATGAAACAAAAACCTAAAGGTTTTAACGGCGGGATACTAAAAAAACAAAAACTAAACTTGGGTATGCTTTTAAAAAATTGAAAGTTTAGGGATTAAATTTGTTTAAAACTGATAGTTTAGGTATTGAATGAGGAATTTACCCTTAAATTAAAGAAGCTTAAGTTGACCATGAAACATGCGAGATTATCTATGTGAAAAATCAAGATATTACACCAGTTGGCAATTTCCACGCTCACAAGGTTAAATATTAGGTCATTCTGATTTGTGACACTTCTATCTTAATATATTTTAAAGAGCAACTGAGCAAGTGGACAAATTTTATCGTTGTACTCAAATTAACGGGGTTGGTTTAAGTGGTAAGTTAGTTTAATGTCGTTTAAGTAAAATTTAATGTTCGAGTCTTTATGTATGCAAAAAGAAATTCACCGAAAGACTCACTTACCAAAATCAGGTATACGGCCCAAATCGATCTAAATTAATTAAAGCGAAACCTTAGAACTGGAGGATGAAAAAAAATAAAATGGTGTGAAGATAATCGAAAGAAACCCTTTCTACATCATTTCTGTGTTGTTTCTCCAAAGGCACAAGGTTCGGATTATAATGAAAATGAGTGAGCTTTAGGCCTAACTTATATATTTAGATCGAATCGATCAAATACAGATTTTAACCTAAAAATCATATCATTTTCGAGCCTGATAAATAAAACTTTCTTAAATCCAAGTCGGATTAAAAACGAGTAAAAGATAATCGATTTTCAAAATCAAATTGAAACGGACTAAAATTTAACTTGACCCCATTCCTTGTATCATATTGTTATTAAGAAAATCAAGCTATATCACATGGAAAATGGTCCTTAAGAACCTTTTTTTTTTATTTTCCTTTTGATTTTTAAATTTTATATTGATTAATTCGAATCGAATTAGATTATTCATTTGATTTTGATGAGTAAATTTTTCAACGGGATACCATTAAGACCCTTTAATTACTAAGAAGAATCTTATGTAACCGAGATGGTAATGATCAACAAACCAATCACCGACTAGATTAAGGTGTGATTTTGTTTATGGATTTCGGTGAGTTGAGCTGAGCTGCTCGAACCAAGTGAGCCTAAAAGTAGGCTAATAAAGGTACCCGCCCAGATGAACACCAACACGTGTCCACGTTCCTCGATCCGCAAAAACCCTTGCTAAAATCCATAGCCCTTGTTTGTTTTCCTTTCCTCTACTACCGTTAAAGCTTTCCTCTTTCTCTTTTGCACATCCTTCTCATTAACGCTATCCGTTTACCTTTTCTATTTTCCCTTCTCTTAGATTCTTTGCGTTCAAGATTTGTTCTTGGTTATTGATGATAATGATGAAGCCTTGAAGATGTTGCAAAGACATGGTCTTTTTCTGGTAAGAATAGAAGATAAAATCTGGGGTTTTTGTATGGAGTTTAAATGCTTGACTTGTTTCTCTTGACCCTTTCCGATCTCAAATTTGGCTGCGCAAGAGGAAGAGGAAGAAGAACCAACGAAAACCCTTTCTGATTTTCTGGTTTTACAGCTAAAAGAAGATAGAAAGTCACTGTTTTTCCTTTTATTTTCTGCTTGATGTTCCTAATTTCTTTAGTCCAAATGCTAGAAGTAGTTGAGCTGAGTTGATTTGTGATTAATTTAGCTAAACAGATCACAAAAAAGGTGGCGAAAATGAGCTTAAGTGCAGCTGAGGATGATTCAGGGTCAGAGATTCACATACCAGGAGATATTGATTGGCATATGCTTGATAAATCCAAGTTCTTTTTCCTTGGTGCCGCTTTGTTTCAGGTGTATCGGCTGCTCTTTACCCTGTGGTGGTGTTGAAAACCAGACAACAAGTTTCATCTACACAAGTTTCTTGCTTTAAAATGTGCTTCTCCATCATGATATGAAGGATTTAGGGGGTTCTATAGGGGTTTTGGTACCTCTTTGATGGGCACAATCCCAGCCAGAGCACTCTACATGGGTGCCCTTGAGGTTACCAAGAGCAGCGTTGGCACTGCAACTGTTAGTTTAGGGTTTTCAGATACTTCAGCGACTGCTATAGCTAATGCAGCTGCTGGTTTGAGTTCAGCCATGGCCGCTCAACTGGTTTGGACCCCGATCGATGTCGTGAGCCAAAGGCTTATGGTTCAGGGATACAATGATGTCAAAAACGTGAACCCCAGTGTGAGTTTTTGTAGATACAGGAATGGTCTTGATGCGTTTAGGAAAATCTCGTATGCAGATGGTGCTAAAGGACTGTACAGGGGATTCGGGATCTCGATCTTGACGTACGCCCCGTCGAACGCCATCTGGTGGGCGTCTTACTCCGTTGCACAGAAGCTCGTATGGAGCCGCATCGGTTGCTCCTCGGTGAGTAAGAAAGATGAGAGCGGTTTTAGGCCTGATTCGAAGGCCTTGGTGGCTGTCCAAGGACTAAGTGCAGCCATGGCTAGTGGCGTTTCGGCCTTGATCACCATGCCACTCGACACCATCAAGACCAGGCTACAGGTACTGGATAGGGAAGAGAATGGGGTAAGGAAACCGTTGAGCGTGCCACAAACGGTGCGGAATCTAGTGCAAGGAGGAGGATTGGCTGCTTGTTACAGGGGATTGGGACCACGATGGGCATCAATGGCCATGTCCGCCACGACGATGATCACGACCTACGAGTTCTTGAAGCGACTATCGACTAAGACCCGTGAGCCATTGACGACATGAGAAGAAAAGCTGGTGGGTTTAACCAACTTGGTTTTACTAACTGTAAATTCTTTTATTACTTTGGTTTGTTAATGTAAATAGTACATCTAGCAGTTTGTTCATCTTTTTTTTTTTTGTTCGTTCATATGGATCATTATGTAATAATGTATCTTCCATGTCCTCAATCGAAATATAGTTCAATCTTGGAAAAAGACAGGAAGAGGAACTCATACATGTATATATTAGGGATGGCAACTGGTCGGGATTTTCTGATTTGAAAATATGTATCATCCATAAGAATCTGATCCGACTATAAATTTTATATCCTACATTCGATTCGACCCGATAATATATATATTCCATTGACTCTGATCTAACCTGACTTTTTAGTGTATAAACTCAATCCGATCCAATATAAATTAAATATTTAATTAAAATAATAAACAAAAATTTTAAGAAAATTATATTATTATCTTCGGGTTGGAGTTTTTTCAACTTCGACTGGAATTCGATCTGACCTGATTGCATTCCTTAAAAAACTCAATTCGAACATGAATTTTTTTTAAAAAAAATTTGATTCAATCGGGTCGAATCGAATCAAAACCCGTCGAATGCGGGTGAAATTATCATCCTTACTCTGTATATATACACGCCAACGTGAGAATTCAAATCTATTTACATATTATAAAAATTTTAATCTTGTTCATTCACTTATCTAGCTTTTATAAAAATATAAAATTTAGAAGTTTTATATTATATCAATGGTTATTACTTATATATATATATATATATATATATATATATATATATATATATATATATATATATATATATATATATATATATATATATATAGAATAAAGGGTATATTATGAGTTTAATATTTAATCTATCAATTTTGATTTGTTTTAATATTAAAACTTTTAATTTGTTTAAAATCATTTAAAGTTTAGCTTTTATTTTATTTTAGTATCTGTTTAAAATTTAACGTTATGTTTTATTTTTTATAATGTTATTAATAAGTTTATATTGATAATGATTAGTTGTTGATTTTAAGACGGTGATATAATTAAGGTAAAAATATGTGTTTAATATTTAAATTATTAATTTTGGTATGTTTTAATCATTAAATTTTCAATTTTTTTAAAAAATATACCAAAAGTTTAGTTTTTATTTCATTTTAGTACATTGTTCAAAATTTAATGTTAAGTTTTGAAAAAATTGAAAGTTTAGGTACTAAAATGGACCAAAACTAATAGTTTAGGTACTAAACAACAGATACTAAAATGAAACAAAAACTAAACATTAAAATATAATTTAAAAAAAATAAAAGTTAGGTACTAAAACAAATCAAAATTAATAATTTAAATACTAAACACGTTATTTACCCTTAAACTCGTCATATAAAATATAAAAAAATATTCCGAGTTTATCTAAAAACGCACATAACACATGTTGAAAACACATGTTTTTACAAACACGATTTTGCAAGAGTTTAGGAATTAAATGTGAAATTATGGCACGATAAATGATTCAAGTGTAAACTACACATTTAGTACATAAATTATTAGTTTTAATCCGCTTTAATATCTAAATTTTTATTTTTATTTTTCAACTTTTATTTTTATTTTTCAAAACTATGCCTGTCGTTTAATTTTCATTTCATTTTAATACCTACCGTTAAAAACTTAACACATTTAGAACCTAAACTATCGGTTTTAGTCCATTTTAATACCTAAATTTTCAATGTTTTCAAATCTAAACGTTAAATTTTGAACAGTACTAAAATAAAATAAAAACTAAAGTTTTTAACAGTATAATACTAAAATAAAATAAAAACTAAACTTTAAGTATGATTTTAAAAAATATTAAAAGTAATTTAGGTACTAAACGTGTAATTTACCCAAGATTCAAACATAAAAGCAAGTCTCCCTTCCAATTGAAGAAAGAAAGGGTTATAAATAGCCAATTTTATAATCAAATTAAACAGCAAGTTCACGACCTCCATACATTCTACGTAAACATAGCTCTCCTACATTAAACGCGACACATTGACAACTGACTACCACATTACCTACTAGACAGTTAGAAACTCCACGATATCCGAATTCACATAACACGAACCACCGAGCGCAACCGTAGTCAAGGTCGTGCTCTCTTGTTGCTGCACGACGGGCATTTGTACTGCTTAATGTGCTCGGCTCTTGCCGGCGTAATCTTAACGCACTTCCCATGGAACCATTTCTCGCAGATGTCACAGCAAATCCAGAATTCATCAGCTGCATAATACTCTCCACAGGCCCCACATAACGTCTCTCCGTGCTCCTCCTCCTCCTCGTCTTCCTCTTCCATACCGTCTTCAACCTCATCTTTTGCCACCGCTGCCTTCGAATACTTGGGTTGAGATTCGGATCCTCGCTGCGTATTATCAAACAAAAAAGCGGGGAAAGAAATCTGGTTTATAAGGTCCACTTCCCTCGAAATCGTAAGGTTATCTCTCCCTTTCGGGTCTGCTATCGGCGAGTGGCGAATGAACATTGCTAAACTATTGAAGAAAATCCATCACGTTGACTAGATTCGGTATAACTAAATTGAGTTCTAGTGCCAGCAACCAATGATAAAGTTCACTCAATATATTTTCGCTCAGACCTCGACAACCTTAACCCTAAAATTTAAACAGATTAACATTTAACGGAAAAGCTAAGCAAGGAATTTTCTTTCCATACCTTAGAGTTTGATTTAGATTTGTTGCTGCTGTGATTTGAAACTGCCAATTTTTCCTTTGTCTGTTTCTTAGCTACTCCTGTCACAACTTCGAATATTGTCGGAAGATCATTTATCATATTGAAAAGACGCTTCCTGCATCAAATCGACTGGTATTATTGCAGAAAAAGTGAATCTCAAAGTATATCATACTTGTTACAACCAAATGCAAATCCGATACACAGTGTCCCAAATGAACATGCTCACTCATGCAATGCCTAGTACATACCATGTACACGGACACTACAAGCACTTAACGCTGAAGCCTATATCTAAGGATCATGCCGGTCGTACATTGGATGTAGAACACCTAGCTTTAGCATTTTTGCAAAGATTTTAAACTAGTAACTGCAATGAACTTTCAAGGAAACCTTATGTATAGGTGCTTACACAAAATTAGTTAACGGGGCTTCCCGAACCAAATAGCAAATTCTAGCCAAGTTAAACAAGTTAAGATAATGTACTAAAATTTACCTTAAAATGAAGATTTGTGTACAGAGAGGGATAAAGAAGAAGATGACAAAATACTAATGATTAACAAAACACCCAAACCGCAAGATACTTGAATCAATTTGGATGGACCGTTGCATGCCTATGAGTAACTTAGATTGTTTACATCTATGACGGTATTTAAAGCCAAAACAGGATACGACACTTGGGGCAGGGAGAAACTACCTATCAGCTTTATCGAATCCGAACCTAGCACCAAAATAGAAAGCCACAGCAAGTAACCACGCGTCACTGTGTACGGCAACCAAAGACAACCAGTCCTTTTCTTGCATCCCGTCTCTGGCAAAGTTAATACCCAGCGCAGGCTCCGGAAGCTCCGGAGGCACCTCTTCAGCTGGTAAATTCACCTCCCACTGCTCACTGGGATATCCATAAAGGCAAAGATTCTCCTTCTCTGTAACCAAAATCTAAAATGTTAATTAACTTGTTTACATTTGAGTATCTGGAACCGAACGAGGTAAAAACCAGTAAGCAATCATACGATGAACATACATTTTTATCCAAATCAAATCCAACAAACCAAAAAGCAACTAATAATGAGTACAAATAAAGAAAACACTCCACAAAGAATTTTTCCATTTTCGACTTTTAAAAATAAAAAAAAACAACAATAAATGACAACAAACTGATGAAATAATCAAATCCAACTCATCTGAAGAAATGTTGTAAATAGATCCCTCTTAGTCCAAAACAATCCAATCTTATTTTTAGAAAGGAAAGTTCAAACTATGCATAAATGAGTGTTCAAAAACTGATGATTTTGTCTTCATGGCATAAGAATTAAACAACAATAAAAGCTAGAATCGTTAACATCATTGCATGCACTACAGATTTCACTTCATTTTATGCTAAAGTTTGGGTTCTTCAGTTGAATTTAAAACAACTAAAATACATCGAAAAAAACAAACAAACTTCAATTCTCCAGATAAATCATTTCAACAAACGAAGCTGGGAACAAGAAATTCTCCAACAAGGAAAACCCAGTACCTGGATCGCACTGCTTGTAAAACTCCTCCACGTCTGCAAGCAACGCCAAACCCAGAAAAGTAAACAAACAAACTTTAAGAGATGAAACACACAAAAAAAGGAGTAAGACAAAGGAGTAGAAATTTCAAAAAAAAAATAGAAGAAAGGGTGTGGAATAATACCAGAAGTGAGAGCTTTAATCATGGCAGCTCGACGACCCTTGAAATCTCGAAAGACTTCTTCAACGGTACGTGGGTTGTAGGAAGCACCGCCGTCCATAACCCAAACTTTAATTTTCTTTTTTTCTTTCTTGGAGAGGAAAAGGAAGGAAAGATTTGGGGAAATGGAAGATTCTTTTTTAGTGTTCAAGAGAGCATTGGACCGACCAGTTTCTCTCTGGAGGGAGAAAAAAAAATAAAGGAACGAAAGAGACACAGAGATGTTGGTATATGAGCGGAAGTTTGAAAGAAATTTGGAGCTTTTTTTAATTAAGCGGATTTGATAAAGGGAGGAGGAGTCCGTGATTCTCACCTCAGCTTGGCCCATATGTCTATGACTATAAAACAATAGGATAAATTATAATTTAGTCCTTTAACTTAACAATTTCTTTCAATATGGTTCTCAAATTCAAATGCTCACTCAATGAGCCCCACTTTGTACAAAGCTTCACAAAGTCAATCCTATTCACCTTCCTTGTATAAATTTTAAATCTAGCTATTAATATCCTTTGATACATTACGAAAAATCCTATTATTTCTTTCCTCTCAAATCATATAAAAGAAAACACTCCAAACTAGAGATGAGAATGGGACTCAAACTCGACGTGTTTCGACTCGACCCGATTAGGTCAGGTTTTTTTTATAAAAAAAATCAGGTTCGAGTCAGGTCAGGTTTTTTCAAATGTGGTGTTCGAGTTGGGTTAGATTCGAGTTTAGGGTGAAAAATATCCGACCCAGCCCGAAAAAATATAATTTTACCTTATATATTTAGGAGTAATTACAATACTTCTATATATATATATATATATATATATATATATATATTTCAATTAAATCATTGTTTTTATTGAATACAAATAATATATTTTTTTATTATTTCGGGTCGGGTCGGATCAAATTTGGATTTTATCTCAAAAAGTCTTATCGGATTTGGGACGGGTGGAGTGTATATATTTTTCGAGTCTGGTCGAATCGGGTGAAGGATGTAAAACTTTTGGGCCGGGTCGAGTTGGCCAAAACCTGACCCATGCCCATCCCTACTCCAAACTAACTTGAGAATAATGAGTAAAGAATTATCCCTGAACTTATTGACAGCCCAATTGAATTACCTGTCCATGTCCAGCTCAGTTGGTAAAGCACAAGGCTTTTAAACTTGTGGTCGTGGGATCGAGTCCCACAGTGAGCAATTCATAATTCTGAGTGTCGGAGGTCTCCAACAGAAGCTATTCTCAACCTGGCGTTAGAGACAGTCTACTATCTTAACTCCCCTTATTATCCCATTACATATGATAATAGAGTCAGCTAATTTATTTGTATTGACAGCCCAATTCAACTCCCGCCCCCACAAATGCACCCCTCTGTCTCGATTGCATGGACCGAGGACTTGTTTTCAAACGTCCACCGAATAGGGGCATTCAAAAAATTGAGATGCTCACACGATTTCACACCTCCATCATATAACACGCCAGCCCTCGCCCACCCTTGTCCCCATTTTCAACATACAATCTCTTGTTTTCAACCTATTGAGTATGACGATCCAAGCAACCACAACGTGCTAGGGAACATGGAGAGAGAACCAAACAAGTTCGTCTCAATTTACTCTATTCTAACATCTTCGAACCTTTATCTAGATATCCCTCAAAGTCACCTCTTTAAAGACCAGAATGTCATAAAATGAGTAAGTCTCCCTCCTTAATGAGAAGATCTACCGCAGACTTTAGCTCGCGAAGTCCTTAATTTCAACAGTTTAGAAGTCCCCCTTGTCACATAAGCTTTCACACCACGCCAACCATAAAGACCCTTCATCCACCAAGATATTTCTCATCAATTTGAATAAACAAACCTTGAAAAGATGAGAACATAATTGATCAATCCTATTAATCACGCCCCTTGGAAGGATAAGTTGTTTACATGAAAAATTAGTGATATCGAAAAGTACCGAGCGGACCAATTGGAGCCTACCCGCATAGCTCAACCGATGATTAGACCAATACTCCAATCTACTACTGATGCTATTGAACAAAGGTGCACTCAGCCTTTAGGAAAAATAAGCAGGTCAACGACGAAGGATAAGTTAAACCAATTTTTTTGCACTTTGGGCTGTAACGAAAGACACCTTTATCAGCTACTACATCCAACAGATGAGCCAACATACAAAAATAAGAGGGACCTCCAAACAAAACTTAGGGGATACCCCAAGAATCACAGTCTCTCCCTTCCATTGTTCGTGTAATCTATAAAATGCTTTCTAGCTTTAATTCAAACAATATCTCTAATAGTACCAAAAACCTCATCCTCAAGCAAATTTTTCCTCTAAAAAACCGATAATTTCTCTCACTCCAAATATAGTAAATATGGGCACCCCAAACAATCCTAAAGACATGAGCTAGCAACAACTTACCCCTCACCTGAGTGCAAGCCCAAACTAGCTCGTGCTCCCAATCCACAACTGGTCTGCCAATGTTGCAAAGTAGAAGAACCCTCTCTCAGAAGCATCGAGAGAAGGGACAAGCATAAAAGAAGGTCTCTCGACTCTAAATTAGAACAAAAAATACAGAGGGAGTCACAACGATACCCCTTGATGTGGGATGATCAGATCTGCCAAGTGATGGACCACGGCAATGGACTGAGATTTTTTACGCTTGCAATCTCATTTTTTGAAATTTGATATGGACCTGGCCCGATCCATGTTATTTATAAATCTTGAATCACGTACAAGCTTACAGATAAAAGAAAAAAATTAATTGGAATCAGAAAATATTAATTCAGTTGTTCTATGGTTGTTATAATGTGTTTTTTTATAATCACATGTACCTGATCTATTGATTGACTAATTCAAATCGGATACCGCAGAGGCAAGGACTACCCTCCCAACCTAATTTGTTATATTCGCAGTCGTCAGGATTCGAACCCCTCACTTGTTGTTATAATGTGTTTAATATTGTAAATTTTCAATGCACTTAAATACATATTAGTTTTTTATTTAAAAATTTAGAGATTATTGATAGTTTAAATAATGAATAAAAAGAATAATTTCGAGGATCGATAAATAACAACATAAAGCCCCATGATCGAACATATTTGGTCGGTTGGTTAAAATTTTCATTTTTATTCTTTTATATTCTCTTGTGCCAGGGTTTATACATCCTCTAATAATACTCTCCTTCTTTAAATTATGTAAGATTAGAATATATTTAGAATTTATCATATATATATATATATATATATATATATATATATATATATATATATGATAAATTAGAAGGTAAATATAAATAATAATAAATGAGTTAAATTATAATTGTTAAATTAAAATTTAATTTATTTAAATTTAGGATAAAGTATACAAATGGTCCTTCAACTATAGAATACTACTTTATTAAGTCCTTCGACTATTAAAAGTTATAAAGTGGTCCTCCGACTATAGACTGTTGTTTTGTTAAGTTCATCGACTATTAAAAATTACAAAATGGTCACCCAACTATTGATTATGTTCAAAACATGTCATTTTTCGTAAAAAAGACTACAGTTGTCTAAGTTGGATATTAACGTGATGAATGGGATATGATTGTCGTTTGAGATTGTAGAATCAGATTCTATCCTATCACAGTCAGCAGGTTAACATTCAGCTTGGAATACTGTTAAATTTTCAACAAAAAAGGACGAGTTTGAAATATAATGAATAGTTGAGTGATCATTTTGTAACTTTTAACAGTCAAAGAACTCAACAAAGTAACAATCTACAGTCAGGGGAGCATTATATAACTTTTAATAGTTGAAAGACTTAATAAGATAATACTCTATAGTCGGGTACTTTACCCTTAAATTTAAAATTTATAAGATTCAAATATGTTTTAAACGAAAACAATGAGGAAACGGTTCACGTGCCTTCCGATATGGACCGGTGCCACTCCCCAGTCTGGCCACCACAGATGACCGTATTCGGGGTTCCACCGGCGGAGCAAAGCGTGATGGCATCCATATCATACTATCAGCCGTTAATTTTTATCCATTTTTAAGAATGAAAATAAGATAGTCAGCCGACGATCTCTGCATGTAGACATGCACATTACCCGATTAAAAACCGATCCGATTTTTTTACCTAATCAAAAAATCATATTTTAAAAAAGTCGATTCGGATTCTAACCGGTTTAGAGGGCCGAATGGTGTAACCGGTTTTGGTTTGAAAAAAATCAGATATAAAAAATCGATTTTAATATTATTAAAATTACATCGGTCACAAAAACCTCCCAACGGCTATATTAACGGCTAGTTTTTAAAATCCTATACCGGATTTTTTTCGGATAAAAAAATGATTTTTTATCCGGTAAAAATCCCGGTGTCCAATTTTTTCCCAAACCGGTTATACTATCTGGTTTTAAAATATCCGATCCGGTTTAAAAAAACGGTTTTTTTCTAAATCCGATTTTGGATATTTTTTGCGTAAAATCAAATATTCGGATTTTTTGTACACCTAGCATGGGCCTTGTTTTATTTAAATTAAGGTTTAATTAAAAATAATATTTAATTTGTATCTTTAAATATTAAAAAAATCAGTAAGAAAAAAAAAATTGGTTCTAGAAAATATTTTTTATTTTTATTTTCTGTTTTATTTTTATAAAATAATTTTCATTTTCACTTTTTGAAAATTAGAAAACATGTTTGATTAATATAAATTAAAACTTAAATTTAAAACTAAAATACTAAAATTATATTTGGTATCTAATTTTTAAAATATAAATAAAAATAGTTATTTAATAATTAAATTAGATTATAATTATTAAAAATTATTACATAAATTTAAAAAAATGAGTTATATCAATATAAAATAATAAAGTTGATAAGAAATTCTATAACACAAAATTTATTTTAATTTATAAGAATATAATTTTAATGCATATTAAACATTATTTAAATTTTAAAAATACACAAAAAAACTGTTATGAATAGTAGCACATAAAAATGTCATTAAAAATATAAAAGACATATGTTTATGGGAACTGAGACTCTCAAACTTTTGAGAAAAATAATTAGTGTAGTCCATGAATTTTTTTTTGCACCGACTATTATCGTTAAACTTAGAAAAAATATAACTCTTTGAATAACGGAATCAAACATTGACAGTCATGATACTTACATGACAATTCACAAACTTACATGTTAATCTACAATATTAATGTGACATTTCACTTTACTGTTTTAACAGTACTCGAGGGAAGATGATGTGGTAGAGAGTTTAATTGACTATTTTAGAAAGTTTGATGACTTATTAATTTTAAAAAAATAAAATTTATTTAAATTATAAATACAAAATACACAATTATTATAATTCAATATATTAAATATAAAAATACTAAAAAATTAATTTAAGGGTTATATTGAATGCAAAAAAGAGGTTTAGGGATTATATTGATTTTTTTATAAAAGTTTGAGGGTTTCAGATACCATTAAATCAAAAAATTTGTTGTTAGAATGATTTAAACATGGGTAAGTTAAGTTAAAAATCTAAAAATAATGTTTTGGTACAATTTTAATGAAAATATTGAAAAAACTTTTTTATGTTTTCATAATTTCACTTATTTTTGTTTTATTTTTTAGAAATCATTTTTCCAATTTTACAACCAAAGACGTTTTCTTCGAAGTTTTCTATTTTCTATTTTCTATGAAAATGAAAATAGGCTATATTTTTAAAACCAAATGAACCATAATATTCACTTCGTTTTCATTTTTTTAATAGTATGTGGTAAGTACAAGATAATTTCTGTTCGAAAATAATTCTCAACCTTTTAACATTGAAGGCTCAAACCCTTGACATTTATGATGCTCGAACCCGAACCCTAAAAAATAATAATAATTTTTTTACTATTGAGGGCACTTGATTCGTGCTCGTTTTCATTTCTATATAAAGAGAAAGAAAGAAGGAAAAATAGGTGGAAATTATCTAAAATCATCATTTTTGTATGTTTATAGTTCTTTTGACTTCCGATTAAATTATAATTTCGTTCGTTGCTAACAACAAGTTTGATCTATGCTCATCCAATCATTCATACATATTTTTTTTGTAAATATTATACTTTTTAAGAAAGTTAAAAATATTAAATTTCAATAATTTCAATTAAAAATCATATGAAAATACGAACCGAGTGATATCAGTGGTAAATGAATTCTTATTATTTTTTGAGATTTCGACTTCGAGTAATAGGAATGTCATAAGTGTGGCGTTAAATGTCAAACGATTAAGAGAGTTATATTTGAACAGATACTCTCTTCTACTTACCCTAGATTAATAAAAAAAATCATATGAAAACTTATTCTTCATTCTCCATATAAAATTTAGGGTAAAGTACACAATGATCTCCCGACATAGGATACTACTTTATTAAATCTCTTTACTATTAAAGTTACAAAATGATGTTCATGATTAGGGAGTTTCTTTGTTGAGTCCCTCAACTATTAAAATTTACAAAATGGTCACTCGACTATTCTTTATGTTCCAAACTCTTCATTTTCTGTTGAAAAATTAACGGTCGTATGAGTTGGACTTCATGTTAACTAAGATATGATAGTCGTTTGAGATTATGAGATCAGATTTTATCATATCTCAGTTAGCAAATTAACGTACAACATAAACTGTCATTAAATTTTTAACGAAAAATAATGAGTTCTGAATGTAATGAATAGTCGAGTGGCCATTTTTGTAACTTGTAATAGTCAAGAGACTCAACAAAGCAACTCCTTATATTTAAAGGATAATTTTGGAAATTTTAATAGTCACGAGACTTAATAAAATAGTATCTGATAGTCGGGAACCATTTGCGTACTTTACCCTAAAATTTATATATTTATTTATATAAAAGTTAAATAAAGCATGGATCTCAATAGCAAGAGTGAGATAGATGCCATTTTGAAAAGAAGCAAAAGCATTAAGATGTACTACCACCTTTATATGTAACTTTAAAAGGCTAGTAATTAACATTATGATGGCCGTTGATAGTAGGAAGCTTGGTTGATGAAGCATTGGGTCTCACACAAGTAATTAAAGGCACTACGGGGGCATATTCAAGTTGCTATTCAATACATACTATATCATACTCAAGGTACTATGGATGTTGATTTTCAATAGGGGGGTGTTTATTGTTCGGATTTACCGGAATCAATTGATCAGATCATAATATATTGTGGTTAATCGATTTGGTAATTAGATGTTGGACCGGTTATAATAAGAAAAATTTTAAAATCGGGTTGTCAAATAATTTAATTTGAAATCGATTAATTTACTAAATCAATCAAAGTAATGTATGTATGTATAATAGGGTTAGGATCCACTTACACTTTTATACTATCTCATTATGTATGTATGCGCATGTGTTGGTTAAATTATGTGTTTTTAGTCCCTGTACTAATACTAAAACAACTTGAAGATCCAACCATGTGTCCTAATTTGTTGTTCCTAACTTTGAAAAAAAAGTGGTCCAAAACACAATTATGTCTTAATTTAAACAATAATGTGGCTTACTACATAATCAGACATAAATGGCTTAAGTATCAAATCATGTCAAGCCAATTATGTAATATAATTTGCTTTTTGTGGCAGATTCTTTTGTCAATATTGTTTTGTAAAAAGATTAGGGTAAACTGTATTTAGTACCTAAACTATTAATTTTAGTTTGTTTTAATACCTAAACTTTAATTTTCTTTTCAAAAGCACACATAATGTTTAGTTTTTGTTTTATTTTAGTATCCACTGTTAAAAACTTGACACATTTAATATTGAAACTATCAATTTTAGTCTGTTTTGGTACCTAAACTTTCAATATTCTTATCTTTAAATCCCCACAATAATTATATTTAACATTAATAAAATAAGTTCGAGTTAAAAAGTACACACATCCGAAATCATTTGAATCTAGATTCAGAATATTTTTTTATACTTAATATACAAAAATATTTTATAATTTACACATATTTATAAAAATTAGTTCAACAAATAACTATAAGTGTAATGAAAAGGGTTTATATATAAATTTATTATTTTGGGACTTTTAAATTTAAATAATTTAATAAAATTATATTTGAAAACAAATACACACGATTGATTCTCCGATTATAAATTTATTTAGTAATAATCTAAATATTAAATTCATTTGGATTTTTACATTGCATTATACGATTAAAACTATTCAAATATAACTTTTTAAAAAATAATTATAAAAATAACATGTATTTCGTATTATTTCTTAAAATAATATTTTTTATACCTTATAGAATAAATTTATATTTAATCAACTATAATTTTAAAAGACACACTTGATTGTATAATAAGTATATACAACTTTTATTTCCCAAACATAAATTATTAAAATTATTATTTATTACCATATTAAAAAACCCAAAAAAAGCTTCCATATAAAAGAAACATTTGGCCCCACCAGAACTGACAGACCCTTCTCTTCCTACAATGATCGAACGGCCATAAATTCAATTCTCAAAGTAGATAAAAGGACCAAATTCAAAGGGTCGGGAATTATCGGGATTGGAAAAAAAACTAGAAAAGGAGTGCCACGTAGACAAATAACAATACGGCATCGGCTACAAAAGGTCAAATTATAATTTAGTCCTTATACTATAAAAATTCGATCTATTTTTTAAATCAAGGTAAGGCAAGGAGTTGAGATTATGGATACCAAAAGGGAATAATTCCAAAACTACAAAACTAGTTCAATATGTAATGTGATGTACCGAAAGGGTAAGGTAAGGAGCTCGATTCGATTCAAAACTCTAAAATGGAGCTCGACTTGGCTTGAAAATTCGTGAGCTTAAAATGTTCAAGCTCTATTCAAACTCGAAATCATGAATTGAACTCGAAAATACTCGCCAAGCTTGAAAAAAAACTTGAACCTAACTAGGTTGAAGCTCAAACTCGAACCTAAAACTTACGTATGTGAAAACCTCTACTATATATATATATATATATATATTATATATATATATATAAAAACACATAAATGTTAATATTATTAATAATTTATTTTTTAAGAAAAAAATAAAAATTTTAATATATAATTTTTTTGAGTTACTCATGGTATCAACTAAATCATTTTGACTCCTTAACTCGAGTCGAGCTCAAGCTTGAGTCAAATTCATTTGAGTCAATCTGTCTCATCTCATTTACAACTTAGACAATAGTAAAACTATATTTCAAATTGAGAATAGTATAAGGACTGATAGAATAAATTGTCCCTCCTTTTTATTATATAGTGACAAGCTTCTGTTCCTTCCTTCTCCATCTTCCACAGTTTTTTTTTTTAATTTCTCCACTCTCTTTCCTTCTCTCTTTTCAGACAAAGCATCAATTCTCCTGTTCATGTCCCGTTTCTTTCGTTTCCAAGTTGCAACAGCTCGAAACACAAACCACAAGCAGTGATTCGTTTCCTGTTTCATAAAATCCTGCACTTTTTCCTCTTTATTTTGCAGCTTTTGAGCCCTTCTTCACAGACAAGAAGCCCCACCTCCTGTTTGGTTCCTTGATAATCTCTCTGTTTGTTTCTTTGTCCTAAACGAGAAGCCATGAAAGCGTCGATGAGAGACAACCCATCTTTCTCTTCAACTCTACTTGACAAAATCTACCGTTCAATCGACGACGGCGAAACCAAAACTGAAGACCTGAGATTTTACGGCGAGACTATACTGAGGAAACAAAGGTTGTCGAGTTTCCAACGAACTTGTTTGATCGAGAAATGGATGGAGAAGAAGGTTAGTGAAAAGGTAAATGCGGATAAGAAACATGTTTTCTCTGATTCTGAGTTTGTAAGAAAAACACATCATAAACATGAACATGGAGATGATCATGATCGTGACGGTGTTTTGTTTAGCTCTACTTCGATCTCTTCTGATTCAAGTTCCGGTGGGTTTTCGTTTTCATCATCTGACACCGAATCCATGTATTGTACGAAAACCCAAACTCCGTCGTGTTTTGTTCGACCATGGCCGAAACCAGTCAAGACCAGAGTGTCGGCGACGGCGGCAGAGGCTCAACCCGACAAGCCATTCAAGACGGAACACAGGGCGGCCGAGAAAATCCACGGCGATTCAAATAAGGCGAAACAACGACCACGACAACCACCAGTTTCGCCTGGCGGTCGACTCGCGAGTTTCATTAATTCTTTGTTCACGACAAGCAATACAAAGAAATCCAGAAGTTCATCATCAACACCAGCATTATCTTCAACCGTGTCCGTAGCAAGCCACAAACAAAAGCATCATGTCTCGTGTTCTTCGGCTTCATCGTTTTCGAGATCGTGTCTAAGCAAGTGCTCGCCGTTGACGCACGAAAAGCTGCCTGACGGTGCCAAAAGAACAGTCCAGTTCTGTCCCGTCAGCGTAATCGTCGACGAAGACAGCAGACCGCGCGGACAAAGAGAAACAGGGAAACCGCCGTCGAGAAAGTACGACCAAGA
The DNA here is from genome assembly GCF_006381635.1 of Hibiscus syriacus. Taxonomy (NCBI): domain Eukaryota; kingdom Viridiplantae; phylum Streptophyta; class Magnoliopsida; order Malvales; family Malvaceae; genus Hibiscus; species Hibiscus syriacus. The sequence continues at coordinate 781,570 of NW_024061783.1, forward strand.
GATAAAGTTTCAGACAATGGAGAGAGCAAGGCGAGTCGAAGAAATGGCAAGAGAGTTTCTGAAAGAGTATAAACTATATAAAGAGAAAAACGAGTTCATTTCAAGGGATTCTCGCATAAATTATGTACACCATGAAGACGAAGACGAAGATGATGTGAGTAGCTGTTCGAGTTCGGATCTGTTCGAGTTAGATCACCATGTTCTTTCGCGTAATCATAGGTACGAGGAAGAACTGCCGGTGTATGAAACTACCCGTGTCGAAACAAATCGAGCCATTGTAATGGCTTGATAGTTTAGTTTTTTTTTTCTTTTTCTTTTTTTCTTTTTTATGTTATTTTCATCCTTGTTTTATTTGTTCAATTTTGATTTCAGTCCCTTTAACTGGATTTTGATATAATTTGATCCCTCTATAAATAATAATTAAGATATTAAATAAAAAAATTTAATCAATTAGACAATTTGATTAATTTTTTTAAATAATTTATTATTGTTGTCATGTAGCACACTGATTATGTCATATAGTCGATGTTGGCTAAAGAATGAATTGGTAACATCCAAGAGTGTGTAAAGGCTTAATTGGGTGCATAAAATCAATGATAAAGTATAGATTCGTGAATTATAAGATATTGTTTTATTAAATCTCTCGACAATTATGAGTTACAAAATAATTCTTTGATTATAGGATATTGTTTGGTTGAGTATTTCGATTATTAAAAGTTATAAAACGGTCACCCAATTATTAGAATTTCCAAACACATCCTTTTCTATTTAAAAAATTGGTGACAATATGTTAACATGTCGACCGAGATATGATAAAATCTGATATAAGAACCTTTTAAGTTGTATTTTGTTGATCGATTATTCGTTTACATTATGTCATTAAACCAATGCTTAAAACATTCCGTTATCGATACCAGTGGCAGATGTACATTGATGCACACCTTGAAAATTCCTAGAATTTGAATTTTCTTCTTTAAAATTTGAAGTTTTCCTATTAATGTATATGTGACCACCCTCATAAAATTTTATAGATCCGCCATTGGTCGATACAGTGCTTGAAAACAACACTGGTGTCAATATACATCATTAAAATATGGTTTTATTATATCTTAGTCAGCAGGTTAACATTCAACTCAGACGATCGTCAGGTTTTTAACGGAAAAGGACAAGTTTGAAACATATGAATAACCAGGTGACTATTTTGTAACCATTAATAGTTGAGGGACTCCACATAACAATATTCTATAATCAGGAGACTATTTTATAACTTTTAATAGTCGATGGACTCAACAAATCAGTATCGTGTGTATTGGTGTAAATCCAAGCTTAAAGTGAGATGAAATGCTAATGCTAGGGCCTAGTTAGAATGTGGAGAAGGGGGGGGGGAATTAAAATGAGGGGAAAGTAAGCATGTGATTTTGGTATTTTCTGAAAAGTAAACAAGTGGGGATGCGTTAAATCTTTGATCAACTGACAGTTTCCAATGGATTGATGAAAGGGAAAGAGGAAAAAAGCAAAAGATTCGAGATCGTAATCACAAGCAAAATGAGAGACGAGGGTAAAGGCAAAGGCAGATCTTCTCCCCCATGGGAATAGAGAAGATTGTATGAGACTGCAACCTTTTGCTTTCTTTCCCTTTCTCTCTACCATTTTGAAGAAAAAAAATTAATACGACCCTCGTATTATTATTTTTTCAATATAATCATCAAACTCAAAAAATAAACTCAATGTGATCCTGTGACTAATATTTTCTATTGTTGACCATTACGATTATGATGTGGTAGTCACGGTGATGACATGACTGTCCACGGTAGTGGATAATAATATGGTAGATAACATGACATATAAACTAAATTTGTAACTCAAATATGACAGATGAACTTCCACGTAATCACCATGGATGTCCACCTTAACACCTTGAACTGCTACGGTCAGCGCCATTATGATCAACGACGGAACATGTTGGTCAAAGGATCATATTGAGTTTATTTTCTGAATTGAAGGGTCATAATGAGAGAAAAATAATACGAATGTCGTATTAGTTTTTTTCAAAAATATAGATACTTCTAATGCCTTTTTGCCTAATTTTAAAGTTTGAGTCTTATGACTTGAACGGTTGGACATTGCATTTTACATCACCATTTCCCAACCTTTCCTATTGCCGAGAGAAGAAGAGCACTCTTTTGGGTTACTTACCCTTCCTATCCAAGACTCCTCTCTTTAAGTTCACAAAAGGTCAAATTATTGTTTTAGTCCTTTTACTATACTAAAGATTATTATTTGGTCTTTATGTTTTAATTTTGAATGATTTGGTCCTCATACTTTTATAGTTATTAGTTAATCCATGTTTTTACTCTCGTTAAAGCGATTATGTGATTTTTTATATAGAAATTGCCCTCAAACATTCAAATACCATTCAAACTCATCAACGAGTTAGTTCAAGTGGTAAGCAGCTTGATATCACTTAAGCAAGGTCTTAGGTTCGAGTTCTTGTGTATGTAGAAAATCTCCGTTGAAATACTTACCCACCAAATTCAGGTATACGACCTGAGTCGATCTAGATTAATCAAATCAAAACATTGAAATGAAGTCCAACCAAAAAAAAATTACCATGGAAACTCTTTTATTAATTTAAGTAGCTGGTTGTAGAATTTTATTAAACGCAACTTCAAAGAAAGTTTCAACGGGTAGACCAAATTAAATCATCACTGTAGATAGTTAGTGGAGACAGCTTTATTTCTAACAACTAAGACCACAATAATTATTACTGTTATTATGAACATGAAAAAGTGTAGGTTTATAAACCATAGCCCACTCAAGTTTATTACAGCATTTATGCTCGTTACTGTTGTTTGTTTAACCTAGACAAGGAAGAAGACGATGGTCCACGTGATGTAATACAATGGGTTCGTGTTGAAACAAAGAGACAGAGCTCGTAGGGTTTTGTGAGTCTTAAGATTCCTGTAAAGGGACCAACAGCGTTGTAAGTGTGCTCATAAATCAGTTTGGACTTTGTACAAACAAAACTGGTGGTCTTGTCCAAAAGATTGGAGAAAGAATAGATCTAAAGCTTGTCTATTATGATTAGACTGCTTGCTCAATTATATCCCCATTGGACCATTCTACTTGCACAACTTGTGATACATGTGATTTTCTTTTGGTATTCAATCGATTGATCGATCTGTTTCTTTATTCCGATCTTCTTAATAATTTGTAATTTTACGAGTTACTTTGGAGTACAACGATATATAAACAATCACACGATAAAAATAAAATACATACATTTATACAAAATATCTTATTAGAGAAAAAACGAATAGAAGAGAAAAATTCAATATAGTATAAAAATTATAAGAGATATATGACTACAAAATAGGGTAAATTATACATTTAATACATAAACTATTAGTTTTGATCCATTTTAGTACCTAAGCTTTCAGTTTTTTCGAAATCATACCTGACGTTTAATTTTCATTTCATTTTAGTACCTAAACTTTCTATTTCTTCAAAACTTAACGTTAAATTTTGAACGGACTAAATGAAATAAAAACTAAAGTTTTAACAGTGGGTTACTAAAAAGAAACATAAACTAAACTTTAAGTATGATTTTGAAAAAATTAAAAGCTTAGGTACTAAAAATACTAAAATTAATAGTTTAGGTATTAAATATGTAATTTATCCATAATTTTTTATTCCATCCTTGTTCAATAACCCTAATCAGTTTTGACAACCATCATAAAACAAAAGAGAGGGAGACAACCTCAAAAAAAAAAAAAAAACTCAGTAATAAAAAGAATATAGATAATGATGCTTTAACCAAGCTCATGTGTCCATCTAAATAGAATAATGGGCAAACTATGTATCTAGTACATAAATTATTAGTTTTGATATGTTTTAGTATTTAAACTTTCAAATTTTAAAATAATATTTAATGTTTAGTTTTTGTTTAGCTGTCCAAAACTTAACGCGTTTAGTATCAAAACTATCAGTTTTTGCCTGTTTTAGTACCTAAACTTTCAGTTTTTGTTAAAAACTTAACGTTAAGTTTTTAACGATGGTATTAAAATGAAACAAAAACTAAACAATAGGTATACTTTGAAAAAGGCTAAACTCTCGAGATAACGTTCTCGAATAAATTAATTCACGAGATAATGCACTCCTCAGATTAATTGCTCAAATAGGGTGAAATCTACAGTGTTGGTCGTAGGTCGCCATGTCTTCCCGCGAGCTATGAGAGAGATTGCATGTGTCATGCACGTTCCAACACGTTGGGCATCCGAAGGCATTCGCCGAGGGCATGACCGAGGCCATTCGAGCGAGCTGCGAGGGCATCCGAGGGCAAGAGGAATCACGCGAGAGCAGGAGGAGTGCATGGGACCTACAAGGTCGCCAGGAGTGCATGGCGACCTACAAGGTCGCCCGCATGGGACCTATGCTGGAAGCTGCCCGCCGTAGGTCGCCCGGAAGGCTGGCGACCTACGGCCAACACTGTGCAATTCACCCTATTTGAGCCATTAATCTTGAGAGTACGTTATATCGTTAATAAAAAATTCGAGAACATTATCTCGAAATTTTACCCTTTGAAAAATGAAAAGTTTAGGTATTAAACAAATTAAACTTGTAGTTTAGATACTAAACGTATATTTACCCTAGAAAAATTGTTTAACAGACCTAAAACAAATTGTCCACAAGCATCAATTAGGGTTTGTAATGTCCAAAGAGAATACATGGGGCCCCTAATTCCCCAAGTGGAGGCAGAATCTCTGCAAGTCAAATTCCAACACGATCATATGATTACAAACTAATAAACCTTCACTAGTGGAATCCCCGACTTCTTTTTCAAGAGTTGTAGGCGGATAACTGTTTATTTAATTACTGTAGTTTCTTTTTCATTGTTTATTTTTTAATTGGAGTGAACTACATAGTAATCCCTAAACTTTGTGGCATTTACATTTTGCTCATCGAACTTTAGAACTCGAATCGGAATTGTTGAACTTTTAGTTCAGTTTCATTTGGTCACTGCCACCAGATGCAAAATTAGAACATCTATTAATAATGGTCCAATTAAATGAATTAAAAGTTCAATAACCCTAATATAAACTTTAAAAGTTTAGTGACTAACATGTAAGCATCCTAATAGTTCAAAATCTACAAGTGTAATTTACCCAAAAATAATTATATGTTGAAGTTGCATTTCAATCCACCTCTAGAAACTATTAATTCATCTAGGCCCTTTTAACACAAAATTTATGATTATTATCCATTGGTTCCGATGACAAAATCACAGTTTAACCCCCCAAATTAGGCTTAAAGGCTATTTTTGTCTATAGTAGACCTAATTTATCATTTTCGGCCATATAATTTTTTCACATCAATTTAGCCCTCAAAATTGTTTATGGGCATTATCCTATCCCTCGAAGTTTTAGGGACACCATCCTAGCTCTCGAAGTCTGTCTAGACTAACATAATCGTTAAATTTACGTATTTCAATCATTTTAATTCATTTTAGTACCCACCGTTAACAAACTTAACACATTTAGTATCTAAACTATCAGTTTAGGTCCGTTTTAATACCTAAACTTTATTTTTTAAATTTTAACGTTAAATTTTGAATGGTGCACAAAATAAAACAAGAACTCAAATTTTAACGACAAAGTACTAAATGAAATAAAAAATTAAACTTTAGATATGATTTTTAAAAAAATTAAAAATTTATGTAAAATAGATCAAAACTGATAATTAGATAATACGTTTAATATACCCTAAAATGTAAGTTGGGATACGTTTAATTTAAAGGTTGAAGGGTTATGGATGCTTTAATTATTGCATCTTTACTTAACATCAAGAAAATCTCTCGTCACTTGCTAATTCCAATAAAGAATCCAAATGAAATGCAGACCAGACCAGTGGTGTCATTCATAAAACAAATCCATTCTGCAAAACCAAGACACAAAAACCCAAGCCCCATCCAATAAATATCCGCCAAAAAGTGATATTTGTATATTAAAGCTCGAATTTCAACATTTTTTTTATATGTTCATTAATTTATCCACCATTCTTATGTCGAAGTGGTCCTCCGGTGTTCTGCTGCGCTTTTGCTTGGTACGCAGTATATGACAAAGATTTGTGGTTGTTGATCCCAATATGTGTGTTCACAGATCATCCCTACATGCTTTACCGATCTCTTCTACGTTACAAGAGCACAAGTGTTGAAGAGACCATGACTCCGAGACTGACTTCAAGGATCGACGTAGGGTTTTATGTTAGGAGTTTAAATTTTAGTTTTTAAAATTTCACAGGGTGATTAAGCTTATAAAATTTATTTTAGAGAACAAAACTAAATTTTTAATAGAAATACTTAAATAATTTTAAATATAAGATGATATTAAATTTTCAGAGAACAACTTCTATCTACCTTTTAGATTATCCTTATATGACTCGAGACTCGAAAAATACATGTTTAGCTTCCTTTGTTTCGTTTTCTTGGAACTATAATTCCCTTTTTACGAAAAAAATTATAGATTTTATGGCAAAATGCGTCAAAGGTCCCTATACTTTTTAAAAACTAATATGATCGTATTATTTTTCTCTCAATATGACCCTCCAAATCAGAAAATAAATCCAATGTGACCTTTTAACTAGCCTTTAGTTTAATTATTACACTTCTTCACTAATCACTTGATCCTATATGAATTTAGAGGGTTTTCATCTGATATGATTTAACATATATACTTAACTTTTATCAAGTAAAATAAGGACTTAATTATATATATATATATATATGAGATAATTATATTATTATCTTCGAATCGATTTAATAATTTTTCATTAAATCTGAATTTGGGATCCCACCTCATCTTAAAAAAAAGAACATTTTCTTTTTTTTTTATAAAAAAACCCATTAATTTGCCTCAATAAAATAGGAGGGATGTAAGGGTAACAAGCTTACATATATATATGACTCAACTATATATATATTATATAGGCTGGAACTTGTCTTCTGCAATAAACATTTTCCCCTACTCCATATAGAGTACAGCTATAGGTTCATGTTATGGATAACTGCAAGCAACAAGCAGTACTTAAAGATCAGGTGCTGCATATGCTGTTGCGTCTGGCTTGTCTCGAGGGTCTTGGTTCGGATTCCCCTGTTCGGGAAGGAGATCGTACCTTATGCCCAACTCTTCCATAATCCTCTTCAATTCGATGATCAAATCGTTCGACGTCTGTTCCTCTCCCTTAAGTCCTGGAAGTTCATCGTATGATTATAATGGAGAACCATCTTTAACTTCTTGTCGTTCTCGATCGCAGTCACGGGCCACGAGGTAGCTAGGGTGCCATATGACAGAAGTTTCCAAGTGCCTGGTTGGACAAAACAGCACAGATGCATAGAGCAATAAGTTCCATGAACATGATCCTATATGATCTAAAGCAAGGATAGATCTACATTCAGCTTGCTTATTTCATCTTTCGGCTTGCCTATTGTTTCTGCTGGTGTCCTGAAATCAATGCAGAACTCTATAGCCTCACCCATATCAGGGTTTCGGTAGTAGTTGCTGATAGGCTTCGAGAACAAAACCGAGTTCGGGTAGTACACCTTTTCGTTATTGAGCTTCAGGAAGGTTGTCGTAAAAATATTTATCTCCTCGACCACCAACTGTCAGTTACCAAGTGATGAAGCATAGTTAAAATTTTCCCAGAAATACACATTGGAGGAAGCATGCCATTTCACTAGTTTTTTTTACCTGAACACCGTCAACCACACAACGATCACCGACGTCAAACGGATGCATCACGAATATGAATATGACGACTTGAAATATCGTCTTGGAGGTTTCTGCAAACAGAAAGGCTGCGATTACGATAAGCACTCTTGTGGTTGCAGTTCCCACCAGAGAAGCCATATGATGAAGTGACAATCAAGATCGCTTTCACAAGTTTATTCAATCGATCCACAACTATGTTGGTGTCACTCAAAGTGTTTGCTAGTGCTTTCCTCTCCCTGTAAACCTTTATCTGTATGAAATAACAGGAAACAAGCATGTTATACAAGCTTTTTCTGAGCTTAAACCATATAAATAACTTGAGTTTCATAAAGTGCTCTGACCACGCAGTTTGTAAAACTTTTCCTGTCGATTTTTCAGTATGTGATCCTTCGAACAATGGAAACACAATCAGCCTCCTCTTTAATCAAAACTTAAAAGTTCATCTCATCAATGTAACTGATCATAAAGACCATATAGTTAGTGTAAGGAAAAATAAGGGAAAACAGAATCAAAAGAAGCATCTTGAACAGCTAATTTTCGAACCTGCTATTGTGATTACTATCATGTCGAGCTACGTTGTAGAAGATCTGATGAGCAGAAAACTGAGCCTCCTCGTAAGTATTTTCGAACCTGCTATTGTGGAAAGCCCTGAATTGGTGATAGCATCAACCAACAACTTCATGCGCCAAGATGAAACTTTTTCTCACTTCAATCTATGGACCTTTCCCATGTCAATGAACTTTTCGGTTTTATATCCTTTACCCTTTTTCGCATTGCGAACGGTCAAAATTAGCCGTTGTTTCTTCATCTGACTCGGTCAAATGAGCTAGCCCACTATTGCTATGAGGAGGTAATAAAATTTTGTTTTATATTATATATTGGGTGTTAACTCAAATCAGGAAAATTTTTCAACGTCGTGAGTTTAAATTCAAAGTCTGTTTTGTCAAATTCGAACCCGAAAGCCTCCGAATTGATCGTCAAACTTGATTATGTATATGTAATTTAAGCAATTTAATTAAGTTCATTTAATTTAAAGTCAATAACTGATTAATTTGCGATGTCGTTAATTAAGGTACTCGTGGATCTCTTGATTGTTCGTTTGCGTGCGATCCCGTGATTACTCTTATAGTTCTGTAACCCTATTAAATACTTAGCTTAGAATATTACTCCGATTATAACATGTTCTGGTATAACCTAGGTTCGCGATTAGTAGAAAAGCGTAGTAAAGCTGGTGCTCGATAGATCTCCCAGACTGATTCTTTTTGCAAGGTGTGTTCTTTGTGTACCATATAACTGTTTTAAATATCTATTTGAAATACCACGTGCACATGATTGTTTTATCTGATTTGAAATCAATTGTTTGCTCTTATTTGACTACCGTATGATTTATCTGATTTAAGTATTATTCTTGACTTACTGTATTTTAAATCATGCTTGCTTTACACATGTTCTCTAGTTACTGTTTTTACTGATAAATAAATATATGAATGAACTTTGATTTCCTGCTACTACTGGTTACTGTTTGAAAAATGTTTCTCTTTGGGGTACTCTGGGATCTGGTATGAAGTCTATACAGGTTCAGTTCTGATCAAGCCAGTAATTCTTTATATAGGTTCAACACTGATCAACTGGTAATTCCTTATGGACCTATGGCGACCCTTGGTTGGGCTCTTGGGCCCAATAGGCCTAGTGGTAAGACCTTATGGACCCTAAAGTACTCCCTTAGCGTGGTATCTCTACTATGTGCATTGGGTAAGTTCTTATGGGCCTAAGGGCACACCCATCAGGTGGAGATCTACATTTCGGCTAGGTAAGACCTTATGAACCCAATGTAATCCCTTATGTTGGCACATACGCCATTCGGGGCCTAGGGTAAATCCTTATAAATGCAAATTTAGGGAACTGCATATGGTGTTCGATTAGAGGTCGATTTTATATTTTTAGCTAAAAATACTACTGACGTTTTCACAATTTGGAACTGAACTGATTTTGGAAACTCTACTGACGTTTCATGAATTTAATGTCGAAAAGAATTTTTGAAATCTTAATTATATGTTTATTTCTACACTGTTGGAGCATACTGAATTCCATAGCTCACTCCCTCAAACTTTTCTCTTTCAAATACTTTTGATAGGCGTCTCTAACCTAACACTTGGAGGATCGACACATTCGCACCGTTCCATTTTTGTCTTAATGTATTTATTTTCCGAGCTGCATTTATTTTGGGTGACATGTGCCTATATTTCAAAAGTACTTGTTTTATGATTTATACTGCTGTTGCTACTGCTGTCAGATTTGCTTTGACACTAATTATGGAATGTTTTATTTTACTCAGTCCTTAATACTTTAATTATTTAGAATTGAATTTTAATATTATCAACTGTATTTTTAAAGATGTTTACTCGAAATATGATTTTAAGTTACTGAAAAATGTTTTGAAAAACTTTATTGTAATCTAGTAGATCTAATCATAACACATAGGTCGGGTCTAGAGGTTACATTGGCTCTTCATACTAATAAAGGAACATAATCGTACAAATCTATTTATTTGTAATTAAAAATAAAACTAAATTATTTTTTATATTTTTATATTTATTTAATGTTGCAATCAATAATTTATAATTGTTGTTTTAGTAAAATTACATCGCCAAGTGTCAACCGAATAATTTCAATTCCACGTGTGAAATTTTTTTCTTTAAATAATATTGAGTGAGACGAGATATTAAAATTTTTAAATGAAGTTATAGCTCGAATTATAATATTTATAAATATAATATACTAAATTAGGAGGATCATTCTTATATTAGACCTTTATAATATCCGTCTAGATTAGTGTATTGATAAATCATATACTAATAATTATATAAAAATAACATTTTAATAATATTATAACAAGTGATTAAAAATTTATTTAAGGGTCAATTCTTTTCCTGTACTAGACCCAATATATCATGTTTGTCCCTATGATATTTCCTCATCAATTTAGTCCTTAAAATTGTTTAATTGCATCATCGTATTTCCCACATCTTAACTTAAAATCTTAAACCCCAAACCTTAACTTAGAACCCTACACAATAGTAAATATTTTAAACATCGATACAATCAAGCAATTTCGATGACTAAACCAGTCTGAAAAATACCTTAGGACAAAAATAATAAATTACGTCACTATAGGAGCAAAATTGACCCTTAAACATGCGGCTATAAATGAGACGAGACAGATCGCGAACTATTCGAGATCGACTCGATCAAGGCTCGAGAAATACTCGGATCGAATGGACTCGACTCGAGCTCGAGCTAGACTCGAGTTCTTAACGAGCCGAAATGAGCTACTTGATATTCGACTCGCAAAACTCGTGAGCAACTCGAAAATATAATACATTAAGATTTTATTTTTTTAAATAAATTATTAATAATATTAACATTTATGTATTGATTTTTTTTAAAATACAATAAGATTTTCATGTATTTAAGGTTCAGGTTCGAGTTCGAGTTTGAGGCTTCAATTGAGTTAAGTTTAAGAATTTTTTTTTTAATTCGAGCATTTTCGAGGTGCTAACGAGCTTCAGTTCAGGATTTTGAGTTCGAGTTGAGCTTAAAAATTTTAAGCTCGCGAATTTTCGAGTCGAGTCGAGCTCAGCAATACTCGAGCTCGACTCGGCTCGTTTACCCCTACTTAAACCTTAGAAACTAAAATTTTAATAAATTGAATGACCAAAATAGAATCAAACTCAAAGTTAAGTGACTATCCTTGTAGTTAAAAAACACCTTCTTCACGATTAAAAACTCCTCTTAGTCCTCTAGTGTTGCCAACTGCGTCCATAGATGGAACAATTCAGTGCATGGGACTCTACTCTCAAAATTTTGTCTAATAGCAATTGTAGTCACGGCTAATTAATTCATTGTTTCTTCCTAAATTTTGAATTATATACTTAATATATATCTGTTAATTTAAAAATTACGCTATATACACGAACCAAGTGACCTCTGCGGTAAATAAATTGTTGTTATTCCTTGAGGACCTCGGTTCGAGCACCATAGATGATAGGGATATAAGTGATTAATGCTAAAAGGTTGAGAGTTATATTTGAACAAATACTGCCTTGTAGTTACCCTAAATTAATTAAAAAAATAGCCTATATAGCCTTCCCATCTTCTAGTCCCAACTCCACCCCTAATTACATGAAAACTTAAGGTTTGGGTGAATTTATTTTTAATAAAAAAACATTTTGATGTTATTTTTTATTAAACTAAGTTGATTATAAAATAGTATATATTTTAAATACTCTCAACCACTTTTATTAGAATCGTTAGTGCTCAAATCCGGGACCTCTAAGAATAACAATCGTTCTTTTAACCACTGAGGTAATTTAGTTCGGACATACTTTAATACTATTTATTATTCAATTGACATAAAAACTAGATAATTGCTAATAGATTATATATTATTTTGATATAATTATTGCTATTTTAATTTCTTGATTAATTCAAATTAAATATATAATGTAACTATGCTTTTGAAGGATTCATTTGGACCATATATATATCAAGCAAAAGAAACAAAACAAGGCACGTAACGGTATACATTTTTGAGCCATCAGATAAGCCTAACAACGTCACTATTGTTTGTTTATTGGCTTAATATAAATATAAAAATAAGTATCTCAATTAGCTTAAAATTAATTTTTAGTGTTTAAAGAATTTTTTTTGTTAAAAGTAGGTGTCTAATATTTTCTACATCATACTTTTAGGTGTCTACTGTTAAAAAAATCCGTTAAGTGAAATGTGTTACGTTCATATTTAAAAAAATATAAATGTGACACATATCACTTATTGCCTTGAATCTCTGCATCAGTCAACCCCCTCGACTAGCCCACTCATTGAGTGTCGAACCTTGCACACAAGTTAGTTAGCTTTAAGTGCCTCGTGCACTACCTAGGGATATATCCAAGCTGAATATATACTTTCGATAATGCTAGCATTTTCTAAAGGAACTCGGGTGTCCTAATCGTTTCCTGAGCATCATCCAAGGTTATTTTTTTCATCATAATTGATCTTGTTTCTAAGTGTAAGATTAATATCATTAATATTCTAACTTGTAGTCTTATTTGATGATAAAATGAAATGTTGGGATACTTGGAGTCTAATTACCTTAAAACTGGCATTTTTGCCCAAAACAGACTGAAATTGTTCTACCCAATTTCGAAACATTCTGGAAATTTGGAAACTATGACACAAAGTTTCGATACTCTTGCCCAGAAACTCACGAATTTGTCCAAAACGAAGAACAAATATCGATACTCTTCCTGCAGAAGTCATAAAACACATACGAAAATGATATATTTCAATCTCAAAGGCCCTAGTGAGGTCCCCAAACATGCTTAAAGTTTTATTTGATCAACAAGGGTCATAATAGAGGCTTTAAACACATTTATAACTCTAAAACAAGAATTTCACCTTGAAAATGCTTATCATACTCAACTCAAACATTTAAACTATCTTGAACTTCTAATGACCTACTAAGAGTATATAAGAGTTGTAAAGGTGTTACATTGCTCCTTGGATGACTAGAAACTTTCTCAACTCACTCAAGATTCAACTTTTCTTTTCCTTTAGTTCTTGAGCTTTCTCCTATCTCCTTCACTAAACAAAATGAGAAAATGGATTACCAGTCCATCTAGGGATTGAATAACATCTGAACAAACTCCCTATAACTCAAAACTATAAAATCTATAGATTCCCACAAATCTCTCAATACCCATTTTTGGTTCTCTACATAAAAACTAATGAAATGGAACTTAAAACAAAGCTTGGAGGATGAAGATTGACATTCTCACCTTAGTTTCACCACACTAGACTTGAAATGCTTGAAGTCTCACTTAGAATGGCAGAAAGAAGAAGAAATTATGGAAGAAATAAGAAGAACATTTGGTGAGAATATAAGGGGAGTGGATCACGTAAAAACATAATATATACGAGGGTTTTTAGCTTTCAAAATTAACCATTGGTAAACTACAATTTTAGTCCCCCAAATTTCTAATTTACACAACACTCATAACCAATCATCAAAATTCTTGGGACCTAACTCAAGCCCAAAAACAATAAAATTGGTCCACTAATTTATAAGGTCTTTTGGGCTCATCTTTGGGTCTCAGGTTGACCTGAACTACTAACCCGAGTTTCAGGGTGTTACAATGCATGCACATGTTGAGAACCAAGAAAGGTTACTTTCTTTAATTATTTTAAATTCAAATAATTATATCTATAGAATGTATATGCATTATCAATTAAATTTAATCATTAACTTGTATAATCATAAATTTTAAATCTTAAGTAGGACACATGATATATCATAACTAAGGATGAGCGTTCGATATAGTCAAGTCGAATAAAAAATTTTTGAGTTATTCAAGTTGACGAGTCCTACTTTGTAACTCAGAGTTGACTTAAAAAAATTTTCTAGTCTAGTCGAGTTTCTAAAATTCAAGTCGAGTCGAGTCAAAGTTGCAAGTTTCTATTTAAATTTAACTGTTAATATTTATATATTATAACATTATTTTATTCCAATTTAAATAATATTTTATAACTATATACAATATGTATATATTTTTTGTATTTTTTTTCATATGTGATTTACATATACCACACAAACTCGATGGACTCGACTCAAACTTGAAAATCAATATACTAATTACTAAAAATTTTGTGTTGTATTTTACAACTCTATTTGAACTTAAAAAAAAAATTCGACCCGAGTCGAATTTATGAAATTACAACTCGTAGTCAATTTGAAAAAATCGGTTTTTTGAGTCGGATTAAGTTTTACTCATCCTAATTATAACGCCGCTTGTAAAATAATTATTTTACTGCATGGAATAATTACTCATTAAACAAAAGAAGAATGTATGATGATAAAGTTAATTATTTTGGTCCGTTAATTCTAAAGTTGTGTTACGAAGAAAAGGATAATAAAAGAAAGAGATTAATGATTTATTATGCAGGCCAATGTACTACAAAAAATTAGTGGAGGTCATATAAAACAAAGAAATTTTTTCCTTGCTGGTGTTTATGATAGTCGGTTTGCGAGGACGAATCGATATTCAATAGTGGAATGTAAAGATAAGATGTCTAAAAAGGACTAAATTGAAAATAAAATTTTATTGCGGTGCTTCAAATGTTTATGATTTTCAAGTACAAAAATTGAAATTACACGAATCAGCCAAAAGGTTTGGTGTAGGTTGACATAAAATGGACCTTTTATGTCGAGGCATTAGTATATAATATATCAAGATCATTATTATCTTTAGTGATTTTAAGTTCGAACACATATTTATAGATTGTGTCTGTAAGGATATTTGAATGTTTATTGTCAACTTATTGAAATCTTTCGAATATAAACTATCTTGGAAACATCCTAACTAATCGATATGTATATAGGGTCAGGATTCACTTATACCTAGTGTAAAACTAAAAGTTTTACGTCATTTTAAGATCATTGGATGAGAAGAAATTAAAGGCTAAGATTAACTCATTGTCTTTTTTATGTGAATATCAGCCTTTGATTTCCTCTCGTCCAACGATCCTACTGTTAGTCTCAACCTTTGATTTACTCTTATCCAACTATTCTAAAAAATGTAAAACTTTTAGTTTTACACTATGTAATTGGATATATATATATATAGTTAGGATCTATTTACACTTAGGGTGGGTTTCGATCAGTCGAGTCGAGTCAAGTAAAATTATTTTGAGTTAATTGAGTTGACAAGTCATATTTTATAATTTGAAGGTGTCTTGAGAGTTGAGTTTATAAAATTCGAGTCATGTCTAGTCAAATTTTTGAGTTTCTGTTTAAATTTAATTATAAATATTTATAATATCTCATAATATTTTTTAACAACGACAACTTAATTTCATTAATAAAAATGGGGGAATCAAAATTACAACGCATCTAAAGAGAAAATTGGAGACAATAGTTGCCAATAACTCATACATAAAATAAAAATATAAAACCCAAAGATATGAAGAGATTGAAACATTCCAAACATCAAAACAATTCAATAACCTTCATAAAATTATTTGTCTCTGTCGAACGAGATGTTTTACGATATGATAAAAGAGTGGTGAGCAAACCAAACCATTTGGCAGAATGCTTCATTGTACAATTCTGATTATATTAGCAAACGACCATTTACAAAAGAGTAGATCGATCAATACGTGACCACCAACAAGCCAATCAGAAAACAAATGCCGTGATGATCTTTATGGAAGCACCAACATGACAGCAGAAGTATGTGAAAAGCTTACTGAAAACCATAAGAAAAATACCACAATAACAGAGAAAAACATGTCACAATGACAAAGATTCTTATTTAAAAGTGAAAAAAACTCAAGAAAAAACAAAAGACATAATATAAAAAAATAAAAGAAAAATAATAATCACTGGCGTCGGCAACCAATATTAAGATTAGTGCCGTCGCCGGGTAAACAAAAAACAAAGTAAGAGAAGAAGACGACACAAGAATATTGAGAGAAATTAGGTTAAAGAATTCACATCGAGTATATCTCATAATATTTTACTCAAATTTAAATGATGTTTTATAACCATATAATATGTGTATTTCTTCATATTTTTTTCACATGTGATATACATTTATGATACAAGAGTTGAGTGACTCAACTCAAACTTGAAAATCAATCTACTAATTACTAAAACAATTCGAGTTTTTCGAGTTACTATTTGAGTTGTATTTTAAAACTCGGTTTGAATTTGAAATTTTTTCGAATCGAGTTTATGAAATTGCAACTCAAAGTTAGTTAAAGTCGAGTTTTCACGAGTAGAGTAAAGTCGAAAAAATCGATTTTTTAAATTAAGTCAAGTTTTATTCACCCCTGCTTATATTGTGTAAAAGTCTTTTAATTTTATATTTTAAGATTATTATATTGAGGGAAATCAAATGTATGAATTAATTTTTTTTTTAAATAGAATATCTTCTTATTTTTTAATGTTAATATCCGTGTTTAATGTTTATCGTCAAATGGTTCTAAGCTTAAAACTAAAAGAGTATATATATAACCTCTCCTCTTCCTACAAGTAGCATGGTACAATTACAGGCTTTGATATGGTGAAAATATGAGTCATGGTTCTTCACCTTCATGACTCAAACTCCACAATCTATTTTCTTGGCCTGTAACGTGAGAGAGACAGGTCTCAGTGGTTTTTTGTTCATCATTGTCTCTCAACCTTTTCCTTTTGTTTGTTTCTCCTGCTTTTCTATATACCTTTGTACTAAAGGGGTAAGGCTTACTAATATCTGCACAATTTCAATAACAAAACTTGATGATTGTTCATTTTCTGTGAAGGGTATCATTTAACGAGTGTTTCAAAGCTTTTTTGTCCTCTTAAAAGCAAGATTGCATTTTCAACGTAAAGTTTCGTTTTTTATTGCTCCTAATGTTGTTAGTCTGATCGTATGTTCTCAATGGAAATTGATCATCGATGTTTTGGTTTGCTTCTTGTATAGGGTTTGGATTGAGAGCTCATGGCGGAGAAGACAAGCGGTGAAGGAGGAGAAGTGATGATTAATGTTCCTGGTGAAGGGCCAAAGGAACCAGAGACATTGGACCCCAAGCAAAATGCCAGAGCATTTGGTCCAGCTACAAACAAGCCACCAAAGGTCCCAATTGCAGGTAATGAGACCCCTTTTACTCAAACAAGGTCGTTTTCGAAACCGAAATCGAGGTTCGGGGAACAATCATATCTTGTTGACACTGATAAAATGGAGGAGAATGGTGTAGCTAATCAAGAACAAGTTGGCGGTAACTCATCTTATAGACACTCCTCTAGTAGGGCCTCCTCTAATAACAAGTTGGGGAGGACTACAGGGACCGATTCCAGCGTGTCGAAAATGTTGCCGATGGCCTCTACGGACGCCAATGGGGAAAGTAAAGAATATGAAGAGATAATTAAGAAAGTTAAGCTGCATAATGAGAAGCTTAAGGGAGTGAAACCTAAGGCTGTGATTGAGTGGTTCATATTTTTGTTACCCTTGGCATGCTTAATTGCTAGCTTAACGGTAGATAAACTGAAAAGTCACCATTTTTGGGGCTTGAAAACTTGGAAATGGTGTGTTCTTATGACGGTTATATTCTGTGGTATGTTGGTTACTCGTTGGTTTATGCGTCTCGTCGTCTTCTTGATCGAGATCAACTTCCTGCTAAGGAAGAAAATGCTGTATTTTGTTCACGGTTTGAAGACCAGTGTGCAAGTGTTCATATGGTTGAGCTTAGTTCTTGTTACTTGGGTTCTTCTATTTCTTAATGTCGAGAAGTCGAAGAACGCATCAAAGATTCTCGATTACGTGATGTATACACTTGTAAGCGTTCTCATCGGAGCTTTCTTGTGGCTCTTGAAGACATTGTTGTTAAAGATATTGGCCTCCAACTTGCATATGAACAAATTCTTTGACAGAATACTAGAATCTGTCTTCCATCACTACATACTTCGGACCCTTTCGGGACGACCACTACTGGAGACCGATGAGAAAACAACGGCTCATTTGGCTGTTAGCAGTGCCAAAAAGGGTAAAAGAGCTAAAGCCAAGAAGTTGATTGACATGGGAAAGGTCCATAAATTGAATAAAGAAAAAGTTTCTTCTTGGCACATGAAGGTGTTGGTTGATGCTATCACCAATTCAGGTCTTTCCACAATCTCCTACTCCTCGGACGAAAATACTTACGAGGAAGGCGTTGAACAGACGGAGAAAGAAATCACTAATGAGGAGGAGGCACAGTTTTTTGCTCATCAGATGTTCTACAACGTTGCTCAACACAATAGTAATCAGAATCGCAGGTTCGAAAATTAGCTGTTCATGGTGCTTCTTTCGATTCTGTTTTCCCTTTGTTTTGCCTTACACTAACTATACGTTCTTTATGATCAGTTACATCGATGAAGACGATCTTTTAAGGTTCATGATTAAAGAGGAGGTGGAGCTTGTGTTTCCGTTGTTCGAAGGATCGAACACTGGAAAAATTGACAGAAAAAGTTTCACAAAATGGGTGGTAAGAGCTCTATATAAAACTACAATGCATATGACTTGTTTAACAAGCTTGCTTTGTATTATTCCATACAGACAAAGGTTTACAAGGATCGGAAAACACTGGAACATGCTTTGAGTGACACCGAAACGGCCGTAAAACAATTGAATAAACTCGTGACAGCGATTCTGATTGTCGTTACATTTGTTGTATGGCTTCTGCTGACGGGAATCGCAACCACGAAAGTGCTTTTGCTACTTTCATCACAGCTTGTAGTTGTAGCTTTTATGTTTGGAAACACCTGCAAGACTATATTTGAAGCCATCATTTTCGTATTCGTGATGCATCCATTTGATGTCGGAGATCAATGTGTAGTTGATGGTGTTCAGGTAAACTATTGAAAGAGCATATGCTCCTATATGCATTTCTGCAAACAAGAAGATTACTAACAATGCTCTTGATCACTTGGTAACTCGCAGTTGTTGGTAGAGGAGATGAACATCTTAACGACCATCTTCTTGAAGCTCGATAACGAAAAGGTGTACTACCCGAACTCGGTTTTGGCCACAAAGCCTATCAGCAACCATTATAGAAGCCCTGATATGGGTGATACCATAGAGTTCGCTATTGATTTTATGACACCAGTGAAGACGATCGGTAGGCTGAAAGAAGAAATAAGGAAGTAAGTTGACTATAGCTTCATCCCTTCTTTAGTTCACACAAGATTATGTTCATGGAACTTAATGGTTTACGCATTCGTTCCAATATGTCGAACCTGCAGGCATTTGGAGGCCAATAGTACCGTATGGTATCCTAGCCACCTTGTGGTGGTGAAGGAGATCGAGAACGTTAATAAGTTAAATATGGCTCTGTACTGCAACCATAAGATGAACTTCCAGGACTTTATGGAGAAGAACAAGCGTAAAACCGATTTGATCATCGAATTAAAGAGAATTTTCGAGGAGCTGGGCATAAGATACAATCTCCTCCCCCAACATGTGAATCTCAACCAAGTCAATCAAGACATACCGGACGCGACATATGCAACCGCCTGATCCTTATCGTGGGTTGCTCACGGATAGTTTTTGGAGCTGGACCAAGAGTGGCAATGAAAAACTATGTACATAGTTGTAATATTTCATATGTAAGCTTGTATTATTTATGTTTGGACTTGTGGAATCTGTTAGATTCTGCAGATAAAAAGAAGCTTCCATGCATTTTGTTTCATTGCAAATAAATCTGTGAAAACAACACAAATCCAAACACATAAATTGTCTTGAAATTAAAAACCAACATTTTTCCCAACAATTGATGACAGATTTCTTTGAAGCAAAGTTCTTTTTGATGCTGTCTTTTATTTACAACTTCTCTCCACATTAAGGCCGTGCCAATCTCAAAAGTGGTTTCCCAATCCATGTCCAGGTATAAATCTTGCGTTTTCCTCAGTGTAAACATGGGTTTCATTCAACAGCCTGTGAAACAACCAATGCATCAATCTCGGTTAGCTGAACAAAGATCTCGAGTTCGAGTTTTGCGGACTGCAGAAAACAGTGCTACAGGGGGCTTACGATAGATAAACCGTCTTGTTCATGGTTGCAGAGGAAAGGAATGAAGAGCCATTCAAGTAGAGTAATTCGCCATCAACTCTTTCGGCAATCCGCTTGTCGATTTCTTCGGCGCCGATGGAGAATGGTTGATCAGAGGCCTATATTAAAGCAAATAAATGTCAAAAGCTATACAAAAAGATGTACTTTTAGCCCACTTGACTATACAACTTTGAACATCGAGTCCTATACCATAACCCATCCCCATGTATCAGCAAAAGATGGCACATGAGCTGTGTATGCCAACACATCTGCAATAAACACACGTATCTTAGGATTCAATCTTTTGTATAGAAATTTGGGGTTTAGGAACTTACACTTGAAAACCTGCCTGATTGTGTTATATATAGAGGAAAATACCTCCTTGTGAGTGAAAATTCCAGCTGGACCAGCCTATATAGAATATAAATCCATCTTTATATTTCACTATAATAGCACAAATATGACCCTACATGAGAGTAAAAAACCAACCTGCGTGACAAAAATACCATTTTCATTGAGCTTAGGCTTAAGAATTTTCTCATAGAATGATTTAGTATAAAGTTGATAGCAAGGACCTCCCTCAACAGGATCTGCCAAATCTCCAACTATGATATCAAATTTCTCAGTCCTTTTCTCCAGCTCAGCCCTTCATGATTTCATGCACAAGCACCAAGTAAATTAGCTTCAAATTCGTCACGAATCGGTCATCAAATAAGTTCGATCGATGTACTTACTTGGCGTCATTGATAACAAGGTTAAGCTTCTTGTTGCAGAATGCATCGCGGTTCACTGTTAGGTATCGACGGCAAAAATTGACCACTTCCTGCAAGTTATTAGTTCAAGAATCATCAGATGGTGCTCAAATAAAAGTTACAGGCAATATGTAGAAGAATGAAACCAAGCAAGTCACCTCATCAATATCACACATTACAACTTCATCAATAGACTTATGCCTGAGTGCTTCCCTTGCAGCAGAACCTTCCCCTCCTCCCATTATAAACATAGTTTTAGGCCTGCAACAACATTATCAGAAAAGGGTTTCAATTCGAACCCTGAACTTGATCACGACAGACTCGAATCTCTCTTTGAAAATGGCATTCATGGTAGATAAAATGGACTCACTTGGAGTGGAACAAAAGAGCTGGATGAATCAAGCATTCATGGTAGATAAACTCATCAACTTCAGCACTTTGCATTTTCCCATCAATCACCAACACCTACATGCAAACATACATACATACATACATATATTAACACAAGCAACTATTCAAACAAATTGAAGACAGGAAAACACGCTTCTTATACGTACCTTGCCAAAACGTTTAGTGTCCAGAAGTGCAATATCTTGATACTCACTAGCACCTTTATACAGCACACTGTTGAGACAGATACATAAAGAGTTAAAGACATGTACATATACATACATACATAAATACAATAAAGTAATAGGGTCAAACCTATTCAAAGCAAAGGACCATTTGAGATCTTCATCAATGGTCTCCTCATACCAAGAATCAAACTGGTGATGAGTCTCATCATCAACATGCTGGTTCTTTGTTGTTCCATTGCAGAAACCATTTGGATAAAAGACCTCAACTGCTTCACCCATTATAAAAGAAAAAAAGCCAAAGAAACAAGTTCTTCAAACAAAGCAATGATAGAACAGAACAAGATAGCAAAAGGTGGCAAAGGGTGTGCAGATGGTGGTAACACTAAGGTTCTAGTTCCATTTATAGTACATTTGTAAGGGAAAAAAAATAATCTTTTTAGATAATCATCATTGGTTTTGGCTAACACGGGCAATGATGCTGTCACAGACAGTCCACGGATTTTCTGTGCACAAAAAAAAGGGCTCTTCACGCCAATTATCATTTTCATATGGTACTACATGGTGTTCATGGAAATGGTAACTTCATCAATGGTGACCACCCACCATCAGTTGTTTCCCGGTGATGTTCTAAGCTGGCATGGCAGTAATAAGGGATGGTCCGTCGGAGGTTGAGAGACGATTGACTTTTAAAAATTTTAAATTAATATTTCTTTTATATTTTTCATTGATAATCTATTTGTTTATCCTAAAATTTATAAACCACACCATCAAGGATGAACCATAGGGAGTGCTAAAGACTTAACATTAAATACTACCATCGTCTCTAGCGATAATTAAATAGTTTTTAGTTTTTACCCCATTTTTCTCTCAATTTTTGGGCTTCGAAAGCCATGTGTTGGCATCTTAAAGTTGGCTATGGGTGAAATTTCCTAGAGATGGACTGTCATTGTAGAATTATGGAAGAAGCATGCGCATATGATGTTATCTGTAAGTTGGTGGCTAAAAGGAAGAAAAACGGGGAATACATGTCCGCGTGGGTTAATGTGGATCCCACACTGTACATGTGGTGAGCCTTGTGGTCGAAACGTGGATGGAAGTACATGTGGCAATGGGGTCTACTAGGAGACTGTAAAGTAATATATTTATTTATGGACTATGCACTTTTTAACCAACCTTTGTCCTTTTCTCCATCACTAGCCGTATTTAATTCTGACCTGAATTTGAGTCAGATCGGGACAAATCTTTTAAGGGATGAGATTGGGTCGAACCAGTTTTGAGTAGGATGTGAAAAAACTTTGATCCGATTAGACTCAATGATAAAAATTCTACTATTTTTTATACCATAAAATTTTGAATTGGTCAAAATTGGGTTGAAGATATAATTTGAGATTATATATAATCGAAAAGAGGATATATAATTTTTTAGGTCGGATCAAATTCGAATGGAGGATACATATTTTAGAATCAAGACGAGTTGACCAAAAGCTAGACCCTAACCCCTCTATTGTCACCCCTATTAGCACCCCTAACTATAGGTGCACAAAAAATCCGAATATATGATTTTGCGTAAAAAATATCCTAAATCGGATTTGAAAAAAAATCAGTTTTTTTAAATCGGATCGGATATTTTAAAACCGGATAATATAACCGGTTTGGGAAAAAATTGGATGACTAATTTTTTTACTGGATTAACAACCGGTTTTTTATCCGAAAAAAATCGGTATATGTTTAAAAAACTAGCTGTTAATATAGTCATTGGGGGGTTTGTTAGTGGAAGGGTTATATCGCAACGGATATCAAGACTAAGTCCGAGTCGGTGGAAGTATGCATTTGTTTGAAGGATTATTTGGATGGAGCGGCTCGGAAGATGCAATTGATGCCGATTTAGAAACAAACTTACACATTGAAGAATTCGAATTTGGAATATCCTCTCTAAACGAAGAAGGCGAAGATGATGAAGAAAAGAGGGTGATGTAGTTTATTTTTAAATTTTATTTCAATTATCGTAAACTTTGTTTTAATTATCGAACTTGGAAGTTTTTAAGTATTTGAATTTATCGAACTTGGAAGTATTTAAGTATTTCAATTATCGTAAACTTTGTTGCAATTGATGACGATGTAATTTTAATAATATTAAAATCGGTTTTTTATATCCGATTTTTTTTTCAAACCGAAGCCGGTTACACCATCCGGCCCTCCAAACCGGTTAGGATCCAAACCGGTTTTTTTATAAACCGATTTTTTGGCTAGGTGAAAAAATCGGATCGGTTTTTATCCGATCTGAATCGGATTTAAATCCGACTTTGTGCATGTCGACCCCAACCAAATGGTATTCTTTTTTGGAGTGAATTGCAATATAAAGTCCCTAAATTTTGTGTTAAATTTTAAAGAGCTTCTAAATTTTGATAAAATGAATCTTCATGTGAAAAATCATTATTAAATGAAATTGTTTGAAAACTTATAATCATTTTTATTAGTTTTTTAATACAAGGACTAGTGATTTTTTAAATAAGGGTTCATTTAATTCATTAGTTAAATTAGGGGCTAACTCAAATTTTTAGTGCAATCAGAGGGACTTGTAGGGGTGTTTAAAATTCGGTTTTAACTGAATTAACCGACCGAATTAAATTAGTTCGGTTAATTCGATCAGTTACCGAATTAATTCGATCGGGGAACGGTTAAGGATTTTTTTTGAAATTCGGTTAACGGTTAATTCGGTTCGAAATCGGTTAATTAACCGAATTAACCGATAAATATAATTATATTAAGAGGCCCAATCTATTTAAAATCCATTTAAAACCCAAATCAATATTAATTAATTAAAATAATATCAAAACTAAATGCAAAATGTTTGAATCAAATTAATTAGATATTATTTAAATTAATTGTAAATTGTTTTTTTTAATTAAAAATATTAAATTCTAAATTTTTAAAAAATTTCGGTTAATTCGAAAATTAATCGAATTAACCGAAATTTATTCGGTTCGGTTAATATTTTTGAAAAAAAGTTCGATTCGGTTAACGGTTAAAGAAAAAAAAAAGTTTGATTAACTCAAAAATGATAGTTCGGTCGGTTCGGCCACCGAATTAACCGAATGAACACCCCTAAGGACTTGTTTGATATACAAGTCAATTTTAATTGATAAAATGTGTTGGTGTTGTGGTGACTCCACTTTGTTTCAAAACAAAATTGTGGAAATCCCACTCTAATACTATGTCCTCTCTCCATCGTATCCTATTCAGGGATGGATCGTGAAATATTAAAAAATATTATCATTTAAAAAAAATTATCGTATAATTTAAGTTATTTATTATTTTTATATAAATATCGATATTTAATTTATCATTTAATTAATTCAGATCAAATTTTCGTTGAGAGAAAGACTATTTCAACCCAATCAATGCCAAAATTTAGTGATTCCCTCTTTTACTTGGTGGCTAGCTTTAATATCAATTATGACTACCGATATTTACCCATTGATTTCATCCACATGCATCTGATTCTTTTCTTTTGTGATAAGATATGTTCATGGATATTCTTTTCTTGTAACGTAGGGCAATGGTGGACCGTAAACGAAACGAGACAGATCGTGAGTTATTTGATATTAATTCAATTGATGTTCGATAAATACTTGACTCGAGCTCGAGTTCAACTCGAGCTTTTAACGAGCCGAAACGAATTATTTGATACTCGACTCGAAAAACTCGCGAGCAACTCAAAAAAATTAATATTTTAAATTTGTATTTTTTAAAAAAATAAATGATTAATAATATTAATATTTATGTGTTTAATTTTTTTAAATGTAGTAGAAGGTTTTCATGTACTTAAGATTTAGGTTTGAGCTTGAGCTTCAATCGAGTTAAGTTCAAGATTTTTTTTATTTCGAGCTTTGGCAAATTTTTTCAAGCTTCAATTCATGATTTCAAATCTGAGACGAACTTGAAAATTTTAGGCTCGCGAGTTTTCAAGCCGATTCGAGCTCCATTTTAAAGTTTTCGAGTCGAGTTGAGCTCAATAAAACTCGACTCGTTTACAACCCTAGGTAGGGGTGTAAACGAGCCCAGTCGAGCTCGAATAGTGCTGAGCTCGACTCGACTCGAAAACTCGCGAGTTTAAAATTTTCAAGCTCCACTCGAATTCGAAATCCTGAACTGAAGCTCGTGAGCAGCTCGAAAAGGCTCGAAATGAAGAAAAAAATTCTTAAACTCAACTCGATTGAAGTCTCAAACTCGAACTTGGACCTTAAATACATGAAAATTTTACTGTATTTAAAAAAATCAATACATAAATGTTAATATTATTAATAATTTATTTAAAAAAAATAAAATCTTAATATATTATGTTTTCGAGCTGCTCACGAGCTTTTCGAGTTGAATATCAAGTAGTTCGTTTCGGCTCGTTAAGAACTCGAGTCGAGCTCGAGCTCGAGTCCATTCGATTCGAGTATTTATCGAGTCTTGATCGAGTCGATCTCGAGTAGCTCGCGATCTGTCTCGTCTCATTTACAGCCCTAGCCCTAGATGGCAACTTATACAAGTATGAAAATTCCAATAAATAAATGAATAAAAAGAGTATTTTTTTGATCTCTTCATATTTGATGTTAAGGTTGCAAGATTCTTGGTAAAACCTCTAGATTTGTTCCCACATAATTATTTCAAACACTTGTGTATAATTTTGCTTCCATGCATGCCTTGTTGGTTGATGAATTTGGTTTTGCGATGATCTTTATAATGATATGGGGAGATAATTGCACAAGATGTAAGTTTGCCGGTTTCTCGATCGGAATATGTAATTCTTGCAACAAGTTAATGAGCCGTTTGACTTCTGCTGCGGCATTAGCTAGAGACCGATACTCTGCTTTGGTTGAGCTCCTTGCGATGGTTCTTTGCTTTGTAGAGCTTCTATCATCTATATGTACTACTTCTATTCTCAAGAAGTAACTTAAGCTTCCAAGATCTTTTAGGGAAAACTTTTTCGATAATTCTTCAATAAATTGTTGAGTTGCATCCTTGTTATTCCTTGTAATTATTAGATCATCAACATAAACTAAGAAGTAAATTATATTATCTCTTTGAGTGTACACAAGAAGTGATGCGTCGGCAGAAGCGTTTTAGAAGCCATAGTCAATGACAAACTTGTTGAGTTCTTTATATCAAGTCCTAAGAGCTTGTTTTAGCCCATAGATCGTCTTTTTTCAATGTGCACACGTAATCTCTTTTGTCTTTGTCAATGAACCCTCTTGGTTGAGCCATGTAGACTTCCTCTTCAAGATGCCCTTGGAGGAAGGCATTGTTGACATCAAGGTGAGTAAACTCTCAATTATTAGAGACCGCAATTGCTAGAACTGTTCGTGTAGTAGACGGTTTAATGACTGGACTGTACGTATCCTTGAAGTCAATCCCGGACGTTGGTGAAACCCCTCAGCAACTAATCTTGCTTTGAATCTCTCTATTGAACCATCGGGATTTCTTTTGATTCGAAACACCCATTCGTTGCCTACAATATTGTGTTTGGGGTATGGAGGAACAAGGGTGCATGTTTCATTGGAAATTAAGGCGTTGAATTCCTTGGTCATAGCTTCTCTCCACTCGACCATCATCATAGCTTCGGTTGCACACCTAGGTTCAATTTGAGGGCTAGTTTAGGTATCCATGACACGGTAAAGGTATTTTGGGTTGGGTTTTGTAACTCCTGTTTTTGATCTTGTTTCATTGGGGGGTGTTTGAGGCTGGGATAGAATCAGATGTGGATGTAGACGGATCAGGTGCGAGATTGGTTTCGATGGGGGTTGTATCGGTTGTAGGTTGTGGTTCGGGAGAAGGTACAGTTTCAAGAGGTGGTGATGTAGTCTGATTAGGTGGGTGAGTGTCAGGGAGTACAGATGTTTGTAATTCACTCAAGTGACATACCTGTGATGATTTGATTTTCGGGGTTGGAACAAACTACAGGAACAAATTGAGCAACTTCTTCTTGGGTAGCTTCAATCTATCTTTTAAAAAGGAAAAACATTTTTAGATGAACTACACAATTAGTCCTCTCACTTTTAAGAATCTTTATTTTGGGTGCGAAGAACAAAACATATACGAATTTAAGCTCCATTTTCATTTTAATCACTCGTTATTAAATTTTGCTAATCACACATGTCATTATAGAAAATGGTATGTGTCAGATTGATTAGGAAAATAAATTAAAAAATAAGCGTAGGGCCTAGATAGAATGTTGGGTTATAATCAGAGACGAGATACGTAGTAACTTTGACTGTTTATTCTCTCAAATTTTTTTACCATTGAAGGATATAGGGACAATAGCATCTTTTAGAAATTTTAAATTCTCGTAGAGGGCTACAGTACATGTTGCACGAGTCTTCAACTCCGATTAGAGAAGACGGGACTATCACCCAAGATAACATTAAAGTCATCCCCGTCTCCCCGGTCCCCGCTTGGCTGCGCCGGCACCGGAAAACTTGAGTGGTGCCTTAGCATTTTTCCTTGGATGCTTCATGCTTGTGCCTAGGTGAAAATTACATATAGTCCATGTGTAGCCGTCCACTAGCAACTTATCCAATAAAAATGGTTTAAGCCCATTGTTATAGGCCCCTTGTATAGAAAGTAAAAATGGGTTACCAAATGAAAGTCCATTCGCCGTTGTCCTCAAATAAATGTTCAACAAGCTTAGGGATAGGTACGAGACTCGGATTTGAAGAGTTCTGATTTAATTTAATTTTATAAAATTATTTTATTTAAAATTTTCAGGTTTGAGTTGGATTTATGATGAATTTTTTTTATCTAAAATAATAATATAATTATCTTTTATATATAAAGACTGGTCGGATCAAATACGAGTGTGAATTTTATTTCAAAAATCCAGTTGAATTTTGAATCGAACTAGATGATTGGTAAGTACTATAATATTCAGATTGAATTCAAGTAGGCCTAAAACTCGACTCTATTCATATTTATCTTTGATTCAACCTCATTTCTTAAATGAAATATTTTTTTATTAGTGTGAGATGATTACAATATAGTATTTATTTATAATATTTTTTAACTATTAATATCACACATACTCTACAGTTATAACCGCTAAAACTTATAACTTGTAGGAAAAACACTCATCTTAATCATCAAGGCTAGTTAATTAATAATTACTTTTTGAGCCTTGACTATAGGAGACTATTTTATTAAATCATTTTACTATTAAATGTTACACAATGGTCCCTCCTCTACATGAAGTTGTTTTGTTGAGTCCATCGACTATTAAAAGTTACAAAATAGTCACTCGACTATTCATTATATTTCAAACTCATATTTTTCTGTCAAAAAATTAACGGCCATCAAATTTGGACATTAACATGTTAACTGAGATATGATAGTCGTTTGAGATTATGAGTCAAAATTTATTATATTTTAGTCAGCAACTTAACGTACAACTTAGTCTACCGTTTAATGGAAAATGACGAGTTTTTGCAACCTTTAATAGTAAAGAGACTCAATAAAGAAACTCTCTATAATTAAAAAAAATCATTTTACCAACAACCAGTTGCTCTAGTGGGATGAGACACTAGATCTCTTAAGCAATGTCAAGGGGTTCGAATCATGGCGTTTTTTAATGGAGCAAACTGAGTTAGGAGGGTCGTCCTCACCTTTGCAGTATCCGATATGAATTAGTCGGTCAATAAATCGGATACCAACGATTAATTCAAAAAAAATATTTTATAACTTTTAATAGTCGGATAACTTAATAAAATAATATGTTATAATCAAAAAAACGATTTACGTACTTTATCCTAAAATACAATGCCAACCTAGTGTAAAATTTTTAAAGAGTCCTTGGGTAACAAGTAACGATACCCGTTTTCACGTATTTGGAATGGGGTGGTCGGCCATTTAGAAAGAACCAAAGAGTTAACCATTGTCAACCGTCGGATCTCTTTCCATATCTGTTGTTTATCGTTGATCTGGAATTATCGGGACCCACGTGTTTCCTAATCAGAAAGCCATTGTCATTTACTATAATCATGCTTAATTATCAAAGTCCTTAATCGGAAAGTATTTAAAACAATTATATTTAAAAGGATGAACTTATCAAATAATGTAGTGAAAAAAGTATTTGTTCGAATAATACAGTCGACAGATTATTTCGTGAAATAATAGATTGTCATGCGTCTTCGAGGAGACTTCACGACATCGGCGGCCTGGCTGGTCGGGAAGGGTAAGACGTTTGGATTCTAATGCATCTTCAAGGGATTTGGGTAAGTCGTTTGGACTCCAGTGCATCTTCAGGGTTTACTGTAGCATTCATCATATTTCACGAAATAATCTATCGACTACATTATTCGAGTAAATAATTTTTTCTACTTATTTGAGAAATTCACCCATATTTAAAAAGTAAAAAATAGAAAAATCGTATATCTTTTTTTATACTTTTTAGGTCATAAATAAAGAATGAGAAAGTTGGCGTGGAAAATAAGTTAAAATCAATGAAATATGAAGTAAATTCTGATTCGATTGTTATAGTTATATTTATGATAATTTAAAGACTAGGATAAATTATGTATTTAGTATTTAAATTATTAGTTTAGCCTGTTCTAATACATAATTTTTTATTTTTTTTAAATTATATCTAACTTTTAATTTTTATTTAATTTTAATACTCATCTTTAAAAACATAACATTTTTAGTACAAGTTTTGGTCCATTTTGGTATCTAAGTTTTCAAAAAAAAAATATTCAAAATTTAACGTTAAATTTTGAAGGAGATACTAAAATAAAATAAAACAAAACTTTAAGTATAGTTTTAAAAATTAAAAATTCAAATATTAAAACAAATCAAAATTGATAATTTAAATACTAAATAAATAATTTACTCTAAAAATATTGTCGGAAATTCAAAGAAAAAGATAATAAATTATTGTTTAGACAATGTTTAAACCCATAATATTTTTCATATATGATATTTTGGAAATATCTTGAAATTAATTGTAATAAATGTATTTGTGTATTGAGAGATATAAAAAATATTATAATATTCGTGCATGTTAAATTATTATAATTGTAATCATATTATTTAATATATGTTTAAGGAAGTAATGGTATGAGATAAGAATTTCACATATTTTAACATGATTTGATCTTATATTTTGGCACCAGTTTTGATATTGGTTGGTTACAGCCGATTGTCTTTTTTTTTTTTTTTTTAGCTTTTTATGAATAATTATTTATTTATGACATATTTATCTCTGTATTTGTCGCACATTTATCTCTATCTTTTGACAATTTTCATTTTTGGTCGTTGTTTTCGTTTACCATTTTTTCAGGGTTGGATTTGATATTGTCATGACTGGTCAAGATGACGCTTATTTGTTATCATGCTGATCTTTCCTGTTTTGGACCATCGGATTGATTTGGATACTGTTTTGCGTTCGTGGATAGTTTTCTCACGTTGCTTGACTTTATTTTGCGATTTGTCGGTGGTCTTTTAATAGTTTTGTTCCATTTTGTAGTTCGTTTGTCGATGCAGTCAGATTTATTCGTATCTTTATTTTGTTCGAGTATTTTGGTTAGATTTTTTTTAACCTTTTATTTCTTTGGTCCTTATGTGATCTATGTGACTAGTTTTTGTATCAATGATTATAAGAGAATATCCTAATTATAATTTAGTTTACTGTTATAATTATACTTGTAAATATTCATTATAATTATGTACATTTTCTACTTTTAATAAAACTAGCGGGGTATTTTTTATAAAATATATATATATTTTTATTCCTATTTCGTGTTGGATCATATATTTTTCACTTTAAATTTAAATTCGATCAACTTGTTTTTAATTTTTAGAAAAAATAAAAACAACCTTATATCATATTAAGTCAAAATTCATCAAATTTAAATATCCATCTCTAATTAAATACATACAAAATCCTCAAATTATATATCAAATTCTAAATTAATAAAAGAAGCGATTTAGTCATTATTTTAACACCAAATGATACTCTAAATTCGGTGTGAGATATATTTAATATATGTGGTTTTAATAATAAAAAGATATTATTTTTTTTAAATATTATGAGTTCAAACATTTATATCTATAGGGTGTGTGTACGCTGTTAATAAATTAAAATTTTAATATATATTATTTTATAATAATCTCAAATTATTTAAAAAAATAATATATATATATATATATATATTATAATTAATATACTCTAATTTAAATTTAATATGTTAAAAATATATATTCGTAAAATATTTGTTTGAATGAGTCAAACGATTTTAATAATAAATGAATTGTTATTTTTTTTTGAAATCTTTCAAAGATATAAACGTTATATATCATATGATTAAAAATTATCTTTAAATGAATATTAACTTTTAACTCCATATTAATAAAAGAAAATCGAAATACAGTTAAAACTCTATAAATTAATAATGTCAAGACCGGAAAAATTTATTAATTTAGAGAGTTATTAATTTATCGATAAATTAATAATTATTAATTTAAAGAGTTTTTAGGTAATTATACTGTACATGCCAAACAAAAAGGTAAATTAGTCTATGCCTCTTAGAATTACGTTGCAAGAGATGAGTTAAATTAATAATGAGCTCCAAATAGACTTAAACTTTAAAGTAAAACAGAAAAATATTAAATCATATTTCAATAGAGTGTAATATATTTTTTTCAGTTTCTATGAATTATTAATTTATAATTTTCTTGGGACTGAAAATTATAAAGGGATCTCACGAAAAATTATTATCTTATTATTTTATCAAGTTTTTCAATTTTTTACATTGGTCCAAGTCAGGACCGGACAAATTTATTAATTCACTGAGTATTAATTCAAAGAGTTTCTACTGTATTTGTTTTTAACATATTAAATATAGATTACAATCAAATCCTAAACGGTGTCGTTCCTTCCCTCGTAACGAAACACGAAAAATTTCCCTTGGCCGCTGTCTTGAATAAAACCAGAAAATAGGGGAAAAGAAAGAAAAAGTATAGTTTTCGCTTTTAAATTTCAATAAAAAGCACAAATTCTCGGATTGTTTCACCCGTAGACGCCGGTCCCTTCTTCTATTGATTTTTTTTTTGCTTGCTTAAAGAGCAATGAAGTGATCCTTTTAACTACCAGCTCTTCAAGATCCGATCAGATCTGGTCGTGTTAGTTCCCCTCTCTAAAATTCACAGCTTTGTCTATTTGTTTGTATGTATCAATCGATTCTTCTATGGGTTTTCTGAAAGATTGGAGCATCGAGATCTCTTTTTTTGGGGAAAAAATTATTGGGGTTTTTTCTGGGAATGAAATGTCGGGGATTGTGAGTTAGGGGTTTTCTTTGTTTAGTGGAGGGGTTGGGGTTTTGACCTCCGGATGTATGAAGATTTGGTGCTGCCTTTGGTTTATCGACGACGAAGGAGACAATAATCGACGGGGAGGAACCATGAAGGAAGGTTTTTTGGCAAATGTCGACGACATTGAGGGAATTATTGCAAATGACGGCGACGAAGAAGCCTCCGCCGGTCTATCTGTCTCCCTAACCGGAACCCTTAACAGTCAACAACAGGGAGACGAGGCGGGGCTGTCGTTTCAAGAAAATTTCATCGCCATGAGATACGGTGGGAACTGGGTCGATCCTATGTGGCGCCAGTCGGTTGGCTGCTCGCGTACTTTCCTTGGTGAGACTAGCGCCTCTTCTTCAGCTGTCGTAAATGGTTATGAACACCACGATTCGCCCCATAAGCGAGCTAAAGTCAACACCTTTTATCAGTGAGTTAACTGGACTACTCTAGAGAAAACTTTTTGAAGAAATTATTTCTGTTTTCATACTTATTTTGAGAAGTTTTTTTTGCAGTGAGAGCACCTCTTACTCATCAGCAGAGAGAGATTATAGTATTAATCAATGCTCATCAATTTCGTCTAATAATGGGGTATTTTATCACAATTTCATGTCGAATAATGAGAGTGATAGGCATTCTTTTGATGGAAAAGGTGGGAATGAGGAGGAAAATGAAGGTGGTTTGAGAGCTGAAGATTTTGAGATTCGAATGGATCTAACTGATGATTTATTGCATATGGTAGGCAGATTGATTAATTACACTATTGCAGTTTTTATTATTTTTTGTATTGCTTTATCTTATTGAGCATTTTGTTTGTTTTCCCTTTTTTTAGGTGTTCTCCTTCTTGGATCACCGTAATCTTTGTAATGCTGCCATGATTTGTAGGCAGTGGCGATCAGCTAGTGCTCATGAGGATTTTTGGAGGTGTTTGAACTTTGAAAACCGGAATATACGTCTTGAACAATGTGAGTCTCAGATTTGCTAAATATCTTTACTTAGTTCTCATTTGGTTTAAACAGTGTGCTCCAAACAAAGTTTAGGAGTTGCTTGGAATTGACACTATTTTTTAGATAAGAGAACTATATGGGTATTCGATTAGAATATTATTTTGCATGAGAAAATGGTACATTGATGTAATGAAATTTGATGCCAAACTGCAATAACATTGCATTTTGATCTTGCAGTTGATGACATTTGTCAAAGATATCCAAATGCCACTGAAGTGAACCTGAGTGGCACTCCTAGCATGCAACTTCTTGTTATGAAAGCTGTCTATTCATTACGGTTATATTTTGTTGAGATATTTTATATTCTAAAAAATGCATTTTGCGCAGCCTCTTGTTAATTTGTATAAAAACTTCTGATTATTTAGAAATCTTGAGGCTTTAACGTTGGGAAAAGGGCTACTAGGGGATGCTTTTTTCCATGCATTGACCGAGTGTAGTACGTTGAGGATTTTGGATGTGAATGATGCTATTCTCGGTGACGGTGTTCAAGAGATACCTATTAACCATGATAGGTTATGTGATCTGAAATTAACTAAATGCCGTGTGATGCGTATATCCATCAGGTGAAGCAAAATCTAGATATGATTGTAAACCATGTTTTGATGTCAATCTTGTCTTCCTCTATGCTAACATCTGATCTTTTGCAGGTGCCCACTATTAAAGAGTTTGTCTTTGAAACGTAGTACTATGGCACAGGCAGCCCTTAATTGTCCCCTTTTGCAGCTGCTTGATATAAGTGCATGCCACAAACTTACAGATCCAGCAATTCGTTCTGCAGTGACTTCTTGCCCTCAATTAGAGTCTTTAGACATGTCAAATTGTTCGTGTGTTAGTGATGAAACATTGCAAGAAATAGGTCGCTCTTGTTCTGTTCTCCATGTTCTGAATTCGTCATATTGTCCAAACATATCTCTTGAGGTCAGTTTTTGCCAATGGTTAATTTAGTTCTAATTAGTGATTTAGTAATGCTTTCTGGTTAAGCCATATTTTGATGCATTTTCTTTCTGTGAAGTCTGTAAGACTACCAATGTTAACAGTTCTTAAGCTTGACAACTGTGAGGGTATCACTTCGGCTTCAATGGGTGCAATAGCATACAGTTATATGTTGGAGGTTTGAATCATTTTTTCTCTTATAAATTGCTGCTACCTAGATGCTTTTTCTATCCCTATTAAAATTTTCTAGCTGTCTGTACTGATTCTTTTATCTGTTGCAGGAGTTGGAGCTTGATAATTGCCACATGTTGACATCAGTGTCACTGGATCTTCCTCGTTTGCAGAAAATTCGACTTGTTCATTGTCGAAAGTATACTTTTGTTCCATCAACTCCCCTTTCATTTTATTACCAATATCCAAAAGATTACCCCATTGTTTTTGGCTGGACGTTTGTTTATCTTTTTCATGCCCCCTGTCTTAATTTTATAATAATTGATCATTTCTACCATGCAGATTTGCTGACCTGAATGTACAATGTTCCATGCTATCAACAGTAACGGTGTCCAATTGTGTCGCACTCCATCGCATTAACATCAGTTCAAATGCACTTCAAGTATTTTTTTTAATGCATCATTTTATCATATTTGTTGTCCTGGTTTTTTATAGGGTTGTAAACGAGCTGAGTCAAACTCGAGTATTGTTGAGTTTGACTCGACTCAAAAAGTTCAAGGTTGATCTCGACTCGACTCAAAAGCTTGTGAGCTTAAAATTGTCAAACTCGATTTGAACTCGAAATCAAAAATTGAAGCTCGACTTGAGCTCGAAAAAACTTGAACTCGAAGCATTCTTATAATTAGCTTGATTGAAGCTCGAACTCGAACCTCAAGTACATGAAAATCTTACATTATATTTTTTTATAAAAAAACATATAAATGTTAATATTATTAATAATTTAATTTAAAAAATTAAAAATTTAACATATTATTATTTGCTTTTTTCGTGTGTTTTTTGAGTAAGGTATCAAGTAGCTTATTTCAACTTGTTAAAAACTGAAGTCAAGTTTGAGCTCTTGTATTGACCGAGCTTTGACTGAGTCGAACTAAATAGCTTGCGATCTGTCTCATCTCATTTACAACTCTAGTTGTTGATAAGAGTTTGACTTATTGAGATGGTTTCATGAAAATCCAGAAATTAGCGTTGCAGAAGCAGGAAAATTTGACAATGTTGGCACTGCAGTGTCAAGATTTGCAAGAAGTAGATCTCACAGATTGTGCATGTTTGACAAATTCTATTTGCAACATCTTTAGTGATGGTGGTGGATGTCCTATGCTAAAATCATTGGTTCTGGACAATTGTGAGGTTTGTGAATAGGTTATAGTTGTTTTTTTTCTCTGATTTCATGCATGTCTACGGATAAGGGCCTTACTATACTAGGGGAACTTGGAAAGATTGGGTGATAAATGAGACATAAGATAATAGATATACGTTTCAAAGACTGGGTAATAATAGGCTTGAGACGATATAGATCTATAAGATTGGTTTGATCTCAACTCTTTGGTCACTTTCAATGGCGCTGTAGATTTATTTGAGTTCTGGTCTGTATCTAACATGTTTACCAATATTCTTTAATTATTTCTGGTCTGCATTGTTACGAGTCATTATTTTGGCTTCTGAGAAAAATCTTTGTTTGTTTTTCATCTTTACCAGATCTTGACAGCATTGCAGTTCTCCAGTACATCTTTAGTCAATCTATCACTGGTTGGTTGTCGTGCGATTACTACTCTGGATCTTGCATGTCCATGTCTAGAGAAAATTTGTTTAGATGGCTGTGACCATCTGGAAAGAGCTTCATTTTGTCCTGTAAGTTTACTTTTATCTGAAATTACTTTTGTGTTATCAGCTATTTGATGCGTGCAATCTCTTACCGTATATAAAATATAATGCCCGAGAATTTCTCTGTTTTTAGGTGGCTCTTCTGTCACTTAATCTCGGAATATGCCCCAAACTGAACACCCTCGGAATCGATGCTCCTCATATGGTGTCACTTGAGCTGAAAGGATGTGGTGTCTTATCTGAAGCATCCATAAACTGTCCTCTATTGACATCTCTGGATGCTTCTTTTTGCAGGTTTGTTTTGCTACCTTTTTTGTGATCTTTACTCTGTTCCATGGCTGATGCTTTTATTTGATTTTACATGCAGCCAACTTAAGGATGATTGCTTATCTGCAACCGCAGCTTCCTGCCCTCTGATTGAGTCATTAATATTGATGTCATGCCCATCTATTGGTTTTGAGGGTCTTTACTCTTTGCGCTGGCTTCTAAATTTAACGACACTTGATTTGTCATATACCTTTTTGACAAATTTGCAGCCTGTTTTTGAGTCTTGTTTGCAGCTGAAGGTAACTTCTAAATCCTTGATATATAATTATGAATTGATGGGCCATAGTGGCATAATTGAGTTGTTTCTTGTTCAGTTGATCATACTACCAGTACCTGATGAATGCATGAATGTTGCGTCAGTTTGTACTGTTAATTATTCTGGGTTTTCATCTAAAATGCTAATACCATTTGTCACTTTTGTGGATAATTTTCACTCATGACATCCATTTCGTTGTTTCTTTCATGCAATTAAAGCAATTCTAAGAAAATTCTTTCATTATTTTGGATGCTCCATGTTTTCCATATTTCATGCCATATTATATTTCTTACTTTTCCTTTTCTTTCTTTTAGGTGCTAAAATTACAAGCTTGCAAATATCTATCTGACTCATCATTGGAGCCTCTTTACAAGGAAGGTGCTTTACGAGAACTTCAGTATTTGGATTTGTCATATGGTACCCTGTGCCAAACTGCCATAGAGGAGCTTCTTGCTTCTTGCACACACCTTACCCATTTGAGCTTGAATGGATGTACACATATGCATGACCTGAATTGGGGTTCTACTGCTAGCCAATTTGAGTTCCGTGGTGTACATGATGGATCTAGCACGTTCTCTTTTGAGAACATCAATGAACCAGTCAAGCAAGGGAACCGCTTACTGCAGAACCTGAACTGTGTAGGCTGTCCCAATATTAGGAAAGTGCTCATCCCTCCAGAAGCTCGTTGTTTCCATATGTCATCCCTAAATCTTTCTTTGTCAGCCAATTTAAAGGAAGTTGATCTTGTTTGTTTCAGTTTGACCTTTCTTAATCTAAGGTACGTAAATATTCCGCTTTAATTATGGTTTCTATTTGTTTATTTAGTCCTGAGATTTTCTGCTCGTATCTGAATGCAGCAATTGTTGCTCTTTGGAAGTTTTGAAGCTCAGTTGTCCTAGACTGACTAGTCTCTTTCTTCAGGTAAGAAACCTCATTTCCCAGTATTCGGAACCACATGTTTTTAATGTTTTTTCTTGCAAAATTACAACTGGCAAACAAATGGCTCCTATCTTCCAAATTACCTGGCACATCAGGCAGTGCCCTTCAATATGCAATCCCATCTGAATGAGCCTCACTTGTTGGCAGCCTGTCTAGTATGGTCAACCAACAAATAAAAGCATGTTTGGGAATATGAAAAGGGAACCAAATAACTCTTTGCCGAACAACTTTTGCACTCTTTGTTCTGATTCCCTCCCATATATTAGCAGCAGTAACTTTCTTCACCAGAAATGTTTTATATCAGCTTTTTACTCCTATGTTCTGGTGATTTTTATTTGAGGAGTGTATTCCTAAAGATGCTTGGTTTTTACTAGGCATAAGTAGTTCTTTTGGTTTTGCCTGGTGTAATATGGTGTGAAAGTTGCCTTTTTTAGTTTGATGTAAAAGTTACCAATTTTGCTGACTCTGAATGCGTTGCCTTTTCCATGGAGTACGTGTCCTAGCTCCAAATCCTCTTTTCAGATTCCTGTTTCCTTCATGCCAAGCCATTTTGATTTCATTTATCAGTTGTAACACACAATCATACGTGTAATGCTTTTATATCCATCCTTGTAGTTAATGTACATACATACATGAGTTTCTTACATGTTATTTTCCGTTTCCTTTTGCATATTGGCCATTTCAAGTCTTGCAACATTGAGGAAGAAGCTGTTGAATTTGCTATATCACAATGTGGCATGCTGGAGACTTTGGATGTTCGTTTTTGTCCGAAGGTGAGGGCAGTATTCTTGCTTTCCTTCTTTGTTCGCATCACTGAAAGTCCTTACCTTCTATCTGTCCACCGGTTGCTTTAAGTTACCTCTGCAGTTTCATTTAAACATTTAAAGCTCGGTATATCGTCCCTTATACAGTTCGTTAACATTTCTAATGCTGTGGGTGATAGATTTACTCGACGAGTATGGGAACATTTCGCGCTGTTTGCCCCAGCTTGAGGCGTATTTATAATAGCTTGTCACCTGCATGATGTGAATCCGGTCCTAGAATTTCGATCTCGCAGCAGCAACAGCTTGATATTTTCCGATGATTGCCTCTGTATGTAAACAAATAAATCGCTCACCATTGCTCCCTGTCTCCTTTGGATATATTTACGTGTGTATGTGTATGTATATGGACTTATTGATTGTTTTTGTATTGACAGAAGGAACTGCAACGGGGAAGGTGGGAGCTGCCCCCATTTAAACCCTAAAATTACATTTGGGCAGTGTACTGTAATAGTGGTCTATATGCCCCTATATTTGATTTTGTGTTAATTTAAACACAAATTTGTAGGCTGTAATACATTTATGTAGTCCTTTGTTCTTTTTGGGTAAACTATACATTTAATACTTAAAGTATCAGTTTTTTCTTTAAAATAAATTGTGTCCCATTAAAACCCCCGTTAAACTATTAGTTTTGGTTCGTTTCAGTACTTAAATTTTTAATTTTTTTTAAAATCATATTTGATGTTTAGTTTTTGTTTCGTTTTAGTATTTACTGTTAAAATCTTAATGTGTTTAGTATTTTAACTATTAGTTTTGGTTCACTTTGTACTTAAATTTTTAATTTTTCTCAAAATATAATGTTAAATTTTGAATGGGTTATTAAAATGAAACAAAAATTAAACTTTAAGTGTGGTTTTAAAAAAACTGAAAAATTAGGTACAAAAAGTGATAAAAATTAATAGTGTATGTATTAAATGCATTATTTACCCTTTCTTCTTTTTAGAATTGGTAATTATAATATAGTTGAACAAAATAGATTTTGAAAAATTCACACTTATTTGTATTCGAATCTATACACAAATACTCTACATTTGCCTTACTATAAAATACTGATCCGACCAAAATAATACATAATTATTTATATATATCTCAAAGATTATTAAATTGAAATATTGTTTTTTACTTGAACTGAATAGGCTTGTGAAAGAAATATATTATCAAAGACGTTATATCTTAAGAAGATGATTATTGAAATTCTCTCACAAGAAGAATCGATTTTAATGGTAAGAGGGAGTCCTCCTCTGTCTATAAGATTCAAATTCGAACAATTACGTTTGTAAGATACGTGCGTGTTATCAATAAATTAAGAAAAATTATAAACATATATTATATGGATATTGTCTATGTTCTCTTATAGTGGGAGCACATAAAACTCGGTGTGTATGTGAAAGCGTTGCATTTTTCGGAGAGTATTCTACATTCTCTGTCATCTAATCCTCCCTTAATAATATTTCAAAAAATAGATCGGAGTCAAAATCATAAGTTGACATTGATTCTCTTCGTCATCTAATCCTCCCTTAATAGTATTTCAAATAATAGGTCGGAGTTAAAATCACAAATTATTATTGATGTGAAAAGAAAAATAAACAGAAGACAAAAAAAGGGCTAAATGAGATTTTTTTTTCTCTCTCAAAATTTAACATTTTAGAGGTTAATGTGGATGAACAAATTGAAGGACCCGATTGATAAATGTTACCAAGTTCAGGGACAAAAAAATGTTTTATCCTAAAAAATTATAATTGAATCCAGATTTCAGGCTGATGTGGCTGGCGCGTATATTATCGACCACGAAGGTTAGGTGGAGTTTTTAATGTAATATTTGCAACGAAAAAAGCAAGTGGATATATTTCTAATTACGTGGCGTACTGTAATTGGATAATCTTATTAAATTATTGAGCAATGGTGCTCGTCGTTCGTTTCATCAAGGATCGTCTTCCTCAAATTTCAGTGCGTTCTTTGTTGTCGTCTTCTTATGCGAACACACAATGCCTATGGCGGGGAATCTGTTAAGGCTCTCTCTATCAACTCAGCCAAAGCTCTGTTTCGGTAATGACGCGAAGCTCAAAGTAGACCGCTTTGACTTGCTGAAACGACGATGTCACCGGCGTTTCCATTTTCGACCTCAGTCAATTCCTGGATTGGTCTTGTACAATTCATTGGAGACTAGATTAAAGCCGGAGGAATCGTCTAAGCTTAAAGATTCTTCGGTTCTCCTTGATGTCAACGGGATGATGTGCGGCGGATGCGTGTCCCGAGTCAAATCAGTTATCTCCTCCGACGAGCGAGTCGAATCGGCAGTTGTAAATTTGTTGACCGAGACAGCGGCGATCAAGTTGAAGAAGGAGGTGATGGAGAGCGATACCGTGGAGAGTGTTGCGGAGAGTATAGCTCAGCGCGTCAGCGAGTGCGGGTTCACGGCTAAGAGGAGGGTTTCGGGGCTCGGAATCGGGGAGAATGTGAGGAAATGGAAGGAAATGTCGAAGAAGAAAGATGAATTGTTGGTGAAGAGTAGGAATCGAGTGGCTTTTGCTTGGACATTGGTGGCGCTATGTTGTGGAGCTCATGTTTCACATTTTTTGCATTCGCTAGGGATTCATATTGGCCATGGTAATTCAATACATTCAATTTCTTATTTATTTGAAATGTGATAATGATGCCTTTAATTTAATTATGTATTCAGGATCCTTTTTGGAGATCCTCCATAATTCTTATATTAAAGGTGGATTGGCTTTGACGGCTTTGTTGGGGCCTGGAAGAGGTTTGTTGTTTTTATCCCTTATTACTTTCACATGCATTAACATTTATTTAGCTGGTATTTGAGAAATTTCTTTGTTTGGAAATATGGATTTGAAACCTTGGGTTTGTATTTTTGTTTGCTATATAAATTGTGAGAATGAACCGATTGACCATTGAGTAGCCTTAGTGATAGAAGGGAGTGTTGTTTTTCCTAAAGGTCCTGAGTTTGAGAGCCACTAAATGGGCATGCACAATTTCATGAATTTCAAAAACAACCGATATTTAAGGAATATGTTCTTTGGTCTTAAGGCAGTTACTTGCAAAACTCTTTCCAAAGTGT
The DNA here is from genome assembly GCF_006381635.1 of Hibiscus syriacus. NCBI lineage: Eukaryota > Viridiplantae > Streptophyta > Magnoliopsida > Malvales > Malvaceae > Hibiscus > Hibiscus syriacus. The sequence continues at coordinate 823,809 of NW_024061783.1, forward strand.
CTTAATGCTGCTGTCACTAGTGACTAGTGAGTAAAGGTTGGCTTAAATCAAAGTTGTCCAAAATGTTTTGCAGACTTGCTAGTTGATGGATTAATGGCGTTCAAGAAAGGATCACCCAATATGAATTCTCTTGTGGGATTTGGATCAATTGCTGCATTTATCATTAGTGCAGTGAGATTTTTCTTTCTTCTCTTTTCTTTGGTTTTCTCAAAATAGAATCATGTACATGATCTGTTAAGTTCCGTTGGTGCTTATATTTTCCTTTTCTTGTAGGTTTCACTTCTTGACCCTGGACTTGAATGGGATGCTTCATTCTTTGATGAACCGGTGATTTCCCCTACTTTTACTCCTTTCCGGGATTTATTTTTTATATCATGGTTCTCCTATAGCTACCAAAAATCATAATAAGTGATATAGGCCAAGTCGAAATTAGCTAACAACCTGAGATAATAAGTAATAGAGAATAGAAGACACAAGGACAAGAAGATGAGAGAGACAAAGGACAGAAAAAGATTTAGAAATTTTCAATATCTTTTTCTTGCCTTTATAATTATTCCAGAGTGTCATAATATAGGTAGCCTAGATCATTATTTACAATATTTCCATTACTATGTTTTTTCCCATAACACTAAGTTTTCTTTTTCTTCATTATTTCTTTTATGCTGAAGCCATTTAGATTGGAAGTCTGATAGTTTTGGTTTAGTTGATTATAGCCTCTCATGAAGCATTCCTGTATCTTGGCATGCAGGTCATGCTTCTTGGTTTTGTGCTCCTGGGACGTTCTTTGGAAGAAAGAGCAAGGATTAGGGCATCCAGCGACATGAATGAACTTTTAGTGAGTCTTAAATTATGAACTTTTAGTGAGTCTTAAATTACTTTCTTGTGGTGTTATTATACTTATTGTCATGCTTGGTGATCAATGATTCCTGGCTTACAGGCTATGGATCCTTAAAACTAAGATTTAGTTATATAACATGCCTTTACAATACCACTCGTCTTAATGTCATTTGATTGATTTCACACGAGATCATTGTTTTTGCAGTCATTGATATCGACTCAGTCAAGACTCATGATTACTTCGTCAGACACTGATTCCTCTGTTGATTCTGTACTTTGCTCTGATGCTATTTGCATCGAGGTCCCCTCAGATGATATTCGAGTTGGAGACTCTGTGTTAGTTTTGCCAGGAGAAACAATTCCTGTAGATGTAAGTCGTTAATATGTCGAGTTAAAATTTAGTACATCATAGTCTAACTCATAAACTTGGTCCATACACAGACATTCCCTTTGTATTTTCAGTTAAAGCTAACAACATATTGATAATGATATGAAACTAAGATGAACCTTCTGTAATCTCTGTATAATTAAATTTACCACATGCATATGTGTACGTATGCTGAAATTAGAATTCCCTACGCAGGGAAAAGTTTTTGCAGGAAGAAGTGTGGTTGATGAATCCATGCTGACCGGAGAATCACTTCCAGTATTCAAGGAAAAAGACCTTACGGTCTCAGCTGGAACAATAAATTGGGTAAGATATTTTGAGGAATATATTTAGCAATGCTATGAATTATGCCGCTAGGCACTAGCATTTACTTAAGGGTAAGAAGTATTTGACAATTTCTTATTTCAGAGATATAGGAATAAACTTTTGTAGTAAAATACATGTTAGCTGGATTGCTTGGGATGACTAGACGTGAATGAGTTTTTTTTTCCAGAAAGATTAAATGTTGGTATTAGTCGGATATTTTATAAATTATATCTTTAGAATATTAGATTGAACCCATTACCCATGCAATCATCATTTGTTTTTATGAATGTCCTATTTCAGGATGGCCCTTTAAGAATAGAAGCAACTTCAACAGGCTCCAACTCAACTATTTCTAAGATCATACGCATGGTTAGTACCCTAATGAACCTTTTTTATCAGATTAGTTACTAGTCAATAGTCATACAGTCATGTCCTGAAATCTGATGCTTGATATGAGTCACTGTGTCTGCTGCACAGGATATAATTGTCCCATTCTTTTTTAATTTCTAATATCAAATAACAAAATGTTGCTTCCTTTTATCCTGACTAAAAAAGGTGCAACAATTTTTTAGGTTGAGGATGCTCAAGGACAAGAAGCACCTGTACAAAGGCTCGCAGATGCTATAGCTGGGCCATTTGTATACAGCATAATGACTCTGTCCGCAGCAACCTTTGCTTTTTGGTATGGGGTCTTTTCTTCTAATGTAACTTCAGATAGAGTGATAATAATGAGATGCTTAAAATAGATGGTCAAGATGGGATTCTAATATATTTATTATTACAATAGATTTCTGTTGCTCGTAGATACTTCCAGAAAAACTAAAATGGGTAATTGGCATTCAATCTGAAATTCAAATAGTTGAAATCCTATCTATGGACAAAGTGTGACAGTTTTATCTTCACTCTATTTCTTGTTGCTCACTCCTGATCATTCCCCCCAAGATCCAGCATACTTTTACTTCTGCATACACTTGTGACAACTGGGTCATTAATTTAAGTAAATGCTGGACAAGTATGCGTTTTTCCCAAAACCTTGTTTTATTCTAGATGTATATTTTTCTGCATTAACTTTCTGATTTCTTGAGTTACCCTTTATCCATGCTTTTTTTCTTTTAACTCAAACCAGATAATGCTGGTCCTGTGGGCTTTTGTTTTGGTTGCTTATATATGTGTTATTTTCTCTTAGCATCCCGCTTATTGTGTACCAGCTAATCTTGTCTCTCTCTCCATGTTGCTTTCTGCGTCCAGGTATTATGCTGGGTCGCACATATTTCCAGATGTTTTGCTCAATGATATTGCTGGCCCTTATGGAGATCCCTTGCTTTTGAGTTTGAAACTTGCGGTAGATGTCTTAGTGAGTTTTCTTATGTTTACCTTTATTTCTTCACCAGCTTATTGCCTAAATATTAGTTGCCTGATTGTTTGCATTTTTTATCCATTTGATTGCCAATAAAGTTAATTTGTTATGACAGTAATCTCAATACAGTGAGAATTACCAGGTATCATTTCAAGATGGTTGCTTGAATAGATGTAAAAAATTCATCAGAGAATTGTCACAGAGAGTGATTTGAGCAAAACAAATTTTATTTGCGCCAACAGTTTGTAATGCCTATTTTTGCTTTCCAGGTTGTTTCCTGCCCTTGTGCTCTGGGTCTCGCCACACCAACAGCAATCCTAGTTGGCACCTCTCTTGGTAATTATCTAGCATGTAAATAAATCTTGATTTTGATGCATTTTCTGTTGAATTTGAAGAATAACATACCGGTTATATAAATCTATTCCTTCTTTGCATTTTACATACAACAACTAACTCTGTTATATGTTGCTGCAATGAAATACGCCAGGAGCAAGACAAGGACTGCTTATAAGAGGTGCAGATGTTCTGGAGCGCTTGGCCAATGTAGACCATGTAGCTTTTGACAAAGTACTTTTACCATCGAAAATAATTGCTCCCTCCCTCTCTTTCTCCATATATATATGTATAGGGATGGACCGAAGGGGGGCGGTCGCCCCCTAAAATTTTCAAATTTATATATATTTTAGATATTTTCTTTGTATTTTCTATTGAAAATTTCATCTCCTAAGATAAAATATTGCTTCCGTCCCTATATATATAATGTGCTACGTTGAAGTTCACTCTAAAATTACTCTGCTTTTCAATGTGCAGACAGGGACTCTCACTGAAGGAAAACCCACCGTCTCCTCAGTGGCTTCCTTTACTTATGATGAATCAGAAATTCTTCAAGCTGCTGCAGCAGTAGAGAGAACAGCAACACATCCAATTGCTAAGGCTATTGTAAATAAGGCAGAATTGTTGACTTTGACACTCCCAGAAACAAGAGGACAACTAGTTGAACCAGGTTTTGGAACCTTAGCTGAAGTAAATGGACGTTTGGTTGCAGTTGGCAAATTACAATGGGTTAGCGAACGTTTCAAGATAAAAGCAAGTCCATCTGATTTGATGAATTTAGAGCATGCTGTAACGCATCGGTCATCTTCAGCATCAAACTATTCAAAAACAGTTGTCTATGTTGGACGCGAAGGAGAAGGGGTTATCGGTGCTATAGGAATATCTGATTGTTTGAGGTTTGATGCTGAATCTACTGTGAGTAGGTAATATTTCATTTTCTTAGTCATGTGGACGAGTTCTTCCATTTGCCTGGCTTGGTTTGCATTTCAAGTCTTGATTAGTAGCCAATTCCCAACTGATATTCTTCATTGATGATTGGAGATGAAGCTCTATTCTTTATGTTTCCATCTAGAATAGCAACTTAAATGTTTCATTTCCTTGTGCTATTCTTACTTTTTAACCTAAATTATTATTTTTGGTTGTTTTGTTGCATTGTTTATGCAAGGCTTCAGCAGAAGGGTATCAAAACAATCCTTATTTCAGGAGACAGGGAAGAGGCGGTTGCAACTATTGCGAAGACAGTTGGAATAGAACGTGAATTTGTTAATGCATCTGTGACACCTCAGCAGAAATCAAGGGTTATATCTACTCTTCAGACTGCAGGACATCACATTGCAATGGTAACTCTCTCTCCCAGAACAACCATACCTCTTGAATTCGATTAACAATATAAAACATACTTAAAATTCACCTGGTCTCCTGAGACGAAGAAAAGCAGTTATTTGCACCAAATTATGGTGGATGCAACTAAATAACCATACTAGTTTTCTTTTACCCCTTCAATTCGATTCACAAATTATGGTGGATACCTCGAAGTACTTGGAAGAAAGGTTTAGGATACCTTAACTATTCGATTAACATTTTGTGGCTTGATTAGAAAATATATTCAGCTTATATTTTTTTTTCCTCAAAGGTAGGAGATGGCATTAACGATGCACCATCATTGGCCCTTGCGGATGTGGGGATTGCTCTACAGACTGAAGCACAAGAAACTGCAGCCTCTGATGCAGCATCTATTATACTTCTCGGAAACAGACTCTCCCAGGTATGCTCTCCTTAATATCGTAATTCTAGTTTACATGTGACACGGTAGACAAACTTGTCGATGCTATAAGCTTTTTAGCCAAGTCAATTGTGCTTTTTCAAAACATTTTCGTAGAAGAGTGATGTTTTGTTCACTCAGAAGAAACACCAGTCAGATTCCTAGCATCTCACTTAGGCCTTGCTTTAGCAGGTAGTAGATGCGCTAGATCTGGCACAAGCAACAGCTCTCCTTAATATCGTAATTCTAGTTTACATGTGACACGGTAGACAAACTTGTCGATGCTATAAGCTTTTTAGCCAAGTCAATTGTGCTTTTTCATAACATTTTCATAGAAGAGTGATGTTTTGTTCACTCAGAAGAAACACCAGTCAGATTCCTAGCATCTCACTTAGGCCTTGCTTTAGCAGGTAGTAGATGCGCTAGATCTGGCACAAGCAACAATGTCGAAAGTGTACCAAAATTTATCATGGGCCATAGCATATAATATCGTCGCCATCCCCATTGCGGCCGGTGTTTTACTCCCCCAATTCGATATTGCCATGACACCCTCGTTTTCCGGTATGTAAACAGAAAATTGTGAAGGAAAATTTTAGTTTTATGTGCCATTTCCATCGGCTATAGCTGAACTGCTTCAATTTTACATATCGGTTCAAATAGGTGGTTTAATGGCCCTGAGCTCTATATTTGTTGTAACCAATTCCTTGTTGTTACGGCTCCACGGGTCCGAGAAGAGCCGGAAGAGTAATCCTGCAAAAATTTCGCAAATGCCTGCCGGTCCAAGTTAACAAAGTACATTCCGTTGAATGAATATCCTGAGCTGGTATATCTTTAACCCGTAATGATCAAATGAAACAATTACTATTTCTTTTTCGTTATTTTGTGAATGCAGATAAGCTGTGCAGCTCACTGAAGCTCTCTGATGCATTGCTTCTGGCAGTGCTTTTTGACCGATGAACTTGTAAGTAGTTTATTTAGTAGAAAATTAAGGTAATCTCGTTATCTATTGATCATCTCGATCATTGACCGTATTCTTCATTAATATGTATTATAATAATAATCCTTTTCTTCTTCCGGGATAATTTTTGGGTAAACTATGCATTTAGTACAACTATTAATTTTGATCCGTTTTAGTACCTAAACTTTCAATCTTTTCAAAACCATACCTAACGCTTAGTTTTTGTTTCATTTTAGTATCCCACCGTTAAAAACTTAACGCGTTTAGTACTTAAACTATCAATTTTGGTCCGTTTTAGTATCTAAACTTTCAATTTTTTTCAAAATTTAATGTTAAATTTGAATATGGATACTAAAATGAAACAAAAACTATACTTTAATTATGATTTTGAAAAAAATGAAAGTTAAGTACTAAAGCGGATCAAAACTGATAGAGTAGATACTAAACACATAATTTACCCTAAATTTTTTATCCATCCGAATCTGACCTGAATATTCTACCATTCAACTTGTCGCCTGACTTAACTAGGATATAGGGAGGTTACACTTGATCCAATTTTGGGTATTGTTAGGGATTATTCAATCTTGACCTCACTTTATCCTTAAAAGAAAATTTAACCCGACCCGATCATAAATAACCTGAATTCAAGAAAAATCTTGAACCCTGTTCCTAATACAAACTGCAACAATCTGTCTCTTTAACTTGTGACACTTTTCGATTCCAAAATTCAACCAAATCCAAAATAAAACAAGGCAAATGACCAAGGGTTTTTTTTTTCATTCATGTCTCAGCTTTATAGCTAAGCAAAGAGACCTTATTAAATTAAAGAAAATCACAATTTTCACATTTCATGTATCATTCATTGCTGCTACACATCTTCGGTATTCCATCATCCTTAAGTTTCAGTATGCTTGTTCCCCTGCAGTCTTTTTTTTTTTATATAAAAAAACATATGTTAGCTAATATAAATAATTAGACTTGTGTTCGGCTTTATAAAAATTAGTTTATTTTTATTTTAAAATGAACTTTGATTCGCATGTTTCTACGTAGAAATGAAAATAGTAAAAAAAATTGTTTATTTCATTTTTGGTATAACTATCGGTATCTGATCTATTGATCTACTAATTCGGATCGGGTACTACAGAGGCAATGACAACCCTCCCAACCCAGTTTGTTTTATTCGTAATCTCTAGGATTCAGATCTATAACCTTACTTAAGGGATTTAGACTCTTTCCATTAGACCAATAGATTGTTTGTAAAAGAAAAATTATTGAAAAACCCACCTCCAAACCTCTTTCTCTGGCTTGCTGCTCCACCATTGCTAATTGACTCTGTCAAAACAAATTAAAGAATTAGGGAAGCTTGTTCAAAACGTTCTAATTGAGTTGGAATTTACTTAATTTATAATACCAACTCAGTTAAAGATTTAATATATAATATAGAAAAAAGTTTAGCTAGAGTAACATGGTTGCAATTAGTGATGGCCAAAATATCCATATTGGATGATCCCAACCTAACTCTATAGAGTGTATATATTAGAAAAAATAAGTTCCAACGGATTTTATGGATCCGATTTAACTGAAATAATTATCACAATATTATTTTATATATATTTAAATATAATTATTATAAATTTCTTATATATACATGGGTAAGATTGTCGATCTACTTACACTCGGTGTAAAACTAAGAATTTTACATCTTTTTAAGATTGTTAGAAGAGGAAAAATAAAATGTTAAGATTAACTCGTTTTCTCCAACGAATATCAATGATCTTAAAAATATGTAAGAGAGAGTTTTACAATGGGTGTAATAGTATCCTATCCCCAAGGGCAGAGCTATGTTGGGGTCCAAAAGGGTCTCGATCCCTGTAAGAAAATTATATATATATATATATATATGATAGATTTTAATCTAATATTATTTTGGTTCATGTAAAAATAAGTATTTAAATTTTAAAAATATAAAAATTTATTAAATATTTAATTAAGTAGGAGCCGAACTAAAGAATAATAATTTAATGTTCTCAATTTTTTTGGTTCAATAGCAATTTAGATCGTTGTAAGTTTAAAGATTAGACAAATTAAGCATTGTCTTCTGAATTTCAAATTTAATTACTTAATAATTCTTTATATTTTCTTAAAAACTTCAATATTTTGATTCCTGTCAATAATTAATCCTGACATCGTCCCTATTTGTCCTTATATATACTAACGCATACACACACTAACCCATATGTATTTTGTCAAAAACAAATGAAAATATATATTCATATTCCTACTTGCCACAATCAAAAAAATGTTTTCTATTTTTTCTTTTGGTATAATCATAGGTATTCGATCTATTGATTGACTAATCCGAATCAGGTACTACAAAAGTAAAGGTAATTCTCCCAACCCAGTTTACTCCATTCACAATGGTCAGGATTTGAACCCCTAACTTTATTTAACGGATCTAATACATCGTTCTACTAGACAAATTAGTTGTTGATAAAAAAAGTGTTTTCTACTATTAAAAAAATGTTTTCTAAAAATAAATTAAGTTTTTCATCAACTAAAATAATATCATATTAACTCGTAACACCAACCGAATCAAAATTTTATTACTATATAATATAAATATATAAAAAGGATAAAAAAAATTAATAGGTCTTCAAATATATTGAAAAGAAAGATGTTACCTTCTTGTTTCGGATTCCATTGAGAGATGAAATGAGGTGTTCCTCCATAGCCTTTATTTGTGCCATGTCCTCCACTTTGCTTGGGTCTTTCCAGTCCCTATCAATCCAACATCACTAAATTTATTACTAAAATTCTTTCTGTATTATGTGCATAACACATGATATGAATAAAATTTTAATTATGAATATTATGCTTTGGCTTGTGTATAAATCTCAACATGTGAGATTTTCAAAGTAAAATCTCTATAGGTGACATTCTCTTAATAAAATAAAATCTTAAGATTAGATCTTTTAAATCTTATGCATCGATTATTGTATAAATCCTGACACATAATGTTCTCTCAACAACGTAAAGTCTTAACACTATATTTTCCAAATCATAAGTATTGATTTGTATATAAATCTTGACACACGATTTTCTCTTAATAAAGTAAGGTCCTAAGACTAAATCTTCTAAATCTTATGCATCGATTCATGTATAAATCCTAAAACGTGACATTTGTATGCATGATTAAAGTGTTAATTATTAGTATTTCTTAAAGCTTGTGTGTTGTCTTATTTGTAAATTTTGACACGTGACATTTTCTTAACAAAGTAAAGTCTTAATTCTAGATTTTCTAAATCTTATGCATTGATCTATATATAAATCTCGACACGTGATATTCTTTTAATAAAGTAAAATCTTAATATTAGATTTTCTAAATTTTATGTATCGATTCATATATATATCCTGACACGTAACATCCTCTTGACAACATAAATATTAATACTATATATTCCAAATCATAAGCATTGATTTGTATATAAATCTTGACACGTGATATTCTCTTAATAAAGTAAGGTTTTAAGACTAGATTTTCTGAATCTTATGCATCGATTCATGTAAAAATCCTGACACGTGAAATTCTCTTAACAAAGTAAAATTTTAATATCATGCTTTCAAATCATAAGCATTGATTTGTATATAAATCTTGACACGTGACATTCTCTTAATAAAGTAAGGTCTTAAGAATAGATTTTCCAGATCTTGTATATGGATTCATGTATAAATCTGACACGTTATATTTGTATACTTGATCAAAATATTAATTATTAGTATTTCTTAAACCTTACGCGTTATCTTATTTGTAAATTTTGACACGTAACATTCTCTTAACAAAGTAAGGTATTAACACTAGATTTTCTAAATCTTATACATTAATATGTATATAAATCCCGACACTGTGATACTTGCATACATGACTAAAATATTCATTATTAGAATTTTTCAAACCTTAAACGTTGATTTATACATAAATCTTAACACGTGATATTTACATACACTATTGAAATCGATGTGTACATGGATAAAGGTATATGGATAGTAGGAAGGGTTTTCGTCTCTCTTAAAATTTTTGGTTCAATACCATTTTGAGTCTCGATCAATTTAAATGACCATCCAGCTCAGTTAATAGAGCACAAGGTTCTTAACCTTGAGGTCGTGGATCGAGTCCCACGGAGGGCATTTCATAATTCGGAGGTCTCTTACGGAAGCTGCTCTCAACCTAGTGTTGGGGGTAGCCTACTATCTTACCTCCCCCTTACCCCATATATATGGGAAAAAGGGACAGCCATTTTTTTTTTAAACTTCTGCCCCTTTAGTTTTTTAGACTAAACACTTAATAAATCCTTATTATTTTAAATTTAAACAATTTACTCCTTTTAGTATTTGATTCTAACTTCGTCTCTTTACGACAAACACAATCAAAATCTACAAGTATTTTCCATACCTTAGTATCTTGCTCTTCTCAGCCAATTTTCCCTTCAGCTCCCTCAGTTGATCTTCATGTACCTTCTGGGCGTTTTCACTAGCATTTTGTGAGGAGCTATTTTGTTGAAATTCCGACTCAGAATTTGCATAAATTTTCTTCAATATCTTCATTTAAAAATAAAATAGTTAATTTTAATTGGGAATTACTAAGAAATACAAAATTAAAATTTAAAAAAAACCCCAAATGAGGATTGGGAATAGGGACCTACCTGCATTGTATACTCCCTCCTGGTGATGGTAAAACAAATACACAATCAAAATCCATCAGTCCCTCGGCATATGGCTTTATTCACAGTTTGATCCCTGGATCATACCTGTTCTTTTATCATTTTGATACTTGGAATCTTGGATTATCATACAGGATGATAATTTAGGTATCAAAATAAGAACAAGTGAATAATTCAAGGATCAAACCTACAATTAACCAAGAAAAAATTGAAAAAGAAACCCCACACTGTTTTAACAAATATTATATACCTTTCTTCGCGCTCCTCGTATGGCGATTTCGACAATCTCTCAAGAACATCACTCAATCCCCTGTTTTTGATCATTCAAAAAGTGAAAGAAAAAAAATGAAAAATCGAGCTTCAACAAGGAAGATAAATCTGGGATTTCAATGGAGAAAAAGAATGAAAATTCCTTTTACTTTTCTCGGCCAACAAACAGGGTTGGTTTATCAGTAGGTGAAAACAGCAGCAGAGCAACATCCACATCGCACAAGATCGAGATCTCTTTCGCCTTCTTAACGATCCCGGTTTTACGCTTTGAATAAGTTGCTTGCCTTGCTTTGATGCTCTCCAGTCTCAGGATTTTCAGCTTTCTTCTTCCCATTTCTCCCCCGCTGATCTCTGTTCTTTCTGGGTGGAGAGATTGTGGTTTATATACGTAAATGAGAGTCGGAACCATTTATGGTACAATAATTAGAAGAATCTAAAGCTGATTTTAGACACTTAAATGTGCCATGATTTTTCACATTTATTGATGGGTGCTTTTTGTTTCATTTAAAGAACCCAGGTTTTGCCAAATTTGAATACACACACGCGGAATTCATCGGTTTCTTTGTCTGTTTCTGTCTGCTGTACTCCTGTATTTCCATATAGGGAGGAGATAGGTTGAAGATGACATAAACAAGGGGTGTCAACGGCTTTTTTTTTTTTTTTGGTCTCGAGTCGAGTCCGATTTCTTCGATCCTGTTTCGATAAATCGAATCGAGTTAGTCAAACGGCTAGAGTTGCACCGTGATACTTTAAAAATTTTAAATTATCATTATTTGTCTCAGAAATCAAACGGCTATCGAGTCATGTATTCTCACGTCGAGGAATCTTGTCCATAGGAAATCGTCTATGAGTGAATTATTTCTATGGTTATTCGTATTTTGGTTGTTTTTTTGCTTGGTTCAACCTCAATAAGTGGGGAGGGTCAATATCCCGATGAAAAGATGAAATCTAACGTGGTTCGGCCATACTTATCTCCACACACGAGGGAAAAATAAGTATATTATAAATATAGAGATAACAAAAAACATTTCTTATGCAAGGTATTCCCGTATCTAAAAAATCCAATGTATTTTACAAACCCGATGTATTACCGAAACTCATCTAATATCCCTACAAAATACATCTCTCAAGCAATCTTTCTAATAATTTTTTTTTATATTTATAGAGTCAAATGCTTGATCATCAAGAAACCTTAGTACATAAGAGTTCTTATCCAAGTAAACTTGATTACCAAGTAACGAGTTATACTTTACTTAACCGTTATACCAATTAGAACGAGCCGAAATATAATACAAAACAATTTCAAATGGAAACCTGGAAAGATTATAATATCATAATCAAAAGCTATAAAATAATCCTTACATTTATCGAACTATTATAAAATTAACATTAAATTTTATCAAACCATTATAAAATAAACTTTTACTCTTATTATAACATTGCTCGATAAATTTAATAACTATTTTATAACCGTTCAATAAATTTAATAATTATTTTATAAATAATTCAACAAAACGATCATTCAATCATAGTTAACTAACCATTCAATCATAGTTAACTAACCACTGATGTACTTTACTCAAACAATAAGTTGTATTAACATATAACACCGTCCTAAAAAGATAATTAAAATGACAGGTATAACTATTGTTTTTTTATTTAAATAATAATTAAATATTTATTAGTTTTAAAATTAAACAAAATAAATCCTAATCCCCTTTTAAAATTTTATAGTAATAATTTAATAATTAAATATTGAACTCATTTATTACTATTTATATTTATATCCTCAAATTTTATTGTAATCTCATCATTTTATCCATTGTACGACTAACTTGATAATTTATTATATTTATTTCATCTTCTAATGATTATCTTATCGTTATTCTTAGAGGTTACGGTTCGAGCACCAACGACTGTAGTAGGGCGATTGAGCGGTCATTGTCAAATGGTTGAGAGTATTTAGACCAGATACTACTTTGTAATCACATTAGCTTAATAAAAAAAACAATTATCTTATGTTGAAAATATTTTGATATTTCAATATAACAAATTAAGTTAAATGAATTTTAAGATTGTGCAATAAAGGTTTTCTAAGTATATTCGATATAATTATTCGAATATCAAAACATTACTCTAAATCTTTCAAAAATCATTTTTAATCCTTACTCAAGTGTAAAATTAAGTTTTAATCTTAAAACAATTTCAAAATAATTTTACAAAGTATTTCGAACCATTTCAAAGCCAAAAATTCCAGATTGCTCAGAGGGAACCGATTCCCCCCCAAGGGGTACCGATTCCCCCTTAATGGTTTGGCTCCGAGAATTCCAGTATGCTCGGAGGGAACCGATTTCCCCCCCAGGGGGTACCGATTCCCCTCATGTGTAACGATCGAAATATTTGAATTTTACACTCAGGGAACCGATTCCCCTAACGCTCCAAGTTGTTTTATTAATTGTTTTCACACTAAAACGGCTATATTATCTTCTCTAATAATCCTCAACGTTCAGAAGTGATTCAAGGTGTATTTAAGCAAGCTTATAAGCCATTGATCAAAAATAAGAAATATCAAGCAACTAGAATCAAGAGAGAATCAAAGAGAAAGCATCAAACCTCAAGTTTGAGCATTTTAAGCCTATTTTTCATTCAATATTCATCTTGCTTTCAAGAACACTTATTGTACTCAATTGTATTCATTTTTGAGTGTTCTTTTCTTTGTTCTAGAATTGTGCAAAGAATCTACCTTGTGAGGATTTCCTTGTAAGTTAGCAAATTTGTATTGTTCTCTTTGGGAGAGAGTGTTCTCAAGAATTTGGGGTATAATTCTTGAGGGTTTGTAAGGTTACTCTTTGTCCTCAAAAGAAAGACAAATTAGTGAATTTGTGGAAAATCCTTAGTGTGAATAGCTAAGGTAGTGGACGTAGACTTTGGTTGAGAAAGTCGAACCACTCTAAATCATTGTGTAATTTCTTTCAATTTTCTGCAAAAGCTTCCACCAAAATTTTTATTGCCAATTCACCCCCCTCTTGGCAAATTCCGTCAATCGATTAACTCAACAATTGGCATCAGAGCCTAACTCATTTGAAGGTTTAATCACCTCTTGAGTCGATTCGGGAAGAGTTATATCGATAATCAAAGTCATCAATGTCCTCTACTTCAAACTTTAACTCCTGTCTCGATTCGATGCCTGTCAACAAGCCTCCTTTCTTCAATGGGGCTAATTATGCCTATTGGAAAAATAGGATGTTGTACTTCATTCAAACAAGTGACATGGGAGCATGGAATGTCGTAGAAGAAGAATACTTCAAGCCTCTCACTCATCCAAGATTATGGAGTGAAGGAGAGACAAAAATGTTCCAGCTCAACTCCAAAGCTATCCATATCATATTTTGTGCTCTTGGACTAGATGAATACGGAAGAGTTTCATCTTGTACAACCGCCAAAGAAATATGGGACAAATTTCAAGTCACTCATGAAGGTACCGATGAGGTAAAGAAATCTAAAATTAGCATTCTAACGCATAGCTATGAAAATTTCAAGATGAAACCAAATGAAGATATCAAATCTATGACGGATAGATTCTCAACGATTGTCAATGGTCTCAAATCATATGAAGAGATCATTTCAAATGAAAAGCTTGTGAGGAAGTTAGTCTACTCCCTCCCAAAATCGTGGCAATCAAAGAAGACGGCAATCATCGAGTCTAAGGATCTAACATCCTTAACTCTTGAAGAGATAATCGGTTCACTCCTCACTCATGAAATGATGCTTGAAGATGAGGTGGACCTTGATAAGATTGAAGATACACCAAAGGAGAAGGAGAAGAAGAAAAATATTGGAGTTGCTCTCAAATCCATAAAAAATTAGAGTGATTCGGATGAAGATGACGAGGAAATGACATTGTTTGCCAAAAGGTTCAGAAAAATGATGAGACCTTACCGAGGAAGAAAATTCAAACAAAATGAAGGCCTAAAAAATGAACCAAAAGAGAAGGACCCGATCATTTGCTATGAATGCAAAAAGCCGGGGCATGTCAAATATGATTGCCCATAATTGAAGAGAAATGGTCAATCAAAGAATAAGCACAAGGCTCATGTGGCTACATGGAGCGATGAAGAAGGTTCCGATGAAGAGGAACAAGAAGTAGCAAACTTGTGCTTAATGTCATTCGGGGAAGATTCTAAGGTAACCTCTAACTCATCTGATTTTGATGATTTATCCTATGATGAACTATTAGAGGAATATAATGGGTTGGCTTCGGATTATGAGAAATTGTTTTTAAAATATAAAATTGATGTTTCAAAATTGAAAAATGAAAATAAACTCATATCCAAAACCAACAACGATCTTGAAAGTAAAATCAAAGATTTGCAAATCAAACTAGAAGAGTTTGAAAAGAAAAATTTAGATTTGCAAAATTTACTTTCAAAAGTCAATGATGATCATCAAAAGAAAATTGATGATCTTAAAGCTTCTTTTGATAAAGTTGGAACAAAACGTTTTGAAAGTGGAGAAAATTCAAAATCCAACTTTGTTAGAAAAAGTTTTAAAAACTACAATCATAGAGGTCCCCAAAGAACCTCTAATAGAAAAATCGTTAGAAGTATATGGGTTCCTAAGGAGCTCATTACTACTAAAGATAAGAATATCCTACACAAATGGATACCTAAGGGGACTAGGATTTTGGAAACTAATGAATATGGACCCAAAAGAATTTGGGTACCAAAAATTAGAAATTAATCTATGTTTGTAGGAAAAGGATCATTGTTACAAGGCACGAGAAACAAATCCAAATTCATGGTACCTTGATAGTGGATGCTCAAGACACATGACCGGAGACAAAAACCGGTTCATTGAGCTTAATGCCAAAAATGGAGGAGAAGTGACTTTTGGTGATGATTCAAAAGGTTACATTGAATGTATTGGTACTATTGGTAATACCTCTTCCATACAAATTAAGAATATTTTATATGTGAATGGATTAAAGCATAATCTATTGAGTATTAGTCAATTTTGTGATAAGGGATTCAATGTCATGTTTGATATTAATGGTTGTAAAGTCATTGACATTGCATCTAATCGGATTATGCTTGTTGGTCATAGAATATGAAATATATACATGGTGCATTTAGATTCTATTCATATGACTAATTTGTGCCTAGTTGCTAAGGATGAACATGATAGTTGGTTATGGCATAGGAGACTAGGACATGCTAGTATGAGTGTTTTGCAACGGCTAATTCAAGGTGATTTAGTTCGAGGGTTGCCTAAGCTTAAATTTGATAATGATAAAATCTGTGATGCTTGTGCTAAAGGAAAACAAAAGCGAGTTTCTTTTAAATTCATTAATGACGTATCAACTAGTAGAGTATTACAATTGATCCATATAGATCTTTTTGGGCCAACTAGGACTACTAGCTTGGGTGGAAAACAATATGCATTTGTCTTGGTAGATAACTACTCTAGATATACTTGGGTTCTATTCTTAAGTACTAAAGATGAAGCAATAGAAAAATTCATCACGTTTTCAAAAGTAATCCAAAACGATAAAAGTTACTCTATAACTAGTGTTAAGAGTGATCATTGCACTGAATTTGAAAATCTTGGATTTACTGAGTTTTGTAATTCTAATGGTATTAGTCACAATTTTTCATCACCTAGAACCCCTCAACAAAATGGAGTTGTTGAGAGGAAAAATAGAACTTTAGAAGAAATGGCTAGAACCATGCTTTGTGAAAATGATTTGCCAAAATATTTTTGGGCGGAAGCCACAAATACCGCTTGTTATGTTATAAATCGAGTAATGATTAGGCCAATTTTAAAGAAAAATCCATATGAAATTTTCAAAAATAAAAAGCCTAACATTAGCTATTTTCATCATTTTGGATGTAAATGTTTTGTTTTAAACAACGGTAAAGAAAACCTTGACAAATTTGATGCTAAAAGTGATGAAGGAATTTTTCTGGGTTATTCCTTAAATTATAAAGCTTATCGAGTATTTAATAAAAGAACTTTAGTTGTAGAAGAGTCTATACATGTTGTTTTCGATGATAATCCCCTTCCGAGGAAGGATTCTTGTGTGAATCATGATTTAGGTGTTATAAATACAAATGACGTTAGACATGACGTTGGAGAACCATCATCAAAGGAAGAAAAGAAAAATGAGGAAACTCATGATCCTCTTGAGAATCCAACCATTGAAGAAAGGGAAGTATCTTATCCAAGAGAGTACAACTATGTCAAGGATGGTGAAATTATAGGTGATCCATCCAAAGGGGTAACAACTCGATCTTCTCTTAGAAATATTTGTAATTATGTTGCATTTATTTCATGCATAGAGCCTAAGAATATTAAAGAAGCATTAAAAGATGAACATTGGATTATGGCTATGCAAGAAGAACTAAATCAATTTGAGAGAAGTAAAGAATGAACATTAGTTGAAAGGCCTAGTAATAAATCTACTGTAGGTACTAGATGAGTATTTAGGAATAAGCTTGATGAGAGTGGTAATATAGTGAGAAACAAGGCTAGACTTGTTGCTCAAGGGTATACTCAAGAAGAGGGCATAGACTATGATGAAACATACGCTCCCGTAGCTAGGATGGAAGCAATTAGAATGTTACTAGCATTTGTATATTTTTATGAATTTAAATTATATCAAATGGATGTTAAAAGTGCATTCTTAAATTGTTTTATAAAATAAGAAGTGTATGTGGAACAACCTCCAGGTTTTGAAGATTCAAAATTTCCGGATCATGTTCTTAAATTGAAAAAAACACTTTATGGTTTAAAACAAGCTCCAAGAGCTTGGTATGAAAGATTGTCAAATTTTTTAATTGAAAAAGGTTTTTCAAAAGGTAAGGTTGACACTACAT
The DNA here is from genome assembly GCF_006381635.1 of Hibiscus syriacus. Classification (NCBI taxonomy): domain Eukaryota; kingdom Viridiplantae; phylum Streptophyta; class Magnoliopsida; order Malvales; family Malvaceae; genus Hibiscus; species Hibiscus syriacus. The sequence goes on from NW_024061783.1 coordinate 841,613, forward strand.
TGTTTTTAAAGCATAAAGGTAAAGATTTATTAGTAGTTCAAATTTATGTTGATGATATAATATTTGGTTCTACTAATGATGTTCTTTGCCAAGAATTTTCCAAGCTAATGCAAAGTGAATTTGAAATGAGCATGATGGGGGAGCTCTGATTTTTCTTGGGACTCCAAATCAAGCAAAGAAAAGATGGCATCTTCATCAATCAAGCTAAGTACGTCAAAGATATGCTCAAGAAGTTTAGACTGGAAAATGGCAAACCTCATGACACTCCAATGAGCTCTTCAACAAAGCTTGACTTATATGAAGGAGGTAAATGTGTAGATGTTAAATTATATTCAATGATTGGATCTCTACTTTATCTAACTACAAGTAGACCGGATATTATGTTTAGTGTTTGATTATGTGTTAGATTTCAATCATGCCCTAAGAAATCACATTTACTAGCTGTTAAGAGAATATTTTAGATACCTTAAGGACACTCCTAGTTTAGGACTTTGGTATCCTAGAGACTCTAGCTTTAGCTTGCATGTTTTTTCTGATGCGGATTATGGAGGATGCAAATTAGATAAGAAAAGCACCTCCGGTACTTTCCAATTCCTTGGAAATATGCTGATTTCTTGGTTTTCAAAGAAACAAAATTGTGTTGCATTATCTACCACTGAAGCCGAATACATTTCAGCTGGTAGTTGTTGTGCACATGTTTTATGGATGAAACAACAACTTTTTGATTATGGAATTGAAGTTGGTACCATTCCTATCAAGTGCGACAATACTAGTGCTATTTGTCTCACTAAAAATCCCATCCAAACTCTAGAACTAAGCACATTGAAATAAGACATCACTTCATTAGAGACCATGTCACTAAGGAAGATGTAGTTCTAGAATTTGTTGATACTTTGCACCAATTAGCAGATATCTTTACAAAACCTTTAGACAAGAAAAGATTTTGGACACTTAGGAGAGAATTTGGTTTAACCAACCTATCTTCACTTAATATTTAAAATAATTTTAGCACTTTTAAGACTAAATGAAAAATGCTAATTTTTAATTGCATTCATTGCTATTAGTTAGGGGGAGTTTATGATTCTTGATGAAAAATTAATTTTATGTTCAAATATCGTTTAAAGAATAACTTGATTATTTGAACATGATTAATTTTCAATATATGAGTTGCCAATACCACTAGAAAAAAATTTAATTTAGCATTTTGTGTTTAAAATCGGATTTTAACATTTTGGTGCAGAGGGAATCGATACCCCCATGAGGGAACTGATTCCCCCTTTGAAGGGGAACCGATTCCCCCCACAGGGGAATCGATACCCCCCTGGGGTTCTGGATTTTAACACGGGCAGAACCCTTAAATCCTCAAAACCTTCTATTCTTCTTCCTTCCGCCATTTCTCCTCTCTAACCTCTCAAATCTCCATTTTGCCTCAAATCATCGGTTTTAATCTGAATTCACTTCAAATATCATCTTCTAAACTTGCTATCATCATTAACATCGTGCAAACAACATCAAAATCTACTCAATCTCATCCTTCAAGGTAAAATTTTCTAAACTCTCTTTTCATCAATTTATGAACATAGAACTAGTTTTAATTAGTTCTAGGTTGAACTTTAGATCGAGCATTGATTGTTTAGTGATTAGAAACTATATATTACAACTAATTTCATCAAAAACACAAGAATTTTCCAAAATATTTAAAATTTTCGAAATAAAAAAAATTGTTTTTCAAATTATTGTGTTTTGATTGAATTATGTTGTTGTTATGAAAACTATACATATATTGTTTTTCAAAATCTTATTTTTCAAATAGTTTTCAAAAACTTTGCCCATTAGAATTGAATTAGAGAACCTTGAAATATTGAGGACTCAATTGAGTTTTGGGATTAATTGAATTGCATACATGTGTTTTCTAAATTGCAGGTTATCCATCCTATTCCGATTTCCTAAACCATGTCCAATCCTAAACGTGCTAGGTTATCATCTAGTCGCACACCGTCAACCAAATCCACCTCTAAATCCTCATCCTATTCCTGAAAATCCAATTCCTAATCCTAATCCCACTGATCCTAATTTGACTATCCAAAACTTGTGCTTCAATCATCCTGGTCCTAGAAATCATCGTTTTTGGTATTATCAATATTTCGACTCTTACAAAATTAGAGAAGAACGTATCCCTTATCGTCAAGCTATGTTAGATATTAATTTTAAATATCTTCCTCTTTTACAGGAGTGGAAATTTGATAAACTTTTTGATCTTGAACCCATTGTCTACCATCAACTTGTTCGTATTTTCTATTATAATGTCGTTTGTGTTAAAAACCGAACTGAAACCGAAACCATAGGAATTCGTTCCTACCTCCTAGGACAATTCTTATATATAACTCGGCTTACATAGCTAATGCATTCGGTTTAGATAATGATGGTATTTCAAATGAGAAACAAATCTTAGGATCTCGTTATAAGAAGGGATATGCAAGTGTCTTAGACCTTCATGAACGTTTTCTTCATCTAATGATTTCTTGGTGGTTTCGACCATCCGGAGGTCGTTATTCTACTCTTAGAGCCTTGGATCTTTGGTGGTTACATTATTTTGAAAACGGTATTAAAATAAACCTACCTCATATCATTTTTGCTGAAATTGTTGAAACCGTAAACCTTGTACCTAACAAGAAACTTTGTTCATCTCTAGTTTACGGTTGCATTTTGAGTAACCTATTTTCTAAAGCCGGGCTTAGAGTTGGTCTAGATGCCTCCTTTCCTCTAAAGAAACAAATTAATCTTCTTTCCTTAACGAGAGCGGGATGGATAAAGGATAAGGAAACCGGTGAATGGATTCGATCGTCTGAACATACTCCGGGAGCTAGTTCTTCACGAGCTCAACCAGAAGCTGACGATGATCCCGAGCTTCAACAATTAATGCGAGACATCGATGAAGCCGAAGATGAGCCTGAGCAGCCCGAGGAGCAAGCACAACAAACGCATCAAATGCCTCCATATTTTCAATCCTTTATGGAGACATTCGATTTCCGATATGCTACCATGGATTCGCGCTTTACTTCTATAGAGTCCCATTTATCCACAATGGGAGCTCAATAATTAGAAATTCTTCGGGAGATGCGTGCAAACAACGAAGCAACCAACGCGCATATTAATGAACTCACTCACGAAATGGCCGCTATGCGAGCTCGTTTTCCTCCTCCCGATCCGGATGTTTGATTCTATGCTTAGTTTTAAAACTTTAAACTAAAATTATTGCTTGAACATTTTGAATATTTTGGAATGTTTGATTTTGAGGATTGTTAGACTTTGGATTTGTTTGGACGTTTGGGCTTATATATTTGGCTTAGTTAAATTTATTGCATCATTTACATCATTTTAGCAATATGACCAATTTTGCCATGTCACATTAATTATGAATATTGATTATGAAACTAATAGCTAACATTTCTCTTGATTGTGATCTTAGCAGCTTAAACTATATTCAATTGGCTAAATGATTTCAAAACCTTGTTTAAATTCTTTACAAATGTCTTTTTGATTTAACAAAAAGGGGGAGAAGTGTTAAATGTTTTAAAAGAGGAGTAAGTGTTAAAGTAAGGGGGAGTAATTTTCAAAAACATCGGTTTTTGATTTCAAAATCTTAAAATTACTAAAATGTTTTGTTATATCAAAAAGGGGGAGATTGTTGAAAACTTTTTGATATTTCGATATAACAAATTAAGTTAAATGAATTTTAAGATTGTGCAATAAAGGTTTTCTAAGTATATTCGATATAATTATTCGAATATCAAAACATTACTCTAAATCTTTCAAAAATCATTTTTAATCCTTACTCAAGTGTAAAATTAAGTTTTAATCTTAAAACAATTTCAAAATAATTTTACAAAGTATTCCGAACCATTTCAAAGCCAAAAATTCCAGATTGCTCAGAGGGAACCGATTCCCCCCCAAGGGGGTACCGATTCCCCCCTTAATGGTTTGGCTCCGAGAATTTCAGTATGCTCGGAGGGAACCGATTCCCCCCAGGGGGTACCGATTCCCCCCTGTGTAACGGTCGAAATATTTGAATTTTACACTTAGGGAACCGATTCCCCATAGGGGGTACCGATTCCCCCCACGCTCCAAGCTGTTTTATTAATTATTTTCACACTAAAACGGCTATATTATCTTCTCTAATCATCCCCAACGTTCAGAAGTGATTCAAGGTGTATTTAAGCAAGCTTAGAAGTCATTGATCAAAAATAAGAAATATCAAGCAACTAGAATCAAGAGAGAATCAAAGAGAAAGCATCAAACCTCAAGTTTGAGCATTCCAAGCCTATTTTTCATTCAATATTCATCTTGCTTTCAAGAACACTTATTGTACTCAATTGTATTCATTTTTAGTGTTCTTTTCTTTGTTCTAGAATTGTGCAAACAATCTACCTTGTGAGGATTTTCTTGTAAGTTTCCAAATTTGTATTGTTCTCTTTGGGAGAGAGTGTTCTCAAGAATTTGGGGTATAATTATTGAGGGTTTGTAAGGTTACTCTTTGTCCTCAAAAGAAAGACAAATTAGTGAATTTGTGGAAAATCCTTAGTGTGGATAGCTAAGGTAGTGGACGTAGACTTTGGTTGAGAAAGTCGAACAATTCTAAATCGCTATGCAATTTCTTTCAATTTTCTGCAAAAGCTTCCACCAAAACTTTTATTGCAAATTCACCCCCCTCTTTGCCAATTCCGTCAATCGATTAACTCAACATCTTAGGATATGTATTTAAATAAAATAATGATAATTAATTTCAAATATTTTTTTAAAAAAATATGTAGTTGAATTTCGAATATTTCCAACTAAATATTTAATTATCAAAGCTAAAGGTAGAGAAGGTTCCCCTCTCTTGCTGGGGAAATTCTTATGAGGTCAAGTTTTGACTTGAATAATTTGTTAATTAATTATTGTAAAAAAATAACTAACTTGTGAAGAAAACCAATAACTTACTTATTATATTTAAGGGTAAATTACGAGTTTAGTATCTGATCTATCCGTTTAATCTATTTTAGTACCTAAACTTTTAGTTTTTTAAAATCATACCTAAAGTTTAGTTTTTGTTTCATTTTAATACCCCTGTTCAAAATTTAACGTTAAATTTTGAAAAAAAATGAAAGTTTAGGTACTAAAACAGATCAAAATTGATAGTTTAGGTACTAAACGCGTTAAGTTTTTAACAATGAGATATTAAAATGAAACAAAAAATAAACATTAGATATGATTTTGAAAAAAAAAAAGTTTAGGTATTAAAATGGACCAAGACTAATAGTTTAGGTACTAAATGCGTAGTTTACGCTAGATTTAAATTTAGAACCCTCATTCTAAATTAGTCCTTAAATTTTTGAATACTTTTGATTTTATCTTTAAACTATAAATTTTATTCTACATTAATCCATAAAATATTTAACATTCCAATTTCATAAAAAGTATGACATTCATTCTAAATTAGCCCCCAAACTTTTGAATCTTTCAAATTTATCCCTAAAGTCATACAAATATATAATTAGTTTCAATCATAGTTTAACTTGAATTTCATTTTTTTTTCAAACATATAATAATATAGCTTGGCCAAATGGTTTTATAAACATGGGATGTGATTAACATGTATAGATAGTTTGGGATGAAATTTAAATGTTTGGAAGTTTAGAAACCAAGTTAGAATGACGATCATAGTTTAAATATGAAATTGAAATATTTAAAAGCTTGGGGACTAGTTTAGAACAACAATCATAGTTTGTGGATAAAAATTAGAATATTCAAAAAACTCTAGAGATCAATTTAAAATAAAGAACATAGTTTAAAGACGTATAATACCATTATCTCTTAAAATTACAGTTAAACATTGATTAAATGTATAATGTGTTATATGAGTTATGATTTTGTAGAAGTATACACATATAACTTCAATAGCAGTATAAAACAAGGGTAAACTACACATTTAATACCTAAACTATCAGTCTGTTTTAGTACCTAAACTTTCAATTTTTTCAAAATCATATCTAACATTTAGTTTTCATTTTAGTACCGCCGTTCAAAATTTAACGCGTTTAGTACTAAACTATCCTATTTTGGTATGTTTTAGTACCTAAACTTTCAATTTTTTTAAAACTTTATGTTAAATTTTGAACGATATACTAAAATGATACAAAACTAAAGTTTTTAACGATAGGGTGTTAAAATGAAACAAAAATTAAAATTCAGTTATAGTTCTGATTTTTTTTTACAAGTTTAGATATTAAAATGGATCAAAACTAATAGTTTAAGTACCAAATACATAATTTACCCTAAAACCAAATACAACAAATATAATACATTGATAACGGGTTTTCTTACAACTTAAATACAATCTATTTAAAGTGATCACGAACACCTATTAGTATTAAAAATCAAATTAAGAGTTCAAATTAAAAATATAATAAAAAATTAATTAAATAAACATCAATTTAAAAAATATCTAAAAAGGGAAAAAAGTACATATTATACGAATAAACATAAAACATCATCTTTTTTTAAAAAAAAGAAGAAAGACTTATCAAGTAAGATAACATAAAATTTTAAATATGTAAAATATTAAATGAAAAAATAAAAATTAAAATAATTGGAAAATCACACGCAAATATTATCACAAACACGTAAATGAAATTAGGGTAAACCAAATAGATAGTCTCCTATGTTTAGGGATGGGCACGGGTCAGGTTTCTGACCCAAAAATTTTATATCCTTCACCCGACTTGACCTAACCCGAAAAATATATACACTCTAACCAACTCGAACCCGACCTGATTTTTTAAAGATAAAATCTGAATCCGAACCGAAATAATAATATTTTTATTCAATAAAAATTATAATTTAATTGAAAAAATATATAGAGAGGTATTATTTTAATTATTCCTAAATATATAAAGTAAAATTATATTTTTTTTGGTCGGGTATTTTTCACCCTAAACGCGAATCCGACCCGATTCTAACATCATCTTTAAAAAACTCGACTCGAACCCAATTTTTAAAAAAAAAACCGAACAGATCGGGTTTGGTCGGTCGGAATCCGTCGGGTTCGGGCCCATGCCTATCTCTACTTATGTTTAGGGTTTGTCCGACTTTAGTCATCAATTTAAAAATTAAGGGAAAATGATATCTAACTTTATCAATCCGTTCGATTTTAGTTCTTCAACCATTAATTTTTGTTAACCCATTTTGTTTAAGTCTCTAACATGGCTGAAGGACTAAAATCGAATAAGAATTAACAACTGAGGTACTAAAATTGAACATATTAATAATGTTAGAGACTAATTCGAATGTATCGATAACATTAGGAACCATTCCCCTTTAATTTTTAAATTAATGACAAAGTCGATCATACTGAAAACATATGGGAGTATCTGCATAGTTTACCCATGAAATGATCTATATTTCGATAAAGAGTCAAAACGGTTTGGATTATTTTTTTTCCTCTCCTGATTGAGCTGAGAAAACCAGTGTCGATGGTGATCTTTCAAGGACCCAATCTCAAATTGAAGTTCACATCTCTTCATTTTTCGTTTACCCAGAAATCAAGAAAGTTCGGCTGCAAATTGGGTAAGTTTCTCAACGGTGTTATACGCGAAGTTCACGATGCAAAAGACCCACACATTGACGATGAAAGCGAAGAGATTTTTTTCACTCCCAGAGAATCATTGGATCGTCTGGGTTACGAAATCGGCGACGGCAATTGCTACGATTGTGGAATCTGTGGGGAGATGAAGCTGGTGGACGATTCTTTCGACGTCAGAGGTTGTTCACACTTCTACTGCGTCGATTGCACAGTGAAGTTCATCGAGTCCAAGCTCGACGATAACGTGAGCTCGATCAAATGCCCGGAGCCGGACTGCGAAGGGGTTTTGGACCCTGAGTTTTCCGCGAGATCCTTCCCTGGGATTTGTTTAACCGATGGGGGAACGCCCTTTGTGAATCTGCCTTCCTTGGCTCCGAGAAATTCTATTGTCCGTTCAGAGATTGCTCGGCTTTGTTGATCAATGACGGAAAGAGGGTTATTAAGAAATATCGATGTCCTTTCTGCAAGAGAGCGGTTTGCGTGCGGTGCAAGGTAGCTTGGCACTCTGGTCTGAGTTGCGCCAAGTTTCGGGAACTCGAACCCCTTGGCCCGGATGCTCTGTTCGCTGATTTGGCGAAGAGGAAGAGCTGGAAACGCTGCCCTCACTGCAAAAACTACGTTGAAAAATCGAGCGGCTGCAATTACATGAAATGCAAGTAAGAAATTTACACTTTAATCAATTACTTGCAGGGACGAAAACTAAGAAATATTGTTCGATTTTAACTCTGGTTCTAGTCACTTAGACTTAATTTAGGCAAAAAGGCATAAGAGGTGATTGAATTATTTTCTTTACAAGATCATCTGACTCAAAAAATAAATTTTATGTGATTCTTTAACTAACGTTTACAGAACTAGCGTGTCAATTCAATGTGCTGACATGACGGTTTACGGTGTTGATATGATAATCTGTCTCGTTAGCACCATGTATTATCATGTGAGCACTTAACTGTCAATGACAAAAAAAAACGTTAGTTAAAAGGTCACATTGAATTTATCTTTTGAGTTTGAGAATTACGTTGAGAGAAAAAATAATACGAATTCTTCGTTATTTTTTTTTAAGTACATGACCAATGCCTTTTTACCCTTGATTTATGACATATGTTATTGTTTAGAAAATGATGTTTGTTCTAACGGTTTCTTTGTAGGTGTGGGAAAGCCTTTTGTTACGACTGTGGAGCAACATCAACTAGCAGCATCACCCATATTTGCTATAACTGTGCTCATTAGAATTAAGAACTTCATGCATCACATGGGGTTTCTTTTTATTATTATTATGATTATATATTTTGCTTGTTCGGTTTGATTTTGATGTGAAAAGTTTTAATGATTGTAGTAGTAGACGTTGAGACGATGGTTATGAATTTTATTATTTATGTACATATGATTTATGTCATGTATTTATGTACATGTGATATATGTTATATTATTATTTGAACATGTGAAGTATGTCATATTATTACTTTGATACATATAGTATGTGTCATATTATCACTTTAGACATATGAGATTTGTCATATTTACGACAAATATTGATTGTTAATTAACTAGTGATATCCATCTAACCAGAGGTCATATTTTTATTAAAACACAACGTTTGAAATGGGAATAAAAATAGAGATTAAAATAATTATTTAATTGAATATTAAGAGTGTCTTTTATCATTATGGTAAGAATATAAGGTAAGGTATACTAATGGTCCCTAATTATAGGATGATACTTTATTAAGTCCCTCAACTATTAAAAGTTACAAAATGATCATTTGACTATTAAAATCTCAAACGAATATTGCATATCATAGTCAACATGTTAACGTCCAACTCAGAGTGCCTTTGATTTTTTTTTTTAAATGATGAGTTCAGAATATATGAAATAGTCGAGTGACTGTTTTGTAACTTTTAATAGTCGAGGGTTAAAAACAACATACTATAATCAAAATATTATTTTATAACTTTTAATAATCGGAAGACTTAATAAAACATCATCCTATAGCCAGACCGTGTACTTTACCCAAAATATATTATACGTTAAATAGATTCGTTTGAGCCCAAACCCGAACCAAGTAAAAAGTACATTGAATGTTATAGCAAGCGGAGCACCCGACCCGACAAGCTCCAAGCTTGCAAGACAAGCCTCCACTCTATTAAATGAAAAAATAAAAATAAAAAATGGAAAAGCACACGCAAATATTATCACAAAACACGTAAATGAAATTAGGGTGCGTTTGGTTCACGGAATGTAAGATTATCAGTGGGAATAAAAGATTATCAGTGAATAGGATTACTGAAATATTGTATTTTGTGTTTGGTTGGTTTAGTAGGAATTTAAGATTACCGTGTTTGGTTAAAAGAATAAAAGATTATTGGAATGTATATTTAACTAAATTGTCCTTATTATATATTTGTATAATATTATAAATTTTAAAATATTTATATATTTTCTTTAAAAAATCAAATTCATAATATTTATATAAATTTTTTTTACAAATTAAAAATATAAAAAATGTTTAATGAAAGGGTAAAAAAAATTTAACCCCTGAACTTCATATAAAATTTTAATTATAAACTTTTTTTTGTAAATAAAATAATTTAAGGATAAATTTGTAATTTAACCTTCGTAAAATTTTTATTATTCAATGACAGAAGAAATATATTTTTGAAAAAAAATAAAAATTTAAAGGCATTTTAATCTAAAACGCCGGTAATGTTATAATACCTAAGGGAAGAGAGGTAATGACATTCTCGGTAATATACCCCAAAAAATCTACTATTGGTAATAAAACATTACCGGGAATGAGATTCCCGACCAACCAAACATAGGAATGTGGGATTCCCATCCCATAGGAATCCCACAATCCTTGAACCAAACACCTGCTTAGGGTAAACTAAACAGATAGTCCCCTATGTTTAGGGATGGACATGGTCGGGTTTCGGCCAATCCAACCCGGCCTGAAAATTTTACGTCCTTCACCGATCCGACCCAAAAAATATATACCCTCCAACCGACCCGACTTTTTGAGATAAAATCCGAACCCGACCTGAAATAATAATAATAATAATAATAATATTTTTATTCAATAAAATGATAATTTAATTGAAAAAAATAATATATAGAGGGGTATTATTGTAATTATTTCTAAATATATAAAGTAAAATCATATTTTTTTCGGGTCCGACCCGATCCGAACATAACCTTTAAAAAAACTCGACCCGACCTGAAACCGATATTTTTAAAAACCTAACCCGATCGGGTTGGGTCGGTCGAAACCGTCGGGTTCGGGTCTCATGTGTATCCCTATCTATATTTAGGTTTGTTTGACTTTAGTAATCAATTTAAAAACTAAGGAAAAATTATATCTAACATTATTGATCCGTTTGATTTTAGTCTCTCAACCATTAATTTTTGTTAACCCCCTTTTGTTTAAGTTTCTAACATGATTGAGAGACTAAAATCAAATGAGAGTTAACGACTGATGAACTAAAATTGAACAGATTGACAATGTTAGAGACTAAATCGAATGTATAGATAATATTAGGGATCATTCCCCCTTAATTTTTAAATTAATGACCAAAGTAGATCAGACCAAAAACATAGGGGAGTATCTGCATAGTTTACCCATGAAATTATCTATATTTCGATCAAGCATCAAAACGGTTTGGATTATTTTTCTTCCTCTCCTGATTGAGCTGAGAAAACCAGTGTCGATGGTGATCTTTCAAGGACCCAATCTCAAATTGAAGTTCACATCTCTTCTTATTTCGTTACCCAGAAATCAAGAAAGATTGGCTGCAAATTGGGTAAGTTTCTCAACGGTGTTATACGCGAAGTTCACGATGCAAAAGACCCACTCATTGACGATGAAAACGAAGAGATTTTTTTCACTCCCAGAGAATCATTGGATAGTCTGGGTTATGAAATCGGCGACGGCAGTGGCTACGGTTGTGGAATCTGTGGGGAGATGAAGCCGGTGGACGATTCTTTCGACGTCAGAGGTTGTTCACACTTCTACTGCGTCGATTGCACTGTGAAGTTCATCGAGTCCAAGCTCGACTATAACGTGAGCTCGATCAAATGCCCGGAGTCGGACTGCGAAGGGGTTTTGGACCCTGAGTTTTGCCGCGAGATCCTTCCCTGGGATTTGTTTAACCGATGGGGGAACGCCCTTTGTGAATCTGCCTTCTTTGGCTCCGAGAAATTCTATTGTCCGTTCAGAGATTGCTCGGCTTTGTTGATCAATGACGGAAAGAGGGTTATTAAGAAATATCGATGTCCTTTCTGCAAGAGAGCGGTGCAAGGTAGCTTGGCACTCTGGTCTGAGTTGCACCAAGTTTCGGAAACTCGAATCCCTTGGCCCGGATGCTCTGTTCGCTGATTTGGCGAAGAGGAAGAGCTGAAGACGCTGCCCTCACTGCAAAAACTACATTGAAAAATCGAGCGACCAGCATTGTAACTGTCAATGATAAAAAAAATGTTGGTTAAAAAATCACTTTATATTTATCTTTTGAATTTGAGAATTACGTTGAGAGAAAAAATAATACGAATTCTAGATTAATTTTTTTGAAGTACATGACCAAATACCAATGCCTTTTACCCTTGATTTATGACATAGGTTATTGTTTAGAAAATGGTGTTTGTTCTAATGGTTTATTTGTAGGTGTGGGAATGCCTTTTGTTACGACTGTGGTGGAGCAGCATCAACCAGCAACACCACTCATACTTGCTATAATTGTGCTCATAGGCGGATGCATTAAGTTTCATAAGGGTCAAGTATATTCTCAATTTTAAATTTCTAGATCCGTCAATGATTATGCTCATTAGAATTAAGAACTTAATGCATCATATGGGGTTTCCTTTTACTATTATTATTATTATTATATATTTTACCTGTTGAGTTTGATTTCAATGTAAAAAGTTTTAATGATTGTGGTAGTAGACGTTGAGACGATGGTTATGAATTTTATTATTTATGTACATGTGATTTGTGTCATGTATTTATGTACGTGTGATATATGTTACATTATTATTTGAACATGTGAAGTATGTCACATTATTACTTTGGTACATATAGTATGTGTCATGTTATCACTTTAGACATACGAGATTTATCATATTTACGATAAATATTGATTGTTAATTAACTAGTAATATTCATCTAATCAGAGGTCATATTTTATTAAAACAAAACGTTTGAAGTAGAAATAAAAATAGAGATTAAAATAATTATTTAATTGAATATTAAGAGTGTCTTTTATCATTATGGTAAGAATATAAGGTAAAGTATACTAATGGTCCTTTGATTATATGACGATGCTTTATTGAGTCCATCGACTATTAAAAGTTACAAAATGATCTTTTGACTATAGGATGTTGTTTTATTGAGTTTCTCGACTACTAAAACTTACAAAACGGTCACCCGACTATTTCATATATTTTAAATTTATTATTTTTTGTTAGAAAATTGATTGCAATTTGAGTTGGACATTAATATTTTGACTGAGATATGATAGAATTTGATTCCAAAATCTCAAACGAATATTTTATAAACCTCAGTGACCAAAAATGCCTTATAATATACGATTTTAACCAACTTTTTTTGATTTGCCAAAATGACCAACTAAATCGCAATGCGATCGATAATTCGCAACGCGATCTCCGTATCGCAAATCAGTTTCCAGATTCGCAACGCGAACATCGACTATCGCAACGCGAACTTCGACTATCGCAATGCGATTTTCCAAATTCGTTGCGATAGTCCAATTTATTCCAAGTTCGTTGCGATAGTCGAAGTTCGCGTTGTGATTTATTCAAAGTTCGGTGCGATAGTCGAAGTTCGCGTTGCGATTTATTCCAAATTCGTTGCGATAGTCGAAGTTCGCGTTGCGATTTATTCCAAGTTCGTTGCGATAGTCGAAGTTCGCGTTGCGATTTATTCCAAGTTCGTTGCGATAGTCCAAAATCACAATGACTGGGGTATTGCATTTGTTTCTTAAGAATTTTCTCTAAAAAGATAGTATTCGTGCAGATGTGTCGAAGACACGTATTACCACGACCACGATCACGACCACGACCACGACCCGAGACGAGACGAGACGGACGGACAGCGGCGGCGCGCGAGAGTCCCCCTTGTTCTCTATCACTCAACAAGGAAGTGGGAAAGCCAAGCCTTAAATACCATTCCCATAGTGTTTCCAATACTATGTGGGATTGAGCATTACCAGTTCCCAATACTATGTGGGATTGAGCCTTAAATAGTGATATTATTGTGAATTATAGTTAATGACTTTAGTATTTGTATGAAAAGTACTTGTGGTTCGTTTAGTTTTCATGCAATTCTAATTTATTTTCAATTGATTGTAATTGCACGATAATATTTTTTTTATTCTCGCGAGTGATGTAATTTTTTTTGAACGTTTTGCTTAAAATTGCAATAATCGCGATTGATTGTAGATTGACTTTTAATTATAACATATTTAATCGTATAATACTAATGCAATTGGGTTGATTATTGTTTTAAGGTGCATGATTGTTAATTGTTTCCTGAATAATCATAGTATTAGAAACAAGTGTTGGTAATGCTCAATCCCACATAGTATTGGAAACACTATTGAGAATGGTATTTAAGGCTTGACTTTCCCACTTCCTTGTTGAGTGATAGAGAATAAGGGGGATTCTCGCGCGCCGCCGTCGTCGTCGTCCGTCTCGTCTCGGGGTCGTAATAATATGTGTCTTCGACACGTCCGCGCGAATACTATCTTTTTAGAGAAAATTCTTAAGAAACAAATGCAATACCACCAGTCGTTGCGAATTTGGAATAAATCGCAACGCGAACTTCGACTATCGAAACGAATTTGTAATAAATCGCAACGCGAACTTCGACTATCGCAACGCGAACTTGGACTATCGCAATGCGAATATGTAAATCGCAATGCGATAGTCGAAGTTCGCGTTGCGAATCTGGAAACTGATTTGCGATACCGGAGATCGCGTTGCGAATTATCGATCGCATTGCGATTTAGTTGGTCATTTTGGCAAATCCAAAAAAAGTTGGTTAAAATCGTATATTATAAGGCATTTTTGTCACTGAGGTTATTTTCTCTATTTTATATCATATTCAACATGTTAACGTCCAACTCAGATTGCTATCAATTTTTTAACAAACATAAATGAGTTCGGAATAAATGAAATAGTCGAGTGAATGTTTTGTAAATTTTAATAGTCGAGGGGCTAAAAAACAACATACTATAATCAAAATATCATTTTATAACTTTTAATAGTCGAGAAACTTAATAAAACATCCTCTATAGCCGGAGACCGTGTACTTTACCCAAAAATATATTATACGTTAAATAGATTCTTTCGAGCCCAAACCCGGAACCAAGTAAAAGGCACGTTGAATGTTATAGCAAGCGGAGCACCCGACAAGTTCCAAGCTTGCCAGACAAGCCTCCTCTCTATTAATCTTTTGGCGCTCCTTCGAACTCCTTTCAAAATTATTTCGCTTCCCTCCACCACCATCATCCATTCCCTTCCGCCTGTTGAACCCTCTCTTTTTCCAGGTTCTGGTCTATCTAAGCCGATCCTTGGGTTGATTCTTCGTGTGGTCGGCGATAAATGGAACAACAGAGAAACGCAAAGATGGTTCAACAACAACAAGAAGAGTCCGAGGAGATACATCACGGCCTCTTCCCTGTGGAGCAACTTCAGGTGAAAAATCATCTACTGAATTTCGTTTTGTTTTTGTAGGATTTTATTAGAAAGTAAGACGCTTTTCTATCTGGGTTTTTTCCCCTAGTTGCTGAAAAGATGTTCATTTTTCTTGTCAAGCTTGAACCATATCATATGGAGATTTTGTTTAGTAGATGAATAGTTTGAAGCTTGGGGTTTTCGGGTCAAGTTTGTTCATCATCGAATTGATCAATTTCGGAATCAAGTTTGGGCTGGAATCGACATTTCTTGGCTTAAGTAATAGTTTTGGATATTATTCTTAGGCATCGGGAATTGCAGCTCTAGGCGTAAATAAGCTCAAGGATGGGGCCTTTTCACGGTTGAATCTGTTGCTTATACCCCAAGAAAGATATTCTTCAGATCAAAGGAATCAGTGAAGCTAAAGTTGAGAAGATCGTTGAAGCCAGTATGTTGTTTCCACAATTCTGTTGTTCCATCAGTTTCTGTTGATGGTATTTTACTATAATTTGTAAATTGATTTGAATTTAAGAGGCTTTTAAGTCTTTACTGGTTCATGACAACATCCAAACTTGTCCCCTTGGGTTTCACCAGTGCTAGCCAGCTCCATGCCAGGTGGAGATTCCAGATACAGCGAGTGAACCATGTACTGCTCTGATGTATGCAACAAGTTGCCATAGCAAAGTGGGCGGCTAAATGGTCAAAAAATGGCTTAAATTTTATTATTTTTGTATGGTAAAATTACTAAAATTTAGTCACTAAACTTTAGGGTATTTACAAATTAGTCCTTATGCTTCAACTATAAATATTCTAGCTCATTTAGCTTCAAAACCATCCCAAATCATTTTAGCTTTCTTTCAATACTAGAGAAAATTTAAAGAGTTTCTTGAGAGTTGTTTTCTCTTTTTTATCAAGAGAGAATTATCATTGTTTTCTCCTTATTCGATCGAGAGAAGTTGTAATTCCTATTTTCTCATAGTGAAATTCTTCTACCATTGCCCGTGGTTTTTACGTTATATTATTTAGGGGTTTTCCATGTAAATTTTGTGTCTTTTTATCTTCATTTTTATTTTCTCAAATTATCAGTTGCGATTTTGCTCTATCTGATAGCCGTTTTCCGCAATAATTGGTATCAGAGCCAGATTAGAGTGTGTAATATCTGCTTATTGTCTTTGTGGTTGCCACCAAAAGGTAGATCATCCAACATAAAAAAGTAAGAAGGTATTACTCATTCTTTGAAGGTTCCAAAGAATTATTCACGATAGTGAAATAGTGGGAGCTATCCGTAATTGAAGATATGGCAACGAAATTTGATATTGAAAAAATTCAATTGGAGAAATTTCTCATTGTGGAAATTAAAGATGAAGACCATCCTGAGGAAGGACGTGTGTCTAGCGGCTATCAGTGAAAGGTAGGTGGATTTTGCAGATGACAGCAAATGGATCGAAATGGACGGAAATGCTATGACAAACTTTCATCTAGCATTAGCATATGAAGTATTGTCAAGCATCGAGGAGAAAAAGACAGCTAAGGAGATATGGGATCATCTCACCAAATTATACGAGCCCACATCGCTGCACAATAAAATTTTCCTGAAAAGAAAATTGTACACTCTCCGGATGTCAGAATCTACTTCAGTGACGGAGCACTTAAACACACTGAACATTTTATTTTCTCAGCTTACATCCTTAAGCTGTAAAATAGTAGAACAAGAACGTGCTGAACTTCTAATTCAAAGTCTACCGGATTCGTATGATCAGCTCATCATCAATTTGACAAACATTAATGTCACCAGTCTAGTCTTCGATTACGTTTCTACTGCTGTTCTATAAGAAGAAAATCGGCGCAAGAACAACGAAGATAGACAAGTAAATCTACAACAAGCAGAAGCATTGACAACGATGAGAAGGAGATAAACAGAACATGGCCAAAGCAGCAGTCACAAACATGGTAGATCGAAGTCGATGAGCAAGAAGAATTTAAAGTGCTACAACTGTGGAAAGAAGGGTCACTTGAAGAAGGATTGTTAGAGTCTAAATAAAAACTCCAATCCATAAGGCAATACCGCAAACACTTCAGATGATGGAGATGTTCTATGTTGTGAAGCGTCAACCACCGTGGAAGGCAGAAAAAGATTTACATATATATGGCTCATTGATTCGGGAGCGACATACCACATGACCTCAAGAAGAGAATGGTTTCATCATTATGAACCTGTCTCAGGAGGATCTGTGTATAGTTACAATGATCATGCCTTAGAGATCATTGGCGTGGGAACCATCAAATTGAAGATGTTTGATGGAACAATTAAAGTTGTTCGAGATGTGCGGCACGTGAAAGGCCTGAAGAAAAATTTATTATCCTACGGATTATTGGATAATAATGCAAGCAAGATTGAAACACGGAAAGGAATCATGAAGGTGTTCCGTGGAGCGCTTGTGGTACTGAAAGGCGAAAAGATAGCAGCAAACTTATACATGCTGAAGGGGGAGACTTTGTTAGAAGCAGAAGCCTCTGTTGCCTCATGTAGTTCAGATTCTGTAATGCTATGGCATCAGAAACTTGGACACATGTCAGAACAAGGAATGAAAGTCCTTGTGGAGCAAAAGCTACTTCCAGGCTTAACGAAGGTATCACTTACTTTGTGTGAGCATTGCATAACAAGTAAGCAACACCGGTTGAAATTCAACATATCAAATTCTAGAGGCAAAAGTGTTCTAGAATTGGGTTCACTCTGACGTATGGCAAGCACCAGTTACATCCCTAGGCGGAGCAAAATACTTTGTCTCTACTAGGAGATGTTGGGTGTACCCTATTGAGAAGAAGTCAGATGTGTTTTCAACTTTCAAAAACTTCAAGGCGCGGGTGGAACTTGATTCTGGAAATAAGATCAAGTGTTTTAGAACAGATAATGGAGGAGAATACACAAGCGAAGAATTTGATGACTTTTGCAGGAAAGAATGCATCAAAAGACAGTTCATAGTGGCGAACACTCCTTAACAAAATGGAGTGGCAGAGCGGATGAACAAAACCTTGTTAGAAAGAACAAGAGCAATGTTGAGGGATGCATGCCTAGAAAAATCATTCTGGGCAGAAGCAGTCAATACCGCATGTTATTTGGTGAATCGAGCTCCATCAACTGCAATAGAGCTGAAGACATCAATGGAGATGTGGACTGGTAAACCTGCTGATTATTCAAATCTCCATGTATTTGGAAGTATTGTGTACGTGATGTACAACTCCCAAGAAATCTCAAAGCTGGATCCAAAATCCAGGAAATGCAAATTCTTGGGGTATGCTGATGGAGTCAAGGGGTATCGCTTGTGGGATCCCACTGCCCGCAAAGTGATCATCAGCAGGGATGTTATCTTTGTAGAAGATAAACTACAAAGAAAAGAAGATGATGATAGCGCTGAAAAGTCAGAGACTACACAGATACATGTGGAAAAAGAGGTTGAACAAGGAGATTCTTCTGAAGTAGAACCAACACATGATGAATAAGAACCAAAGAGTTCTGAAGCTCCAATAATTCGTCAATCAGATCGTGTGAGAAGACGTCCCAATTGGCACTCAGATTATATTATAGAAGGAAATGTTGCATACTGCCTTTTAATAGAGGACGGTGAGCCATCAACATACCAGGAGGCAATAAACAGCTCAGATGCTTCACTGTGGATGATGGCGATGCAAGAAGAAATCGAAGCCCTTCATAAAAATAATACATGAGACCTTGTGACACTACCACAAGGAAGGAAGCCAATTGGTAACAAATGGGTCTTCAAAATCAAGCGAAATGGTGACGATCAAGTTTAGAGGTATCGTGCAAGACTTGTAGTCAAAGGATATGCTCAAAAAAAAGTATTGATTTCAATGAAATATTTTCTCTTGTGGTTCGACTAACAACAGTTCAAGTAGTTTTGGCAATGTGTGCTACATTGAATTTACATCTAGAGCAGCTAGACGTTAAAACAGTTTTTCTTCATGGAAATCTTGAAGAAGAAATTTATATGCTCCAACCTGAAGGTTTTGAAGAAGAAGAAAAGAAGAACTTGGTTTGCAGGTTAAACAAATCTCTGTACGGTCTAAAGAAGGCGCCGAGGTGTTGGTATAAGAGATTTGATTCCTTCATTATGTGCCTTGGATACAACAGACTTAATGCAGACCCTTGCGCTTATTTCAAGAGGTCTGGTGATAACAATTTTGTTATATTGTTGTTGTATGTGGATGACATGTTGGTTGCAGGACCCAACAAAGATCATATTGAAGAATTGAAGGCACAACTAGCTAGGGAATTTGAAATGAAGGACTTGGGATCAGCAAACAAGATTCTAGGGATGTAAATTCATCGAGACAGAAGTAATATGAAGATTTGGCTTTCATAAAAGAATTACTTGAAGAAGATCTTGTCATGATTCAGCTTGCAAGATTGTAAGCCAATTTCTACCCCTCTTTCTATTAACTTCAAATTATCCTCCAGTGTGAGTCCTAGCAGTGAAGAAGAGAGGATGGAAATGTCTCGAGTATCGTATGCATCAGCAGTGAGAAGTTTAATGTTCGCTATGATATGCACAAGACCAGACATTGCACAAGCAGTGGGAGTGGTTAGTTGGTACATGGCGAATCCAAGCAAAGAGCATTGGAATACAATAAAGAGGATCCTGAGATACATCAAAGGGACCTTAAATATTGCATTATGTTATGGAGGATCAAAATTACTAATCAATGGGTATGTAGATTCTGACTATGTAGGGGATTTGGATAAAAACAAATCTACTACATGATATGTGTTCAAAGTTGCTGATGGAGCTGTAAGCTGGGTTTCAAAATTGCAGTCAATTGTGGCTACATCCACAACAGAAGCATAATATGTAACAGCTACACAAGCCAGTAAAGAAACAATTTGGTTGAAGATGTTATTGGAGGAGCTTGGGCACAATCAAAAGTATATCTCTCTGTTTTGTGACAGTCAAAGCGCCTTGCATCTAGCAAGGAATCCGGCATTTCATTCAAGAACAAAGCACATACGAGTTCAATATCATTTTATTCGTGAAAAGGTGAAAGAAGGAACGATAGATATGCAGAAGATCCATACCAAAGACAACATAGCAGATTTCATGACGAAGGCAATCAACACTGATAAATTTACCTGGTGTCGATCCTCTTGTGGCCTGTCAGAGACGTAAGCAACATGATGGTACAAGGTAGAAAGAATTGTGTGAAGATATGATTGTTCAATCAAATCTTCAAGTGGGAGATTGCTGAAAGTCATAGCAGCCCAAGTGGGACGGCTAAATGGTCAAAAAAATGGCTTAAATTTTATTATTTTTGTAAGGTAAAATTACTAAAATTTAGTTACTAAACTTTAGGGTATTTACAAATTAGTCCTTATGTTTCAACTATAAATACCTTAGCTCATTTAGCTTCAAAAACATCCCAAAACATTCTAGCTTTCTTCCAATACTAGAGAGAATTTAGAGAGTTTCTTAAGAGTTGTTTTCTCTTTTTTATCAAGAGAGAATTATCATTTTTTTCTCCTTGGTCGATCGAGAGAAGTTGTAATTCCTATTTTCTCATAGTGAAATTCTTCTACCGTTGCCCGTGGTTTTTACCCTATATTATTTAGGGGTTTTCCACGTAAATTTTGTGTCTCTTTTATCTTCATTTTTATTTTCTCAAATTATCAGTTGCGATTTTGCTCTATCCGATAGTCGTCTTCCGCAACATTTGTTTCATCTGTTAGGGGATCAATTTTATGTATCGTTGCACCCTAACTTGGTCTTCTTTTTGACAGGCGGAATCGAGACAGGATCCATTACTGAGATATATGGTGAGTTCCGTTCCGGAAAGACTCAGCTCTGTCACACATTGTGTGTAACATGCCAAGTAAGAGCTTTTCTCCTCAT
Organism: Hibiscus syriacus; assembly: GCF_006381635.1. Taxonomy (NCBI): domain Eukaryota; kingdom Viridiplantae; phylum Streptophyta; class Magnoliopsida; order Malvales; family Malvaceae; genus Hibiscus; species Hibiscus syriacus. The sequence continues at coordinate 862,817 of NW_024061783.1, forward strand.
TAACCGAGTTGTCTTGTACCTCATGTATATGCCAAGTGAGTCAATTTTGGCCAGCTGCTAATTTTGTATGACATTTTAGCTTCCATTAGATTAAGGAGGTGGTGAGGAAAAAGCAATGTACATCGATTCTGAAGGGACATTTAGACCACAAAGACTCTTACAGATAGCGGAGAGGTGATTGACGGATACCATGATAATAACCATACTGCTATTATGCTACGTGGCAATATCGATAGTTGACACCGTCCTTGCATGTTGCAGGTTTGGACTGAATGGTGCCGATGTATTGGAGAATGTGGCCTATGCTCGAGCGTATAACACTGACCATCAGTCTCGCCTTTTACTTGAAGCAGCTTCCATGATGGTGGAAACAAGGTATTGATAAAGTATTTCTTATAAGTTAGGCAAACAAGCTGAATGCTATATAGATTATTGATCATTTGACGGATTGCTCGACAGGTTTGCACTTATGATAGTCGATAGTGCAACCGCCCTTTACAGAACAGATTTTACCGGGAGGGGTGAACTGTCAGCCCGACAAATGCATCTCGCGAAGTTTCTGAGGAGCCTTCAGAAGTTGGCAGATGAGGTTAATATACCTGTATTTACATTGAGGAATGCATTACTTTCATGCAATGATAATGAGATGCTTAGAGTTGTCCCTGTTTATCATGTTTTTATGTGCATTTTACGCTACCGTAGTTTGGTGTGGCCGTTGTGATTACGAACCAAGTAGTAGCACAAGTGGACGGTTCTGCAATCTTCGCCGGACCTCAAATTAAGCCTATCGGCAGTAACATCATGGCTCATGCTTCCACAACAAGGTTTGTCATCGAAATTGAAGCCCGAATTTATCCCTTTTCTCTAAACTACCTTTCTTTGAAAGCTACTAGTAACTACAATCTTGTCACTGTCTATAGATTGGCTCTTCGGAAGGGAAGAGGGGAGGAACGCATTTGTAAAGTAATAAGCTCACCTTGCTTGGCCGAGGCCGAAGCTTGATATCAGATATCTCCGGGAGGCGTTGCTGATGTTAAAGACTGAGCCGTTTCAGCTTATTGTTTGGCAAACAAGTTGCTGCAGAGCTTGGTTGTATTGATGAATCAGAATCGATATATGTTTTTTTGTAGCCATATGTTTCTCCCATAACTATGCACTTTTGTGCTGGGTATATCATTCTTCTCTATTTCTTCTTTTTTTTTTTATTAATTTAAGGGTAAATTATACGTTGAGTTCCTAAACTATTAGTTTTGTCCGTTTTAGTACCTAAACTTTCATTTTTTTAAAATCATACCTAAAGTTTAGTTTTTGTTTCATATTAGTACATTGTCGTTAACAATTTTAGCTTTCATTTTATTTTAGTATTGTGTTCAAAATTTAACGTTATGTTTTGAAAAAAATTGAAAGATTAGGTATTAAAATGGACTAAAATTGATAGTTTAGGTACTAAATGTGTTATGTTTTCAATTTTGGGGATAAAATGAGATGAAAACTAGGTGTTAGGTATAATTTTGAAAAAAAAATAAAAGTTTAGATATTAAAATAAACTAAAATTGATAGTTTAGGTACTAAATACATAATTTACTCTTAATTTAAACTAAAAATGAAGTTATGTCAAATTAAACCAATAAACCAATTTTTTTTATGTAATTTGATTAAAAATAAATAAATAATTAAACATTAAAATTAAGTTCTTGTTTAATTGAACCAAAATAAAGTCTAAATATTAAAATCACATTAAGAGATCAAAATATATATTTATCCATTCATATATATATATATATAGAAAATTAGATTAAAATAAGAAAAGAACAATTTATTATTAGAATAGTTTTTCGTGTCAGATTTTAATAAGATCAAACATTATTTAAGTCTTGAAAATAAATTAATAAAGGGTAAAATACAAATGATCCCCAACTATGAGGTATTGTTTTATTAAATCCATCGACTATTAAAGTTATAAAATAGTCTTCCAATTATAGAGTGTTGCTTTGTTGAGTTTCTCGATTATTAAAAGTTACAAAATGGCCACTTGACTATTTATTATGTTCAATTCTTATCATTTTTCGTTAAAAAAAATTGACTTTATTCTAAGATGAACGTTAACGTGCTAATTATAATATGATAAAATTTGTTCTCAGAATCTCAAATGACTATCATATGATCTCAGTCATCATGTTAACATTTGACTTAGAAAATATCAATTCTTAACGGAAATGGACGAGTTTGAAACATAATGAATAGTCAGGTGATCATTTATGTAACTTTTAATAGTTGATGGACTTAACAAAGTAATATTCTATAGTTGGAGGACATTTTATAACTTTTGATAGTTGATGGGCTTAACTAAGCATTACCCTATAGTCAAGGGACCATTTGTGTACTTTACACAAATTGAAGTGAATACGACGTCGTTGAAGTGAAAACAGTACGTCTTGAAAAGTCATCAGCTTCAAGCCTCTACAACCGGCTTAAAAAAATGGCGTTAGATACAATCACTAGCATCGTTTAATGAGCAAACTCAAATAGCTAAGGTCCGTCTGGTCCATTAGAGCCAGACTCCCTGGAAAAGAAGAAGAAAACAACAAAAAATGGCGACAAATACAGCAGCTACGCCTCCGAACCTCCCCAAATCTGAAGCCATTTCCAAAGGCTACAATTTCGCTTCTACTTGGGAACAGGTAATCTTTCTCTTTTTCTCTTTCGCCTCTTGAACTCACTTTTCAGAACTCAACAATGTTTTCCTTCAAACTTCACGTTGTGAATCTCTTCTACTTTAGATCTGCTCTAATTTTATCTCAACGAGCTTAAAAACGTTCAAATTATAACTATTTTGATTTTACTCTATTGCTTCGTCTTTAGATCTAGCAATTAAAAGATCCGATCTCTTAACCGGAGCCGTAATTGTAACCGAAATGTGATCACATTATTTTTCCAAGTAATATGTGATATTATTGTTGTTAATTATTTGAAGATCAGATCTGTGGAATGGAACTGAATGCGATGTTTTAGATTTTTGTTTCTTTAATTTGATTTGTTTATTTTGGATTTGTGTTTAGAATGCACCTTTGACGGAACAGCAGCAAGGAGCCATACTGATGCTATCTCATGCTGTTGCAGAACGGCCGTTTCCGACCAATTTGGTGAGTAACTATTTTGCTTGTTGGTTACTTTTTTTAATTGCATTATGATTGTCTTGGTGAAGATGTTTTGATTATGCTGTTGTAGGCTCAAGAGAGAACCTCTGGCCAGGATATTGGATTGTCTGTTTCTACAAAGGCTAAAAATTTCGGTGACTCTGGAGCTATCGAGGAAATTTTGGTTAATACTAATCAGGTAAATCAAATTTATTATATATCTTGTGTGAATTATACATTGAATCTTATGTGGATGGTTACATCGTTTTGTTCTTCTAATGAACTCATCTACTAGGTTTTTATGAAATTGATGAATTTGGATCTAAAGGTTTTGCTTCTTCTTTTCTGTGCAGTTTTATAAATGGTTCACAGACCTTGAATCGGCCTTGAGGTCGGAGGTTAGTAGTGATATCTTGTTTCAACATATATGTTCGTGGAGTAATTTTCTTTTATTTACTTCATCACTGGTTCTCTTACTTCAGACTGAAGAGAAGTATCAGCACTATGTTAATACTCTAACAGACCGCATACAGACTATTGATGCTATACTTCGACAAGTACGTTCATGTTCTGTTTTATATCTCCATATATTCTCTCATTTTCTTTGCTAGTTATTTATTAAGTTAGATCTATCATTTCCTCATGATTTCTAAGCTAGGAGTACACTTCTTGTAGGTGGATGAGACCTTGAACCATTTTAATGAACTACAGCTGCAACACCAGGCAGTAGCAACAAAAACTAAAACTCTTCATGATGCATGTGACCGATTGGTATGTTATTTGTTTGTATGGTTTGGAATGTAGTTTTATCTTCTTGTTTCTACCTTCACTTTCGGCTTTATATTCAATAGATGTAATCCATTTGTCTGTGAGATGGAAAATTTTGGTTTAAATTAGTTGATTGTTTTCATCACCAGCTTATTCATATTGCAGGTATTGGAGAAGCAAAAGCTGATTGAGTTTGCTGATGCACTTCGCAGTAAGCTCAAGTATTTTGATGAGTTGGAGAATGTAAGGTTTGAATGCTATCTTAACCAGAGATTGGTTTACCTTCTGTTTATATATTGCTTCTTTGTCCTGATTTATAGTCTATATCATCCTTAAGGATTTATATTTATATATATATGTAGGGTCTTGATGACTTTCTGTTAGTGCAATAGTTCTGAGATTCATGGTTTGTGTAATTTTATCTCTTGTGTACAGATTACTTCTAACTTTTATTCTCCAAACATGAACGTTGGAAATGAAAGCTTTTTCCCACTTCTTAAACGGCTTGACGAGTGCATATCGTAAGTTACATTTGAACTCAGTCCAACTTTGCAAAGCCCCTCTGATGAGCAATTGTAATAAAAATTTCTCATAGTATTGATTTTGTTGTCCTTGTAGGTATGTTGAAAGTAATGCACAATATGCAGAGCCCGGTGTTTATTTGCTAAAGTTCCGTCAACTCCAGGTAAGGAATCATGGTGACTATTTATGGATTGTTTAATGTAGTGAATGAAATGCATGTGTATAAATAGACATTTTTGAGTTTGACTAAAATAATTTGGAAGCCTGTTTTTACAGTCTCGGGCCCTGGGTATGATCCGCTCTCATGTACTTTCTGTTCTCAAAAGTGCTTCTTCTCAGGTAAAATATTCACCTCTAGGTCAAATTTGCATACATGGGTATGCTTTTATGGATGGGTTAATGCTTTCCAAAATGCTTGTTCTTTCCGTCATCAGGTTCAGGCAGCAATTCGGAGCAGTAGTAGCAGCAAAACATCTCTTTCTGAGGGTGTTGAGGCATCTGTAATTTATATCCGTTTCAAGGCAGCTGCTAGTGAAGTAATGGTTTCCTTTTCTGGTCTGAAAGCTGTCACTTGTATAGAAATATGACTCTCCTTTAGCAGAGATCACTAACAGTTTTAAGCATTTGCAGCTTAAGCCGGTATTAGAGGAAATTGAAAGCAGAGCATCAAGGAAAGAATATGTTCATATTCTTTCAGAATGTCATAAATTGTACTGTGAACAGAGGCTTTATTTGGTGAGTGAAAGCTATATTACAGGCACACACATCGACCACTTTATGTAATATTTGAACCAATTCTTACTCTTTCCGTTAATTTATGCTTCTTTAGATAAAAGGCATAGTGCATCTACGAATATCTGAGTTTGCCAAGAAAGAGGATTTGCCACCATTGACTAGATCAGGATGTGCTTACCTAATGCAGGTATGGTTAACTAACTGTCCTTGTGTCTAGTACCTGTATATGATTATGATTCTAGGAATTTCTGATCGGCTGAAGCAAAACTTGTTATTTAAGTCGTACGCCCTTTGCACATTTTATATGTTTGGTGGCATTAGAGACAATAAAATCTAGCCTGAATCTTTAAGTTTCTTACACTGGTGTTTGTAAAGTGAAGACACAAGTTCTTTTTATTAACTGGGGCCTACATGTTACCATGGCTGCAGGTCTGTCAACTTGAGCACCAACTCTTTGATCATTTTTTCCCTTATACTTCAGAGGATGTTTCAAGTTTGGCACCATTAATAGATCCTTTGTAAGTAACCTTGTTGCCAATGTTATAGAGCTTTCTTTTCTCTTTTTCCCATGTTCTTTTTGTCTCTTTACTACATGGCTTAATGGCTTTAGGGAAATTAACTGAAATAATTTTACAGAGTTTTGACTTAAGAATAAATCTTTTGCATGTCTTACTAAGTTGTATTTACTTGCAGGTCTACATTCTTATATGATACATTGCGTCCAAGACTCATTCATGAAACAAATGTTGATTTCCTTTGTGAACTGGTTGATATCCTCAAAGTTGAAGTCTTGGGAGAACAGCTCAGCCGAAAAAGTGAGTCATTGGCCCGGTTTCGCCCTACATTGGAAAGAATTTTGGCAGACATTCATGAACGCTTGACTTTTCGTGCTCGAACACATATACGTGATGAGGTCTGTTTATTGCTTATGTATCTCTGTGTCTGTTTGAGTACTCATAAATCGATGGAAGCTACCAACACTTTACCATATTGAGGAATAGAAGTCTTTTGGCTACTTGATATTTGTGGTAGTTGATTGAAATGAAGTCTTGGTTTGTCTATCTGATAGTTTCATGCTGGAAATCATTTGATTGCTAGTGACTTCCCTCTGTGTTATTGAAAGCACCATTCTTTTAGTTGCTTACAATTTGAGATTGAAAGAGAAATTTTCTAACAGTTGCATTCTATGCTTTCAATGTTAGGAGCAATTATATTGTGCCTTTTAGAAGTGTGCGTCGCTCTGGGCAAACGCCACACATTGCTGTGACTGATTGTCATCCCATATTTCTTGATTTAGTTGAATTGAATCTCTGTCTTCTTTCTTACACAGATTGCAAATTATATCCCATTTGATGAAGACTTGGATTACCCTGCAAAACTGCAGCACTCTGAAGATGTGAAGACAGAAACTACTTCTGTAAGTTCACCAACACTTCTCCCTTATCCCAGATTATAGATAATAAATTATGTGTCTTAAATCTACATATTTGTTGGACAAATTTCAAATTCGCAAGCTATCTGCTGCTACTCAAGGTTACTGTTTCTAGTTCAGACCCTTGTATCTATGCTCTTTGTAACCATTATTATAGAACCTAACTTGATACCTATTATTTGTGTTTATTTATTCCGTACCTTTTCTGCTCAGACTTCAATGTTTCACTATATGTTTGTGTCTGTTTAGGCTTTGTTGTTACATTACCGAACACACTAACAATAATATGTGGAATTGCAACTCCATTGTTTCAATTCATTTAATGAAAGAATCATGTGCAATATGAAGATGTGGCATGTCTTGCATGAATACTTTTCCTATATAGAAATGATTGCAACATGAAATGGAAAAATTGGTACACGGGCTGTCTCATGGTGAATGGGAACAAATTTGTCATCCTGTTGTATTAGACCAGCGTGTGGTTGTTCCAGTTGGTTAGCAAACATGCATATCCAAAGCCTACTTGCAGACTTGTAAGTGGAAGCACTTAGTGAAGTATGCAATGTCTGCAGTTTTGAAGTATCTGGAGTTTGATGTTGGCCAGATTAGTAGGACGTCACTCATGGCTTCTTGAATTTCACTTTATGTTTTCTCCTTTTGGAAATACAGTTACATGAAATTAACACTTCTAAGTTCTATCTGTCTTGATGTTTTTCTTTTTCTTCTGCAGGCTGATACAATCCATTTGTATTCAAAACTTGGTATCCACCATTAGAGAAAACAATATCTATTCTTTCGAAATTGTATCGCTGTTTGGAACCAGAAGTCTTCACTGGCTTGGCTCAGGTGCCTTGAGTCTTTCAATAATCACCCTTCTTCAGTTTCTTATCTAAGCATTGCCCTTTGTGCGTTCTGTTAAATAATTAATTTGTGTTGTTTTTTTCACAGGAAGCTGTAGAATTTTGTTCTGACTCTATCCAAGTAAGTTAGCTGAATACCAGCTACTGTTCAAGGCTAAAGATATTTGCTTTCTAAGCATGCTAATGCGATAGAATGATACAATTTCTATATGTGGCTAAGCTTGGATTTAGATTCTTAACAAAATCATGTTAACCATTCTTTGAATAAGTTGACAGACTTATTCGCTCTCTGAAATAAGTGGTGGGCTTGGTTGGATTTCTAACCATTTGCATTTTTTCCTCTTTAATCTTTAAATTTTACCTAGAAAGCAAGCAAACTAATTACAAAGAGATCAACACCAATGGATGGACAGCTCTTCCTTATAAAGCATCTTCTGATATTAAGGGAACAGGTTATCTTTATTATTCCTCTCTTTTGCTCTCTTTCTGTCATTGGATTTTTAATTAATAGGATGAATTTTGGCCTCGCAGATAGCACCATTTGACATAGAGTTCTCTGTTACACACAAAGAACTTGATTTCTCTCATGTGCTGGTAAGTTTTCTGAGTCTAAACTTCTGTTTAACCGAAATGCACTACTTGATGTTTACAGTCTTTTCAGGCTTATTTAGCTTTAAAAGCTGAAGCTCTTTCTGAGTTTCAGCAGATACTGGGAAGACCAATAACACTATTATTGTACTTTCTTAAGATCTATTTGATGCTTAGATTGTTCAATCTCCAGTTCTTTTCCATCTCGAACAGCTCTTTCATATTTTACCTTCCATTTACTTGGTTGTTTTAATATGCCTTTGATAGGATCACCTGAGACGTATACTTAGAGGCCAGGCATCATTATTTGACTGGACCAGATCAACATCATTAGCAAGGACCTTATCTCCCCGTATTTTGGAAAGTCATGTAGATGCCAGGAAGGTTAGGATTTAACCTTCTTTAAATTTATGACGGTTCTCAATGAGTCAAAGTGGCTTGTACTGGTTTTGGTGCTTGTTGAAAAAAATCTTGTACCAACACATCACTGTTCACACGGATCAGGATACAAGAAAGGAAATTTCAAATCTTTTGTCCCTGAAGCTGATGATTATCGGCGAACTATTTATGTTTCTCCAATGCCCCTCCCCTCTTTTCTTCTTTTCCCCCGTTTTGTGATGGATGCTGGGAATTTGCTTTGTCATCAATAGTGACTCATTTTTTCCAGTTACTTTCAGGAGCTGGAGAAAAGTTTAAAAGCAACTTGTGAGGAGTTTATTATGGCAGTCACTAAGCAAGTTGTAGATCCTATGCTTTCATTTGTTACCAAGGTCTCCTTTTTCTCCTCAATTGTTCTTTTAACGATTTTAGGATATTAGAATCTTAAAATAGTAGATATCCCTCGGTAGTGAAATAAGACCACTTCAACTTGCTATGTGATATTTAACTGACCGCCTTGTTTCCGTTTTCTTCCCTGAATGAAATCACAGCATTGATGCTATTGGAACTTTTTTCTGCTTCGATTTGTGATTAATTGTGTAAGCCTTTACTTCTTTTCCTATAGGTAACAGCAGTAAAAGTTGCATCATCTTCTGGTACTGAATCAAAAAATAGACTCGATTATGGCCAAGCCACTCAATGAACAAGCCTTCGCTACACCGGAAAAGGTGGCTGAACTTGTTCAGAAGGTGTGTCGCATCTTTAATTCATGTTTTGCCAACCTATTTTGGAGGTTACAGTTTGCATTGGTTTTTGAAGATTCGCCTTTTTTTAGTGGCAAATCTGTTTATACTTTCAGAGTTTGGATTCACCAACTGATGATTTTCATATCTCGAACAGGTAAATTCAGCCATTCAGCTAGAACTTCCACTGGTGATAGCAAAGATGAAGCTTTATTTACATAACCCAACAACACGAACAATTCTTTTCAAACCAATCAAGTAAGTTACCGTCCCGAATTTATAACCTTAACTCCATAGTCGTTGACATAATCATGGTTTTCTAATCGTGAAGCGAGTTTCGGATGATTCGGATTCTTTAGCAAGCTTATTGTACAATGCACCAAGATGATTGTTTATATTTATGCAGGACGAATATCGTGGAAGCCCATATCCAAGTTCAATCCCTTCTAAAATCAGAGTATTCTCCAGAGGACATACAAGAACTGGAAGCGCAGCTCGACAATCTCGTTTAGCAAACTATCGAAGCTCGTTCAAGTATGTTCCTCAATCCAAACCTTTTCATTAATTTTTGGTGATATCGTGGTTCGGTCTGTTCATATGGTTATACTAATAATAGATAACTAAAAAAGGTACTGTAAAGAATGCTTTTACTTTTCTCAACTTCCATTTTGTTAAACCCATTTTTTGGTCCTGCCCCAAGAACATTAAGTTCCGTTCTTAGTCTTACTATCTTGGCCACAATCGATGGAAAATGCATATTTTTCGTGATACAATTAGATGGATTGGATCAATTTTTACCCTAAATTTGAACTAGATCTAATTTGATTTTATAAAACTGGATCATAACTCGTGTTCACCCTTAAGTACAATACTTAAACAACTTAGACCATCTCCAGCCCTCATCTCTACTCTATAACATCTATCTCTACTCTAAAGATAAAACAGTAATTCATCTCCAGCACTATCTCTACATTACCACTAACTCTACTTTATTCACAATATTTAACTATTATAATATTGATTTTTCAAATATAAAATAAAATATATACATTTCTAATAAATATCAAATAAAAACATAAATAAAATATTCATAAATAACATTGCGAAAATACAAATAAATAAGAAAATTATAATTCATAATAATAATGTGAAAAACATAAATTACATAATTATATATTTTAATTCTTCGAATTAGAATATTCATTTCACAAATGCTCAATTAGTGCATTTCGTAGAGCAAAATGAGTAAAATTAATGCAATTTAATCTACTTGAATATATTATATTATGTTTAATTTTTATTTTATTGTGTATAATTTACAATAAAAAAACATAAAAGATAGAATAATGTAACAAAAAAAGGAAAATAAAAAGAAAATAACAAAATATAGTAAAAAAACAAAAACCAAAAATCATAAAAATAACAAAAAAATTTTTTGTGGTGCAACTACAGTAACATGCTAGATGTATCGTGAAATTAACAACCACGTTAAAATGGAGATCATTGTTAGCGCAGCGCTGGAGTTCTCTTATAATCTCCTAAACCGTAATGAAATAATTGGAGGTAAATTTCACTCGCGTCTTTTAGATTGTTGCAACTTGAAACACCAATCATATAATCATAAAGTTACCAAGTTATAACCGCATGTAACTATTTCCATTTCAATTATGGGAAGCTAACTAATTAGCAGACTTGTGAATTCTAAATCTTAAATTTTAAATTCTGAATAAAATAAATAATATTAAAACGAATATGTTTACTTAAATTAAATTTTGTAAAATCTGTAGATCAAATAATATAATCGTGAGATATAACATGTTTTGTAACACATTTTACAATGTACTGTGATCACACAAAAAAGATCTTTCCAAATAATTGCATGTAAAAGATGGCAGTCAAATGGGCACTATTGGCCCTGTAACATCAGCCTTGTCGGGATTTAGAGTGACCGGGTCAATAAAAGGTGATGGGGGCTTTATCTTGGTGTAGAAAGTACGATGGGTGGCGGTTGGCTAACGAGGAATCCGAATAGCAACCGTATGAATCAGAGATGAGGGATAAACACATAATTTTATGTTAAGTGAATGAATTTGAATTTATAAAATTTTAAGATAATAAAAATATAATTTTAATGAAAAACATATTGAAAAAAATTAAAATATATAATAATTTTGAATTTTATGGTCCATCTTTGCTGTGAACAGTGCCTAACAGGTGAACAGAAGACCATGTCGCGTTTATTTGGGTGTAGAAGGACACAGCCGTAAACTTTGAAATTGGACTAATTGATTTGTACAAACAAGATGGATCGAGGGAAAGATAGACGAAAAAATCTTTTTTAATTTAAAATTATCATATATTTTAAAAAATCAATGTATTTTGTTAAAAAAATTATTTTCGTCCTATTAAAATTTTAATTTGTCATTCGTTTAAATTCACTCTTCCTAGTATAAAGTTCTACATCCGTCGATATGTAGAAAGGCACACCACTTGTAGACCAAAACAAAAACTTTGTTATCTTCCCACTCCTGGCCTTGGGTCCAGAAAATCAACAGTTGCCCACCATTATGTTCCCTTGTTTAACATTCTTCTTTTTAGTCAAAGAAATCATCTCACCGACAGATATTTCTTACTAATATATTGAAATATTATCGTGGATGAGAATAATGATATTATAATATTAATAAACGATTATTTTTTTTATTTGAACGAAGAATTATAATCAACAAACATACGAAAAAGATGAAGAATGATAAATTGAGAAAATAATAGAAATTATAAATTAAGAGCGAGATTGTTTAATCTATCCTTTCAGCCGTGCATGATGATTTATACATTAATCTTTAGTATTTGTATTATACTTGAGGCAATGATATAATAATTATCCGTAGGTTAATAGAATACAACTTTCAAAAATTATATTCAATTCTGACAAAGCACGTTGATACACTAATAATCTTATTAGAAAATTATGATTTTGTTGAGTATGTGTAACAATTACTGTCCTTAAATCATGTAATTTTAAATTAAATTTAAATTTTAAAATTGTTTAATTCAATGTTAGAAATCAAACTATAGAGGACCAAAGTGATAATTTATATTAATTTTTATCAAATTCCATCGTCATATGGGAAATCAGTAGAATCCAACCAAGCTTCACCGACTATAAACTCCGACACAGTAAAATTATATGCATCGTCGTATTTCATAACGTGGTAACCGGGCCAATTGACCCGGTTATCCGTCCCCGAACCTGGACCGTAATTACTATACTCTCCGTAATAAAGGGTGTCCAACCCTTCGTCGTTAGACCACTGAGTCCATCCACTAGGACTTATGAAATCATCAATGTAGGATTCAATGTAAACCGTTGTCGAATATATCCTCCACGGCCTTCCTAGGTAGCTTTCGACGGTGCTGGAGTTCGCGTACAGTTCGTCGGCGGCAAGAATCGAACAATTCTGAATCGAAATCCCGGTGTTTTCATCCGGGGTTTCCCGAGATTGCGCCGTGATCACCGTGAACTGGCCGGGCATCGGCATTCGAGAGATTATGTTACATGCTTGGAAAATGACCGCTGCATTGCCGAATATGTAATCTATAGTGCCTGAAATGTCGCATTCGCGGTAAAATTGTCGGAAAGAGTGAGCGTATAATGTGTCTTGGTAGCCATTGATCGAGCATTTGTATAATGCGGCGAAATCTGCATTAATTCGCAATGCAACCGCTTGGTGCTTCGCCGGACCGGCGGCGTTCTCGATTGTTATGTCCCGAGCTAAAAAGCCTTCACCAGACACAGCTGAAATGACAAGCAATGATTTAAGCTTAAAATAACCCGAATTTGAGTTTTAAACTTGAATAAAAGACTCAATCTAAAATACACTGAGAAACTCAAACAACTCGAAACCAAAAACCAGAGGTACAAATTTTTGAGAGATTACCTTAAAATGACTCGTAAATGAAACACTCGAATCGAAAATAACTCGAATAAAAGACTTGATTTAAAAATTTAACCGTGACACTCGAATGATCCGAACCCGAAATCCGAAACCCAAAATTTAGAGGTACAAGTTTTTGAGAGATTACCAACAGTTGCTGATCTGAAAGTGGTCCAGCCATCAACCACACTTCGATTACCGGTAATGAAAGTGGCATCATTTCCATCTCCAAGGAGAACTATGTTAGTTTTATAGCTTGGGACTTGCACATTCTCTTCATAAACCCCTTCTCTAACATAGATTATCACTCTGAAATCGCTATTGTTTGGAGCAAAGTTTATAGCATCGTTTATGGTACTGAAATTCCCTGTTCCATCAGCCGCCACAGTGATCACTTCACCCGGATCGTACTCTTCGTCGTCGCCCTGCAAAATCCGTCGAGCTTTCGGTTTCAACCAGCTCGGAAACCCCAACAATCGACGATTTTTACGGCCCTTTTTACCTGTTTTGGGAACCATTGAAAGAGAGTTGCTCACGTGTTTGTAAATATTCCCCAAAGATTTCACCAACACAGGTTTGAAAGACCCAGAGGCCGAATCCAATCCTTCTAAGCATGTGTTGGTGTTCGTAAGACTTGCACTTAGATAAGATCTTGCATCGGTCAGCTGCTTCGAGTCACCCGATTTGATTCTCGACACTGATTTTTTCAAGGAAGATACTGTGATACCATGGAGTTCATTGCAATCTTGCATCGTCCCTTTTTGTTTTTCGATGACGTTGTTTCCTCCGCCATTGGAGAGAAGATTTGTGAGCTTTCCTGCTTCGGATAGTGCGGTGTCGAGTGTTTGAAGAAGGTAGTTGAGTATGTTGGGACTGATGTTTATTGAAACGGAAAGCTTCAATGAATCGAAACAAGCATCGGGGTAAGGCTTCGATCGACAGAAATTTCGTATGGAAGAGAGATTGGAGTTTAAAGAAGTTGTTGAAGATGAGTTTACAGCTAAAGTCGAAGAGAAAGACAAAGTGAAACAGAGGGTGATCAAGGCTTTGGTAATGGTGGAAGCCATTGAAGAGTGTTTGATTTGCAGAAGGTGAAAGGATCTGTTTTTATTTTATAGCCTTTACACCATGAGATATCAGACAAGTTGTTGAGAAGGTGACAGAGAGAATTGATATTTAATTAATATACTATCACTCTTTATATATTTTAAATAAAATTTTAAGTTTAAATAACGGTTTACGATCGTAATAGTGTCTTTAATATAATGGTAGCGGTGTCGTCCTCGATCGTTATTATATGATTGCGATACCCGTAATTACAACAATAACACTCATTATATCCGTAATCACGATAAATACGATGCCAATTTAAATCTTTCATACCAACCACACCGACTTGGCTTGAGAAGTGTCAAATTCCATGTTAACCACACGGACTTGGCTTGGGAAGTGTCAAATTCCATGTTAACTTATCAAATCATTAGTTTTTATTTTTCTAGTATTCTTTGAGTTCATTTTATTATTTTATATTTGAAATTTATAATCATTCTTTTAAAACCTAAATTCTTTTCTTAAAAATAAAGTAGAGTAAACTATAAATTTAGTACTTAAATTATCAATTTTGATATGTTTTAGTACTTAAACTTTTAATTTTTTTTTCAAAATCATATCAAACATTTAGTTTTTGTTTCGTTTTAGTAACACGTCGTTAAAAACTTAACGACGGATTGACGTGGCATAGTTTTGATGGATGGAAAACCAATTCAAATGGTGGACCACAAGAAAAACTAAAATAGTTCAATTTCAGGTCCATCGGGTGGTAGACCATGGAGATAAAAGGATGAAGAAATCAAAAAGTTCATCATTGATTTGGAGAGAGGCACTTACTAGTCAAACATAGGTTGAAAACACTTTCAGGGTCAAAAAGGTGTTGGTTGACAGATGCAACAGCTGATAACTTTAGATACATTGATTGGTGAGCCTGTCTTTTAAGTTTTTAATGGTAAAATATTAAAATAAAACAAAAATTAAATGTGATTTTAAAAAAAATAATACCAAAATTAGCCCCCAAAGTTGACCAAAATAATCATTTTGCCCCTATTTTTTTAGCATTTTGGCCCTAACGTTTCATTTTAGGGCAAAGAAACCTTTAACATTTGACAAAATAATCACTTTGTCTCTTATTCTTTTTTCTTAGGCATTTTAACCCTTAACATTTCATTTTAGATTTAAAAAGTTCCTATTTTGGAGCGTTAATCATTTGTTAACTAATATGTTTTCATATATATAGAGGGAGCTTTTTGCCCCAAAGTGAAACGTTGGGGACTAAACTGTTCCAAAAAATAGTGGTCAAAATGACCATTTCGGTAAATGTTAGGGACTATTTTTAGTATTATGTCTTTTAAAAAAAATGAAAGTTTCTGTCCGTTTTCAACTTTAATAGAATCAAGAGTCCTTTACGTAAACGAGATTGGAGTCTCATTTGCATGACAGTGCATCAGACACTCACCTTTTGTTGACGCATTTTCAACGTTGCAATGCATGGGAAAAAGTTGGTCCACTAATATATTGAAGGATATGAATTTGAGACGATCACTCTTATTTTGTCACATGCCAATTTTGGAAATGAAAAACAAATCACATAAATTAAACTTATTTTTTAAAATTTTTGTAATTTTTTTTAAAAAATGAGAGGTCTCGTTAAAAACCCTTTCTCAATCAATCAAGAATCGGGATTCAAGGTCGAGTAACGAAAGGAATAACGGAAGGGGAAAAAGAGTGCCCATAGGCCATATAGTATCATTTATATTGAATGTGATTTCAGTTTAAACAACAGATAAAGCGAAGGTCTTGAGAAATCTAATATAGCTCGAAGATTTTGACTTCTAAAGCAACACTAGCACCCCCATTCAAAACGCCAAGACCCATCCTACTCATGCCCCACGATGGGAACTATGTACGAAGCAGCAATGTGGAAGCAAACTTGTCAAGGAATATACTGATCCCAACCAATCTTCTCGACTCTCGGGCTGTTCAACCAATACCCTTGTTGGCTAGGCAGTCCGCCTCACTATTAACCGCCCTTGGAATATGTCGAACCACTAACCACCCTGCCGACAGAACTGCAGCAATGCGGAGAACCACCCTGCCATGCAAAAGAACATGATGATGCCCAGATTCTGGCTTCTTTAGGCAGAAAGGGCACGAAATATAGTGATAGCTGAAACACCCCTCTTATATAATTCAACTTTAACCGGCACCCTCTTGTAAGAGTAGCCATTAGCTCCTCCCACCGAGAAATTTCCTAGTCGAACAATTTACGTCTGAGCGTAATGGACCAGCTCCATGCCTGGTCCCTTTTTTTCTCCAAATTCTGCAATAAAGCCGGTTTTGTTTACAGCCAAGGTATGCTGATGTTAGAGGGCAAACATCCAAGTAATGGTCTCACGGCTATTAATGTACTCGAAATTCTCTCCGAGGTACAGATGTATGGTTAAGATATAATATCATCTTTTAAAAAATGGATAAATTATATGTTTAGTATCTAAACTATCAATTTTAGTCTGTTTTAGTACCTAAACTTTTCAAAACCATTCCCAAAATTTAGTTTTTATTTCACTTGAGTACCCACAAAACTTTAGTTTTTGTTTTAGTTTAGTAACCCGTTAAAAATTTAACGTTAAATTTTGAAAAATTGACAGTTTATGTACTAAAATGGACTAAAACTGATAGTTTGGGTACTAAACAGGTTAAGTTTTTAACGGTTGGATACTAAAATGAAATAAAAAAAACCAAACGTTAAGTATAGTTTTGAAAAAATTAAAAGTTTATGTACTAAAATAGATCAAAATTAATAATTTAAGTATTAAATATGTAATTTATCCATAAAAAGATTAAAAAAAACAGTTCTAGTAATAGAAATGAAAATTTTCTTTTAAATAATTTGAATTTGAATAACATTATTTACACGATATATATTAACTTAAAAAATATGACAAATAATATTATAAAACAAAAAAAATACTCATTGGTCTATTAATTAATTAAATCGAATTAAATTTTATAAAAGATTTATTATAATAGTTTATTACTTAATTAAATCAAACCTAATCTTATAAAAAAAATTAATAATAGAACCGAATCTTATAAAAAATTCATTACGGTGACAACTTTCTTAACTTAATATTCTTCAACTACAATATCAAAATTCAAACTTTTAATCTTCAGACTATGAGAATAGGGAACATAACAGGTCAGATTAGGGTTGAGTTTTTTATTGAACCGATCCTACCTGAAAATATGCATCCTTCACCCGAATTTAATTTGACCTGAAAATTTTATATTCTATATTCGACCTGACCCGATCCAAAAAATATATATCATTTATCCAACTCCGACCTAACTCGATTTTTTAGAATATAAACTTGACTTGACCTGACCCGACCATATACAAATTAAATATTTAATTAAAAAAATAATATTTAAAAAATACATTATTATCCTCGAGTCGGGTCAGATTTTTATCACCCTCCATCCAAACCTAACTCGACTTCATCCCTTACAATATCCGACCCGCCGAACCCGAATATTTAAAAAAAATCCGACCCGATGGAGTCAAATCAAAACCCGTCGGATGCGGGTGAAATTGCCCTATATGAAAATATTAACTCATGTTTCCCTAAGAACTCACATTTTTGGACATTGCGATTAGATACATGCATACATCAAAGTTGGGGGTGACCTTTGCTGCTTCAGTGGAATCATGGATTATCCTTAAAGCTCTTATGAATTTCTAACTACATCAAAGTTTCCAAGGGCATTTCTGCATCATACAAGTCAACAAGAAATGCATTATTTCACTCACGGTCCTTCCTGTTTTGTCTTCAAAATCAATCAGTACAATCATGTCCCCCACTGTTGGCCAGCCTCCTTACCGATGATTCGCCCTGAACGATAATAAACCCGGATTTTTCGGTGTTCAACGGCACGAGAAACAGTTCACAAAACTGTTATGCAGGAGTTTGTCCATAGAGACCGTGTTAAAGGATGGAAGAGCTAAGGATCCACGACGCTATTTGTCGTTCCACTTCTTCCCAGTTGTGTACTTTAGTCACCAAAGGGTGATCCTCCACTGATTGTATCTTACACCAAGGATACGAGTTCTCGTAATCGAAAAGCAGAACCCTGATTCCAACTTGAGCACACTCGAGAGCATATCTCGGGTTATCATCGATTAGGATCTTGGCTCCTAATGTCCTGCAAGAGAATAAAAGCTAATCGAGACAACTGCCCTCAAAAGATGCTGGTATACTTGCATTATATAAATGATATAGAAACTAGTGTGCTTGAGATTATTAAAAGGAACTCATCGATGAAAAGAAAGCAGCATCTGTACATACCGGCATATTTCTGACTTAGGTCTAGACTTGCCATCAAGAGCAAAATGGTTGCCAAAGTGAATCTCCTGGAAAAGTCCAGGATAGTGCTTCTCTAACCACCCTATTGTATGATCCTTAATAACATTCTGCCGAGACCTACTCATAAATTAATGAAGGACCGGCTTAAGTGCAAAGGTAAAAGAATAAAGGCGTTATTAAGGAAGACAGTATGCACACATACGTTACGACCGAAAGGTTGCAGAATCTTGATAACTTGTGAAGAGCCAGCTGAGCACCTGGGAGGGGGTGGATACCTTTCTTGAAATATGGTGTCTTGAAGAACTCGTGGACACGGATATCGGCTGTCAAAACAAGAAAACAGGGCATGTTCGGAAGTAGTACTTAACCAAAGCAAATTCAATTTTTTATTCAGAGAGGATATCAAAACATCCAGCATTCTATTAAACAATATGAACATGTTCAACATGTCGAAACATAAGGCAAAAACTTACAATAGATGCATTTTACACTTGATCCAATGCTTTTCCATTTTTCAAATGTAAAAAGAAATTCCTCAAATCACTTTCTACAAGGATCAACTTAGTCTATTTATTTAAGATGGAATATCAAAGAACAAAACAGACCCACAAAGGACTAGACCTAGGTTATATACATACATATATATATATATATATATATATATATATTCATACACAGGAATTAATGAGTATGCCTACTGATACCTTCATCGCGAGAACAGTTCCATATCTGTAAAAACAACAAAAAAAGGCATTAGAACACTCACTAAAGAAACTTAACCAACACCAAAACAACAGCCGATTATCTAAAGCAGAAAACACGGGCAAAAGAACATCGACTTAACCGAAGACCACATATCCCCAACTGCAAAGTAAACAATCATGTTACTGCGACTTGAACATGAAAGCAAATTCATCTCACAATTATAAAACAGAATGAGAACATTACCAACAAAACTTGTAATACAAAGGTCAAGAAGCATTCACATGGAAACCATTAAAAACATTGCTTGTGGCTACACCAATCATATCAAAGATTTTCAGGACATTATTTTTTTTAATATGGGGTAAGTAAAGGCAATATCTATTTATAGATAATTCTCCTCTATTTGGGATTGAATGCTAACACCCTGGCATTTCTTGTTCTCGAACCCGGGAATTCAAGGAATAACAATTCCTTTATCACAGAGGTTGCTTGGTTCTTGCCATGACATTATTTTTTATTTATTAATCTAGGATAAGTACAATGTTATATATGTTCAAAAATAACTCTAATCCTTTTGACATTGAAGGCTTACACCCCTGATGCTTAAACCCGGATCCTAAAAAATATCAACAATTCCTTTATCATTTTATCATGACATTAAAATGAGCCTTTTGGGGGTCAATGAAGAGCCTTTTTTTTTCTTTATTTCTTCTTTGGGTCTTCGATCTTTCACAATAATAGAGCTCATCATTCTTTTTCACTTAATTAAAATCAACAACAATTGACTTACAGCAAAAGACTTCCATTATCCCCACTATTGATTTCGTTCTACTACTATTCACAACAAGAAGTAAATAAATAAATCATAAAAAAGAAAAGAAGTCTTACCCTGAAAAACTCGTACACATGGTACTCTGAAACCGAATGATTCAACGAATAACGATCCGCTATAAATCTGTTCAAGGCTGACACAAAGTTTCCTAGTACTGCTTATACCAAAAAGCAAGAAGAAGAAAAAAGATAATAATGGCGTTTAGAAAAAAAGCATTATTCTCATCCAAAAAAAAAGGAAGTATTGGCAGGAAAAAAGAAAGAAATTGTACCTTCATCGACATCGACAGCAACCGCAATTTTCTCCGGCAACGGCTTGTCGGGAAAATCAAGAGCCCCCCTCTGAAACGAACCGTTGGAATCAACCGCCGTCTTTGCCTTTTTCTGGGGTTCATTATGATTAGAAATTTCCAATTCGCGCGCCAATGGGGAAGCAAAGACAACTGTTTTCTGATCCCTGGTTCTAGGGGAATTCTCCAAGCAACTTCTGATGCTCAAATTCAACCCGGGGGCCGATCTGTTAAACTTAAACCCGCCGCCGCCGCAGGCATTGTAATTATCGAGCGGGACGAGTTTGAGCCGCCGTTGGCCCCCCGGCAACGCGTGGAGCGGGCTCGAAAACGGATGGTCACGAGCCAAAAAAGCCATGCCCTTACGATTACAGCCCAACGTCTGATCGAATAACAAACGAACACTACCAATTTGCTTCTTTAACATAACGAGCTCTTCGCATTGCCGCTTTTCCCACCCAGAAAATGGAAACCAACAATAATGATTTTGCAGCCAAAAAGAAAGAAACTTTGAGTGAAATAAATCGATTAATTAATAAAAAAAATCCCCAGGAAAAAAAAGAGAGAAAGAACCCCAGAAAAAATTATTATTGGAGACTAAAGGAAAGGAGCGCAATCCAGAAGCGCGGCGACGTGATTTATTTATAATCGCAGTTCGAGGGGAATAACTAATTAAAAAAATTCCAAGAAAATTCCTTTTGGAATTTAAATGGTTTAAAATCAAAGTAATTTTTGAAGGATATCTAGAAATTAGGAAGAGAATCTTAGGGATTTCGTAAAATGATGTTTGAATTATAATAATAGGAGTTGAACAATTTTTGTGATTTGGGGAAATTGGAAGTTCCTTTCTTTTTAGTACCAAAACGTCCAAAAACACAAAGAATATGCCAAAATGAGGGGAAATGTGTTGCTTTGGACCCCCGAATTTTTTTACGACCAACTATTTAGATACGTCTTTACAATATCGAAACTAATTAATTTAGATTATATAAGGATCATGTATGAAAAATGTTAAAAATTCAATAAAAAAAAACTCGAAAAAAGTATATACGAACAAATATGACTCTATCAATGAATTAATCACCAAAAAGAATTAAGTAATTGAAAGATCACAGAGTATAAAAAATTAGAGTCAAGCCTAAAATAAAAACACAGAATCGAGTATTAAAATTCAATCCTAAGGTCTATAATATGGAAGATCTACAGGATTACAAAAAAATATTGTCTTGATCAGTCGTGAAGTCGTCATATCTCACCCTAAAACGAAAAGCATGCTACAAAGCTGGAGAAAAATATACCACAAAAGTATAATTATTTTTCTTCAAAAAAACTAAAAAATAAACAAACAAAAAAAAGAGAATCGAATGACGACAACCAACATCAAAATTAATATCATCGTTGATTAAATAAAGTCAAAAAAAATTAATATAATTTATAGAAAATGACACAAACACTAAAAAAATAATTATCAATAATAAATGCTTATTCATCCTTATATATATTATATTTATACTTAAAATCTAAAAAATAATTTTGTAATCACTAAAATTCACTTAATTATTACATATAAAAACCATGTTTAAATATGAATTATATGAATTAGGGTCGGTCACGCATAAGTTGGCGACATATGATAATACATGAAATTGAGGAAAAAGACAAATTAAAAAAAAAATTAAAACACGTGGGTAGCTGTGCGGTGCAGCGGGGAACCTGGTAGGCATTGGCAGTGTGCTAGCTAGGCGCGCCGCTCGCCCAGCCACTCACTCAGTTACGAAGGCATGCAAATCAGAGTCATGTTTATCTTTTAAGTATCTATGTACAAGATAAAGCTAAAAACTAAAATACATTATAATTTTTAATTTGAGGAAAATCTTACACTTGATTATTAAATATAATAAAATATGAATTTAAACATTTCAATAATAATTAAACAGTAGAATAAAACATTATTTTTTAAAATAAAAATTGTTGATATAAATTAGTCGATAAATAATTTTTTTATGATTTATAAAATTTAAATAAAATCTTTGCCATTAATTGTCCGTATTATAAGTGATTGTGATTCAGGAATTTGAGTTTGTAAGGTTAAGTTTGAATCCTGTCATTGTCTCTCTTAGTGGGTAATGTAAATTCCTATGTAAATATCAACTGGATCGTTCTGGCCCTGGACTGGGGAGCCATCTTTTTTTTTTTGATAAGTAAATTTTATATATCCAAAGAATAACAGTAGCTACAGAACATCCCAAAAGGAGTACAGACAAATACTTACAACAAAATAATGGTTAGACTAAGCCCCAATTACAACTAAGAGTTAAGTTTACATTATCATTCATATATTGAAGTTTTCCCCTCTAAGTTGATTTCGGATTATGTCCTTGATAATAGACAAAATTTGATCAGCTTCTCTTGATCTTTTTTGAAAGATTCTTCTGTTTCTCTCCTCCCAAATCGAATAAATGAAGGAGGTCCAATCAATTTTCAATAAGGTGGAGATGAGGGATTTTCCCTTCCAGTCATTACAAGCCCATGATAGCATAGAATCCCAAGGCATGTGAATTTTATGCAATTGAGAGAGGTTTAAGATGGAATTCCATAGAGACTTAGCAAATTTACAATAAGCAAATATATGGTTCCTAGATTCAAGAGCTTCATTACAAAGCACACATTAACTATTAGTAACAATTCATATCTTTAACAATCTGTCTCTAGTTGGCAATCTGTCTAAGATGACCATCCAAGCAATCATACTAAATTTGGGTATATGATAAGGAAACCAAATAATTTTATGCCAAGATACCTTACTTCTTCTTTCTCGATAGCTTCCCAAATGTCCTTGGTATTTTTTGTTCTAGCATTTAAAACAGAACGAGCAGTAGAACGAAGCTTCAGAAGTTTCTTAATGTTCCAGCTATGAGCAATACTAGCAGACATGTCCATGAAGTTAGGAGCCATCTTTGACCTAAGCTTTTCGAAAACAAAAATAAATTATTTAGACTAATTAATTATAGGATGAAGTACACAAATGATCCATGATTATAGGGTACAACTTTATTAAATCCCTCGACTATTAAAAGCTATAAAATGATCCCTCGATTATATAATATTGTTTTATTGAATCCCTCGACTATATAGTATTGTTTTATTGAATCCCTCGACTGTTAAAAGTTACAAAATGATTACCCGACTAATCATTATGTTCCAAAATCGTCATTTTTTATTAAAAAAATCAGTTATTGCCTAATATGGATGTTAACATGATGACTGAAATATGATAGTCAACAAGTTAAAGTTCAATTCATAATACCATTAATTTTTAAAAGAAAAATGATGCTTTTGGAACATAATTAATAATCAAATAACTATTTTGAAACTTTTAATAGTCGATGGATTCAACAAAGCAACAATCTATAGTCAGATGATCATTTTATAACTTTTAATAACTAATGAACTTAACAAAACAATACCCTATAGTCGAGGATCATCTCTATACTTTACCCTTAATTATATTATAAAATAGAAAAAATATATTATATTATGTTAAACTATAAAAACAAAAAATGTTTTTTTTATTTAAGCATATTATTACATGACCAAAAATAATAATTTTAATATAAAATATTAATTTTACATAAAGGAAGCCCATGTAATTTATTTACGGGCCCATGGGCTCGTCTTGGTTTTTGTTGACCTTTGCTTATAGATTTTTCAAAGCATCAATTAGTCAATGCATTTTATTTGGAGCGGCCCAAGTTTTAGATCGAAATCGGCATAATATACAAATTGGTACTTAGACTCAATATTGTTTTTTCAATTTAGCACCTGATTTTTTTATATAATAAAGTATCTAAACTTGCAAGTAAAACAATATAGGAAAAGTACACCAATGGTCCCCCGACTATTGGGAGATGCTTTGTTGAGTCCTTCAACTATTAAAAGTTACATAATTGTCCCTTTACTATAAGGTATAATTTTTTTGAGTTATCGACTATTAAAATTTACAAAATGATCACCCGACTATTCATATGTTATAAACTCATTCTTTTATGTCTGCTAAACAATTGACTTAAGTCTGAGCTGGACTTTAACCTATTGACTAAAATATGATTTTATCATATCTCAGAATCTCAAAAGACTATCATATCCCAATTAGCATGTTAACGTCTAACCCAAATGACTGCTAATTTTTTTAACAGAAAAGGACGAGTTTGGAACATATGAATAGACATGTGATCAATTTGTAATTTTTAATAGTTGAGGGACTCAACAAAGCAACACCATATAATTAGAAGACCATTTTGTAACTTTTTAATAGTTGAGAGACTCATTAAAGCCCATCATATAGTTGAGGGACATTTGTGCAATTTTCCCAAAAATATATCCACGAATTTGACAATGAATTTTTATTATAATAATAAATGGTTAATTTACAATGTAAAAACAAGTTTAAAATGCTCAGTGGATTCTAAGGAAAAATTAACCTCAAATGGAAGTGGCGATTGGCTCGTTTGAGTGCAGCAAAGAACTCAAATCAATGAACACCACAAATTACTAAACCCAGAATCAAGGCCGCAAATATGCGTTGGATTTTGGCAGCCGAAGATCTGTAAACCGTAGGAGGAGACGCCGCCTTCTTCTGTTTTCGGGTGTCGATCATGATCTCGAACCGACAAGGCGGCTTCGTCGGATCAACAGTTGTAATGACGGCCAAGTTGTTAAAATTACATGCACCCTTACTCTGATTCATGGTCTGAAAGTACGTGTTGAACGCATAAGAAGCATTGCTCTGGGAGTCCAGATTGCCGCACGAAGAACCATAGCCGAGGCTGGTGCAATCTCCGTTCTCGCAAGCGTAAGTGATGCTCTGAGCCAACGTGTTGGGGTCCGAGACGCCGCCGGTAGAAGGCGACATCACGCACCATTGCTTGGCCAAATACTTGACGCCTTTGGCCGGCACGACGGCTCGTCCGTTTCCCATATCCAAAGGATACTTGATGCCGCCATCGTATTTGAGGATACCCCAATGCCTCTCGAAATTCCCCGGCAACGTGCTCTTATGGTCTTCGTCGATGAGCGAAAAGATATAAACATCGGGCGGCGTTCGTCTCCTCGGACTGCCTAGGCCTTGCACTATACGGTCCAGAAGCGCCTGGTTAAACCTCTTGGCGTTATCGACATTTGCGCTCGCATCGCCATCCGTCGGCCAGCCAACTTCTCCGATGACGACCGGCATGTGTCCGAAGCCATTTTTCTCGAGAGCTGAAATGAGGGTATCGAAATTAGCATCGTACACGTTGGTGTAAACGATGGAACCATCGACCACTGGCTTGGCCGTGTTGTTGAAGAAAGCATATTCTCTGGGGAAACTGGGGTCTGCTTTCATGCTAAGAAAAGGATAGATGTTGATGGTGAGGAAGCCACCATTGTCTTGAAGGAACTTGATGATGTTCATCATTAGATTCTGGAGTTCCGGCCGGAAATAGCCGCCGGAGGGTAGGCCGGAGTCGGTCTGGTAGACGTCGGCGTTTATAGGGATGGTGGCCTTCACTTGCTTACCTAGCCCGGCTTTGACAAGAGCTGCTTGAATGTTTTCAAGAGCCGGGAATATAGTATTCACGAACTGATCTTTGTAGTCACGTAGGAATGGTTCATTGCCTACGGCTACCGACCTTCGTAGTTGTCATCATACACATAAATTAGTGATTTGATAATACAATGATTAATTGTAGAATCTAACTTTAAACAGACTTAACATATATTTGTCCAAATCAGTACTGAAATTTTAAATTTTAAAAAATATAAAGATTGAAAATATATATTTTTGGTTTAAATACTTTTTAGACCTCTTTAATTTCAAAATTAAACAAATTAGATCAAAACCCTTCCATATATAATTTTAAATTGATGGATTAACAATTAAGCTATAATCACCATTTTAATCCTATTTATATTTATATTTATCCTTGAAGTTTTATTCTGAGTGCGTCCCTGTTAAGGATGGGCATGGGTTGAGTTTTCGGTCAACCCGACTCGGTCAAAAAATATAAACCTTCCACTCGAAACTTGATTTGATCTGAGTTTAGGGGTGACTTCACCCAATTCAAACTCGACCAGATTTTTTGAGATAAAAATCGAATCTGATTTGACCCGATCCGAAATAAATATATTTATAAAAATATTATTTTTATTCAATAAAAATAGGAATCTAATTGGAAAATTAATATATAAAGAGTTATTATTGTAACTATCCCTAAATACATAAGGTAAATTTACATTATTTTTCGGTTCGAATTTTTTCACCCTTATTCCGTGCTCAACTTGACCTGAATATATATATATTTTTTTATAGAAACCCGATCGGACTTGACCCAAACCTGATTTTTAAAAAAAATTCCAATCCTTTCAAATCAGGTCGGGTCAAAACCCATTGGATTCGAGTATCGTGCCTATCCCTAGTCCCTACATATAGTACATAGATTACTAAGAAAAGTTAACCTAATAACTACTTGTTCATGTACCTTATATATGTTCCATGGTTGGAGATGTAGTTGGAAACATTTTGTTGGACCCATGCCTCAGCATTTCCCACAGCACTCGCAAGCGAAGCCAGCATGTAATTTGGTATCCCAACCATGACCTGGATGCCTGACCTGCCGAGAGCTTTGAGTGCACCAGGATCAGCTTCAAACAGCTTCACCTTGCTGAACCCGTTGTCCTTCAACAGCCTCACCACTATGCCCGGTGGCAAAGGGTGCGTCGATTGCATCCCCCAGTTGCATGCCAGCCCCGAGCCACCCTTGGCCAACTCCACGTACCCCAGAAGGCAAAGAAAAATGAACAAAAACGAATCGATTTGACCCATTTTTGGAGATGATGATATAAATCTGGGGATGTGTTATTCTTTAGGGTTTGTTTGCATGTGCTTATATATGCAGCGGTTTGGGGTTTAAAGGCTCTTTGAGGGGGAGAAAAAAATGTGCTTTTACCGATGGAAAAAGAAAGGGAAGGAATTTGCATGAAAGACTCAACAAGGAACTGGATTCCAAAGGGAAAACTCACATTTGAATCTTGATAACATGGAGGAACGAATGATTTTACGTCGAAGGACAAATTTATAATAGGATAAATTACGTGTTTAGTACACAAACTATCAATTTTGGTTTGTTTTAGTACCTAAACTTTCACTTTTTCAAAATCATACCTAAAGTTTACTTTTTGTTTCATTTTAATACCCTTATTCGAAATTTAACGTTATGTTTTGAAAAAAATTAAAATTTTAGGTACTAAAGTGGACCAAAACTAGTAAATGCATTAAGTTTTTAATGGTGGGTACTAAAATAAAACAAAAACTAAGCGTTAGGTATGATTTTAAAAAAAATTGAAAGTTTAGGTACTAAAACTAATAGTTTAGGTATTAAATGCATAGTTTACCCTTTATAATAATTTATAGGAAAATAATTATAAAATTTTAGATGACGAAAACAAATTATCAACAGAAAATACAAAGAAATATCTAAAACATACGAGAATTTAAAATTTTCAGGCGTGGTCGTCTGAGTCAATCCATCACCGGTTAATAAGCATTGTTTGAAGGGGTTAATTGTGCCAAATACCCCTTGATTATAGACTGAATTCCAACTTAGTCACTAATCCTATCGATAAAGTCATCCTATGGATCTAGCTGTGTTTTAAGAAAGCTAACTTGAATCACGCATATTTAAGAATATTTATTAATTTATACATATCATCTTTAAACTATTATTTAATGTCTAAATTGAAGTCACTTGGTACAATTAACCCTAGTTTAGCATATAATGAAAGCTTAGGTATTACTTAAAAAAAACAACCTACGGGAAGAGGTTTTTTAAAGCAAGAAAGGCATAGAGTGAGAATGGTGGAGATGATTACGTGTAGAGAGACATTCCAGCACAAAAGGCATGTTGAGAGCACTTTCAAACTAGGGCATGTGTTTGGTCTATAAAGGTTCATCTTTCATGGAAAGTCTCTTTTTGGATGCTTCACTTTGTCACATCTATGACCGGTGACGGATCTAAAAATATCTTTTAGGATGGACACATATTTATTAACAGTATAAATTTTTTGAATAAGGTAAGCATAAATAAAATTTAAGAGTGTAAACCATCAATAAAATAAGTCACCAATCAAAGAAATTCATATTTCAGGGTGGGCTACATCAATAAAATAGATGACTAATCGAAGAAAATCTGAATTTCAGAATGAGCACGTGCCCACGCTCAGCCATGAGTGCATCCGCATCAAGAGAAAATAAACTCATTCGAACATATAAAAACAAGTTTGTGACACTTGAAGAATGTTACAACACCTATCCAAGCAATCCACATCAAGAGAAAAGCTCTTTCAATCTTATTTTTCCTTTTCTCTTGTACATAGAGTGTTTTAGTGAGCTAAATTGTGTAAACACCTTCCTTTGAAAGGTTTCTTGTTTACAATCTTTTATCCTTATTGAAAAAGAGGTTTTGGTTCTATCTCAGCCATTGTAAAAGATAGGAATTTATAAAGGTTGCTCTTGAGCCTAGAAAAAAAGAAATAGCAAATTAGTGAATTTGTTAGAAATCCTTAGTGAGGAGATAAGTTAGTGGATGTAGACTTCGTTAAGAAAGTTGAACCACTGTAAACCATTAAGCCAACTTTTCTATCATTTCTCCTTAATTTCCAAAAACAAATTGAAAGGCCAATTCACCCCCTCTTGGCAACAATTTCAGTTGATCAATAGAGCAACATTAAAGCCAACACCAACATAAATATAACAAAAAATAATTTAATAGGAAAATAATTCACATATATAATCTTTTAATTTAAAACTTTAATAACAACTAAAACTAGTATAACTAAATGTTCCAAAACAAACTTTAAAATTTATATAAAAAAAATACATAGTCTGAAATATAATTTTTCGTCAATTAAGATGAACTCTCATTTTCATAGAATTAAACCCATTTATGATCGAGACAAAAAATATTGAATAATTTTAATTGAATAAAACATGATATAAGGAGTACCTTTTAATTTTTTTATAATCTTATAGATAATATTAAAAATTTGCTAAACAAACAACTAATAAATTACAAGTTCATAAGTAATTAAAGAAAAAAAACAAAACATAAAAATTAAAAAATATATATAATAAAAAATCTGCGGAAGGAGATCAAAAACTCAAAATCCCAGTTAAGATATTCGATTACCTTAAAGTTTTAAAAAGATTTTTTTTGAATTTAAAAATCACATAATGAAAATAAATAAATAAGAAAGAGATCGCATCATATCATATAAGTTAGAAGAAGACAACTCTTAATTTAAGATCCTGAAGAGATAAATTTATAGTTAAATTTGAAATTAAATAGGACTCTAATTAATTTAATATTAATTAAATAAAATTAAAATTAAAATTAAATCTATAGAATTATAGGATTAATTCTTTTTTCTTGGCATAGGGGCCGCCCCTGCATGACTTTGGTAGCCTTCCCGTTCTAGGATTTCGTCCCGGTTAATCCAGATCGACCCGCACTATACACATGTATTTGGTGGATGAGTCTCTCAAAAATGATTTTCTACATACACAAAGACTCGGACCTGAAATATTGCTTAAGTGATATCAAGTTGCTTACCACTTTTAACCAGTCATTCATGAGTCTAATATAAGTTAGACTTTGGGTTATTGCATTATATGTCATTAAACTATTATCTTCATTCTAAATTGGTCTTTAAATTTTTGAATATTTCAATTTCATCCCCAAAATATAACTTATTTTTAAATTGATTCTCAAAACTTTTGAACATTCTTAATTCATACTCAAACTATAATCTTCATTGTAAATTAGTCTCTAAATTTTTGAACATTTCAATAGCATCTTCCAAAATAATTCAAAAGATTAGGGATATATTTGAACATTCAAAAGTTTAGGGACTGATTTGAATGAAGGTAATAGTTTGAGGATGAATTTTGAATGCTTACAAGTTTGAGTATCAATTTAGAATGAGAATCCTAGTTTGGGGATGAAAATAGAATATTCAAAAGTTTAAGAGATCAATTTAAAATGAGGATCATAGTTTACGAATATGTGGTACAATTAACTCTTTTATATTATAACAAACTTTTCTTATTCGTTGTAAAAATTCGAGACTAAATTAAAATACATTCTAGGCTATAATACATACATAGGTAAACTACATAGTAAGTACTCAAACTATCAATTTTTGTCCATTTTAGCACTTAAATTTTCATTTTTTTCAAAATCATACATAATGTTTAGTTTTCATTTCATTTTAATATCACACCGTTAAAACTTTTACACGTTTATTACTTAAACTATTAGTTTTGGTCTGTTTTAGTATTTAAACTTTCAATTTTTTCAAAACTTAATGTTAAATTTTGAACGAGATACTAAAATAAAAAAAAACTGAAAATTTTAACGACGAGATATTAAAATGAAACAAAAACTAAACTTTAAGTATGATTTTGAAAAACTTAAAAGTTTAGGTATTAAAACGGATTAAAATTACTAGTTTAGATACTACACGCGTAATTTACCCTACATATATTTGCATAATACTCTTACCCAATACTGAAAGTTGGTGCTAAAAGTGGGCCAAAACTTCACTACCCAAGCTTTGGATTCCCAAAGGTGCCAAATTTCACAAACCCAAGCTTAAGCAAAGCCAATGCTCGCCCCAATAGGTCATTTCCAGCATAAATCTCTAAATTTATTTCTGAATCGTGGCTCAACGATCAGCATAAATTTTCCCAATTGGCTCATTTTCTTCGCCCGTTAATCAAAATACCGAAATTTAGTGGCTTTGCGTCCAGTTTCCCTTCGAAGATTTTACAAAGCACACATGGAGTTAGCTACCTCTTGAATCTCTGGCGCACAATTAAGCTTGCTTTGCCCAAATAATCTCACACCCTCGACTCTTCCCTCTTACAAGTATCCTAAAAGAACCAATCTTCCCAACGTTCGGCCGTTTTCCAGTGGCTTTTTTTGCCAAGGAAGCAGCGAAGCAGCTTTGGGTTCATTAACAATGCTCCCTCCATGTCAAATTTCGGTAACATCACCCCTAGTAGGATTTTGTTGTGGATCAAGTAATTAATACCTTGGTCTCAAATACTCAACTGAATTTCATTGATAAGCAAGGAAAATACAGCAGAATAGAGAAGGAAAGATAAGAAGAGAAATATGGGAGAATTAGTAAGGAAGAGAGGATAACAGATTTGTAAAAACTTTTTCATGATTTCATTCTATCTTCTATTGCCTTTAATAGCCAGCTAATGTAACCATCAAACGAATCGATTTTGGAATGCCCTTTCTTACGTGTATTCTTCCTCACCATTTGCTTACTTGGCAATGATCGATGTGTGTGCTGAGTTGGCATGGACTGCTCTTGGGTCATAACAGATTTACAAAAGGTTGGATTCTTGTTTGATCATACCCCATCAGGGAACAATAAGCCACGTGCAATCATCAAGTTCTTGGGCGGTTCTTTCCTCGGAGCTGTCCCCGAAGTTACTTACATGTGCCTTTTTTTTTCTTCATTGTGGAGTGAAAAATATAAACCCTTTGCGATTTTGGGTTTGGGTTTTGTTTGTTTAGTTACTTGATTGAGCTTTTGGCCAACGAAGGATTTTTTTTATTATATCTGTGCCGTACAACGTTGCATAATCAAGTGTACGAGAGGTTCAATGCTTGCTTGGACAATATTCTTGCTTTTGGATACCCAGATGCTAATCTTACTCCCGCTGATCTTGTTGACCTTCCAATTGTCTCAGTTGGTCATAGTATTTCTTGGTGGGTTTTCTTTTTAATAAATGGTTGTCTCTTGTTCCCATATGTAATGGGGTAAGGGGAGGTAAGATAGTAGGCTGCCCCCAACATCAGGTTGAGAGCAACTTCCGTAGAAGACTTCCGAATTATGAAATGCCTTCCGTGGGACTCGATCCACGACCTCTTGTGAGTTTTCTTTTTAATGTTTGTTTGATAACGCCTAAATTTTTTATTCATATGATAAATGCAGCAATGGTGCTCTTCTTCAGTTCTCACAGGAAGTTATTTCTCTGAAAATATACCAAAGGTTTGCTTTTTTTCTTCATCTTTTTTCAGCCTTTGAAGCTTTCTTTGTTGGTTGCAGCTTTGAAGTAGTTGATTTTACATTTAGTTTTTGTAGGCAAAATGTAGATTTTTGAAGTTTTAGATAGTGTAAATTATTATTAGGCTCAGTAGTTCCTGGAGTGTGACAAAGAATGTTATCTCTTGTGGAAGGCTAATGCCATAATCTCATACAACAAGAAGTCAGTGACAGAGGCGGTGCCATACTTTGAGCAGGTAATAATCTTTATTTTATGAAAAGCCCTGCATATTGATTATAAATTTACACTTACCTAAGGGTATATGTTTAATCTTATTGCCTTAGACTTGCTCGAATTTATTAGTTTTTTTATCTTCAATGGTTTATTTCTTTATAGCTATATGAATCTAGTTGATTTCTTTAATGAATTGCGGGCGTATAAGATGATGGAAGTTATTGAATATTATCAGGTTTATTAGAAACGGAGCTTTTTTTGGGTACAGTATTAGCTATAATGTATCATTAATGAGGCTGATTTTGTTGGGATCAACTAAAATTATTTGTGATGTTCCATTAAATATCTCATATTGTTAACGAGGCTGGTTTTCTTGGGATCATCCTAAGATGTATGATGTTGTTTATAAGTTTTCACTCACGGTGACTGCAAGTATCTCATTAGTTGTTGCCCTGGCATGTTAGTCTAATGAACCATTTGATGGTAAACGTGGGGATCATCCTTTGCAGTTGGGTCCTCTAGTGAGGCAGATGATGCCAATCGTAGAAGCATCTCCCTTGTATGCAATGGCTAGGAGTGCTTCAGGTAAATTAAATCCTAACTCGTGCTCGCTGACTTTTGCTACTATGTCATTAATTTGCTGCTATATTCTTAACCTGGGCCTTATCCTTTTGTATGCCTAAATAATATGCTCCTTTTGTATGTATTTTTTTCATCGCAAACACTGCAGATGATGCGTGGAAGATGTTTATTGGCATGGCTGGATCAATGATACCTGAGAGACCAAGAAGCCCTAGTCTCGTTCTCCAAATTTGTGGATCAATTGCCTTCTGTTTTTGTTCAGGTATGTATCTGTCGATTACAAAGTTGTCCGAGTTAATACATGGAGTGGCTCACGTTGTTTTTGGTTCCCTTTTCTCTATGCCATGCTGAGTATCAACTTATTGTGTTTTGCATATTCTAGTGGACGAGACTCCAAGTTGGAGTTTGTTATCATAATCTTATTTGAGCAAATACAAATGCATGTACAAAAATGAGGATAATGCCGATTTGCCAGTCTGAATAGGCTCCCCTGAACTGGTGTACTCTAGTTTTTCACTTTGGCATTGTAATCTTGTTTCTTTTATAGTTCACGGAAGGGATATCAGAGTTCAGGCCAACACCTTCTAAGAACCGTGAATGTTGCAAGAACAAATACAACGTACAACACACACTACTGGTATATATTTTGTGCTCTCTAATTTGTTAATTAGATGATGTAAGTTGCTTTTGTGTTTATTCTTGTGAATCTCCTTTTCGTAGGTGAAGTTCAACTCGGACACGATTGATGAAACTGATCTCCTCGAAGAGATATTGAAGCCTCGTGTGGACACTATCGGTGGGACACTCGAAAAGGTGCAATTAAGTGGCTACCATATAACACCATGCGTGCCGGTATGACGTGCAAAACTCATCTCTTTCTGTCCACTTTCTATATGCATTTGCCTGTGTGGAGACCATTGGTAATACTGAGCTTCCATGTTCACAACGAGAGGCATCTTGAACTTATATGTTCAATTTATTTAGCTTGAACTGAGTGAACCAAAGTGCTCTCTAGAACAATTTCTGATTGGCTCAGACGTTTTGAAGAGTAACTGCCGAAATTCGATCGTAAGTTGATTCTGTGCAGGCACACAGTTTATTGAAATTATAATGAGAGTATTGAGGAACAAGGAGTTGAAAATTAGATAGCTCCATGTGTATAGTCAAGCTCAATGAGCTTTCATATGTACCAACAAACGAAAAATAGGAATTGAACTTTAGACTACAAACAGATCAAATGAGAATATAACCCCCCCCCCCCCCCAAAGAGCTCCTTTCGTCGGATATACTTTTCTTGCTTGAACATACATAGTATGAATTCCACTAGCCAAATCGGTTCTAGTTTGATTCCTAATCCATGAAATCAATGGAAAAAACTTCTCTAGCTTGTGAACGTTATTTCTAAATGGATATATACTGGTGTATGATAACTACTTTCCTTTTTGCTTGGATTATCGCCCTCTTAACAGCTGTTGTTCTGAACTCTCGGAGAGGATGTGTTCCAAAAAGGCTATGATCCTTTAAATTAACTCGGTTTATTCGCTAGTTGAAGAATACATTTAAGTTTGAATATTTCGTGTTGATTTGTACTTCTGCATACTTCGATCTATGCATCATGTTAAATGACTGATGCTCTCTTATCAAATAAACCTAGGCATGGCCTTTCAGACGACGCTACGACTGAGAGTGCTATCGAATTAGTCATCTATCGCTGCCCTAGGAATGATCTGCAGATTTATGCAACTTCCCTGCAAATGGGATGAACTTGGTGAACAAAGTCTTATCTTTTGTTGCTTAGATAATGATCTATTCATATTTGTCGGAAGTTACAATTTTCAGCCGGATCGTAACCGGATTCTCGTGGGAATAAGCTGTAAGTTGCATATCTAGAAACAAAGCTCGAGTTTATTCATTGGCATTATTATTCTTGTTCTTGCTTGCATGAAAAACAAAGAGACAAGCTACCATATAAAGACCACCCTGCTACAAAAATTGCCCTCTTGGTTAAGGAAAAAGGAAAGAATTTATCTTTGGTGGCATTATAACACAACTAAAGTTGCCTATGCAGCAGCCTTCACCTTCTCGATTAAGTCCACAGCGTCTTGGACGGTTGCAATGTTCTCAGCTCCGCCTTCTCCGACTGAAAATCCGAATTGTTCCTCCAACGCCATCATAATCTCCACCTGAAATGAATCCGATTCGAAACATCGGCAGTCAGGTTAGTTTTCTGATAGGACATCAATAATATAACCTACAAGGGATTCTAAGAATCTTCGATGTGAAAGACTTGCTGTGTCAAGGGAATCAGCACCAAGATCAGCAAACTTGGTTTCAGGAGCCACTGAGCTCAAATCAATTGACAATTGCTTAGCAATGGTGTTCTGAACAGTTTTCAATGTCTCGGGATCGGCCTAGTCAAAAAACGTCCGATGTGTATCAAGACGACCGAGCTTTAAACAAAGTTGTGATAAGAACAAGAAAGCATAATGCAAGGTTCTTACAAGAGAGCATGAAACTGTTGTCTTGAAGCAGCTAGATCGAGTAGGCAACTTCATCTTTGAGAATCGAATCTTTGGAACGAGCTTTAATCTATTACATACAACGGGAACCCCCTGCAATAAAAACTCGATTCAGTTCAATCGGTCTCGATTCACATTGTATTTCAATTCCAACAGGGGTGATTGCTTACAGTGGTGGTGAAGCTTCTGTGCTGAGAAATGGATCCCCTGGCTGTGGGAACCATAGCAGGGCTGGCCATTGAACATGCCGGGGTTGAAGCAAAAGCAGCCATTCGGAGCTCGATTAACTCGGATGGAAAACGCAGCCTCGAATTAATGCGAGATCGTTTAGCAGAATCAAATTGATGAAGGAGCTTAAAGGTTGTAGATATAAATATAGATCGTTTAGCAGATTTGAAGATGATTCCAATGTATTAGTTTTGTTTCTTAATGAGTTTTAGAAGTGAGCGGTAGCTTCCATGTATGTTTAGTACCCATCGACCGCCGCTCCTTGTCTAGTTGGTTCAAGTGCTTAACTTTTCATACAATTTGGATTCCAATTTTCAAATTCTAGGAGGAGGTTATTGAGTTTCGAAAGTTGCCGTTAAATTTCGATCAGTTAATGTGACATTTCGACTCGATTTTTGATTAGATCATATTCGACGGTCTATATTGTTCTCGGTTAAGTCTCATTGTGTGTAGACCTCGTATGTTTGGATACAAACTAGTATAGTAGTATATGTTTAAAGACTTTTAATCTTTTAACTTTCTCACTCATGTATGCGCGGTGCTCAAACCCGAAACACAAAAAAATAACAATAAATCTTTATGTTCAAATCCGAGACACCAAATGATAACAACAAATCTTATAATTATAACCACCGAGGTCGTTTGGTTCGTTGCAAAAAACTTATTTTATCGGTTGAACTTTTATTCTCAAGTCAAATATTTGAATATCAGACAAAGTACACAAATGGTCCCTCGACTATAGGGTATTGTTTTATTAAGTCTCTCAACTATTAAAAGTTATAAAATGGTCCTCAGACTATAGAGTGTTACTTGGTTGAGTCCCTCGACTATTAAAAGTTACAAAATAGTCACTCGACTATTCATTATATTCCAAACTTGTCCTTTTCTGTTAAAAAATGGACGATATTATAAGCCGAATGTTAACATGTTGACTGTGATATGATAAAACATGATCTCAGAATTTCAAACGACTATCATATTTTAATCATCATGTTAATGTTCAAATTAAACAACAACTAATTTTTTAATAGAAAAAGACGAATTTGAAACATAATGAATAGTCAGGCGACTATTTTGCAACTTTTAATAGTCGATGGACTTAACAAAGCAACATTCTGTAGTCGAGGATTATTTGTGTACTTTACCCTTGAATATTAGAATGCTACGTGTTCAAATTTAATGAAATTTCTTTTATAACATTATCGATTAGACTTTACTTTTTAAATCAGATAAGTAAAAGGATTAAATTTATAGAATCAAAAACACAAACACGTCTAAAAGCTTGAAGAATTTTGAGGATGTGAACGTAATTAAACCTTTCATTTTGGTTAATCCCCCTTCTCCCATACTCGCGGAAGATAACCTATATGTCGATATCAACTAATGATTTTTCCAATATCGACAATTTTCTTTGTATTTTCTCACCTTATAATTTTGGTATTCTTCTAGTTTATGCAAACTACGTATTTAGTATATAAACTATCAGTTTTAGTCTATTTTAGTATTTAAATTTTCATTTTTTTCAAAACCACACCTAACATTTAATTTTCATTCATTTTAGTACCCGCCGATAAAAACTTAATGTGTTTAGTACCTAAACAATCAGTTTTGATCCGTTTTAGTGCCTAAACTTTCAATTTTTTCAAAACTTAATGTTAAATTTTTGAATGAGATACTAAAATGAAACAAAAACTAAGCTTTATGTATGTTTATGAAAGAATAAAAGTTTAGGTACTAAAATGGACCAAAACTGATAGTTTAGGTACTAAACACGTAATTGCCCAAATATTTTTTTACTCAAAATAATTGTATAATATTTAATTTCGTAACCTAAAGATTAATGTATTTCATAGTATTTTTCATTAATTCTCAGCAAATCATTAAGATAGATGAAAGGTTTGTCATATGATGATCACTACAACAAAGGGTACATGACTTGCTTTATTCTTCATAGCTTTAGCCTAATTTTGGTTAAATCTTTTGTTTATCTTCTCCATAATCTCGACTGTTGTAAGGAGCAAAAGCTTCCAGCACCCAATTGCTCTTCCTCCATGACTTCCACCCCATCTCTTCACAGATTTCATCACTGTGATTAATGCTAAACGTCGAGATGCAATGCCTCTTGTAGAACCGAGTCGTTTTCTTCATGATCTCGGTTTCTTCCCCCGTTTGTTCGAGCATTTTCCCAATGCTCGGGAGCTTGAACATCACGTCGACGAGCCTCGCGAGCCACGTGCACCTCAGCTCGGCCGTGTGCAGGTTCGCGACGCTCTCGACGTACCCCACGAACGCCATGTTAGGGATCAGGGGATGGATGGTTCCCCTATATAATGGCATGATCCCCGAGGAGTCCGCTATGAGGTTCGAGAAGGGAGGCGGCAGTAAGTCCCGGATCTTCTTCTTGCCGTCGAAACCGGTGGCGAGCAGCACGACGTCGGCTTCGAGCTGGGTGCCGTCTTCGAACTCGAGTCCCTTGTTCCAAAACCACCACTTGGGTGTTCTTTTGAACATGATCTTTCCCTTGTCTGCCTCCGAGAAGAAATTTTCGGGCAGGATGGCCATTTGGCAAGATGCATAATCTTCTTCAAATGGATGTTCTGGTTTCAGTCCATATTTATCCAATGGAAGCTTCCATAGTAAATACGACTCTATGAACTTGGAAACTGCTTTTCTCTTCAGTAAAAAAAAAGTTTGAGGACCATAGTGCAATTAACTCGAGAAAAATGGACAAAAAAGTATTACCAGGGGAGACAAAAGAGGGCATAGCAAATTCCTGAGCAGCCCTTGGTTTGGCCTTTGATGGAGAAACTGAGAAGATCTTGTTGAATAAAACAGGGAAAATGGCAAACCCCAAATCCAGTAAGCTGGGACCGTCCAATGTAATGTCCTTATCACCATTGTACAAGGTTGACCATCTGCTCCTGTTTTTTTTATTTAACAAAAGTGATCTATTTGTACAAAAAGAAAATTGTAAATTACGTGTTTAGTATCTAAACTATCAGTTTTGATCTGTTTTAGTATCTAAACTTTTCATTTTTTTCAAAATCATACCTAAAGTTTATTTTTTATTCCGTTTTAGTACCTCGTGATTAAAGACTTAATGGGTGATTTGCACGTGGCACCTTTTTTATGGGTATTAAAGTTAATTTTTTTAATTTAATTACTTAATTTTCAAATTATTCATAAATTAATCACTCTAACTTTCAAATTTATTTTTTTATTTTTAATTATGTATTAATAAAATAATAATAAATTTATTAGAGTGATTAAAATAGGAGCAATTTGAAAGTTGAGTAGTTAAATTGAAAAATTTTAAACTTTAGTAACAAAATAGGAGTGAGAAAATAGTTGGGTGATGAGTGATGTAATTTAACTATAAAAATGTGGTGGCAGCTAAATTTTTCACGATGAGGTACTAAAATGAAATAAAAACTAAATGCTAGGTATATTTTTCAAAATTTTGAAAATTTTGAAAGTTTAAGTACTAAAATAGAGCAAAATTGATTAGTTTATGTATTAAACATGTAATTTACCCTAATTTTTACTTAAATTATTAACATATATGTGCATGTATATAAAAACCTTGGTTTGTCTCGGCACATTCAGTAGCTAAATCAATGGCGGATTTCTTGTAGCCAACAACGGCGACTCTCTTGCCTTTCAACAACTGCCGGGCGGCTTCTTTATCCAGCTTAGAATACTCCATGGTGTGCATCACTTTGCCGCTGTAAATCTCTCGGCCTTTGCTCGGAGGGAAAACCGGCATTCTCGGTACGTCGCCGTACTTGCCGATACATACCACCAATAATTCGAACTCGTACCACTGCATGCACCATGGTATTATTCATTTAATTTCACAAGTAATCAACGATTTCGAATAAGAGATATGTTATATTTTGAAGGAACAACCTCAACAGTCTTCGATGAATGTGTTTCCACGGCGACTTCCCACGCAGGATGGCCGCTCAGAAGAGGTCCGAACTCTCCGGTACCGTCCGTCTTCATGTCGATATTCATCGTTCGTTCGGTGCTAACGTAACGAATCTCGACAACCCTCGAATTGAACCTCACGTGCTTCAACACATCGAAGTGCGTAGCGTAACCGTGCAAGTACTCTAGGATCTCGAGGTGGGTAGGGAAACTCGTATTATCCCTCTCGGGCCACGGATAATCCGAGAACTCGAAATCGCATCGGGGCGTTTGGAGCTTGGTGGAAGAGAACGAACAATGTTTCCAAACGCCACCAATCGAATCGGTGGCCTCGAGCACGATCGGGTTGTGATCGGAGAGCTGTTTAGCGGCGGCTATGCCGCTTATACCAGCACCGATGATCCCAACTCGCGATGGTTTACGCTCACGAGCCATATTTGTATAGGCGTATAGCTATGAATGAGTAAACGGGATGGTATTGGTGTGCCCAAACTGAAGAGGCTAGCTAACTATTTATAGGGGGGAAATGATATAGTTTATGAGATTTGGTACGTCTAATAATCCCATTAACTATATAGTTTATTCTTCTAATTATATGTCATGAATAATGAAACTTGGTATCAATTTAAAATAGATTAGTTAGCAAACGCGGGGTTTGAATTATCGTTTTCTGTCTAGGGATGGTTACGGATTAGGTCAGATTTTTTATTCATCCGGATCCGATCTTAAAATTAAATCTCTTCACTTACATTTGATTCGATCTGAATTTAAGGGATTTTCACCTGATCCAAAATCTAATTAAATTTTCAAGGTAAAAACTCGTACTCACCTAACACACATTCAAAATCAGGGTGGATCGGTTCGAAATTCATCGAGTCTTATCTCACACAAGTCAATGCATAAAAAATACTAATTTTGATCATGGAGAGACCATGGTCTAACTTGATTAATTAATGTGTAAAGTCTAGGGCTTTCCCTTGTACTGACCATAAATATGCTTCATTAATTAGGCGGTTGACGTTAAATAAATATGCAACAACATTATTCTTCCTCAACAGTGTACAT
This sequence comes from Hibiscus syriacus, assembly GCF_006381635.1. Classification (NCBI taxonomy): domain Eukaryota; kingdom Viridiplantae; phylum Streptophyta; class Magnoliopsida; order Malvales; family Malvaceae; genus Hibiscus; species Hibiscus syriacus. The sequence goes on from NW_024061783.1 coordinate 903,819, forward strand.
AGAATTTACTTTGTAAATTTAATTATAGGTCTCAATTAGTAAATTTTAAATTAATAAATTAAATTATCAATTAATAATATATTTGTAATAAATAATAAAGTAAGTGCTTTTCGATTTACAACGATATATCGTATATTATTTGACTTCATATTTACAATATATATATATATATATATATATATTAATTATCAACTAGGATTATGCATGAAATATGGATATGAGGGGTTTTGATTTTACTTTATAGAATTATCTTTTTTAAAATTTATGTTTAGATAAGTAGAATTTTTAGGGATAATATTAGGTTGAGTTCGAGTTTAAAGTGAAAAATCAACGATATCATATGATAGTATAATAGGGATAATTACAATAATACTCCCTATTTATATTTTTTTCAATCAAGTTTCTACTTTACTAAATAAAAATGAAATTTATATATATATATATATATATATATATATATATATATATATATATATATATATATATATCAGGTCGAATTTGTGTATTTTTTTATTCCAAAAAGCGGGTTAAGTTTTGACTCATGTTTGAGTCTACAATTAATGTATTATTTTTCAGGGTAAATTACGTATTTAATATCTAAACTATCAGTTTTAGTTTATTTTAATATCTTAATTTTTAATTTTTTAAAATCATATCTAACGTTTAGTTTTTGTTTTATTTTAGTACCCACTGTTAAAAACTTAATAGACTGGTTCACCAGCCATCGCGTCTACAGTCGATGTTCTATCGATCGATAAAGCCCAAACTTTCCAGCCCACACCTTTTATACTCCCTAAATGTGATTTCGATCTCCGTTTCACTGAAAAATACCTCAATCTCCCCAAATCAATGATGGACTGTTTGACTTCTTCATCCTTCAATCTCCGTCGTCAACCGTCCGATGGGCCTGAAACTGGACTATGTTGGTCGACTCATCATTCCCTCATGGTCCACCATTCGAATTGATTGTCCGTCTACCGGAGCTATGCCCTGTCATCCCGTCCGTTAAATTTTTAATGGCGGGTACTAAAACAGACCAAAATTAATAATTTAGATACTGAATGCATAGTTTGCCCCATTTTCTAACAAGATCATGCTTCTAGTAGGAGGGAAAAGTGAAGATGGAACCTCATCTCTCAATGTGGAAATTTTCCCGAGTTGACTCACTTTTTCTTTGGTGGCACAATTTTGTAGTTACAAATCACACTTCCGCCCCAACAACTTTTTTCTCTCTGATTTTGTGGAATAATGTTAATGCCTCTTTGATTTATTCATCAAAAGCCGGCCCTTTGCATGCATGCATATATATTCATCAAAGAAAATGATGTTCATTGCTTCCTCCCCTTCTTCTTTTATTATTTTGGGTAAGTTACGCGTTTGGTATCTAAACCATCAATTTTGGTCTATTTTAGTACTTAAATTTTTTATTTTTTTCAAAACCGTACCTAAAGTTTAGTTTTGTTTCATTTTAGTATCCGTCATTAAAAGCTTTAGTTTTTGTTTCATTTTAGCACCATCGTTCAAAATGTATTGTTAATTTTTGAAAAAAAAATCAAAAGTTTAGGCACTAAATCGGACAAAAACTAATAGTTTAGATTCTAAACGCGTTAAGTTTTTAATGGCGGGATACTAAAATGAAACAAAAACTAAACGTTATGCATGGTTTTGAAAAAATTGAAAGTTTTAAGTATTAAAACGGACCAGATATTTAGGTACCAAATGTGTAGTTCATCCTATTTTTAGGTCAAATTATGATTTCCGTCCTCATATAATGTTTAATTTAGAGATTTAGTCCCTATGTTTTTTGACTCGACATAAGGACCTTGATTTTTCTAATAAAACATTTAAAAACCAAAAGAAACACCTCTAAAGGGAAAGAAATCAATTCGAAATTGAGGCATGTTGCAATGGTCAAAACAGCAGTTTCCTAGCAACAGCACAGTGCCTTCATTTGGTGCGTACTTGCTACCAAGCTTCCTTCTCCACGTTACTTTGTGGAGTAGCTGGACTTCTTCTTTCTCCTTGAAATCTTAATTATTTTTTTCAATTCATAATATATAAATTTATATATCACCAATTAATCGCATGTAACAAAGCACCTTATTGGTTAAAAGAATTGTTGTTATTCTTAAAAGTCCTAAGTTCGAGTATCAACAACTGTAGCAAGAGCGATTGAACGTTCATCGTCAAATTATTTAGAGTATTTAGAACAAATATTATCTTATAATCGATTTTACTTGATCAATATATATATATATATATATATATATATATATATATATATATATATCACCGATAAATCATTAATACACATCATCAATAACTTAATTTTTATTACTATTTTAAAAACATTATTCACTTATAATTTATAGGTTTAAGGGTCACTTTTGTCCTAGTGACGGACTCAATTTATCATTTTCGCCTCTATTGTATTTTCGCATCAAATTAGTCCTCAAAGTTGTTTAATTGTATCATTCTATACCCTACCCCTAACTTAAAACCCTAAACCCTAAACTTTAAATCCTAATTTAGGGTTTATATGATTTAGGGTTTTTAGATAAGGGTAGGGTATAGAATGATGCAATTGAACAACTTCGAAGGTTAAATTAATGTGAAAATACGATAGGGTGAAAGTGATAAATTGAGTCTACTACAGGGGCAAAGGTGACTCTTTCACCTAATTTATAAAATTATATATTAAAGGTGTATTAAATATATACATACAAATAACATAAAAAAACTTTACATACAAAAATTCAAATACCCTGCATTATTAAGTTACGTAGGTTTTCTACCTTAAATGCGTTTATTAGTCAAAGACTCAAAGGTAGTAAATTAAGTCAGCTACAGCTAGCAACAGTCTAAAGGCCAATCATCGATTCATTTATGTCTCCATATTTATTCTTTCACATTTTTAAATAATATCCGGTTATTATAAAATAATATCTATTTAAACCGATGATATTTTAATAGGTTGATCCTTTTTATAGTTCGTTTACTAATGCGGTCAGATCTATGCGCATTTATCTTTTATTCGAGCTAATTTTGTTAGATTTCTTTTAACATTTTCATTATGTGGTCCTTACGTGATCTTAATTAGCTAGTTTTTTGTGTGAGTGATTATAGGAAAACGCTCTTGTTTTGTGTTTAGTTTAGTTTTTGTTTTATTTTAGTACCCATTGTTAAAAATTTAACATGTTTAGTACCTAAATTATCATTTTTGGTCCATTTTGGTACCTAAACTTCCAATTTTTTTCAAAACTCAACGTTAAATATTGAACGGGATACTAAAACGAAATAAAAAAAATAAACTTTAGGTATGGTTATGAAACAAATAAAAGTTTAGTGATTAAAACAAAATAAAACTGATAGTTTATATACTAAATGTGTAGTTTACCCTAAAAAAACTAACGATTCAATGGATTGAATAAGAAAATGATAGTCTGGCCGATTCAAATGCCGATGTTATTCCATCAAAATGAACAGATGTTTGTGTGACAAAGTCAAATGCTTTCTTATTAGATGATACGTGTGTTAATATGTGTGGTAGTTGGGAATAGTCAAGGAAGATGGGGACTAAAGTGGATGAAAGAGACAAGTTTGTGTGTTAAATATGTGTTGTACGTTTGTACACGTATCCAAAGATGGTTAAAAATGTCGAGAATTTATTACCATCTTTGGTGCCACTACTGTCTCTACATGCATGCATGCATGCACGATCCATTTTAAATGTTCTGTTTTGTAACTTTTTGCGACAATGACGTGCATTTGGGGTCCTTAATTGCCTACATTTTTCTTCCTTCATCTTCCCGTCCCACTAAGAGGCAAAAGTAAGGTGGTGACTGGTGAGTGGTTTGCATAATATATATATATAGGCACGGAACTATGATTTTATTTTATTTTTTTATAAAGGATGAAATTTTCATTTAAATTTGAATAACATCGAGTAACACATCGTCTTTAATACAACTAAGTTTATCATAGTAAAATCAGAAAGGATTGCTCCTTGACAGAGCTTAATTCGTCAGAGAGTGGGCAACTCTGTTAGCACAACGGTTGACATAGAAGACCTTGAAATGGCCAAGGCCATGTGAGCCTCATTGAGTAACAACCCGAAGACGGAAATGTCCTCTCTTCTGTTAGCAAGACGATTAACAATGGAAATAATATCTCCTTCGATGATAACTTGTCATCGATTCTGAAGCATTCAGGGGATCAAGTTTACGAAGTCATGATTTTAGTTCAAGGGATAAAGTATAATTAACAATAGAAAATCGAGGGTAAAATTAAAATAAATCAGAATTTAAAGACATAAATAAATAATTATCCCTATATCATTTACTTTTTTTTTAATTTAATATTAATATAATATCATTGGATGAATATAAGTTAATAGTTAAAATTAAAAAAAAAATAGTTCGAAAAAAATGAATAATGTAAATGCACAAAGTTTTAATCTTATCTATTAGTTTATATTAGTTTATATTCGTCTAATGATCTTAAATTTTAGCAAATATCACTTGAATTGTTTATATAATTTATTTAATCACTAATTTATTAAATTTAAAGATAATATAAACCCTGAAACTTTAAAAAAAATCAATTAAGTACGTAAACATTTTTTACAGCCACTAAATTTGGATCTTAAGCCTTAATAATTTTTATGAGATATACGTGAAATATTATAGTCTTGCCTTATTGAGTTTGTAAAAAAATTTTAATAATTTTTTTTAAAAAAATGAAATTTGAAATTTTCATTAATAAATTAATCCATAAGTTATTAAATTAAACATTTTGATGTGATATATAATGTTAATCGATTCAATGTTAGGGTTCGTCAAAGGAGTGAAACTTCAAAATATAAGGACTTCATTGATTTTTTTTTCTTCAAAATTTCAAAAACTTCCAAGACACTTAAATCATTTATTAGTATCATCCTATAGACAATGACAAAGTTATTCCCTAAATTTGCATAAATATTCATTTTGACTACTTATGTTCTTTAGAACATTTTGATTTTAATGTTTCAATTTTTATCAAAATACCCGTGTTTGGAATGAAACCGTTAGTTAACTAAAGTCAATACAAATTACTGACGTGATATTTTTACATGCAATTAATTATTAATGTGACACTCACCACATCATTATGACATAACACATGTCACATCATCACTATGAGTGATGTGACACATATAACATCATTATTTTAAGAGACATAACACATCACGTCATTAATTAAATATATATAAAAATGTCACATTAACAACTTGATCGTTAGTTAATTAACGATTTCTTTCAATAAAGGGTATTTTAACCAAAAATTGAAATGTTGAAAGCTAATCAAAGATGTATCATAATGATTAATAATAATAATGTTAGAGTTTGTTGTTCAGATTTTTGTTTGATCTCGATTGAAAAGCCATAGTGTGATGAGATTTGTGATGGATGCAAATGAAACATGGTCCAGTTATTGGCTGAATTTCTTACCGTTTCATCTTCAAGTCTGAGTTCTGCTTTCACTTCACTGTAAATATTATCCATTGTTCAATCGAGTTTTCTTCTTCAATCTGAAAGGAAAATTAGATAGCAGTTTAATGGCATATAAAGGCTTGTTCATAATCATGGATGCTTTCTATAAGGTAATAATAAGATTGACTTGTAAGAAATATTTTAACTTTGATGTAAACTAGCAAGTAAAAGAGAGATAAAAAAGTAAATTACTCGCTGTAAAAAACAAGACACGTCCCCGGTTGAAGGAAACCTCATGCTATTCATAACAATAACCTTAATCCATAGTATCTATTTATAGCGATAAGTTTCTTGTTTACAAAGTAAACTTGCATAGAAAGGAATTACTTAAACTGAGTTTTCTAATCTTCATCAATGTTCAAAAGAAAAAGTAGAATTTTACGCGAATTGAATTGTTTTGTACCGTGAGGGTCGATGGCCCTCACAGGCTCCCACCCCAAAGATTAAAATCTATGGCGGGTTCTCCTATCACCACATATCTCCGTTTTAACCTCTATTTTAAGTGAGTTTCTTCCTAACCATTTAAAGTCCGACCAGAAATGTAATTTATGGTTGCAGGTAAGATAATAGCTAAATGACCAAAGAGTAAAACACTTGCAAACAGTTACCAAGAAGTCAAAGCTTTGCTTAATTTTTTTCATTTGAAGTAATGGCAACTTTGGACTATCAAACATAACTTGAGTGACACCAACTGAATTTGCAAAAGAAACTAACCTCAAGTTGTATCATTAGTGGCTTTGTATGCATTGCCAACATGAGGAATCTCCAACTCATTATCATCATTAGTTAGTGAAACAACCTCTAAACCATCCATGATTTCCTCTTCCTCAAAATTCGCACATATATTCTCAATCTCAGTATCACCTTCAATCATAACCATTTCCTCCATGTCTGACAGATCACTGAAAGTAGGGATCTTTTTCTTCTTTCCTCTATAACCAACAAAGCTCAGGACCTTGTCCTTCCATACAACCAACGGCCACTTCTCGATCAGCTCAGAACCTTCATAAGCTTCAGTCAAGAAAACACTGAATCTCTTCCCCCTTTCAGAAACATAAAAGATGCCAAAATGCTTCAAAAGAAGCCTCATCAACTTCTGCGGCATCACGAGCTCCCGTCGGAAATGAGTGAGATGGTCAGTCACCAATCTCTTTTCGATACTAAAGCTAAGTAATTCGTGCATAACAGAAACCGCTCTCTTATCGAATTCCAACGACCCTGCTTTCAGCTCCCTAGCATCTGCATAGGGAGACAAATAAGACCTTTTCTGAAAATGCTCGATCTTCCCTCCATGTCTATACACCTTCTTGTAGTTAGAAGGGAACTTCAAAGCAAAAGGCAATGAAAGCACACCCGGTTCACGTCCAATCCCATCGTTCAAACCCAATGATTTCTTCTCCAACTCTGTAATAGCCCAAGCAGGATTCCAATTTACAAGCTCCAAAAACTCAACCCCATCTTTAGATTTTACAACTCTAAAATATTGTGGATACTGATTCACCCACTTGTTCCTAAAATCAATTGGCAAACCAAAATCTCTCCTAAAATGAGCGATCTTGTCTAACCGAATCCGTTTATCGACTGACATCATTAGTATCCTAGTAACATACTCAACAGCTTTGATCGATTGTTCCTCAACCAGCCTTTCCTCTTCTTCCAACAAATCCTCGGCTTCTTTAGTCATTCCACACCATAAGGTTCCCCTTTGATCCTTATATAATTCGAACAACTTGGGACATTTCTCGATGAAATCGGTTATTTTATGGGGTTTGGGTATATTGATTTGCTTCCTGTATTGATACAATGACCTCACAGGGATAACCATCTCGGTTTCTCTCTTTATAACTTCCATCAAAAACAAAACCTTTGACAATATTTTCCATTTCTCTTTTACAATTTCGAGATGGTGAATTCGTTTGTACTTGCTACGGTCTTGGACTCGTCTACTGGAAGTCATTGGTCTGATTTGAAACCACCCAAATAAGGGTTGTTGGTAACAGCTTCTCCTCAGGGACAAAAGACCGAACACTTGGCGGTTGATAGAATGTAGCCGCTGGATATTTAAGCGTTCATTCAATAACACTTCGTTTATAACAAACCAGATGACCATTGCTTCAGCCTTATTTCTTTTTGAAGCTTCCTGGGAGTATGGTCTGACTACAAAAAGAAGTCAGTGAGGAATAAATGGATTTTTTTTCACCTCTCGTCTTCTGAGTGAATAAATAGAAAAAAGCGGAAAGGGACCAAGTCAAGCTAGAGGGATTGAGACATGGAGGCGAAGGCAGAGGATAGGGACGTCGGAACTAATCACGGACGGCGGCGATCAAAACGTTGCGGAGGCAGCAGCGGCTATCGTTAACTCGTCCGATGAAATGGCGTAAAAGATTTAGAGGGTCTTGTGTTGGAAATAATCTTTTAATTATTTATACTTTTTGCATGTACTCTTTTGTCTAATTATGAATTTCATCCTCCAACCTTCTACTTTATGGAAATTGAAAAATAATTTATTTATTTTAATTTACAAGAATTTAAAATTTATATAATTTATAAAAATTATTTTATAAATTATTTAGTTTATGTTTATATTTTCGATTTGAGTCAAATTTGAAATAGAAAAATTAGAATAATAAAAAAATTAGATTAAAATAATATCATTGGGTCTTTAGTTAAGCAAATCGATAAATTTACGATTTTCTATTAAATTTATCTATTTCTTTAATTTTTCCTTTTTTAAGTTAATTATTTTGACCAAATTTAAACTATGTATCCTTAAACCATTTTAGGATACCTATGTAAGTTTTAACTTTAATTAATTTTTTATTTTATTAATTTAATTCTTTAATTTTATATAACTTTTCATTTATTAAATTCTCTTTTATTTTATATTTTTTTTATTAAATTTGAATCATATATTCATTTATGTAACTTTAATATATATTTTTTAAACAAAATTTCGACTATGTTAAGAATAACATGCCACATTGCAATTAGGGACAAACGCAAAATTTTGTATCAGATGTACGAATATAAAGAAATAATATTAAAATTTTAGGGGTGAGAGATTATAAAATCATAGGAGTGTGAAATTAAATAATTCATAGAAAATATAAAAAAAATAAAATATAAGAGAAATTAAAACTTTTAAGAGTTCAACCGCATCCTCTCAATCCATCCCTAAATTCAGTGTAGTTTAGGTGACACCTAATTGTCCTGTACATGCAAGTAAGCTTAGGGATGAGTACGAGACTTATAGACACTCATTTTCATCCGAGTTTGGACTTTTTTATTTATTTATTTTTATTATAGTAATATAGTATAATTTTTGAAAATGTTTTTGAAAAATATAATATATAGTTTTCAAAAAAAAATATTTTTTGAAATATATATTATATAGTTTTTTAAAACGTTTTTTGAAAACTTATATACAATATATAAGTTTTAAAACATTTTGAAAATTATATTGTATATAATTTTGAAATCATTTTGAAAATATAATATATAGTTTTAAAAAAAACATTTTTTGAAAATTTATATAATATATAGTTTAAAAACATTTTGGAAAACTTATATAATATTTTTAAAATCATTTTTGAAAACTATATAATATATAGTTTTGAAAACGTTTTTAAATATAATATATAGTTTAAAAAATATATTTTTTGAAACATATATTATATAATCTATATTATTACTAATATTTATTTTATTTTATTTTATTTCATTTTATTAATCTAATTTAATTTAATTTAATTTATTGTTATTTTTGTCAGGGTCAACGGGTCCAAATCCAGTCCACATTTCAGTCCAGATTGGGCCTGAACCAGCCCAGCAGAGGTTAGGGTTGTAACCGTCTAGGGTTTCGTTCAACCCTCAACAGCGCCACAAAATCAGGAGATCAAGGGTCACGTGAAACGGCCGGACGTCGGCCGAGGATCCCGGGACTGAACCATCCTAGGATTTCAGCAGTAACGTTCACGACCCCACGACCATCGGAACTGACCAGCACCGGTGGGGGTATAAATACCCCACCACAGATCGACTGAAAAGGACGTAACTCACGAGAGAGCCAACCAGCCACTAGAACAGTACCCATTACGAACAGAACCATCGAGTACCAATAGTAAACGAGAGCCAACAAAAACACACAATACCAAATAGTAAACCAGAACCTCACCAACGAGAGCAAATCGAAACACGACCAACCAAAACCCAAAAACAGTCGAGATACACAACATCAATGACAAGCCAACGTCAACAAAGAGCCAAAAACGAACAGCCAACCATCCTAAAAATAAAACAGTGAGACCAAAGCCCCACAAAAAAAACACAAAGCAAATACGCAAGAAAAACCGAAAGTCGAGGTCTCAATCGAGAAGGCAAAAGGTCGTCGGCAAAAAGGTACAAACAGAAGCTTTCGGACTAGATCTACGTTGATTGGCGGGGTTTTTGGGGATTTAGGCATCGGGATAGCATTTACGGGGTAGAGAGGAGTGTTTTGAGTGATTCAGGTGTTACCGGCCGTCGCGAGCGACGATCGATAGAGGATGTCTACGGGTGGCCAGTTCCCCGCCGATGGGGATCTCTAGAGAGAGGCGAGAGAGATTTCATCTTTAGAGGGAGAGGGAAGATGCCAAATTAAGAAGGCTTGGCCATTTTGGCCTTTGAAATGTGCATATATAGGGGGAACGAAACTACGCCGTTTTAAGCTCCCATACCCGTGTTTTCCAGCTGTAAAGGGTCAATTTCCATTTTGGTCCCTCGGGTTTTGTAAGCATTTGATCGAAACTATTAATTTGGTTCTAATTTCGTTTTTTTCTCTTAAATTTGTCCCTCGTTTTATTTTATTTTTAATTTTAGTCCTTGCTGCCTTTCTATTTTATTTTATTTTTCTCACGGTTTTAATTTAATTTAATTTTTCTTTTTTTACCTTTTTTATTCTAATTTATTTATTTGTTTACTAACCTTTTATTATTAATTTTTTTTATTTTATTATTTCCCATCATCTTTATTTTTTTTACTAGCTTTTGTTCATCTTTGTCAACTATTTTGTATTATTATTATTATATTAAAATGGGTGCATATATATATATATATTCTTTTTATTCCTTTTTGTATTTATTTTTATTTTACTCTCTAATATTTTTTGGCATTTACAGCGGTAATTTCAAACGATCAAAGGTAAATAATTCAAATCGAGTATTTAAATTTAAATTTCTAATTTTTCGCAATTAAAGGCAACCGTCAAATTAATTGGTACCGAAAGGGCGGTTCAAGGGTGCTAATCCTTCCTTGACCGTACACGTTTCTGGTACAATGCAGATCAAGTAAGATGGTGTCCAACCCACCTAAATTTGTTTTAAAATGGTCGGTGGCGACTCTAACCCAATCAATTCAAATCGAAATCCAATTATGGGGCTCAACCGAAAGACAGTTCCGACAAGACTCAAACCCAATGGGTTCCGACCCAACCCAAAAATAATATAAAATAGCTAAACTCGGGTCGAGTCTGGTGAAATTACTCTAAGCTCAGGTCGGATTAAATTTCAGATGGAAATATAAAATTTTCAAATCAAATTGAGTTGACTGAAAACTCGACCCATATTCATCCCTAAGTAAGCTAAAAGCAAAGGCAATAAGCATTTAAATAAACAAGACTTTTCTTCTTTAACATGTTTTAACCGAGGAAATATATATTATAGAGGACAAAATTAGCAACAATTACCAGTCTTACTTTACAAACGCGTACGACCACCAACATTCTCGTACCTATGACCTATCACTCAAACTTTCATCCATTGACCAATCTTAGACATTCCTTTGTCACCTTATTTGATATACATAGATTCCTTCAAATTAGATATATATATATATATATATATAGTAACTATCTTTCAGGTGGGTATGAAATTGAGCTTTAATTTAAATAAGTGGGTTAGAGTCGACACCGATCATTTATTTTTAAGAACAAAAATTAGGTTGATCGGACACCTCGGTTTGTTATCTTACCTGATCTGCGTCTTACCAAAAATATGTCAGGCTCGGAAGTCGGTTACAGTTAAGGAAGGATTAGCACCCTTATACTGTCCTTTCGACACTAATTTAATTTCCAATTGTCTTAATTAAGAAAATTGAAACTATATATTATATATATGTTTTCAAAATGTTTTCAAAAACTATATATTATATATATTTTAAAAAAAAATTATATATATTAAATAGCACTCCGGTTGAAAATGAGTGACTAGAATATATATATTTCTTTTCATATTGGTCAATTATATGGCTCGGCTTAATTAGTGTATACTTGAACAAATATTTTTTATTTATCTTATAAAATATTTCGCTTCTCTCCCTTTCTCTTTCACCTCACCTCTAATCATTAAGCATAAATTTGACTACCAATCTGAATTTAATAATCTTTTAAATTTATAGGATGAAGAACGTGAATGGTATTCCGACTATAGGTACTGTTTTATTAAGTTATTCGATTATTAAAAGTTATAAAACAATCGCTCAATTATAGAGTGTTGCTTTGTTGATTTCTCGACTATTTAAAGGTATAAAATAGTCACTCGATTATTTATTATGTCCCAGACTCACCATTTTTCGATAAAAAATTGATGATTGTTTAAGCTGGGTGTTAACATGATGACTAGGATATAATAGTCATTTGGGATTTTGGGATCAAATTGTATCATATCACGGTCAACAAGTTAATGTTCAGCTCAGAATATCGTACATTCTTTTTTTTTTATAAAAAAGGACGAGTTTGGAACATAATGAATAGTCGGGTGACCATTTTGTAACTTTTAATAGTCAAAAAACTTTAAAAAGCAATACCTTATAGTCTAGGACAATTTGCCTTATTTACCCTAATTTATAATTCTTTGTCTAAATAAAAGAATGAATGTAATTAACGCCAGCCACTATCAAATGGTAGTGAGCCATGCACTGATATTATGGTTGTGGATGATATGGCAAAAAATTTCGTAGATCCTGGACAGCCTACCGGCCATTCCCCTATGGGCAATTTGGCTCCGAGTTACATGCACGTGAACTCTATGGATAGCAATACCGAGGTAGTCAGAAATGAGGAGCATATTGCTCCTATGTCGAATTGAGCTGTTAGCTCTTTTTCTTTCCTCTTTGTCATGAATCTAAAAGTTTTCTGCTGGAATGTCCAAGGCTGTGGACATACTCGTTTCTTGTCTGTTATGCGTCAATATATCCGGGACCACAATCCGGATGTTATTGGTTTTGTTGAGCCTCGGGTTGGTGGCTCCAAAGCTAATGTTGTAGTTGTTGCCCTGGGATTCCCTAATTCTCATCGTGTGGAGGCAATATGCTTCTCTGGATCACTCATAGAAAAGATAAGTTCAAAACACTCACTACTGTAATTTATGCTAGCCCAAATACTACTAAACAGAAATTGCTTTGGGCTCGCTTACAACATCTTGCTCACAGTATTCATCAACCATGGTTCCTTCTTAGGGACTTTCATGCCACTTTGGTTTCAGGTGATCGTAAAGGGGGAGTTGGAACCATGCAGCCAAGCAAATATTTTCAAGATTTTCTCATGGAATGAGAGCTTATCGATATGGGGTCCTTTGGCCCGCCTTATACATGGTCACGGGGATTAACCCATGCTCGCCTTGATCGTGCTCTTTGTAATAGCTATTAGGGTGAATTTTGTCCTACTGCTGTTATCCATCATCTCCTTCGTATCCATTCTGATCATCGGCCCATTCGGCTGCAAGTTGGTGACAAACCGAGGAATCCTAATTTTAAACAATTTCAATACTTTTCGGAATGGAACTCTCACGGTTATTTTCGGCCAATCAGTCTCTGTATTGTCATATACAAGCTCCTTACAAAGATAATTGTTCGACGCTTGAAACCCATCATGCCCTCTATGATCTCTCCCAAGCAAACGAGCTTCATATCAGGTCGCTTCATCACAGAAAATATTATCCCTAATCGGGAAGTTGTGCATTCAATGCGACAATTCAAAGGTGAGAATGGATGGATGGCGATCAAGATCGATCTTGAAAAGGCTTTTGATAGACTTCGCTGGGATTTTATTCAAGACACTTTATATGATGTTGGCTTACCGGAAAATCTAATATGTATCATAATGCATTGTATCTTCTCTTCCACCACTTAGATTCAATGGAAATGATGAGCTGACGAAGTCTTTCAAACCAGAGCCAGGTATCCGTCAAGGAGACCCCCTCTCCCCATACCTCTTTGTTTTGGCTATGGAGCGCTTAGGGCATGCCATTACCGATTCAGTGAATAAACAGATTTAGGAAGCCTTCAAATTCTCTCGTAATGGCCTTCCTCTCTTGCACCTGTTCTTTGCAGATGACTTGATTCTATATGACAGAGCAGATATTGCCAATGTCGACGTTATCAATTCAGTTTTAACTTGTTTTGGCCATTACTCTGGGCACAAAGTCAACAGAAGGAAAACAACCATTTACTTCTGGCTCGACACAAGTCAATTGTTAAAGGATATTAGTGACCACTTGGGATTTTGCCAGGTTAATGAACTTGGCAAATATTTGGGGTCCCTGTTCGACATAGCCAAACCACCCGAGCTGATTATGAGTTTATTTGGAAAGAATGTGTAGTCTCTTAGAGGGTTGGGCTTCGCATACTCTATCTCGAGCTGGCTATATCACTTTAGCAAAGTCGGTGCTGTTCTCAATACCAACCTACTTTATGCAAACAACCATGTTACCAATTGGTGTTTGTAATGAGATTGAGAAGCTGATTCGCCAATTTATCTGGAGTTCCTTGGACTCAAAGTCGTCAATTTCCCTTTTTAATTGGGAATCCATCTGTAAACCTATCGATTGTGGTGGCTTGGGATTCAGGCGTATTGGTGATCAAAACCAAGCGTTCTAATGAAGATTTGCTATAATCTGGTCAACCAACCGAACGCTTACTGGATAAAATTGCTATGATATAAATATAAAATGCATGAGCTCTTTCCTACTTCAATTGAAATGTCAATTTGTACACCTCTTTGGCGTGTTGTCTCCAACATATGGAGCTCCTTTACGATTAATATGGCTTGGTCGATTGGCAATGGCACTGCTGTCCGTTTCTGGGATGATATATGGATCTCAGATTTGGCCCTCTCAAGAATCATCTCCTATCCCCATTTCGCACTATCTCTCTCCAAAGCTTTAATGACTTCATCACCCCAAACGGGGAATAGGATGTAATCGATCTTGCTTCCCTCTTTGATGACAACACTGTTCGCCACATCGTTGGCATCTCTCCTCCAACTCCTGAGGATCGCGAAGATAAATGCATATGGAGATGGTCCCCCGATCACAAGTTCTCAGTGTCTTCTGCTTATAAAACTCTTCAATCCCACAACTAGAATACTTCTTATGCGAATTGGGAGTCGGTTTGGAAATTGCAGGTACCTCAGCAGATCCGTGTCTTTATTTGGACCGCCCTACACCAACAACTTATGTCGAATCTTGAACGATACAAACGGAAACTCACTTCTGATATGACATGCCCTTTCTGTGGAAATGAAGAATCTATCATGTATTCCATTAGAGATTACCCAGAAATTAAGCATTTATGGCAGCAAATTATACCTCCAAGCTGGCCTGAAGCCTTTTTCTCTCTAGACTTGTGGAATCGGATCATTGTAAATCTTTATGTTACTTCTACACACAGTAATGGTAGCTTTTAATAGAATAAACTCTTTGTCTCTTTACTTTGGCAGATAGGGAAGCATCAATGTGACCTAGTTTTCTCCCATGATTGTTCTAATGTTGAATCCATTTTTCATATTGCTTTGGCTTGGGCGAGGAACTTTGAATTCTGTTTCCACACTAATAATGAAGTTCTCTCCCATGTTGACAAAGCAATTCAATGGAAGAAGACACCGCCGGGGTGGTTCATCAGCGGTGAGATTGATCAATGAAGGTGAAGACACGGAATCTCCTAGCTCACTGATCCGAGCAATTTGAAGACTTCAAAGGCGTCCATGGGCAGCACACATCGAGTGGATTCCGAGAGAGGCTAATACAGTTGCAGATAGATTAGCAAAGAAAGCTCTCTCAAACACGTCGGGGCTTACCTTACTCGACAGTTTACCTCCAGATATAGATGACCTTGTTAAAAGGGACGTTTATGGTCTTCCATATCCAAATAACTTATGTAATTTAAAGGTCTATCTTCTATTAAAAAAAAAAAATCTTTAACAATACATACAAATAAGTATCCGAAGTATATATCATCTTTTTCATTTTAGTACCTAAAGTATTTTTTTATCAAAATAGATACTTAAAGTATTCAACTTTTTCATCTACATACCTAAAGTATTCTTTAATTAATACTAATTGTCAATTTTTTTAGAACTTAAATGAAAAAAAATTAAATGGTTTAGATACATATTTTGATATAAAATACTTTAAACACCTTGATAAGAAAAATAACTTTAAATACTTATTTTAACTAAAAAATAATTTAAATACTTAAATAAAAAATATATACTTTAAATAATTATCTATAATATAAGGCTAAAGAGAACTTAAAAATCCATCAATTATCATACAACTACAACGTGGAAGAGGGCAGAGCATGTAGAAGTATAATCGAATCCACGATCAAAATTAGGATGCTCATTGGTCGGGTTGGATTGGGTTTTCGATCAATCTGATCTTATTCAAAAATTATAAACCCTTTATCTGGCTCGAGTTCAATCCATTCTTTTGAGATAAAATTTAAATGTGATTTGATCTTACACGAATTAAAATATTTATAAAAATATTATTTTTATTAAATAAAAATAAAAATTTAATTGAAAAAAATAGTATATATAGGTCTTATTGTAATTATCTCTAAATATATAAAATAAAATTATATCTTTCGGAACAATTTGAAAATTTTTCATCCTAAACTTAAATATGATTTGAACTCGATTTAGTAAAAAAATCCAACCTGATAAGATCGAATTGGGTCCGAATAAGTACAATATCTCGACCAATGATCCACTATAGGGCCCAAACTTTTAGCGGATAATCGTCCATGGAAGAAAGGATAAAATAGAATTGCAATTATTTTGGTAATTTAACTCGAATTTAATGAGTTTTAATCTGAAAAAATGTTATAAAATTAAAAATTATTTTTTAAAATATTTGATCTCGGGTCGAGATAAATTTTGTGGAGGAAAATGTGAGACTAGATTTAAGGTGAAAATAAGGGATGAAATCATAATTTTCTTATATATAGTTAGAGATAATTATTATAATATTTCTCTATATTTTTTCAATTAAGTCCTTATTTACAGAATAAAGTTGAGATTTTTTTATATAAAAGTATGAGCTTTTATCCTAAAGATTAGGTCGAGTTTGAGGTTAGGTGAGAGGTATATTGCTCGAATTTGAGGTATAATTTGATAAATTTAATAATTATTTTATATATTTTGAAAATTTAGTGACTAAAAAGATTATGTGAATATAGCTTAGTGACGTTTAGTGTACTTTATCCAAAATAAAAGATATAAAAGAAATGGGCAGGCCAAGACGCCTAGTGCATCGCATACAGCTCACAAGTTCTCAGTTCACTCTTCTCAAAGTCCAGATCGGCGATCTCTGAAGAAATTTCTGCTCTTTAATTCCCATTTCTTTTGCTCGTCTCATTGTTTTCCAGTTACTGCTGGATTTAGGGGCAAAATGACGGGCGAGGAGAGATGGTGCGTCGTAACCGGCGGCAGAGGCTTCGCCGCTCGTCATTTGGTCGAAATGTTAATCAAATGCGACATGTTCTCTGTTCGAATCGTCGACTTGCCTTCTAAAATTGATCTCGAATCGCACGAGGAGAACGGTCTCCTCGGCGAAGCTTTACGCTCCGGTCGTGCTGACTACGTTTCGGCTGATCTTCGTCACAAAGCTCAAGTACTCAAAGGTATTAAAAAAATATCATTTATTTCCAGTCGATTTATCAATAATAGTCAAATTTAACTCTACTTTTAAAAATTTTAATGTAGCTTTGGAAGGAATGGAGGTTGTCTTCCATATGGCGGCTCCTAATTCGTCGATTAATAATTTTTCGCTTCATCATTCGGTTAATGTTCTAGGTATGATATATATAGTTTTAGTGTTTAGGAATTTATTTGAGATTCTTTTGGTTTACTTTTATTTTGTTACTACAATCTGCAGGTACGAAAAATGTTATTGAGTCTTGCATTCAACTTAAAGTGAAAAGGCTTATTTATACGAGCTCCCCCAGTGTTGTTTTCGATGGGGTTCACGGAATCTTTAATGGGAATGAATCTTTGCCTTATCCAGCTAATGTACTAATTTCAATCTATTTGAATTTCTTTAAGTAGGATTTGACTTGTGTTTTTTATTGCTTCCAAGTTGCAATTGATTCGCTTTTTTCCCAGCATAATGATTCATACTCATCTACAAAAGCCGAGGGAGAGGCACTGGTCATGAAGTCAAATGGGATTGACGGGCTTCTAACTTGTTGCATTCGTCCGAGCAGTATTTTTGGCCCTGGGGATAGGTTGTTGGTTCCATCATTGGTTGCAGCAGCCAGGGCAGGGAAATCCAAGGTGGTTATGTTACTTGTAGTCATTGTTTTCTTCATTATAGTGTATGTCTGTTTGATAATTTGTGGTCTTATTCATTTATGTTTTAAATGATTAGTTCATAATTGGTGATGGCAACAATGTGTACGATTTCACTTATGTCGAAAATGTGGCTCATGCTCATATTTGTGCTGAACAAGCTCTAGCATCTGGAGGAGAAGTTGCAGAAAAAGCTGCCGGTCAGGTACTCTTTTTAACCACCTTCAGATTTTTTTACTGTAATTGCTATCAAATGGAGAGGAGGTTTCAGTGTTTCAAGATATAGTATATTGTCACATAGATTGGTTTAAGTGTTTTGTTGCAAAATTCAATTCCTTGATAGTGGTTATATAATAATTTCGCAGGCATATTTTATAACCAATATGGAGCCAATCAAGTTTTGGGAGTTTGTTTCTCGAATACTTGAAGGTCTTGGCTATCAGAGGTAATCTGAGTTCCAACTTCTTTCTACTCGTTTTTAGTCTTTGTTCTGCTGATTTACTACTGTATTTCCCCCAAACCACATCATAATCTATATTCTTTCTTCTTCCATTTTGATTATATAGATTAGCTTCATTTTTTTAAGTTAATGGGTAACATCATGTTGATGTTGTCTTTTTGTAATAGCAAGTTGCTAGTAACTTTCTTTGAGATCGAGGTTGACAATCCAGGATTCACACTTTTACTGATATTGTTTACTTTTGTCGTGTCTTTCTTTCTCATCCTGCCCTTCAAACCCTACAAATTTTCGGATAAGCCAAAAGACTGCTTATTAGTATATATATTGTTGTTGTGCTATGTGATTATTGGATTTTGCCTTATTTTTTATTTTGAGGTTGTGCACTTAGCACTTTTCGCAGATTATGTGTATTCTTATTATGTTTATGTGCACAATATTAATTTCCAAATCCATTTCCCTTTGGCAAAAATTTAGGAAATAAAAATGATTTTGAAACTGCTAATACCTAGGATATTCCTCCATTCTGGACTGCTGTACTTTTCAGGCCTAAAATAAAGATTCCTGCCATTGTTATAATGCCAGTTGCACATCTCGTGGAGTGGACATATCGGCTATTAGGCCCTTACGGCATGAAGGTTCCACAATTGACACCTTCAAGAGTTAGACTTCTATCTTGCAGCAGATCTTTTGATTGTTCAAAAGCAAAGGATCGGATTGGCTATACACCAATTGTCTCACTTGAGGTTCTATCATGTTTCAGCCCCTCTTCTGTTTAATTGCAGCATTTTTTCCTCTTTAGGTTTAATTACTTTTAAGACTTGGAACTGATAAATTGATGTGTATTGGACAATATACAATAAACTATGTTTAATTGCTACTTGGTTTATCGCAACTTCTAAACCTCCCAGTTAAGTAATTTCCCCAAGGTGGTAGTGGTCCTTGTATTTGACCAGGCTCATTCTTCTACTCTTAAGTTCAGTGTATTGTATCAGCTGCAAATGTGGTTATAAACTGGAAGCATTGGACAACATAGACTTATTAATGCCTTTTATTGCCTGTGCAATATTTGATGGTTTATTTATGACTGATTTAATAATGTTGCAGGATGGTCTACAGAAGACAATTGAGTCGTTCTCACACCTGAGGGCTGAAAGCCAACCCAAGAGAGAAGGGCCATCTAAAGCTTCAGTCTATCTCGGACGGGGAAGGGGTATTTTTTTTCTTCATACTCTTCCTCTGCAACATGGTGCTGCAGCATTGTTCACATTTCTGTCGTTGTATTGCTGCAAGTCTCTATGTCATTTTTCTTCTCTTTTCTTTCTAGTATTTTGGAGGGTCAAAATCTTGTTTTAAGGAGCTAGGATTTAAGACTTAGTATGCGGCTATCCTGTAATCTTGGACCATGAAATAGAATTTAATGAGCCGAAGGCTAAAAGGCAGTTGGGCTAGTGTAGAAAGGGCTGTGTGAATCTCGTAATCAAGCTTTAGATATGTTATTCAACTGGTGCGGTAGTCAGACTGTTACACTGATAATGGTGATATAGTTGACTGTTACACTGATAATGATGATAATCTATGTTATAAATTTATAATGGAATTGATATAATTATTCAGCGCATGTGCATGTTTTACATTACTTAACCCATCTGTGTTTTTTTGCAGTTGCTGACACACTACTTTGGAAGAATAAAAGGCAGACTCTGACAGTGCTATTAGCATCGGTTGCAATTTACTACTACTTCATTGCTTCGGGTGCTACCTTTATCACTGCAGTGTCAAAGCTTCTCTTCTTGTCATTATTTTTCTTGTTCATCCATGGCAGTTTACCGAATAAATTGTATGTATACCAAACTAGGCAAAACAAGCAAAACATCCTAATGTTGGACACAATAACTGCTGAGTATAAATGGTATTTTCTGACGTGCAGATTGGGATATACAGTAGAGAAAATTCCGGCATCAAATTTCCACTTATCAGAAGAGAAATCAAGGAACATTGTTATGTTGATGGTTTCGTCCTGGAATGGTGGTGTTAATGCTTTGAAATCCCTTTGCAAGGGGAAGGATTGGACACTGTTCCTCAAGGTATTATCATTTTTTGGGTTCACTTCTGATTTGTATGCTTTCAAATATGTTAGACGTTTAGTCCCAAGTACCTCCCCGTTTTCTAAACTTAAATACTATAAATTGATTGCACCTCAAGAAAAGCTGTGTAAGACAATGCAACCTTTGGAATTCATCTCTTATGTTGCATGTTTAGATGGTGAATGATTGATCACTAAATTTGGACTGGGTCCTCAATTCTTTGCCTTGAAGATCAGTAAGTAGGTACACAATAGGTTCACTCTGTTAAACACGAGCTCATGCATAAACTACCGACCTTCCTTTTCTCTTCCATATCTCTGCCAGCCATTGGCCTGTGTATGTCTCTATTACTGGACTTAATTTATATGTTCATTGTGAAATTCCAACACTCTTGATGTGAAAAATTATGGTGGCTGTAACCATTTGGCATTACTTTTTCTCTGCAATGAAACAGGTGGTTTTTTCCTTATTGCTTCTTAGCTTCCTTGGAGCCGTATCTTTTCGGACTATTTTTGTCATAGGTTTGCTCTCTCTCTCCCTCTCCCTCTCTCTCTCTCTCTCGCATGCTCACACGAACACACTGGAAAATATACTCTAGGCACCTGCAAATAGGTATCAACGAAAGGTATCTATATCGGTAAACACATAAGAAATATTTATTAGTACTCCAGGCAGCAAACGTTGCCACCTGTCCTTTACATGAAACAACCTGAAATTTCAGTTCTGGACAAAGCATTGCCATAGGCTTATATCCTTCTATAACCTCATTCTTTATGATCACCTCACTGCAACGGAAAGCGTATCGTTGCAGGACTTCCGCTTGCCTTTATAGCTTTCTACGTATACGAGAAAAAGGAGCAAGAAATCGATTCTTTCATTCTAGAAGCTTTCTCGAAGGGGTGCAAATTGAAATCTGGTATTTCCAGGAAAATAGTGGCCTCCAAGAAGAATGACTGATGGCATACTGCACCAGTTATCCTTTAGCATGAAGGTGGGTGGAACTGTGATCAACCATTTCGAGCTCTTTCTTGAGGATTTTATCCATATGGACATGTAACATTGGTACTTGTATTCTAGCCATTTCGGTTTCGGACCATTCATTTCGAGATCCCTTCGTATGTTTAGATTTGGTTCACCTGTATGTATACTGAGGTTTTGTGTTTGATTTGGTGATGAAAAGTAGTGCTTGGATTATGTCCTTTTTTTTACCTAACCAAAATATGTTTCTTTTGGATTGTATGCTGGAGATTAATTAGGAAATAGATGCCTTCCCTGATACATGTGGTTGATGTGGTATGTTTTTTTCATTGTCCTCTCGGTTTTAAGATTTTGGCTTGACTAATTCAAATCAATTCGTGTCGTATATCTAGTTTTACTGGGTGAGTTTCCCGACAGATAATAGTATATACTAAAAGTATCATTCGGATAATTTGGCCAAAGTAGTATATATTAGAAGGTGTCTAAATCAATCAACTTACTATTTAAAAAAACCCAAAATAGATATTATATCATGTAAGGATGATTTTGTTACGCTTGACGAGTATCAATGAATAAATGATGAACATATTAATTTAATTAAAAAATTAAAATTATAAATACTCAACATATAATTATAAACCTAAACATAAAATTATTTAAAATAAAATATTAATTATATTATTTTTTAAAATTTTATTTTTAAATAATAATTAGATCAAATATTAACCCATAAATTATTTCTTTTGCTTTGAAGTCATTACTGCCGCCATTGAATCAAAGCAAGAAAAAAAAATAGAAAATTTTAATTTAAAGGCTAATATTTGATTTAATTATTATTTAAAATAAAATTATAAAATTAATTAATTAATATTTTATTTTAAAAATTTGCTTTTAGATTTTTAACTAATTTGTAATTATACATTAAGTACTTTATAATTTTAGAGTTTTAGAAATTAAATTAATGATACTCATAGTTAGTAGTATTCATCGGTCAAGCGTTATAATCTTCCTATCTTTTAATTATTAGTTCGATTATAAATAAATTACTCTCTTGAAAAAGTTACAATTGTCATTCGATTAAAGCATTGTTATAAACAAAATATTGTCCTTAAAACTAAAAGGGTAAAGTACACAAATGGCCCTCCGACTATCGGTACTATTTTATTAAATTCCTCGATTATTAAAAGTTAAAAAATGATTCTTCAACTATATAATGTTATTTTGTTAAGGCTTTCGGTTATTAAAAGTTATACAATGGTCTGCTAATTATTCATTATGTTCTAAACTCGTCATTTTCCGTTAAAAATTTATCAATTGTCTAAGTTAAATGTGAAAAATAACTACTCGACTATTCATTATCTCCGTGCATTCGATAATGTCGTATACCGGGATGTTCAAGGCGATTTTCGACACGAAGCTGATGAACCCTTTTCTTCTATTGGGATAATGCATGAAATTAATGTTCATTCTTTTCTTCACATCAACAGGAGAAAAAGGAACGGAAAACTATGAACTACGATAAATGAATAAATAAAAAAGAGTCAGATTTCATTTTGACTCCTCTAACAATGAAAAATCTTTATTTTAATCCCTTCCAAATTTATAGAGTTATAATATAATGTAACAATAAAATTACATTTTGACCCCTCTAAATTTCTCAATTTCTCATACGCTTACATTACATTGTGGTTATGCATTAACAGGGGTGGAAATGATCCATGGTTGAATGAATAAGATTGTATTCATGCTCGTTTGTTTCTTTTTAAATATGTTCATATTCGATTCGTGTCCGTTTAAATTTTGAATATTATGTTTGCACTCGTTTATTTACTTTTGAAAATGTTCGCATTCGATTCGTTTAGCGTTCGTAAACATATTCAGCAGTCAACTCTTTCTTTTCACTCTTTTATTTTCCTACCAAAGAAAAAATGGTGAAACTATATCAAGGTTTCACGGTTTGAACTCTAAGATTTATCATGTGTTCAATTTAATCTCCACTTTCATCCATATTTAAAATGTAAAGAAAAAGAAGAATCGTGTAAGCAAACTTATAAACGAGTCGATAAATGAACTTACAAACAAATTAGTAAAGGAGTTTGTTGGCTCAACCACTCGTAAGCCAATACATCCACCTTTTGAACCCCCTTATTGGGAAATTGTCCCTCGAGTCGAGTCGAGTCGATTCTAGCTTCTATTGAATATCTCAAGTATATAACTCTAATTATTTTAATTTAATTTGATTCGAGTCGAGTCGAGCCTGTATATTACATGAATGATAGTGCTAATTGTTATGAAAAGTGAGAACTCAGAAATAGATATGGATGGGGCAATTGTACTTCGACTATAAGGTTCTCTTTTATTCCGTGATATTATTTTATTAAGTTTATTGATTATTAAAAATTATAAAATAATTCTTTGATTATAGAATGTTACTTTATTAAATTCTTCAACTATTAAAAATTATAAAATGCTCACTCGACTATTCATTATGTTTCAAATTCGTCATTTCTTGTTAAAAATTTGACAGTTATCTAAGCTGGAGGTTAACATAGTAACTGAAATATAATAAACGTTTAAAATTCTAAGATCATATTTTTATCATATCATAATCAGTAACTTAACGTTCAACTCAAAATACCTTCGTACGTAAAATTATCTCCTAACATAAAATTATACCTTCCTACCTGCCTAAAAATGGGGAAAAAGGTCATGATGTGGTCCACAGGTACTAAGCTAGTCAATCAATAATTCAATTAAGCGATGGCAACAGAGTTTGGTGAACCGGTCACCCTCGTTACCCGATACAGCACAAACCAACCAAACCAACCCATTTGTCCTTTTGTTTCTCCTGCTCTATATTAACAAACCCACCACCACGTATACTCTCAATGTTTCTCCCACCATCTACATATTAATGGTACGTTTGGTTCACGGAATGTAAGATTATCAGTAGAAATAAAAGATTACCAGGGAATAGGATTACTGGGAATGTTGTATTTTGTGTTTGATTGGTTTAGTAGGAATGTAAGATTACCGTGTTTGGTTAAAGGAATAAAAGATTATTGAAATGTATATTTGATCAAATTATCCTTATTATATATTTGTTTTTTTAACAAGTTGGAAAATATTTATATATTTTCTTTAAAAAAATTAAATTCATAAAATTTATATAATTTTTTTTACAAAATTGAAAATATAAAAAGGTTTAATGAAAGGGTAAAATTTTATTTTAACCCCTGAACTTCATATAAAATTTTAATTATAGATTTTTTCTGTAAATCTAAAATAGTTTAAGGATAAATTTGTAATTTAACCTTCGTAGAATTTTTATTATTCAATGACAGAATAAGGATATTTTTGAAAGAAAAAAAAATTTAAGGGCATTTTAGTCTAAAACGTCGGAAATCTCACAATACTTAAGGAAAGGGAGGTAATGACATTCGCGGAAATATATCTCAAAAAATCAACTATTAGTAATGTAAGATTACCAAAAATGACATTATCGGCCAATCAAACGGGGGAATGTGGATTCTATTCCCATGGGAATCTCACAATCCCCCAACCAAACACACCCTAAAGGTTAGTTTGATCATATTTTTTAAAAAAAATATTTTTTAAAAGTGTTATGAAAAATAATTTTTAAAAGTATTGATTAAGAATAAAATTTAATAATATTTTGTTACCATCTTGATTATTTCCGGGTGATCCGAATTACACATCTAGTTTTGGTGGATAAGTCTCTCGATGAAGATTTTCTACATTCACAAATACTCGGACTAGAGACATGTTTAAGGGGAATCAAGTTATTTTTCACTTGAAACAACATTCATTGGTAAATGTGTAATTTAAAATTTAATAATTTAAGATTATTGTTAAAAATTGAGTTTGAAAATATAAAATATCAATTATAGACATTATATTCTAATTTAAAATATAAAATAAAATTATATTTATATTTTTTAATACTATGATACATAAAATATAAAAAATATGGATAAAAATATATTTATACTAAAATATATACTTTATAATAAACTCACTAATAATATTTTAATATATAAATTATGAATTTTATTTACTTTTAAGTAATTAAAATAAATTATTAAGTGAAAAAATATTTATAAGGATGTTAATATTAAATTATTAAAATAAAATATAAATAGATAATTGAGTGGAGCCTATGCATTAAGGACAAAATTATAATTTGATTCTGAAAATGAAAAATCTACAAAATTATAAATTTTATTTATAAATAGTAAAAAAATATGACTATTTTATTTATAATAAATCGGGGATTTAATCATTTATACGATATTAGTTGATTTAAAAAAATATTTTTTATTTTTGAATAATACCTTTTTGTTTATATATTTTATTTTTCTATCTTCTATTTAATAAAAAATATATTTTTAATATATTACATGACTCTTATTATAAAAAATAAAGTAAATTTTAGTCCTATTAAATTACGAAAAGATATAAATTATATTTAGTTTACTGTCCGTAATCGTTGAATTTTCCTCCAAGAAAGTCGAGCTTTCGTATAATAGCGAGTTACACGAGTCAAAACCAACTCACCTCCCTGCTTCTTGTACCTCTTTTCATGGCCAAGCTTTGAAAATCGAAACCCTATTTTTTTCCTCCGCCATGGCACCCTCTTTTCTCAGCATCGTCTCCTTGTACGGAATCTATCTCCGCCGTAGCCTGACGGCAGCCGGCCTCACTTCAAAATCCATCGACATCGACTACGGCAACACCACCGTCCACTTATGGTCCCCGAAACCCGACCAAACACCACGAAAACCGGCCTTGTTTTTGCTCCATGGGTTCGGTCCCAGCGCCATCTGGCAATGGCGTCGACAGGTCCAGTTCTTCGCCTCCTACTTCGACGTCTACGTCCCCGACCTGGTCTTCTTCGGCGGTTCCACGACGAAGTCGAAGGAGAGGTCGGAGGTGTTTCAGGCTATTTCGATGGCTAAGTTAATGGAGAAGCTCGGGGTGAAGAAGTATCACGTCATGGGGACGAGCTACGGTGGGTTCGTGGCTTACCATATGGCGAAACTGTGGCCGGACACGGTGGAGAAAGTGGTGATCGCCAGCTCCGGTGTCAACATGCGGAAGGCGGATAACACGGCGTTGCTCGAGAGAGCTAACGTTGAGAATATCGAGGAGATCATGCTGCCGGAGACGGCTACTCAGATAAGGACTTTAAGCCGTTTGGCTGTTTCATGGCGTTTCAATATGATCCCTAATTTTTTCTGGAACAACATCGTCAACGTAAGTATATTTTTCATAATATAACCCTCTAATAGTTAGATGTTTAGCTTTTGTCTCCTAAATTTTATTCTTTTTATTTTGACCTCCCAATACTAAATGACTTGAGAAAACTTTACTTCATATTAAAGGGTCTAATTGATATAAATATTAAATTATGGGATTAGTATATAAACCATAAGTTTTTTTTATCTATTTTAATATCTAAACTTTAGTTTTTGTTTCATTTTAGTATTATGTTCAAAATTTAACGTTAAGTTTTGAAAAAATTTAAAAGATTAGGTACTAAAACGGGCCAAAATTGATATTTTAGTACTAAATGCATTAAGTTTTAAAGGCGGATACCAAAATGAAATAAAAATAAACTTTAGTCATAGTTGTGAAAAATTAAAAGTTTAGGTGCTAAAACGGACTAAAACTGATAACTTAGATACTAAATATGTAATTTACCCTTGATATAATTATTCAACACAAAAAAATAAGACTAAAAATATAAAGACAAATGAATCATGTTTAAATTATTATTTTGATCTCTAAACTTTATAAGTTACAAAGTGATTACTAAAATTACCAAATTGGTACCAAATTAACTACAACGTTATAATAAGTGTGAACATTTGATAAATTTAATGATTATTCTGTAATTATTAGATAAAATTTAATGATCATTTTATAATAGTTCAATAAGTTAATGAATATTAACTTTAGGAAATTTAGTGGCCAAAATACTATTTAAGCATAGTTTAGTGACCTTGGTGTGCTCTACTCAAAAATCAGGGTAAAGTACATTAGAGTCACTAATACATGTTGAAATGATCATCTTGATCACTGAACTTTCAAGAGTTACAAAATAATAATTAAATTTATCAAATATTAACGTTATATTAGATGTAAAAGTTAAAAATATTTAAGAGTAAATTACACATTTAGTGTCCAAACTATTAATTTTAATTTATTTTAGTATCTAAACTTTTTAATTTTTTTTCAAAACCATACATAAAATTTATTTTAGTACCCCGTTCAAAATTTAACGTTAAGTTTTGAACAAAAATTGAAAGTTTAGGTGCTAAAACGGACCGAAATTGATAGTTTATGTACTAAACGTGTTAAATTTTAACGACGGGTACTAAAATGAAACAAAAACGAAATGTTAGGCATGGTTTTGGAGAAAATCAAAGTCTAGATACTAAAACATACAAAAACTGATAGTTTAGATACTAAATGCATAGTTTTCCCTTACTTGAATTATCATATTTGTAACGGTTTCAATAAAATTTAATGACTGTTTTATAACTTTTGAAAGTTGATTGATCAAATCAATCATTTGAGCTTAACTCGTCAACCTCAATATACTCTATCCAAATAAAATTAATATCAGCTGAACTGGTATTCAACTGGCATCCATACTTCCTCTTCTTTTTCTTTCTATTTTGTGGGTTTTGTTAAGTGGAATAATGTCTGTGTCAATTACAAAGATAACGAACGTCGGATCTAAAAATATTGTTTAAGGTGGAAATACATATATATTAATCATGTAAAATTGTTATATGGTATTGCCACAGATAAAAATTTAGGTGGGTATGACTATTAAAATAGATAATTATTCGAATAAAATCCAAATTTTAAGGTAAACACGTGCTCACTCTGAATCCTTAATGGATCCGTTACCTAATGTTGTCATGTTCTTACTTCAAACTATAGTGTATAGTTAATTTCATGCAAAATGCAGCAATTGTACTCGGAGAACAGACGAGAGAAATTGGAACTTTTAAAGGGAGTTACCCTTGCGGCCGCCGATGAGCCATTCAAGCTAACTCCACTTCAACAGGTATAGATATTTTTATTGTGTTCGAGTATACAAATTGTCCTCTGACTATTAAAATTTATAAAATGGTCTCTCGGTTATAGTATGTTGTTTTGTTGAGTCCATCGAATATTATAAATTAAAAAAATGGTCACCGACTATTTATTATGTTTCAAATTTGTCATTTTCCGTTAAAAACTTAACGGCAGTCCGAGCTGGACGTTAACCTGCTGGTTGGATATGATGAAATCTGATTTCGGAATCTCGAACTGTTACTATATCTCAATCAGCATGATAACGGCTAGTTTAGATGATTGCCATTTTTTTAACGGAAAATGACGGAGTTTGAAATATAATGAATAGTTAGGTGATCAGTTGTAATTTTTAATAGTCGAATGACTCAACCTTCTATAATCAAATGATCATTTTGTAACTTTTAATAATCGAGAGAATCAACGAAATATCATCCTATCAGAGGACTATTTGTGTACTTCACATAGATATTAATGTCATATCTGAATTTAAGTAACATAGTATCAAGAGTTTAATATACTCTCTTTCGCTGTCGATTAGAACGTGCTTATAGTTTGGGGAGACAGAGACCAGATTTTCCCATTGAAATTGGCTCATGAACTCCAAGAGTAAGCTCATTACATCCTTCACTTGGTCTCACTCATTAGATCTTTAAAAGTTTTGGATAAATTACGCATTTAGTACCTAAACTATCAGTTTTAGTACCTAAACTTTTAATTTTTTTTCAAAATCATGCCTAACATTTAGTTTTCTTTTCATTTTAGTATCTCACTGTTAAAAACTTAACACATTTAGTACCTACACTATAAGTTTTGGTTTGTTTTAATACATAGACTTTCAATCTTTTCAAAACACAACATTAAATTTTGAACTAACAACGGGTTACTAAAATGAAACAAAAACTAAACTTTAGGTATGATTTTGAAATAACTAAAAGTTTAAGTATTAAAATCAATAATTTATATACTAAACACATAATTTATTTATTTATTTTGATTAAATTAACTGGGAAATGGCAGGCTTCTAGGGAAGAAGACAAGGCTGGAAATAATAGAAAACACAGCTCATGTGCCCCAGATAGAGGACTCAGCCCAGTTCAACAAAATTGTCAAAGACTTCCTCTGTGGCTGATCATCAACTCCCATTATTATTGTAAATTTATTATGTGAGGTTTTAAGATTATAATTTATGCAAACCTTTTGATTCCAAGTTTTATAATAGTATGCCATTTTAAGTATTATTTGATTCACTTTATTAAAATCAGGGTGAAGACATGAGTGGTTCATCGACTATAGGATATTGCTTTATTAATTTCTTTGATTATTAAAAGTTATAACATGGTGCTTCGATTTTAGAATGTTGTTTTGTTAAGTATTTCGATTATTAAAAATTACATAATGATCATTTGACTATTTATTATGTTATAAACTCATCATTTTCTGTTAAAAAATTGACGGTTGTCTAAGTTGGACGTTAACATGATGACCGGGATATGATAGTCGTTTGATTTTGGGATTAAATTTTATCATATTTCAGTCAATAAGTTAACACTTAGCTCAAAATACTGTCGATTTTCAAGGAAAAGGGCGAGTTTATAACATAGTGAATAGTTGGGTGACCATTTTGTAACTTTTAATAGTCGATGGACTTAACAAAGCAACACTCAATAATCAAAGGATAATCTTATAACAATAGTCGTCGAACTTAATAAAGCAGTATTCTATAGTCCGGGGATCATTCATTATACTTTGAAAGGATCAATAAGACTTCTTTGATAATAATGTTATCCCAATCCGAACCTTAACAATCTACAATGTTACAATTTACTCCTTTTCTTTTCAAGTCTCCCTTATGCTCTATTTCAGGCCCATACATATTGGACCAACCCAACTTTTTAAGTTTTTTAGGCCTAATAGGGCATAAAGGGGAAAAGTTAGGAAAACATGGCACCTACAATTTTAATTGGAGATCTACGATATTTGTTACAATATTTAAGGAATTCGTCACCTCGAAGTGACGAATTTCAATAAAATATATTTTTTTATTAATTTTCTCACATCAAGAGTAAAAAGTTTGAAAAAAATATTTTTATTGAAACTCGACACATTGAGATGACGAATTATATGTACTGTAGCAAATGTTGTAGATCCCAAATTAAAAGTCAAGGTGCTTTATTTCTCTATTTTTTGGGCCTGCCGTATTGGGCCAAAAAGGCCAACCTTTTACACCATTAACGAAACCCAAACAATAAAAGTAAAAAAAAAAATGGAATTACGAATTTTTGAGATTACAAAATTAGATAATTAATAAAATATATTAAAATTTGAAAATTAATCAATTTTACACAAAAGTATAGTTATTAAATGAATCTAAATAAATTGTTAAAATTACAATTATATATACTAATATTATTCTAATTTTTATACAATCTAAGTGAATTTTATCAGGTTTATATATATTATATTCTAAAACAGACACTTATTCCTTTGAAATATATAGTTGAGCAAATTTACGCAGTTGTTGTCCTGTTTGCTGTCCATTTTGGTGGGAATTGTCACATGGGGTTTCGTGGGTTTATAGGAAACAACCGTCAATGGCCTTTCCGGCCACCGCCCACCACCGCTTGGGCCAAAAATAGTTATCTTTCATGGACACATTCACAAAGAATAATGTTAATTTTAGTGATTTAAAACCTAAATTATAAAACTATCAAACGATCACACTAATAAAAGAGAATGTTATGTTTTTAGATATCTCGAATTCGAGTAACTAGCAAGATATATATATACTTTATCAATGATTAAATTTCTTTTAAACATATATTGTTTTATAATGGTCTTAAATTAATAAAACAAATAAATTATAACTTAAATTTGAGTAAACTATAATTTTTATCACTAAACTTTATTCTTTCTCCTATTATGTTCACTGAATTTTAAAAATTATCAATTTTCTCACTGGACGACATCATTTTGTACCTATATAAAAACTCATTTATAACTTAGTGCGAAAACGAATGAGTGATAAAAAAAAATCTAGTGCATTAAGTTTAATGAGAAAATTGAAAATATTTAAAACACAATGCGTGAAATGATAAAGTTCAGTACCGAAATTGTAATTTACCCATAGAATTTATGGGGCCGTAATAGTGGACAGTGACACATGTCGCAATGGGCAAAAACAATCCGAAGTTTAGGTGGTGCATTTGGTCGTAAAAGTCGGTCACATACAAGCAATGCGTATACTTCCATTCGTATTCGCATCTGGTATTTATTCATAGTATCAAAACAACAACTGTAAGCCACCGAATTGCCAAAACACCCACCTTTCCACATCACGGCACGTATAATAGTAGGGATATATACGTGATTTTATATTAAAAAATGAATTTAATTTTTTTAAATTTTAGGAGACCGAATTTAAATTTATAAAATTTTAAGAAGGAAAAAACCGATTATTAATAAAAAATACATAAAAATTTAAAATATATAATAATTTTAAATTTTCAGGGAGATGGATGTGTCATCACCTCGATCCATCCATGCATGTACGCCCACAAAGAGGTACATAACACACATTTAATTTTAAGGGTAAAATACATAGATGGTCCCTGACTACAGTGTATTACTTTATTGAGTCCTCCGACTATTAAAAGTTACAAAATAGTCACCTGATTATTTATTGTGGTCCAAACTCGTCCTTTTTCGATAAAAATTGATGGTAGTTTGAGTTGGACATTAACCTATTGATTGAGATATGATAATCGTTTGAGATTGTGGAATCGTATTATATCATATCTCAGTTAACATGTTAACGTCCAACTCAAATTGCCATTAATTTTTTAACGAAAATGGACAAGTTTGGAATACAATGAATAATTGGGTGACCATTTTATAACTTTTAATAGTTAAGAGACTTAAAAATAATGTACTATAGTCAGAGAACCATTTTATAACTTTTAATAGTCGGTTGACTCAATAAAGCAACACCTTATAGTTGGAGGACCATTCATGTAATTATATTATAATGTTCAAACATATTTGAATTATAAAATTTAAAAAAAGTTAATTATATCATTTCCCATTCTTCTTCCAAAAATAAAACGTCTAACAAAAGATTTACGATTATATTCTAACGAAATCTTTTAGCTGTAATAAACGATCATGTATAATTATACCCTACATGAATTTAGGGTAAAGTACCCAAATGATCCTTCAAATATAGGATACTAACTCATTTGATTATTAAAAGTTACAAAGTAGTCCTTTGACTATAGAGTATTACTTTGTTGAGTTACTTGAGTATTAAAACGTACAAAATGATCACTCGACTATTCATTATATTTTGAAATTGTCCTTTTTTTAGACTGTATTTTGAGCTGAACATTAAACTGCTGACTGTGATATGATAAAATTTGATCCTAGAAACCCAAACGACTATCATATCTCGGTCATCATGTTAACCTATAGCTTAGACAACCACTATTTTTTAATGGAAAAGGACAAGTTTGGAACATAATAAATAGTTGAGTGACTATTTTGTAACATTCAATAGTCCATGGACTCAACAAAGTAATTTTCTATAGTCAGAGGACTATTATTGTACTTTACCCGTGAATTTATTGATAAACATTAACGACGAAAGTTGGAACCGTCGGTTTAACAGAGTTTGACCGTTTTTCTTGTTACGACGGAGTGGGGCCAAAATCGTCAGAGTCACCAAAAAGTCAAAAATAAAGAAATAATAGGAAAGTTTTTTTTCCATTTTTGCCCTTCCAAAATACAAATTGCTTTCTATCGTCACTGTGATCTTCCTCGCTTTTGCTTTCCTTCTAACATCCCCAGCAAGCATATTCCTTGCTCCCTCGGATCAAATAAAAAATCTCGTTTTTCTCACACCAAAAGGATTTCAGAGGAGAAAATTTGAGAAGAACCCTAACTTCTCTCGTGGGTAACTTGAATCTCTTGATGTCTACACGCGTGTTCTCTTCCTCGTAGTTCCGGGTACGTTTCGTTTTCTTTGCATTTTGTACTTATTTATACTCGGAAGTTTCTGGGTTAAGCTCGTTAAACTTTTCCCTGTTTTGAACCGTTGTTGTTATCTCAATAAATTCAAATGATGGTTTCTTGTAAGGCAGGTATTTTGAATTATTTCAGTTTTTGTTTTGGTTTGCATAGGATGAATGTAGAATTAGCATTGCTGGATTAGCTTCTGTTTTGATTTTGTAAACTTTTACTATTGTTATGATTATTTTAATCGAAGAGTAGTTTTAGTTGCTGATTGTATTCTTTGGTTTTCTTTAATGTATCATGTTGTGTTCTAATTGGATCATCATTTTTTTCTTTGCAGGTGCATTTTTTTTTTTTGGAATTGGGTGGTAAATTTGATCACCCAATTTGCTCAATTCAGAGAGAAAAAAAAGGTTAAAGGTATCTGAATTGGGCATTTAGCTGACTTTGAAAGTATGCCGAATAATTGGTTGTTTTTCATGGATTTAGATGGAGGGTCTCCTCATATTTTTCCAGCTGAGACCTTTGTTTCTAGTGGTTTCGGAGTTGATTTGTTTTCGCAGTTTAGTTCGTTTGTTGACAACTCTTTGCACCATTCCAAACAATTGTATGTGCCCGGTAGTCCTGCATTTCAAGGAGCTTTTAGTTGCATGTCGAAGTTTACAGGGGTTGTTCTGTTCTGGTTCTCTACCATGTCAACTTCGAAGCTGAGTAGGGACATATCATCTGGTAACCAGCGTGGTAGTTGCGAGTCTTCAGCTCTGGTTAAACACATTGCGTCCTGTAAGAACAATATTTCTGGATTCTGCTTCGCTTCCGATTCAAGAGGCTTACAAGCCGCCCCGCTTTTTATTGGTAAAATTTCGAGTTATGCAATGAGAAACTTCTTTGGAGAAGTAGAAGCACTCCAACGCATTCCTTTACTGTCATTAGCTGCTGCTTTGATACCACCATTAGACAACTTGTAACGTTTTTTTATCTCACAAATTACATTGTGTTTGTCTAGTGACATGGTTTCTCATTGATTAAGGTATCTGATTTCATGTGATCAGATCTTCAAAGGTGATAGCTGTTCCTCTCGATAACGCAGAAGTTCAAATGCCAGAATACATAGACCGAAAGCCTTGTGAAGTTGGTCAAGGATGTGGCAGTCTATCTTTTCTAGATTTGAACTGGAGACGACATGCTGTAGAATCCAAAACCAGCATTGAGTTCCCGACAATCTTGGATAACATATTAGAAACACAATATAGTTCCAGCTTAGCTTCTGAGGTAAAATACTGGGGACATTTCTGTTTTATTCATCTGCAATATGCCATTTACTTCCCGCAGTTGGATAGATGCCTTATAAGCGCCTTTATTGAAAATGTAAACTAATTGATTTTAAAGCTTTTCATGGTTAGCCGTGAGATTTGTATTGCAAAACGTTATTCGGTCAAACTTGAATGTCACAGTGGGAACATGCATTGGTTTCTAACATTATCTGGTCTTTTTTTTTTTGACATGTTGGCAGTTCTGGGTTCTTTGTGCAATAACTTGAGCAATGTCTCTATGCTTATAGGTTCTTGTTGGAACTGGATCGAGAACGATGAAGATAATCAAAATTAAGACTGTGAAGGTGTATGCATTTGGTTTTTGTAAGTACTTGTGGATTTTGCTCCATTCCTCCTACCTCGTGTTATTAATGATGTGCTTCAACAACTCGTGCTTGATTCTCCGTTTCCCCTTATAGATATTCATCCGTACTCCGTTTGCCGGAAATTGGGTGCAAAGTACGCATCTATTCCAGTCGGTGAACTGAACAAAAACGATGATTTTTATCAGGATCTTCTTAGGTATTTAAGAATTTTCATGCTGAAGGGACGGTAAATTATAAATTTTGCTTCTTAAAAAATACCAATCAAGGCTTTTTTAAGGATTCAGAACATTCATAGAAGTTTTTTATGTCTTTTCTTTGTCTATTTTCTTACGAATCTCGTTTTATTCGAGCGTTCAGGGAGGATATCGGTATGACTGTTAGGCTAGTGGTAAACTGCAATGGAATGAAAGTCAATACAGTTAGAGAGTAAGTTCTTTGCCCCCATTTCTTTCACCCTTCAAAATTTTGTGAACTTGATGGTCTAATTGCATGCCCCCTTTATATGGCTCTAACTGCGCATGTTGCAGTGCATTCGAAAAATCGCTTCGTGCGCGTTTAGTAAAGGTAAGCAATTTACGTCCCTCTTTCCCCGTCTTCCTCCCTTTATTTGCTTTTCTAGGTGTGCTGGACTTCTAACAAATCTCTCGACTTCTACCAGACAAATCCCAACACGGATTATCGTTGCCTCAGTACATTCGGTTCCTACTTCACTCAAGATATTTCATTGCCTCCGGTAAATCCCCTTCGTGTTTCATCTCTATTTTTCTATCCAATCCAATGTCGTAGCAAGTCGACTTAACTCTATCGGATATTGCAGGGAACGATAATCGACTTCCAAAGGACGGCTGATGGACAACTAATCACCAGAAGTAAGTTTCTTTCTTGTTCAATAGAAAATCAGTGTTCTGCTCTTGGAAAATATTGCACGAATTACACCTCCTCGGTCGTATATTGCAGTTGGAGGTAACCAGATTGGAGCTGTCCATAGCAAGGATTTATGCAGTAAGTAAAAGCCCTTTGCTCCTACATTCCTCAACACTCTAAACGGTAGGGGTTCTAACATCGGCTGTATGCCAGGGGCTTTCTTCGACATGTACATCGGAGATTTCCCGGTGTCTGAGCAAGCAAAAGAAGACATCGGCCGAAACATCGCGAGCATCATGAGGAGATGCTGAAGTGGCTTGTTGTCCATAGCCATTCTTTTTTCAGTTTCTAAACGAACAAAACGTCGATACCGGCCCGAGGAACTCGAGTATTCCGTGGATGTTTATACTGTACCGTAGAGGGGGTTGGCTGATGAACAAAAACAAGTGGGAGAATCAGGAAAACATTGGAATGGCTTTTGTTAGGATAGTCTTGAACACATTCTTTGTTGATTTGGGATAATCATCAGTTAAAACAGATGCCCCCTTACACTATATGTTGTCATCTTCATCCTTTTTTATTACACGAAGGTAATCACGTTTCTACTTCTGTTGTAGTTTATTATAATCAATGTGGTACATGTCATGTCATCATCTCGAATGATATTGTATATGTCATGTCATCATCTTAGATAATGTGGTATATGTCAAAGCATTACTTTAGGTCACGTGATACATATTTATTGTCTAAACTATAAGTTTTAGTCTATTTTAATATTTAAACTTTCAATTTTTTTTCAAAACTATATTCTAAAGTTCAGTTTTCGTTTCATTTTAGTATCTGCCGTTAAAAATTTAACGAGTTTAGTACATAAACTATTAGTTTTAATCCATTTCAGTACTTAAATTTTTAATTTTTTTCAAAACTTAACGTTAAATTTTGAACGATATATTAAAATGAAACAAAAGGTATAGTTTTAAAAAAATTAAAAATTTAGATATTAAAATAGACTAAAACTGATAGTTTAAACAAGTGATTTACCCATAAAATATAACCAGATTTTGATTATACATCTAAAAAAGAAAATGAGTCAAAATCAAAAGGGGGCATTTTGAGTATGGATGGGCATAGGTCGGGTTAGGTCAGGTTTTTGGTCCACCCGACCCAACCCTATAACAAATTTTCACCCGACCTGACCCAACTTGATATATAACTTAAAAATTCCACTCGACGTGAAATAATAAAAAAATTATTTTTATTCAATAAAAACAATGAATTAATTGGGAAAAAAATATATATAAAGGGGTATTATTTTAACTATTCATAAACATATAAGGTAAAATTATATATTTTTCGGGTCGGGTCGGATATTTTTCATCATAACCCCGAACCCAACCCGACCTGAACATCATATTAAAAAAATGACCCGAACCTATTTTTTTTTTTTAAAAATCTAACTCGATCAAATTAGGTCAAATTAAAACTCGTTGAATTCGGGCCTCGTGCCCATCTCTAATTTTGAGTCCAGGTGAAGTGAGCGAGGAGTCCGAGTCACATGCATCCGGTGATTACGTCACACTTTTTATTTAATTTCCTTCTCTTCTTACCAAATCTTGCAAGTCCAAAGGAAAGCACACAAGCTTTGCTAAAAGCGAACTTGCCTTCACCACCTTTTCTTAACCCCTTTTTATTGCTTATTAATTCTTATCAAATCCAACCTAATCATTCATTACCATTAGCTTATCCCAAATAATTATTTTAACGAAATCTGATTAAGGACTAAATTGTAACTTGAAGCGTTTAGATTCATATTTGTTCGTATTTATTTTGATCCGACTCCAATTATATATTACATTTATCGAATGATATGAATAGTAAAATAATAGTGTGTTCTTTAAAGATTATAAATTCAAACAGTTACATGACAAGTGAGATAAATTGAGAACTCAAATATGACAGATAGACTGCCATGTCAGCATCATGGATCACCATGTCAATACCGTGAATTGTCACACCACCACCGTAACGGTTAACGACGAAAAAACGTTGGCCAAAGGTCACATTGGATTTATTTTATGGGTTGGAGAGTCCTATTGTAAAATGTTTAATACGAGACTCACAATTGTTTTTTTTATCAAATTTTGATCAAAATTTAAAACACCCTAAAAGGCTAGCGAGTCACTAATGTAATTCAATTTAAGATAATTATGATACTTAAATGTGACGATTGATCGATAAATTATTTCATGAATTTGTTTATTATATAATTTATATTTGATCATTAAAAAATTTTTATTTTACATTTTTGTATTGAATTAGTAAAAAAAATAGATAATTTTTATTTATCACACAAATTTTCATTTTTCAACTAATTAATTTATGTCCGCGTTTCTTATATAATTTAAACACATCATCATTATTTAATATTAAGTTTTTAAAAAAATTAAAAGTTTAGGTATTCAAACGACCAAAATTGATAGTTTAGGTATTAAACATATTAAGTTTTTAATAGTGAGTATTAAAATGAATAAAAAATTAAATATTATGTATGATTTTGAAAAAATTAAAAGTTTAGTTTTTAAAACAGATCAAAACTGATAGTTTAGGTACTAAATGTGTAGTTTACCTTTATAATTTTTTATCTAAAAAATATTTATTTTTCTTTTTTTTTTATATAAATAAAGACAATATTGTTTAATTTTCGTTTCGATCTCTGTAATCTCTTCAATCTCGGCCGTGATTGGAGAAAGATAACAATTTGTTTCAAAGTAATTCGGCGTTTGGCATTTGTACTGTTTGGCTGCGAAAGGGAAAATAATCGAAGCTAGGGATTGAAGAAAAGGTCAAACATCCATAGCCAGCTTCTCTGAGTTTCGTGTCTCGTCGTTCTTCTTCTTCTTCTTTTTCTTCTTCTTCCGATTGCAAAGAAATGCTGTATTTGAAGCAGCCAAGCTCTATTATCTGCAAAGGAGGAGCGACTACGATTTGGCAAGAATAAGATAATTCGGGATTAAGGTATGAATTTTTCTCTCAACGAGAAGTAAAAGCGAGAAAAGTTCGGTTGTAAGTGCATGCTCTTTTGATAAATTCCCTGAGCCCGGGGTTCGGGGAGATCTGAATCTAGAAATCGAAAACGGAGCGAGAAAGAAGAAGCTTACCATGGAATCATCCGATGCAAAAGGGTGCGATTGCGATGATGTTGACGATAATGGTAGCTCCTGCCAATTGCAACCGTCTACGTGTATGCAGAAATTCAGACTATACGAAACTCGATCGGTAATTTCACTTTCATTTCTATTTGTTTGTTTATTTGTATTAGTGTTTCTTTCTTTGCTTTGATCTCATTAGTTTACGTTGTTAGCAGCTTAGTTTGGATTTAATTTTACTTGAATGGATTTTTTTTTATGTTTAACTACTATTAAATTAAGTGGAAAATGAATTTTGTTTTAACTGATTTCATTTTGGTGTTTGTGTGCAGAACTTTTATATGATTGGAAGGGACAAGAGTAGAACGTATTGGAGAGTGTTAAAGATAGACCGGTTTGATCCTTCCGAGCTAAACATTCGTGAAGATTCTACCACGTATTCAGAGAGTGAATGCTCTGAGTTGTTGAGACGAATACATGAAGGAAATATATCCACAGGAGGATTGAAATTTGTTACAATTTGTTATGGCATTGTTGGTATGGATGTTGGAATTACATTATGACTTTAGGGGACTATTAATGTTATTCAAATGCCAATCTAATACCTGATTTGTTCCATGTTTTAGGGTTTATTAAATTTTTGGGGCCTTACTATATGCTCATTATTACGAAAAGAGAGCAGATTGGCTCAATTCGCGGTCATAATGTATATGCGGTTTCAAAGAGTGAGATGATTCCTGTTCCAAATTCAGTTGTTGACTCAAACATTGCGGACGCTAAAGATGAGAATAGGTCTTCTTCTTTTCTGTTTGCTGACAAACTTGGTCCACTTCTAAGAAGTCGTGGATGCTTGCATAAAGATTTTCTGTTCTGTTCTGTACTGTGATCAGTAGAAATTTTTGGCATGCTATTTTGCCCCCTTTGTTTTTACTTTTAAATTGTGACTTTTCCGCTACATGTTATGCATATAAATTTTAATATGATATCCATTGTTTCATTTTTAATTTAGATACAAGAAGCTCCTGTGCACGGTCGATCTGACAAAGGACTTCTTCTTCAGTTATTCATACCATGTTATGCGTAGTCTTCAAAAGAACATGTGCAATAATGAGCCAAGTCAGGTTCTTAATGAGACCATGTTTGTGTGGAATGAGTTCCTAACTAGAGGGATCCGCAAACACCTCCAGAATACTTTGTGGACAGTTGCATTGGTGTATGGCTTCTTTAAGCAGGTTAAGGATGGTGCTCATTTGAAGTTATTATCAGCTAATGTTTTATTAAGTTTCTGTTGTGCTTATAAGATGGATGGTTAGCTTTATAGCTTGACATTGGGCTATATGAATGTAGGCCACACTTTCTGTAGCTGGAAGGGATTTCAAACTTACGCTCATTGCCAGGCGATCCCGCCACTATGCTGGCACCAGGTAAGAAAGTTTTCCCGCATTAATGGGAAAAAAATCTTATTTTCATTTTTATAGAGCACTAGTGCTATGTGAGATGAAATCCTACTTGATTTTGTATTTAGGTATTTAAAACGAGGGGTAAATGAAAAAGGAAGAGTAGCTAATGATGTTGAAACAGAACAGATAGTCTTCGAGGATGTCCCTGATGGGCTTCCTGCAGAAATAACTTCTGTTGTCCAGAACCGAGGCTCAATTCCACTCTTTTGGTCACAAGAAACATCACGTTTGAATCTTAAACCAGATATTATATGTATGTGCTCGTAATTGCCGGGAGTACTTCAGGTTCTGCTGCAGGCATTTTTCATTTGCTCGGGAAAAGAAAAACTAACCCTTTTTCTCTTTTTTCAGTGTCAAAAATGGACAAAAATTATGAAGCAACAAGACTTCATTTTGAAAATCTCGTCAAAAGATATGGCAACCCTATAATTATTTTGAATTTGATTAAGGTGATTTAATTATACACCCCGTACCTCTTTAAGGTTTCTCGGCTGTATATCTTCATTATTTCATAAACTCGTATATTTCTTTAAAATAGTGCATGTGTAGAAAACCTAAAATTTGGTCCAAAAGAGGGGGGGGGGGTAGCATGGTACTTTGATGTAACTCTGCAATATCACAGATTTATTGATAAGGTTCGGTATCTTATGACTTTTGTGTGATGAGCAGACACAAGAGAAGAAGCCTCGAGAGTCAATTCTTCGTCAAGAGTTTGCAAATGCAATTGATGTTATAAATAAAGATTTTTCAGAAGAGAATCGATTGAGGTTCCTTCACTGGGATCTACACAAACATTCTCGGAGGTATATCAAAAGCTTGTATTTTGTCCCCAAACTAATGCGCATTATGCTTTCTTTCCCCTTATATTTATTTCTCCTTGCTCTTTTGGGTTGATTCATTTTTATTTTTATAGTTTGATTACTAACTAGCAATAAAAAACTCCATTTTTCCAGCAAAGCGACAAATGTGTTGTTACTTTTGGGCAAAGTGGCTGCATATGCATTAATGCTAACAGGTTTCTTTTATTGTCGGGTCACTTCAACCTTGAGACCCGAGGAGTGCATGGCTTGGTCTTCCTTAGAGTACGTGTTTCACATTAATAACTTCTGGTTTCATATATGAAATTTTTTTAAATGTGACATTTTGTAAAACATAGTAATGAATGTAGTCTAGATAGATACCCATCACAATCTCAATCATCAGTAGGGATTTTGAATTTGCAACAATTTTTACTTTTGCATAAGGTTGACACTTG
Organism: Hibiscus syriacus; assembly: GCF_006381635.1. Classification (NCBI taxonomy): domain Eukaryota; kingdom Viridiplantae; phylum Streptophyta; class Magnoliopsida; order Malvales; family Malvaceae; genus Hibiscus; species Hibiscus syriacus. Next base: position 945,960 of record NW_024061783.1, read on the forward strand.
GCTTTATGAATTATGGATTTCTATATATTATTAATGTAATATGGTGGGACTTTAATGATGCTGTGGTGTAAATATTAAAGATATCTGTTTTTTATCTCCTACGAGTTGAAAATGGCATTTTTGTTCTCAAACAATGATACAGGTATGATAATGATATTGACATATCACCCCAGAGATATTGCAACAATGTTACTGATGATGCTTACAAATTGGAGAGGAATTGTTCGGGATATAACAATTGTACTAATGGAAATCATTCTCTCAAGCCTCCAACTTTCCAAAGAGGGGTGCTTAGGACCAATTGTATAGACTGTCTGGATCGCACAAACGTTGCACAGTATGCATATGGATTGGCTGCTCTCGGGCATCAACTTCATGCTATTGGGATTAGAGATACCCCAAAGATAGATCTGAATGATCCGTTGGCAGATAATTTAATGTGTTTCTATGAGAGAATGGGTGACACACTTGCACACCAATATGGGGGTTCTGCAGCTCACAATAAGGTATTCCAATCTGTGATTGTAATATTTGTTCTTTGAGAAATAAATGAAGAGGGGAATACTTGTTACTTAACTCATTCCAGTAGCATGCTTCAGCGGCCTGTCAAAATTTAGTTATAGATACAATTGTCTCAGTTTGTTAATTTTCTGTTCTTTTATACCATGCAGATATTCTCTGAAAGAAGGGGTCAGTGGAGAGCCGCAACCCAGTCACAGGAGTTCTTTAGAACACTTCAACGATACTATAGCAATGCATATATGGATGCTGAGAAACAAGATGCAATTAATGTGTAAGCTTCAGTATCATGTTTGTGTTACTTCCAGGGTGAAAATTGATGTCCGTCTCACTTTGACACTGAATGGTCTTAAAGCATGTTGTTCTACAACTTTGATGCATATAGGTAGTTGGCCTTTCTTGGGTTAAGACTTAAGACATCCCTGATCCTACTGAATGGAATAAAACGTTCATATTTTATTTGGAGTTCAGTCAATTTGACATTTCTCTTATAATTATCCGTATTTCATTTCTTAAATGTGTTATTGTTAATATATTGACCAACTCTTGTAATAATTCTTTTACAGATTCCTTGGGCATTTCCAGCCCCAGGCTGGTAAACCTGCTCTTTGGGAGTTGGGTTCAAATCATCATTATAGGGGAAGAAATGGGGAGACCATTGTGGACGAAGATGGAAGGTAATTCCCCAAGTATAACCTTCAGCTTCATGCCTGAAGCCATAAAGTAGTCACTATAAATATCTTCCTTTCTTTATTTTCCGGAAGCACATCTCTGTGAATATGCTTCCTGCAATTTCTTGTTTTAAATGTTAAGCTTTCTTGTTAATTCGGAAATTCTGGTTATGGGGGCTTTTCTGAGTTGTGGTGGAAAGCCATTAGAGTGGGGTTCATTAGGACTTGTGAGAATGAAAAACAAACAGTTATGTAGGATTCCATATTTCATCATAAACTATATGACTCTTGTTCACAGTTTTACATATGCTTGATCTGGTGCAATGAATTTAGTAAGTAGGTAATGCCTGGAAACTAGATTTTTGCATCTTCTTCTTTGTTTTGATATGACTTTTTATTCGGTCATCTGATTATTTCTGTTTATCGCTTCACTTTCTGATCCTTAATTTTCAGGTCATTTTTCAAAAGATCATTTTCTGATGGAAACATTCTTCATCAAACTGGGTCACCTATGCCAGCCACAAAAGATAAGCAGGAGAAATTTACCAATTCAACTTTGCCTGACCGATCACAAGGAAGCAATGGCCTTTCAGAGTCATCACCCGAGATATCAACTTGTGAGAGTGATATGTCGTATTCAAGGTTACTTGCTTTCCATTCCTGTTGTTGAACATTGTTTACTTTGAATTGTCATTGGTTTCTAATGGCTACAACCTTCTATTCTCCATAAACTGCTGGGAGATGAGATGGGATGATCATTGAATCTTTATATATGCTTTGTTGAGCTAATCATTTTTTATCAGTGTTTTCATACCCTTTTAAGTACTGGTTAGGTGTTGCTGTATGAATCAGCTGTTGGAACTTAATGCTTCATGGTTTCCTGTAATTAACGGATCGCCTTTGATATATCTTCAAATTCTTTGCGCAGGTGTACACCCTCTATGCCTCGAAGGCAGTTGTTTGGAGACGTGCAAAGAGATCGCTATCTTGAAACTGGTCAAATTTTCTTTTCTGGACATGGGGATGGAGTGAACTGCTCTAACTTTGTTGACTTAGACTGGCTTTCATCCTCTGGAAATTCATGCGAGGAAGAACCGTATGAGAGGTACGGTTTCCTGTTCTATATTTCATGTATGCCCCGAAGTTCAAGCTTTAAGTCCACGGTAGCATCTGTTGTTCAGATAACATACCATAAACCTTGCTATATGGTCTTCTTCATTTGTACACTTTGTTTGTCTTGCTTATTATTCGGAATTGAACCTGTACTTCCCCCAACACTGATGCATGCATGCAAAAAAAAGGCACTGCTCTTTCACAGTTTGTTCTGTGAGATTTTTGCATTTTTACGGCTAAGAGATAATTTCTCGATTTTGTAATCACCATAGAACAAAGGGATAAATTTTGTATAACCTATGTGAGGAAACTACATTTCAGAGGTCGTCATAAATATCTGCAGGTCATCGCTGCTTCAAAGCTCTCCAGGGCTTTCGTCGGAGAATGTTGTCAATGGAGTATTGGGAGAAACAACCCCATCTACCAGTGAATACGGATCGAGTATGAAGGTTGGTACTTGTATTTCCAGTGGAAGGCTCTTGAATCATACTTTAATGGTTATATTATATAATATGGATTGTCACATAAAAAATGCACCATATATGAATCAAGGTTTTGTGATCAATTCGATTTCTGCAATGTATTATGAAAACTGCAGCTGTGTTTCTCTAGCACGAAATAATGGCTAACCCGAGTTATATATTAATGTAATGTAGGGAATGCAGCAGAAAGGAACCGAGGAATTTCCCGATAGTTTTGTGCAGTGGGTAAACGATGGACATGTGCTTTCCCATTAAAGTTTTACCCGGTTTCCTCAAACCAATGACATCCATGGCTCCACTGAGTCAATCTACTGCAGTGATGGAAGCAGTTGGGTCGAAAGGCAGTTGTAGTGGCACTCTTATGTAAGATAACCTCGCTCGCAATCCAATCCGATCCAATCCCCCATGAACCTAAGTCAGAAACTAATACTCCTACAAGAAAAAGAGTAAATAGTCTACGGTTAAAACAGGGATTCTTCTGGGAGCTCATCATCCATCTCTTTAATTCCTTAATAGGGCTTTCAGTTTCAATCGGCCGGTCTTTTAATCTTCGTCTTTCCGAAGAGCTCCTTTTCCGAGTTCTCGGGTCTTTGATTCTTTATTTACTTTTCGTCAGTGGCCGGACGATACATGAAAATGAAACCGACGTTGCGTTTGGAGGATGGGGGACTGATAGTTGTCTTTGTGGCAAGCTGCTGAGTTCTTGAGCTTTTAACTCTTTTCAGCCTCCCGGGGTTTGTTTCCATAAATCTATCAACTTCTTTTTTACCGTTATCATTTATCACCGATTTAAAAACAATCTTAAAATAATTTTTAAATAATCGCTCACTCTTTATTTACAAGTAGAAAAGAGGTGAAGATTTACTCTGAAAAAAGAACGAGATAAAAAAATGTTATTGGTTGAGATCACAGTTGATGTGGTGAACCGAATCCATCTAATAATTTTAACTCTAATACAGTTTCAAATCTTTAAGAAAGATTTAAACCGATTAATAAAAAATAGTACGGTATACACACTTAATAGAAGAGTTAAAATAGTGAAATGCAGTCTTTATAAAGATAAAGGAATATAATTATGAGAAATTTATTTAGAGAAATAAAATTTCTTTTCACAATAATTACCAAAATCGTCTCTAATTAGAGAAATTTCTTCTTCTTTTTTCACTTTTTCGTTTTAAGCTTTAACAATCAGACACTTATAATTAGAGCCAAAATACTAAATATTAATAGTATTTTTTTATTATTTTTCATTTAATTTTATAAAAAAATAGACAAAATGATAACTTTTATTTGAAGTAAACCTAATTTATTTCTTATGTCCTTATTGTATTTTCACATCAATTTAACTTTCGAAGTAGCTTAATCGTATTATTTTATACTTTACCCCTAACTTAAAACCCTAAAATATAAAATCTAAACAATGACTCATAACCTTTAAATCATAAACCCTAAATCTTAACTTAAGGTTTATGTTTAAGGGTTTAAGTTAAGAGTATGATATAAAATGATGCAACTTTGGGGCTAAATTGATGTGTAAATACGATAGAAACGAAAATGATAAATTAGGTCTATTACAGAGACAAATAATACCCTTAAGCCTAAAAAATATTATTAGTTTTAGTATCACAAACAATTTATTTAATTTATATTCGCATAAGTACATATTATATAATATCTTGTAATGAGTTTTTGATTTGGATTTACCGATCAATTAATCAAATACTAATAATTATTTAAAAAAATTGCATCCAAATAACATTAGAACATGGATAACCATATAAAAGAGAGATAAGCAGACTTTATTGCAATAAATGGGACAAAACCCAAAGTTCAAAACATTCCAAAGCAGAGAAGAAATTCAGAGAGGGACATTTTAGTCCAAGCTGGAATTAAACATTTAAAAAATGATCCTTTGAAATTCCAAGACTTCCTTTCCAAGCAACCTTCCCTTGTTGTTTACTCAATAGCAAGAGGAACAGTCTTGACCTGAACACCATCACACACATTAGCAAATTTGGAAGAAAATGAAAACAGTCTTCGATTCGAATATTTCGAGAGAGAAAAAATGAAGAGTTCGAATAACGTACTTGCTTCTTATACAGAAATGCGTGCAACTTCTCGATGTATCGCTTGCGGCCGCGTTGTTCGAGGTACGGGACATGTTTGGAGAAGCCGTAGACGCTGGTGAGAGTCAATAGCTTCTCGGAGTAAATCTGCCATGTATACTTCTCCTGTATACGTTGCAGGCCTCCCTTTGAGATCTCATCCCAATGAGATGGATCGGCCTTGCATTTCTCGAAGAAATTGACGAGTGTCTCGGCGGCCAAATCGGGTTTGTAAGGATCGATGTTGAACCCCGATTTGCCATGGACGATGATCTCCGCAGGGCCGCTGTAACAAGTCGCGAATGTTGGTAGTCCACAGGTCATTGCTTCGACGACGGGTCAAGCCGAAGGCCTCGTATATTGCGGGCTGAACGAAAGCGCCTTTGGTGTCACAGATGTAACGGTAGAGTTCACCGTTTCTTACTCGGTTGAAATCCATCTGAATTGTCCGTTCAACTCGTATTTTTCGATGAGTTCGTACATCTTCTTCATTTCAGCCTTCTCTTCTATGTCCTTGGATTCCTTTCTCCTATCTCCACCTACTACAACCAAGTTAACGAGTTCTCTCAGCCGGCTGTTCTTGGCATAGAACTCTACGAGTCCGGTTAAGTTCTTAACACGGTCCAACCGTGCCATCGTGAACAGAATCGGCTTGTTCTGATCTTTCAGGACACATCTGTGACACAGCAATCAAACATATTGTCATCATTGTGCAGATAAGATAGTGAAAAGGGTGTAAAACAAGGCACAAACTCACAAGTGCTCTGCATTCTCAACAGGGCTGTAAAGAAGCTCTTCGATATCCGGGTGGAACTGCTTCAACCTCCGGTTCTCTTCCGTGTAAGGGAAGTAAATGCTCATATCAGCACCGGGAGAGACGATATTGAATTTAGGATCGAACACATCAATTCCATTAACAACACGGTAGAGACCTGGAAGAGTGAAAGTTATGTGACTCTCATATTGGCCCAGAGTGTCCTTGCTGAAAATCACGAGACGTCGACGTCGTTAGCGTCTCGAATAGGTGCCGACATTAAAATTGGTAAAGTGGGAGACATTTGTTACCTTCCAGCAATCTCTTGGAAGGTGCTGGTGATTATAAAATCAGTTTGGTTCATTGCAATGAGGTCAGCAGTGAACTGGCAAGAGAAGTGATACTTATCATCTAGCTGTTTCCAGTTGATGTCCGAATCCGGGAACTTCGTCTTCTCGAGAGCGTGAGCAATGGTGCACTGCACAAAACATCGAAGGACAAGTTCTTAGACCATATGGAAAAATCGAACTAATTCGATGAATTCGACATCAACAAACCTGTGTTACATCAAACTTATGTGCCAACAAAGAGGCAACAATGTTTCCATCACTGTAGTTTCCAATAATCAGATCAGGCTTGCCCTGGAACTCTTTGGTAATCTCAGCTGCAACATCTTCGGTGTAAGTTTCCAAGTATGGCCAGACTTCGAATCTCGAGATCCATTGACGTACAATTCCCTTCTCGGTTCTGAAGGGTACACGAAGAATATCGGAATACTTGGTTCCATAAACTTTCTCGAGACGCTGACCGCAAGTTGTTCCTACGGCATCAGGGAGAAGTCGAGTGATCTGGTGGAAAAAAAAACAGCCAAAATAAGCATCAAACACAGTGTTAAACAAATTCTGATAAAACGAGAATCGAAACCGATATAACATTCGAACACTCACGATCAGGATACGTGGGGTAATGTCGAGTCCTTGCAGCTTGAATCAGTGAGGCAACTCTTCCTCCAAGGCGCGGACTTGATCCAAGATGTAAACAACCTGGCCACCAGTGTCAGGGTACCCCAAGACATTGTCTTGAGCAAAGTATCCATGAGGAGTCATGATAACAACATTGGTGACCAATGGGATCTTTCCGAGGAAGGTCTCGAGTGTGACGGGATCCGGTGCTTGCAGGAGATCCAGAAGAAGAAGGATCGTCTCGAGAACATGCTCGGCATTACCTCCCCATCCCTTCTCCAAACCGATCTCCTTGAACCTTTTCTCGAAAATCGAGTATGCGGTATCTGATGGAACGGAATTCAGATACTCCTCAGCCTTCCTCAATGCATGTTGCAGGGAGTTCACATCTCGAATTCCTTCGTTCAACAGCACACCCTGCGACATAACAGAGAACGATTCTTTAAGTTTCGATGTACTAAAAGCTGCAACGAACAACGAATCATTAGTCGATTTTACCTTTCCCTTCTGGCAATGAATTTGGAGAAATTCAAGCAACAAGTTCAAGTTCTTCTTGTCTTGAAACAGCTTGGAAGAAAGGTGACGATTGAGGAATTCCATGCCATTACCAATGGACTTGGAAAGAGTTGGACGAGAAACAGAGTTGTTGAATGCACCGAAGTCCAATTCCAACGTGAACTCGCCGCCACCGGAGCTGAAACACATCGTAAACATCGAGCATTGTTCGACATAAACTCGATACAACTCGAAAACTTAAAACATAAAAAGAGGCCTAAAGCTGCATACGTTCCATCAACAATCTCTTCCAAGAGCTTTTGCACATCCACAGCAATGTACTCCCAAACACCGGGAGCCAAACGAATCGCAAGCGCAACCGACGGAGACGACACCACAGCTTGCTATTAGCCAACATAAGCGCATCAAATCCCAATATCCTCATCAAACCAAAACGTAACCGAAAAAAAAAAAAGGGTTATCCATTGTCACCTGCGTGGACCTAAGGACATCGACGACAACCCCGTCGAGCACTTCTTTTCCGGCCTCCTTTTCGAGAACCGAGAGCAGCTTCTGGGACTTATGAATACCCTTTCCGAGGCCTTCAATACTGCATCACCACATATGAACAAACGTAATCAAAATTCACAAACAAAAACACGCCAAGAAAGATCATGGCATGCAGGGCTTATACCTCGAGAAGATAGACCTTGCTAGCTGAGGATGAGTAGCTAGAGATTCACCCAAACGCTCACAAATGGACACTGCAGCCATTGTTTTCAAGCTCCTTCAAACAGAAAAACTTGAAGAGATGAATGGGAAAATATCAAAGCTATGGATAAAATGAGCAGAAAATGCAGAATTACATAGCACTGGAAAAGCTGGACAGATGCATTGGAGATACCTAATTAATGCCATTAAATTTGATAAAAATTTAAAACAAAGTGGGTGGAGATTACTAGGACTACATCTAACTACAATACAAACAGTACCTACTGTCAAAGAAGTTAAAAAAATCCCACTTATTTTCCAAAAGAAGGCAATTAATATTTAAAAAAAAACCCAGAAAACTTGGTGTAAATGATGATTTTGAGGGTCTAAAAAACCAAATAAATAAGATTGAAGGACCGACCAAAGAAAAAGGCAATGGATCGAAAGAAAAATAATGGAGAAGTGTGGTCTAAGGAAGCATGAATTGCATTGCTTATATAGGAGAGTGACCACTGAACTAAAACTTGTAACCCTAAATGATCTGAGCTAACTCCACAGAAAGAAATGGAATTACCAACTTCAATTTTTTTGAAAGGGTAAATTACACCTATCATCACTGAACTTTACTCTCTTTCCTATAACTCACTGTACTTTAAATCCGTTCAATTTTCTTACTGAATTTAACGGCATTTTCTCATTAAACGACACTATAAATGAGTTATTATATAGATACAAAACGACATCATTTTGGTGAAAATTTTATTTTTTTTAAACTGCATCGTTTTAGCACCGTTAAACATTTAATGGCCAAGTGACCAAAAATGCTAATCGTATTAAATTCAGTAAGAAAATTGAACGGATTTAGAGTGCAGTGAGTGAAATAGGAGATATAATAAAGTTCAGTAGTGAATGTAATTTACCCTTTTTAGAAAAGGGAAAACTTTTTGCCCAATATTCTCTTATTTTTTGAGTATTATCCAAGAAATTGACATAAATATGGAATAAGTTTGATATTTATATGAAAATGTATAATTAATGCAAAGTGTATGATCGATACTTACTATAATATCGTCGCTTTGTCTTTTAAAATTGTAAGGGTAAATTACATGTTTGGTACCTAAACTTTACTTTCATGTTTCACTAATTGTAATTTCAATTTTTTTCAATTTACTCACTAAACTTTATAAATTGAATTTTTTTGCCATTCCAAGTTAAATAATTAAACGACATTAAGACATGTCAACTTACATCAAAACGACACTATTTTAAATTCCTAAAAAATTAAATTTTAGACTAAAATGATGTCGTTTTGATTAAAATACGACCACGTCATAACATTGTTAATTATTTAATGATGAAGTGAGCAAAAAGTTTAATCTATAAAGTTCTCTGAGTAATTTGAAAAAATTGAAAGTACGATGAGTAAAATAGAATAGAGTAAAATTCAGTTATCAAACGTGTAGTTTACCCAATAAATTGTAATTGGATTTGGAGGGAAGTTGGCTTCTGTTTTCAGTTATGTAAGACAGATTAGCTTACGCCTTTCGGTCCGTACGTCAACCAACCAACTAGATATGGTGATTGATTGGATCCAATCTTGTCGGATTTTTAGTCGGTTACCTAACTATTAATTATGTTCTAAATTCGTTCTTTTCCATTAAAATTTTAACGATAATCTGAGCTATAGATTAACCTGTTGACTGAGATGTGATAAAATATGATCTTATGATCTCAAATGACTATCATATTTCAATTAACATGTTAATGTCCAACTTATACGACCGTTAAATTTTTAACGAAAAATGACAAGTTTGGAACATAATGAATTGTCGAGTGACCATTTTGTAACTTTTAATAGTTGAGGGACTCAATAAAGTAACTTCCTATAATCAAGGGATCATTTTGTAACTTTTAGTAGTCAATGGACTCAATAAAATATTATCCTATTGTCGAGGACAATTTATGTACTTTATCTTTAAAAATATATAGTGAAAGATATATTATTATAATTATACAAATTATATAAAGGATAAATATATGCTTATCTTTGGTTGGATAAAAGATTTTTCACTCTAAATTTGATTTTAATCCGACTAAATCTGAAGTTTTTTTAAAAATACAATCCTATAAAAAAATTAATTTATTAAAAGTAAGATTAAATTGAGAGAATATGTAAATAATAGGGACCAACTAGGGGTGTTCAATCGGTCGATTCGGTTAACTGACTAAATCGAACTTCAAAATTTCATTAACTGATTTTTTTTCACTTTAACTGTTAACTGAATCAAATTTTTTTCAAAAATAATTAATTGAATCGAATAAAGTTTGGTTAATCGGTCTATTAACAAAATTAACCAAAATTTTAAATATTATATATTATATATTAAATATTTAATAATTTTAGCTAATTCGATCGATTAATTTGATTAAAACCAAAATTTAAACACTCCTAAAACTATTAATATATAAATAATATAAATAACATATTAAATATTTAAAAATTTTGGTTAATTCGTTTAATTAACCGAAAACCGAATTAATCGATAATCAAACTTTGATAAAATCACTAACCATTAACCGACCGATTAAAGAAATTTTTTTTTGGTTCGGTTGGTTTTATCGTTAATCGAAATTCTGAACACCTCTAGGACCAAATATGTGATTATATCAAAATATTTAATGACAGTTAACACGTGGTGACCACGTCTTAGTTAAAAAACGAAAGTGACCATATATTATGTTTTTTAAAATCAGTGAAAAAAAGTGGACAAAACACAAGCATAAATGATCAATAGTGTAGTTAACCATTTTTGAAAGATTAAATCATTATATTAGCGGCTAATATATTTTGACAGTATAAATTTTGGTAAACATTCTTGCCTATATTTCTTATAGAAGCATGAAATAGTTCCATTTTGATAAATAGTGCAGTGATTCAGGTTAAGATGAGAATTCTTATATAATTATATTTAAATTTTTAAAAATATAAAATTATACAGGTAAATTACGTGTCTAGTGCCTAAACTATCAATTTCGATCTATTTTAGTACCTGAACTTTTATCTTCGATTACATTATTTTTATCATAATGATAGATACATGGATGTTATTATGGTGATTACGAGTATCGTGATCATACAATAACGATCACAGACGACGCTGCTACCACTATATCACAAATATGATTATGGTCGCGGACTGGTATTTAAATCGGTGCCGCATAGGTTAAAGAAGAAATAAGAACCTGTTTGGGAACGGAGTTGGCATGAGGGTGATGATCCTTAGGATCGTTCTCTATACATTTAAGGAGATACTTGAACGTCTCGATTTCACATGGAAGAGTAAGTCTGCTGTTGTGGCCGTACCCGAATTCCTCCTCCGCCTTCTGCAGCAGGATAGTGAAGATGGGGTGGCTGAGGTATCTCGTCGGGATTATAAACCTCCGCAGCTCCATCCCCACGTAAACCGCCAAATACCCCTTTGGCACATCCGGCCGTGGTTCTAGACCGTGGCAGCTATCCTCGTCGGAATCATAACACATGAGGTGTTTAGCCTCGCCTTAATCTCCGGTGAGAAAACACCGTGATTTTCTTCCGGCGAGTCCGGATGCCACTTTTCGAGGATTTCATTGAGCCTGATGAACTGCCGGGTTCCGCCGGACTCGCTGCCGCCTTGATTGTCCATTGCTGAATCTGGCGTTTGAACCCAAAAAAGTAAAAAAAGAAGGAGAGATTCTTACCTGAAGATGGTCGTCGTTTTAACCGAAGAACAAACGCCAAAAAGACAAAATAATGGTCAGTGAAATGGAAGTTGGTAGTTGTTGTTGGTGGTCTGGGTTTTGATTATTTGGGAATGTTTCATTGATTGTCGGAGGAACATTTGCTTCCGGTAAAGCGACTGTGTCGGAGGTTGGAGTTTTCTGGTCTTTTGATTTTGTGGTTTCTTCTATCTTTTTCCCTTACCATCTAAATGCAACACGGTGTCCATTTCAATGGATTTCCGATCACTATTTTCAGCTAATCAGATATTAGTTATCCTTAAATTAAAGGGTAAAGAACGCAAAGGTACCGATTATAGGAGGTTACTTTATTAAGTTTTTCGATTATTAAAAATTATAAAATGATCATTCGATTATGGAGTGTTGTTTTGTTAAATCCCTCAACTATTTGACTGTGTTCAACTCAAAATATCTTTATTTTTTAAATTAAATTAATTTAAGTAGTATATAATTATAATTTTGTAAAGTTCATAATTACGATTATAATTAGGATAAAGTACACAAATGATCCTCCGACTAGGACGTTACTTTGTTGAGTCTCTTAACTACTAAAAAATATAAAACGATTCACTAACTATGGGGCGTTTCTTTGTTGAGTTCCTCTATTTTTAAAAGCTATAAAATCGTCATCCGACTATTCATATGTTCCAACCTCATCATTGTTTTTAAAAAATTAAATCATTTGAGTTGTACGTTAACCTACTAATTAGATACGATAAAATTATATTTTTAATTATGTCTATTGGCATCGTCGTTACTTTTAAGCATTGACTCAACGGTTTAATGTTTCAAGCATTGGCTTAATGACATAATGTAAACGAAGACTCGATCCACAAAATACATCTCAAAGTTGAGATCAAATTTTATCATGTCTTAGTCAACATGTTAACGTTTAACTCATAAGGTCGTCAATTTTTTAATAGAATATGATGAGTTTGGAACATATGAATAGTCGAGTGACCATTTTATAACTTTTAATAGACATAGTACTCAATAAAATAATATTTTATAATCAAAAGACTATTTTATAACTTTTTATAGTCAATGGACTCAACAAAACAGTACCTATAACCGATACATCGTTTCTCTACTTTACTCTTATAATTAACAATAAATCTAAACTAGGCTACAATATTTGATTAGTAAAAAAAGTGATTATACATTAGACCTTGTAAACTTGACCCAAACCCAATTATCTAAATTGATTTACTTGACCCAATATCCGATATTAATCTGAACATGATGATCAAATTCGTTTCGAAACTCAAATCAAGCCCGATTTGAATCATACCCGATCCAAAATTTAGTTGACCCGATATGGACTCACATCCAATTTGACCCAAATCGAAATCAACCCAAACTGAAATTAACCTGAATCTAAAGCAACCCGAATCAAAAATAACCCGAACAAAAACAACCCGAACTTAATTTAATCCTAATAAAAAAGCAAGCCAAACCGAATTTAACCCGATATGAAATTTATCCGAATCGAAAGCAATTTGAACCGAATATATATATATATTTGGTTAGACTTATAATCGAATTAACCCTAAATGATAAGATTAATAAACAAAAAGACATATTTTTACAAGAATATATCAATAATTCTATATATAATTAATTATATTCATAACTAATTCAATCCAAATTGACATGAGCTAAATGCTGACTCAAATCGAAAATCAATCGATCCGATCCGAAAATCGACCAATCTAATAGTCATTCGACCTGAAAATTGACCCGACCGGACCCAATTTAGCATACACCCGAACTAAATCCGAACCAAATCCGATTTGACTCAAATAAAATTAAACCAAATATAATCTAGACCCGAAATGACCCAACCCAAATCCGATCTGAATGATCCATTTGCCACCTCTATTATACATTAGTGATGAATCCTTCTATTCCAACACAAGAAGTCTATGAGAAAATACATTTGGTCGGATAGTTAAACTGCTCATCTTTGTTCCCTCATTGTCTCTTAGGTCATAAGTTCTAGACCCACTAAAATATATTATAATTTCACAGTGTTTGAACTACGACTTTTATTTTAAATTAATTTTTAAATTTTAAAACATTATGCATCAATCCTCTTGTTATTAATATCATTTCATCTTAGATATTTCTATTAACCTATCGTTAATTTTAATGATTAAAATAATTAATATATTTTTTAAAAGTTCTAGAAAATTGAAAGTATGGCCTAAAAGGTAGGGCATGCATGTGAATAGCGTGGCCTTCTTAGCAAAAGTACCACATATTTCTTCACACTTGACCCAGCAATTCCTTGTACAATTTAGGTACGTTTGGTTTACGGAATTTAAGATTACCAGTGAGAATAAAAGATTATCAGGAAATAAGATTATTGAGAATGTTGTATTTTGTGTTTGGTTGGTTTAACAAGAATATAAGATTACCGTGTTTGGTTAAAGGAATAAAAGATTATTTGAATATATATTTGACCAAATTGTCCTTATTATATATTTGTATAATATTACAAATTGTAAAATATTTATATATTTTCTTTAAAAAATTAAATTCATAATATTTATATAATTTTTTTACAAAATTAAAAATATAGAAAAAGTTTAATGAAATAGTAAAAAAAAATTAACCCCTGAACTTTATATAAAATTTTAATTATAGATTTTTTTTTTGTAAATCTAAAATAATTTAAGGATAAATTTGTAATTTAACATTCGTATAATTTTTATTATTCAATAACAGAAGAATGATATTTTTGAAAAAATAATAATAATTTAAGGGTATTTTAATCTAAAATGCTGATAATGTTACAATACCTAAGGGAAGGGAGGTAATGACATTCCCGGTAATATACCCCAAAAAATCTACTATTGGTAATAAAACATTACCATGAATGAGATTCTCGGCCAACCAAACATGGGAATGTGGGATTTCCATCCCATGGGAATCCCACAATCCTTGAACCAAACACCCCCTTAATACTTTACCTAAACATAATAAATAAAAATGTCCTGAAATTAATTATCAATTGAATAAATTTAATCATGTCAATTTATTTGAATTTTGAGTCCAAAATCTAAGTACAATTTTAAAGAAATTTTAATTTTGTTTCTAAAATATGATTTTATTATAATCCACATGGGAGGAGTTCTCTTGGGGTCAAAAGGGGACTCCAATCCCTATTAAAAAAATAATGTTCGATAGATTTTGATTTAACAATATTTGAATTCATGTAAAAATAAATATTCAAATTAAAAAATAAAACTTTATTAAAAATTTAATTAAGTAGGAGCCGAATTAAAGAATGATAATCCAATGTTCTCGATGTTTTGGTTTAATAACAATTTAGGTCATTATAAGATTAAATATTAGATAAATTAGACATTGTCTTTTGAATTTTAAGTTTAAATACCTAATAAACCATTATATATTTCTTAAAAAAATTAATATTTCAATCTCTGTCAATTTCTAATCCTGACTTCGTCCCTGATGATCGATCTCACTTAACTAAAAACCTCTGTAAACGATTGTTTTTTTTATAATATATAGTTATATTAAATGCCTTAAATGTATATAATAATATAGTTTTTGTTGTTGGTTTGTTGGCACACCTCACCCACTCATTTTTTGAACTGCGTAAAATATATATTTTTAAACGTGACGCAGTGTATTCTTTAACCACCATTCATATATCCCCACATGCCACATATCTTCGTAGGGTAACTTACAAATCTGGTAACTAAACTTTACTAGTTCTCCTATTTCACTCATTTTACTTTAATTTTTTTCAATTTTATTATTAAACTTAATATATTGGATTTTTTCACTCAGTCGTTTTCTCACTAACAACGTTATAATGGGCTTTTATATAGATACAAAATGATGTTGTTTTGGTGAAAATTTTATTTTTTTAAAAGCGGCATCGATTTAACGCTGTTAACTATTTAATGGCGGAGTAACCATAAAAGCTAAATGTATTAAGCTAAGTGAGGAAATTGAATTTTTTAAAGATCAGTGAGCAAAATAGGAAAGAGAGTAAAATTTAGTGACTGATCCAAAAATATTTTTCAAGGTGGGCACACATATATATTAATCACATAAAATCTTTATATAATGTGGGCACAACTATTAAAATATATAATTATCTGAAGAAAATTCCAATTTCAAAGTAGGCATATGCCCACCCTGGATCCTTAATAAATCTACTAATAATAAGGTTTATTGATGAAATTTGTAATTTACCCAACTTAATTTTAGAATAAACACTTGATCCAACACAAATATATAATAGATAAATATACTATTATCTCAGATTAGGTCGAAGATCTTTTATCCTAATCTTAAATTTAACCCGACCTAATCTTTTAAAAATATTTAACTCAATTTGAATCCATTTAAAAAAAAAACTCAATCTTGTAGTCTATAGAGTCCTATTATAACTATTTATGTCTGAATTTCATGCTCATTCCTACATCAACTCAACTAATAGTTTTCCTTTAAAATTGGTTATTTTGATAAGAAATAAATATTAAGGGATAAATTACTTAAAAAAATAAAAGTTAGAGTGATTATTTTATTAAATATTAATGAAATTTTTTAGTGTTACACCTTTTAAAAAATAAATTAAAAAGCACAAGGACTAGTAACAAATTAAACCATTTTATAAACCAAAATCCACTTATATTCTAATGCAATTCACACCAATGGTCAGTTTTACAAGAAGGGCAAGAGACGATAAATATTAAATCTCACAAGCGCCACTAGTTTTAATAAGGGTAAACAATGCATGTAGTACCTAAACTATCAATTTTGATCTGTTTTAACTCCTAAACTTTCAATTTTTCAAACTATACCTAATATTTAATTTTTGTTTCATTTTAGTACCCCACCATTAAAAATTTTAGTACCTAAAATATCAGTTTTGACCTGTTTTAGTACCTAAACTTTCAATTTTTTAAAAACTTAACGTTAAATTTTGAATGGATACTAAAATGAAACAAAAACTAAACTTTAGGTATATTTTTGAAAAAAATGAAAGTTTAGATATTAAAACGGACCAAAATTAATAGTTTAAATACTGAATATACAATTTACCCTTTAATAAATAAAAAAACAACAAATTCAAAAGAGTATAAAAAAGGAATATGCAAGCAACTGGATGGTTTATCTTAGCAAATTAGCATCTTTCCTCTCAGATTCTGGGCATCTCCTTCAACCCTCAACTTGCTCTCCGTTTAACCCTTATATTTTCATTCATCTAGCCCATGAATCTCACCATTTATACGTAACAGGCAGATTGTTTTTCTTTTTACAGAACCAAAATGAATCAGTTGTTGGATTCTCCAATCGAATCTTTAGCATTTAACTATGTAAGCTTTGGGATTTTCACGGTTGGCAATAATCTCTGGACGTGGATCGCTGTTGTCACGGCTGCGCTTAGTTTCTGGAAGATCAGAGCAGCCGCCGGAGCCGTCGTTTCATCAGGGTATGTTCAAAGCAACGACCCGAAACCGTCGACGTCCATTTCCGACGAGTCTCCACCGGTTCCCGAACCCGATAGCGAGCAGCCGACCCCTTCATCTTCGGTCGTGGATACGAGCGTTTCGCCGTTAGTTTGCAGAGGAGAAGTGGTGACCAGAGGGAAGTTTAAGCTGACTGTTTATTTCGACGATGACGGAGAAGAGAGTGACGTAGACGTCGACGATGGTGGAGTGAGGGTAACGGGACGGAGTGACGGCGGTGGCGGCGACTGTAACGAATGGTGGGAGAGCTGGGAAGGAGTGTTGAAGTTGAGGAACGGGGAAACGGGGTGGTACCGTCATCAGGATTTGTCGGCGTTAAACGGCAACGTCGTTAGGTTATGGGATGAATCATGCAAGTGTAGGACAAAAGCTCAAGCTGTTGTGCTGTAACGATGGCTGGTTGTGGTGGCATTTTAGGAATAATTATTATTTTTATGTAGTTGATATGATGTTTATATATATATATATATATATATATATATATATATTAAACGATCTTAATTCTTAGGGTTTCAAGGTTGTGGAAAACATATAAAATATAAATATTATATATTTGTTGGGTCCAACAACCGTCTAAAAAAACAAACAAAACAGTAACAACCAATTACCTCTATAGTTAAAGGAATTATTGTTGTTTCTATAGATCACAAATTTCAGTACTATCGACTTCAGTAAGGTGATTTATGTTTACTGTCAAATGGATAAGAGTATTTATATATGAAATATTAGATTAATTATCAACTGAGTTGGTTCAAGTGATAAGCATCATGATATCACTTAAATAAGTCTCGAGTTTGAGTTCTTCTCCTATGGGTGCAAAAAATTCATTCTATGAGACTTACCCACCAAAACTAAACAAAGCCTTGAAAATTAATTCGAGAACGCTTATGCTTATCTACCGTATAAACAATTCAAACACTCAATATTTGACTCTAAAATCACGGTAAAGGAATTTATTTATCTCTTTATATGTCATGACATCATTAATTATTTAGTAATAGAGTGATCAAAATGAGATTAATTAAAGAGTTCAGTTGTTAGATTGAAATTTTTCTAAAATTTTAATGACTAAAAGAGATGTAAAAAAAAGAAAATTAAGTGATCAAATTTGTATTTTATTCAAAAAGAAAAGGCGAGGATTAGTGAAAAAAAAAGATTAATTAACTTGGGTTTTGGTTAGCTAAGAGTAGGTAAAGTGGGACTGTGGGATGGGGACCAAAATGAAAAGAAAAAAAAAACAAAGGAACCTAAACTCGAAATTTAGCTTCCCATCGATCGAAAACCCGAAGAAGAAATGATAAAATGCATTGCCAATCTCAGGGATATGGATACTTTTGATCAACTCGATCAAACATCGATAAATACTTGGATCGAATGAACTCGACTCGAATTCTTAACGAGCCGAAACGAACTGCTTGATACTTAACTTAAAAAGCTCGTGAGCAGCTTGAAAATATAATATATTAAGATTTTGTTTTTAAAAAAATAAATTATTAATAATATTAACATTTAAGTGTTGATTTTTTTTTTAAAAAAATACAGTAAGACTTTTATGTATTTAAGATTCATATTCGAGTTTGAGTTTGAGGCTTCAATCTAGTTAAGTTTAAGATTTTTTTTCATTTTGAGCCTTTTCGAGATGCTTACAAACTTCAGTTCAGGATTTCGAGTTCGAGTCGAGCTTAAAAATTTTAAACTCGCGAGTTTTCGAGTCAAGTCGAGCTTAATTTCAGAGTTTTCGAGTCGAGTCAAGCTCAGCAATACGCGAGCTCGACTCGGCTCGTTTAAACCCCTACTGAGTGATGAAGGTTTTAGAGTAAAAAGACTGCTAAAATACTTTCCAAAGAAACCAAATCAAAAAGATGCGAAAAGTAGAGATGCTGTAAGCAGAGATGGTTAAAGCACATAAAAGGTCCTTAAAATATGTTCAGATGATCGATTTGACCACTATTATGTTATAATAAACGTAAAAGCTTAATAAATTTAATGATTGTTTTATAATATTCAAATTATGATTATTTTATATTATTTTGAAAAAAATTAATGATGTTGTATAATTTTTAAAACCTATAATATTCAAATTATGATTATTTTATATTATTTTGAAAAAATTAATGATGATGTATAATTTTTAAAACCTAGTGACTAAAATGATCATTTGAATATATTTCAATAGCTATTCAAAAAAAAGTATAGTTCAATAACTTTTGGTACAATTTATAACAAAGTTTGTGACCACAGAAAGTTTATTTATTTGTCTATTTGTCAGTAAATAATACCAATATCTTTTATATGGTAAATGACACCGTTTTTCATTGAACTATACATTATCTCTTATTTTTCTCACCCGACTTTTAATTTGGTCAATTTGCTCATTGAACTTTACAATCGAATCATTTTACTCACTCGACCATTTTCTTTCTAACAGTTGATGGCGTGGCATTTTTTATTAATATTTAATATAAAATAATTAAAAAATAAAATAAAAATAGAAGGTGGCCATGCCACCACCGGACACCATTGATCGGCCACTATCGATCGTCGTAGATTGTGGTCATTCGGTCCTAAATTAAGATGGGTCGCTTCTCCTCGACATCTTGAGTCTGAATCCAACCTCCATTTTTGTCAGAACTTGCTTCGAATTCTACGAATTTGATATTAAAAGTGAGGAAACCAAAAACTTTTAAATCCAAGTTCATGAGTTTTAGGACATTTTCTGGTGAAACAACCACTAGATTAGGACATAGGGGGTCGAGACGAACCGATCCATGAAATTTGGGACTGAACGACCACCATCTACGACGGTCAACGGTGGTCAAAATGAAAATAACGTGGTGACAGGCTGAGAGAAAATGAATAAGAGAAGGAAAAAGGGTAAATTATACCATGAGTCATTGAACTTTACTCTCTCTCCTATGTTACTCACCGAAACGATGTTGTTTAGCTCTAATTTATCATTTTTGTCTCTATCGTATTTTTGTATTAATTTGTAAGGTTTAAGGGTTACCTTTGCCCATGTAATAGATCTAATTTATCACTTTTGTCTCTATCGTATTTTCACATCAATTTAGTCCTCAAAGTTGATTAATTACATCATTCTATATTTTATCCCTAACTTAAAACCCTAAGTTATAGTTTAGGGTTTAAAAGTTATAGGGTTATATTTTAGGGTTTATGATATAGGGTTTTAAATTGAGGGTGAGGTATAAAATGATGCAATTAAACGACTTCGAGGGTTAAATTGGTACGAAAATGATAAATTGTCTACTACAAGGGTAAAAGTTACCAATATACCAATTTTTAATTATATGATTATCTTGTTTTATAATTCTAATTATATGATTAAATCAATGAATAATTCATTTTTTGATTCAACAAATTGATCTGATATGATTTTTTTTTATGACCGTAGTTGCCATCATGACACCAAGTGAACTTATGCCCAAACAAATGTATGGACTCATAGGACACGACTAGGTTTCAATAATTTGGGTCATACTGACCCATATCACATGTTCTTACACTCTTATCATCGCGTGGTTGGGGTAAAATTGACCCAATAAATTAGACGAGTAAAAGAATTAGTTCGTCTTTGAAATTATTTTTGGACTTACGATAAATGTTATAATAAGGAGAAATTCGTCACGCTCACATGATAAATTTTTTCAAATAATTTTTTTTATTAAAATTTATCATGTGACAATTTCGAGTCACTGTAATAAATACCGTAAATTTCAAATTAATTTTAAAGATAGTCTAATAGATTAATTGTTTTACCCGTCTGGCCTACTAGGCCAATTTTGTCTGTGGTTGAGACCTATCCTTAACCGTATAGGACCTTTCTTTAACCGTATATTAAGGTTGTCGTACAATAGAATTACCCATAATTTTCACATTCACGTTATGTTTTCTTTCTAAATGCTGGGTTCTAAACTCTTTTTTGGTTTTACTCCATATTCAAGGTTTTATCTTGATTAATCCGAACCGATTGGCATTGTGCACTTGATTTTGGTGGATGAGTCTCTCAACAGAGATTTTTTGTATACATAAAGACGTGAACTCGAGACATTACTAAACAATATCAAACTGTTTACCACTTGAACCAACCCACGTAGATTGGGTTCTAAACTTTGGTTCCAGAAGATATGCACTTTCGCGACAAAGAGCAAAGTTAATGTCACTATATTTTATATTTGGGTAAATTACCTTTTTAGTATCTTTCATATCCAAATGACGAGGAGATTTAAAAGGAAGAGAAAATCAATACATCTCAATTTCACGTTAATTAAACGGTAGAGATTACACATTAAACTAAGATACAATCAAGCTTTTAGTTTGAGTTTCATTAAGTACAAAGAAATCAAACTAAGAACATAAAACAAGAAAGAAAAAGGAAACGTTTTAATATTAATCACACCGTAAACGATAGGGATGGCAAACGGGCGGGTTGGGTGTGGATACCCATCCCCTATCCCCATACTCACCTAATATTTTTAAATCCACCACTCGCCCACCATCTATGATGGGTAAAAAGTTTCAAATCCACACCCACCCATACGAGTACATTTTCAAATCCATCCCCACACCTACTACTCAACTGGAGGCGTACCCGGCTAGACCCGTCTGACAGCAACCTTCAGTTATACATAAGCAACAAACATAAAAAAACATGTCCATTAAGAAGCATAACAAAATAAACCAAAGATTATATGAGTTAAGTATTAATATAGATTTTAAAGTACATAAAACACCATAATAAAAGACATAATTAAAGCCTATAAACATAAATGGTAAACACATAATATTTTTATTCTTTGGCACATCTCAAATTTCAGTCAATACTTATTCATAATATTTGGTTAAATTATAAGTTATATCTTATACAGTGTTAAGATTTATAAATTAGTTTTAAAAATTATATCTAAATTCATAATGGTCCAAAATTTAATGGATACTTAGTAGGCGGGCAGATGCAGGGCAGACGGATAAGGTCTCAAACCCATCACCCGCCCACTACCCGTGATGGGTACCACTTTCTAAATCCACACCCGCCCACTACCCACTAAAGTTATACTCATCTCCACCCCAATTAAAGTGAATACGGTGAAGAATCCACAAAATTATACCCGTTTTCCATCCCTAGTAAACGACGATCAAACTGTGATGAAAGAGAATGATATCGACAAAAAAAAACAAGAAGACTGAACTATTATGTCAATCTCACAAACGAAAATGCACAATACTATAGTATCATAATTTTGAAGTATTGACGTTCAAGTAAAGATAAATTACGCATTTAGTATTTAAATTATCATATTTAGTCCAGTTTAGTATTTAAACTTTTAATTTTTTCAATAGCATACGTAAAGTTTAGTTTTTGTTTTATTTTAGTACCAAATTTTAAAATTAACGTTAATTTTTAAAAAAATATGAAAGTTTAGGTACTAAAATGGATCAAAATTGATAGTTTAGGTACTAAACGTGAAGTTTTTAACGACGAGATACTAAAATGAAATAAAAATTAAACGTTATGTATGTTTTGAAATAAAAATAAAAATTTAGATATTAAATTGATTAAAACTAATAGTTTAAGTATTAAATACATAGTTTATCCTAAAATAAATACTTGCAATAACGGTGAGATTGATGTTAGTGAAGAGTCAAAAGCAAGAATGAAAGAGCAAATTGACATGGAACGGAACGAGGATAATGATAAGCAGGACCGACCTACTAACATGGGACGCATAAATTTATGTTAATGGTGAAATTTGAATTTTTAAAATTTTAAGTATGATTTTAAATTTATAAAAGTTGAGAACGAAAATATATTTTTAATAGAAAATATATAAAAATTATTAAATATATAATAATTTTAAATTTTCAGGAAAGATGATGATTACTTCCACCCATCCCCTCCGTCTATTGTGAAGACCGGCGGAGCATTAATTCGAATGCGTCGACGAGGACCATAAACGCACCGGTGAGGTGTATAAGCCCCCACGTCGAGTGGGTGCGCCATCCATTTGAGCCCCACATCCAGAGCTCTTTGTATTATTTGATTGATAGCAAAGTAGGCCAGCACTTCAGTGCAAGTCCATCTCATTTCCCCCACCGGCAACCGCCCCCACTTCGCTTCTTTTTCCACCGGTTGTCATCGTCAAATCACTTGTTTGAATTATGATTTAGGTTTTAAATTCATTTTTTTAAAGTTTAATATGTTATAATTAGGGATGGTATGAGTCGGGTTGGGTCGAATTTTTGGTCCACCCGAGATCCGATCCGATCGAAACAAGATTTCATCCGATCCGATCCCGACCCGGTATATAACTTAAAAACCCAACCTGACCCGAAATAATAATAAAAATTATTTTTATTCAAAAAAAACAGTGATTTAATTGGAAAAAAATGTATAGATGAGTATTATTGTAGTTATTCCTAAATATATGAAGTATAATTATTTTTTCCGGATCGGGCCGGATCGATTATTTTTAATCCTAAACCCGAACCCGAACATTACATTAAAAAATCCGACCCTACCCGAACCTATTTTAAAAAAACTCGACCCGATCGGGTCAGGTGAGAACTCTCAAATTCGGGTCTCATGCCCATCCCTAATTATAATGGAGTTTTGAAACATTAGTATCACATGAATATAAAATTTTGTTTAGTATATGTTCATCTTACACGTTAAATGTTAATCCATATCTATTATAAAATTAAAAAAAATATTTAACTCGAATTTATTTCTCGAGTCTTTGATATCCTCGTAAATATTTTATCCTCAAAACCGTTTCTTTAAAAATGATATTATAATTTTTTTTTATAATTTTATATAATATTTGATTTATTAAATTATATTATAAATCTTATTTATACATGTGAAATTAAATACGAAGAAGCATATATATATCTTATATGGTTGGAGAAATTTATTTAAATTGAAATCAATTGGTAACATAATATATTACAATAATTATAATTAAATTTGAACAAAAACTTTAATAAAACAACTCAAATTTCATGAATCCAATCAAAATCAATTAAAATTTAAACGATAAAATAAAATTTATCAATCTAGTTAACCTAATTTTTTTAAATTTAGGGTAAGTACAAAATAATATGTATTTAAAAATAAATATCAATTTTTTTACATTAAACGCTCATACTCCTAACATATATGTTGCTCAAACCAGAAAATCTACGTAAATATTAACAATTCATTTATCATATAAATCACTTAATTATTGAAATTAACCTTAAAAAAATTTACTCGACTTAATCGAATATTCAAGTATATTATTTTAACGATAGCTCCCCACGTGAAGTGATGTAATAAATAATAAATATACCAATGTACGTACTCCAACTAGATTCCAGCAATGCATTGAAACCAGGTGAGGTGCACCTACTGTTTACTATTACAATTCATTGTCGGTGTGACGTCGTGGGCCTATGGTATTTTTTTTTTTTGTCGTTCATGTTATCGAGATTTTGTTTTGACTAATTTAATCGATCCGAGTTATACACTTAATTTTTTTTGATTGAATTTCTCAACGAAAATTTTTTATATACATAAAAATTCAAACTCAAAATTTATTTAAATCATATCAAGTTGTTAATTACTACTTAAACTAACCGATTAATATAAAACTTATGGTATTTTGTGTTGTATATTTTCTACAATAAAACACATATTTTTTTTAAAGGAAAAGCAGAAAAATAAACAGAGAGATTGTTTGTATGGGTCAGAGCGACAGGGAAGCAATAATATTTACTGTCCCCTATATTCTATTTACTTAAATTAATTACTAATTCCAGTAAGATTAAGAACACAAAGTTTGCTGCTAAAAAAGGGTGTTAAATGTTATTTAATGGCGTGAATCTCGGATTCTTGTTCGCAGATTAGGGTTTCATGTATGAGTTTTATACTCACATGTTCACCTGATGCAGCCAGTGCTGATCTCGATAAAACCATGCATCGGCTTCCTTTGTTTATGGATACTGCTGGCTAAACATGGGGTTTTATTTTTTATTTTAGCATTCATAGTTTTCATGCCATTGACAGCACAATATATACTATACCTTGATCTGTAGGGCTTCAGCTTTTGCCCTTTATTAGGGTTCTTCCTCGTTATTTTATAGGATAGATGATGTGTTTAGTACTTAAATTATTAGTTTTGTTATATTCTAATACTTAATTTTTTAAAACTATATCTAGTGTTTAGTTTTTGTTTCATTTCAGTACATGATAAAAATTTAACATTAAGTTTTAGAATTTTTTTTGAAGGTTTAAGTACTAAAACGGACCAAAATTGAGAGTTTAGGTATTAAACGTGTTAAGCTTTTGACGGTGGGGTATTAAAATGAAACAAAAACTAAATGTTAGGTATGATTTTGAAAAAATTGAAAGTTTAAGTAGTAAAATATACCAAAATTGATATTTTAGGTACTAAATGCATAGTTTACCCAATTTTATAGGAAGTAAACTACGCATTTAATACATAAATTATCAGTCTTAATCTATTTAAATACCTAAACTTTCAATTTTAATACCCCACCGTTAAAAACTTGATGCGTTTAGTACCTAAACTATCAATTTTATTCCATTCTTATACCTAAACTTTCAAAAAAATGTTAAATTTTGAACAATAGTACTAAAATGAAACAAAAAAACTAAATATTAGGTATGATTTTTAAAAAAATTAAAAGTTTAGGTACCAAAATAGACCAAAACTAATAATTTATGTACTAAACAATTAATTTACCCTTTTATAAGGGTTGGTTCATTTAGTCAAAGGGATAGTGTTGTGTTCCCACTAGCCAGCTATACGTGTAGAGAGGGAGAGACTTATTGTACATGGTTTTGAGTGTATGAGTATATATATATATATATATATATATAATACACACATCCATACATATCTTAGGTCAAATTCTGTACCAAGGTTTTGAATCGAGTGTTTTTGTTGGAATTCTATCTTTTATTATAATTTGACCATTTATTTACTTTAAATGTTAAAATAGTCAAATAAGAGTTTATTATTGAAAAACGTCATTTTTTTTGTTGACCTCTCAGTTTTAAAGTTTCGTCATGACTAATTCAAATCAACCTGCGTCGTACATCTGGATTTGGTAGGTAAATCTCGTAGTAATTTTTTTTGTATACATAATGACTCGAACCCGAGATTTTGCTTAAAATAAATAAATTAAATATGAGCAAAATAAAGTTGGGCGAATCCCCGCCATTTCCGATTTCACTAGGATATGCTGAATTTTAGTTGTCTGGGGACCATGGGCACGACTCGTGTTTAACGTTAGGTGAAGATCAATCGAATATGGATGCATGTCCATGTCTCTAGATGCATATAAATTCCAAGTTCTATGGTATATGCATTACATGAACAACATTCACAGCTTCAAAAAGCTTGTTTAATTAACCCCACGATTAACTTATACATGTTAATCAAAGGCACACCATTTAATAAAGACAACCCTATCAACAACCCGTTGGTCTAGTGGGATGAGGCACTAGGTATCTTAAGTAAGATTAGGGGTTCAAATCATCGCTTCTGCAGTATCCGATCTAGATTAGTCGATCAATAGATCAGGTACCAGTGATTAATTCAAAAAATAATAATAAAGACAACCCTAATCGAGATTATTCCTTTGCTTGTCCCCCATCCCTCTCCTAATTTTGATTAATTGATATTAATCCTCTCTTTATACCCTTCTTTCATGATCAATAATAATCGGCATCTTCCTTGACCATGCGCAATCATGCATCATTTTATGATTAATCCCAATCATTCTATTTGCTTGCTTGCAATGTTTTATATTTTTATAATAGTTGGCGTCTGGACGTGACACGTGTCACTTAACGGGTTTTTTAAAGATGATCACCAAAAGTATAACGGAAAGAATATTAAACATCTATTTTTTAATGAAAAATTCTTGAAGTACCAAAACTCAATTTAAAGGTCCATTTGTTTCACGGAAAATAGATTCCGAAAAATGAATTACATTTTCTGGAAATCATTTTACAGTGTCTGGATGATGTTGTGTAATTCATTTTCCATTGATTGGTAATTTGTTTTAAATTTCTTTATTATAAACATCAAATGTAATAAATAATATTATTTATTAAAATAATAATAATATTTTTCAAATATTAGAATCATTTATCTAATATTATTTATATAAATATTATTATTAAAATATTATATCTACAATTTTAAATAAAAATAAAAATATTATTATATTTTATTAAAATAAAAAATATAATTGTATTAAATATTTTTTAAAATAAAAAATAATATATTATTAAGTATATTAATTAATTATTAAAATAATAATATTATTAAACAATTAAAACTTATAATATTAAAATAAGAATATTATGTTATATTTTAAGGAATGTATTTTAAATATTTAACAATTCAATATTATTTTTTATGAAATTAATAAATAATATTATATTTATTAGTAATCTATAATATATTATTAAAATATAAAAATTATATTATAAAAATTATCAATAAATATAATTTAATAATTAATATTTTAATAAAATGATATTAAAATAATATTTTAATATTATATATATATAATGTTTTGAGTGTTTATGATTTGAAGTGAAAAGTTCGTAAAATGAATTATAAAAAATTAATATTAAATATATATATATATATATATATATAATGTTTTGAGTGTTTACGTTTTGAAGTGAAAATTTCGTAAAATGACTTACAAAAAATCAGACCGTAAGTCAATTTCTAAAAAATGCAAAAAAAATTCAGTTGATCTGAAAAATGAATTACATTGACCATATATTTCCATCAACTAAACATTAGAAAATACGAAAAAAAAATCTAAAAAACTAACTAAAACCATATCTACACTTGCATGCGTCTGTATATAGGTTTATATTCTTTGTAACACTTACATGCATTGCATTATATCTTTATTTTTAATTTTCTGACTATCGGAGGTCTTTTACAGAAGCTGCTTTCAACCTGATGTTGGAGTAACCTATTACCCTACCTCCCCTTACACCCATTATATATGAAAATAGGATTTTATTGTTGTTGTTGTAGTAACATGAAACAAAACATTTATTGTCCAAAAACAACACCATTTTTCTCACACATCGCATCATCCGTAACTGTAATCCGATTGACAAGAAAACCGCGTAAGAGCAAGGCTGTGTTAGTTATGTCTTGTCTCCTTTTCTTGCCATCTAGGTTCTCAAGTTTCATCCCCATTCATTTAAATAGACTCGTATCCTACATTTGATTTTGATAATTAAGTCTTTTAGAGAAAATTTTTTACATACACAAAAATTTAAATTAATTACTTGAATCAACACCGTTTTTTACGTCTCGTGTTTTTTTTAATCTACCTAAACGAACACTTAACCCTAGAAGACGCCTGTTGCATTGTGATAAACCTCTAGATGACATTACTTTAAAACCCTAAAGTCTACCCTAAGGAAAGATCAAACATAATAGGGTTTGGTCTGGTTTCATTCCACTGTTGACTGTTGAGAGATCATCCCACGAAGGGTTACAATAATTTTTCTGAGATTTGCATGCAATTGTCTGAATTTTTTGGGAGCCGACAAAAGGTGGCAAGCAAAATGGGACCTCACTTGTTTAAACTGGTGCTATTCTACACTATTTATCTGCCACTTTTCTGGATTGACTAATAATGCAAATATGTTGTATGATTAAGCTACCACCAATACATAGCCAACAGCTATATTGATAATCTGTCTTTACTCTTAAAATTTTAGGGTAAACTATACATTTAGTACATAAATTATCGGTTTTGATCCGTTTTAGTACTTAAGTTTTCAAAATCTTCCAAATCATACCTAACGTTTAATTTTGTTTCATTTTACTATCCCACCGTTAAAAACTTGATGCGTTTATCAATTTTAGTCCGTTTTAGTACCTAAACTTTCATTTTTTCCCCAAAAAAGAACGTTAAATTTTGAAGAGAAATATTAAAATAAAACAAAAACTAAACTTTATGTATAATTTTGAAAAAAATAAAAGTTTAGATACTAAAATTGACTAAAGATACTAACTTATATACTAAACACGTAATTTATCCAAAAATTAGATGTTCATCCTCTAACATAAAATCATATATTATGCTCACCACTTTTTTTACTTAAATAAATTTATCATCAAATAATATTCCATCACTATAATTACATCAAAGTAATTACGAAACAGAATTTGAGTCAACCTGTAATATGCTGGCTGTTATAGTAAGTACAATCACTTGTTCCCAACCATGATAAACATGAGACTTTAGCTTAGATTTGTTGGTGAATCAAACATCGATATGGGGTCATCTCTCCAATAAGATCACCGGGAAACATATGTACAATTATAGCAGCATATGCTGTGTTTCGTGATGATAAGGTCCATGCACGGTACACTATCGAGAAAAAGAAAAACGGTGTACGTAAGTCCTTACAACGAGAGGGACGTACGTAGGTAGGAGAAAGAAAGGTGCAGGGGCCAACCGGAGCATCCATAGCCACTCGTAAAGGATTTCGATTCGGTTATTCAAGACAACGAAAGAAAATGGAAAACACAACAGGAGAAACCCCACAGTTCGGTCGGAGTTGGCGGTGGTTGACCCGACAAAAGCTGCACCACTTCACATGGCTTAGGGTTTGCCCCTTGGTTGCTTCCCTTCCTTGCCTTTCCATCTTCTCTTTACAAGCCATATATATAATATTATTTTTTGTAATTATTGTGGTATAATCTAAAGAGATCTAGAGGGATCAATTTGACAAAAGAATCGGGAAAAAAGAGCTAAAAGTACCTCTCATTTGAAATACGAGTTTCTTATCTCGATTGTAAATAAATTATTGTTCTTTAAAGCTTTAAATTCGAACATCATAAATAAATTGTTATTCTTTAAAATTTTAAATCCAAACATCATAAATATTAAAATATGAGCGTTTAATATCATATAACTAAGAGTTATCTCTAAGTAAATATTACATTATATTTACTCTAAATTAATAATAAAAAATACATGCGAATATACGAAGGATAAGGGTATGAATTCGATGGTCTACTTTACTAGGTAGATAAGCACATGTCTTTTATTTGTTTATTTATTTTTAGTTGGGAGAATATCATTTCGTTTAGTTATTTTCCTTTAAAGCGAAGATGCTTTCTTTCACATGGCAACCATATCACATTCATGTTAAAAGCTAGTCGGCCATGATTCAACACTTTACGATATACTTGAATATCGATGATTGGTTTAAGTAATAAATAGTTTGATATAATTTAAGTAATTATCGAGTTCGAGTTTTTGTGCATGCAAAATTTTTTGTTGTGAGACCTATCCACCAAAACCAAGTGTGTCTGGATTAGTCAAGACGAAGCCTTAAAAACCAATAGGCAACCAAAAAAATCATGTTTGGTTCGATTTTAAGATCTAAAATATGACATATTTGATGAAAGATAAATTATGAGAAAAATAAAGATCGATAATGATACACAGTGGCATATGCACGTAGAACTCAGGGTGGACACGTGCTCATCCTGGAATTATAATTTCTTTATGTTAGTTGTTCATTTTATTGAAAGTGTTCACTCTTAAATTTTGTCTATACCCGTCCCATACAAAATTTTTCTGTCATTAATATATATGTTCCCATCGTGAAAAATATTTCTGAATCTGCCATGGTTATACGAGTACTCTCAAATCGGAGCTCATACGGTACATTCTAGTATTATTTTAGGGTTTTCAATATTCTTCCAGCCATAAATATATATAAAGTTTTTACTTTCTAGGTTTAGTGATTGATTTTATATAGATTATGATCTCTATTATATTTCACTGGAAATATAATATTTTTTCCAAATTGTTTTTATGAAATCTATTTTTATTAATTTACAGTCAAATACTTATTATTAGTCTTACTCATAAAAATTTAAAAAATATATGGGGGTAAAATATAACACATCTTATAAATATCTCAAACCTTATATTATTATTTATATAACAAATCTTATAAATATCTCATAATTTTTTTTTGTAACTTTTGATAGTCGAGATACTTAACAAAACAATATTATATAATCGGATGATCATTTTGTAACTTTTAATAGTCGAGATACCATTCATGTATTTTACCCTTATTTTTTATATTTTTCCAATAAGAGGACTCACATTCCTCCCCTAGATTTTTCTCTTTTTCTCCCATCTAAATATGATTAATATTAGATTTAGAATTTATCGAAAAATATTTATTCTATTTAAATACTTAAAACTTTGGGTCCTTATAGCGAAATAAAAGAAAGTGCGAGTCCCGATACGGTGAAAAAGTCGGCAATTTGCATGGTGCCGCAATTTCAATAGAACCCAAACATTATTCGCAATGAAAACGCCGATGCCGTGTTGTATAATTAAGTGATTATAGGGTAAGTTGCTTTATATCTCGGCAAAATTTTCGAGATAATGTTATGAAAAAAATTAATTCACGAGATAAAACACTTCCAAGATTAATTACTTAAATAAGGTGAAATCCACAGTGTTGGCCGTAGGTCGCCATGCCTTCTGGGCGACCTACTAGGTCGCCATATCTTCCCGGCGAACTACAAGAGATTACATGTGCCATGCACGTCCCAACACGCTGGGCATCCGAGACCATCCGACCGAGGCCATCCGAGAGCATCCGAGGTCATCCGAGAGCATCCGAGGCCATCCGAACGAGCTATGCGAGGGCATCCGAGGGCAACCGAGCAAGCTATGCGAGGGAATCCGAGGGCAACCGAGCGAGGGTAGGTCACCCGGAGTGCATGGCGACCTACAAGGTCGCCCGGAAGGCATGGCGACCTATGTGTTGGGACGTGCATGTGCCATGCAACACGTTCATTCTCTTTGTTTGAGCAATGGTAGGTCGCCCGGAGTGCATGGCGACCTACAAGGTCGCCCGGAAGGCATTGCGACCTACAAGGTCGCCTTCCTAAGTCGCCCGGAAGGCATGGCGACCTACGGCCAACACTGTGGATTTCACCCTATTTGAGCAATTAATCTTGAGAGTGCATTAGCTCGTGAATTAATTTCTTTCAGAACATTATCTCGAAAGTTTTGCCTTATATCTCACTAAATAATAATTCATATTTTAAATATTATAATTGAGTTTTCAATATTAAATATCGTATTACTCAAGTTATTTTATTATTCTAATTATTATTTGTATACTAAATGTTATTTAAAGTCGATATGACTTGATAACGGAATTTGATTCGATTCAATTTTATATGATTATTTTTGGAAAAAAAAGTGAGTTCAAATTGGATCAAGTTTAATTTTAGGGTTAAGGTGAAAATTATTTGACTCGATCTAATCTAATCCAAAATAATAGTACAACTAATCTTTATATATTTATGAATAATTATTATTATACTCATCTCTTTATAATTTTTTTGATTTTGTTCGTGTTTTACACATAGTATTAAACTTTTAGTTTTACACCGTTTTATGATCGTTTGACGAGAAAAAAAATAAAAAAATTTGAGATTAACTCATTTTCTCCTGTAAATATTTTCTCATTTCATATGGTTAATCTTAGTCTTTGATTTTTCTTTATCCAACGATATTAAAGATGTGCAAAATTGTTTTGGGTATAATTAGGTCAGAGGTGGCATAAAACTTTTTAATTTTACACTATATAATTGGATTTTGTCCCTATATATAGTTATGATCCACCTACACTTGATGTAATTTTT
Source organism: Hibiscus syriacus (assembly GCF_006381635.1). Classification (NCBI taxonomy): domain Eukaryota; kingdom Viridiplantae; phylum Streptophyta; class Magnoliopsida; order Malvales; family Malvaceae; genus Hibiscus; species Hibiscus syriacus. Next base: position 978,826 of record NW_024061783.1, read on the forward strand.
TTATACATTTTCTAGACAGTTAGATGAGTGAAAATACATTATCGATATTATCTAATTTTTCGTGTAAATAACTTCTCATTTTATACTACTAATCTCAGCCCGTTATTTTCATTCATTCAATCATCCTAAAAAAAGCTCAAAACTAAAAGAATTTACACAATGCAAATGAAACTTGTTTCATATATTTGTATCGAGTCTGATCATATATATATATATATATATATATCTTTTACTTAAAAATTAAATCATGTTTTGAATAAAGTAAAGAAAAAAACAAATTCTGGCCTTTTCATCTTCGTTCCATATAGAAATGGAATGCCCCGACCCTACCTTCCAACGTAAACCCTTCTCCAATAGACCTATGGCTAGACTCGTGGTTGGATTTTCGGGGCACTGTATAAATTCTTATAAAGGGGCTCATATTTTTTAGATATATTCGATTTCGGGGCAACAATAGTGACGTATTTTTAACAAACGCCGCGATATATCCATCTATAATGACGTTTTATCAATAAAACTGTAATAATAGTGGCGTTTTTTGAAAAATGTCACAACAGGTCCATTTATAGTGGCGTTTATTGAGAAAACAACACTATATATATATATATATATATATATATATTTTCGCGCCGATGTTGCGCCACACATACGATGGTGAAGATCCAAGAGCAGTACTCGTAAAATCTCCCGAAGGGGAATACTTTGCTCGGTGGACCCTTCCCACTAGACAAGACGGGTTCATCAGAAGACGTCAACCCTGTTTCGCTAATAGGGCAATGTTAAATTTGTCAAATCTCGAAAACCTAACCCTCCATCTTCTTTTCGATGACATAATTGCCTCCAAGTGCACCAGTGAATACCTCGTGTGACGTTTCGCATTACAGATACGCTTAAACCGTATATCCAAGCCATGGCTCAAATACTTCAGCCTATCCGGAACCAGCCCCTCGGCCTCCTCCCATAAACGTCGTACCACCCCTTCGCAGGACTCCTCCAATAATCCTTATATTTATCTATCACATAAATAATTATAAATATTATTTTTAAGAGCCACATCAAATTTGTCCGCATAATAGGAATACACACATTTACGACTTCATTTGTGTTTTATATGTGCTTATTTCCGAATTCAAATGGGTGTTTACCCGTACCCGACATGTTTTGACCCGACCCGATTAGATCGGATTTTTTTAAAAAAAAGGAGTTTGAGTCAGGTTGATTTTTTTAATGTCATGTTCGGGTCGGGTTTGATTTAGAGTGAAAAATACTCGATCTAACCCGAAAAAATTATAATTTTACTTATATATTTAGGTATAATTACAATAATACTCATATATATATTATTTTATTTCAACTAAATCTCTATTTTTATTGAAATAATAATAATAATTTTTAATAAATATATTATTTCGAGTCAAGTTGAGTTCAGACTTTATCTTAAAAAATCGGATTGGGTGGAAGGTGTATACTTTTCAGGTTGGATTCAGGTCGAGCGGATGATTTATAATTTTCAGAATGGGTCGGGGACCGAAAATCCGACCCGACCCATACCCATATCCAGTTTATTGGCCTAAACGAACAAGAAAACAACGGGAGGAATTGATTTTGAGGACCAAATTAGAATCTGGACATACTTTAGGGATATATATTGCAATTAACCCATATTTTTACTTTGGATTTAATTTATGAGTAAAATATAATTAAAAACTACACCATTATATGGATGCTCAAAATCAGGGACTTCCCTTGTCCAGATTAATTGTAAAAGCACAGCAACTGCTTCATTGAGTTTTAAACAAGAGAAAATAACTTTATTGACCAAAAATGTCTTATAATATACGATTTTAACCAAATCCTCCATTATTATTTTAATATTTTTTTTCAAAAATAATAATTAATTACGTAAAAGTTTTAGCTTTAATTGATGTATAATAATAGATGTCCGAATAAGGAATCAACAAAGCTAACCCCGTGACATGCGAAGATCTCCCGCTTTTGCGGCTAGTGGGCATTTGTCGTGTGTATATTAATATACAAAGGAGCCTCTCTTTTTTTACCCCTTTTTAGTCAAAATATTACCACTAATATTATGTTTTTCCAGTTTAATAATAAATAAAGAAAATGGTTTTTTATTAAAATAATACGATTATAAAGTAGTACTTGTTCTAAATACTCTTAACCATTCGACAGTGAATGCTCATTCGCCCTGCTGCAATCGTTAGTACTCGAATTCATGACCTCTAGGAACAACAACGATTCTTTTAACCACTGAAGTAAGTTAGTTCGTGCAAAGAAAAATGGGTTTTTCGTTTACATATTTTCCATTTTTTATATTCATTTAAAATTCGGGTAAAGTATGCAAATGATCTCCCAATTATAGGGTACTACTTTATTAAGTTCATCGACTATTAAAAGTTACAAAATAGTCATTTGACTATAAAATGTTGCTATGTTAAGTCCATCGACTATTAAAAGTTACACAATGGTCACCCGACTATTCATTATGTTCTGAAATCGTCATTTTCTGTTAAAAAATTGGTAGTTGTCTAAGCCAAACGTTGACATGATGACTAGGATATGATAGTCGTTTGAGATTCTGGGAGAGTGGCGGAACTTGGTGATAAAGTTTAGGGGTCAATTTAAAACTTTAAAAAATTTAGAAGTTTAAATTAAAATTTTTAAAAAATTTGAAGGGTTCAGTTTACATTTTTCCAAATATATTAGGTCTAACTAAAATTTTGAGAGGCTTAATAAGAATTTTTTAAAATTATAGGAGAGGATTTAGTTAAAAATATTAAAAAAATTAAAGTTTAATTTGAATTTTTAAAATTTTTTGGCAGTCAAATTATTTTTTTTGAAAATTTAAGGGTCTAAACTATAATTTTTAAAATTTTAGGGGACCATGGCCCCTACTAGCCCTACTTATGTTCTACCACTATTTTGAGATCATATTTTATCATATCAGAGACAATAAACTAACGTTCAACTTAAAATATCATCAAATTGTAACGAAAAAAAGTAGTTTGAAACATAATGAATAGTTGAGTGATAATTTTGTAATTTTTAATAGTCAATGAATTCAATAAACTAGCCCTCTATAGTCAGAAGATCATTTTATAACTTTTAATAATCGAATGACTTAGTAAAACGATACCCTATAATCAAAAGATCGCTTGTGTACTTTATACAAATTTTATTTAAACTTGGGTATAAACAATATTTAAACTTATCACTTTGACCACTCAAAATCCATTAATTAATTAATTAGTTATTTAACCATTTAAATTTAAATTTTAACGTCGTAATAAGGTACCTTATACTTAATGAAGTCTTAAAATCCACGTGTCGCACCGGGAACTCTCTTCTAAGTAAAGATTTTATTATTTCTTTCATTTTCATAACAAGCCACTTGCTCCATACAAAAAAATTTAGGGTAAATTACATATTTAGTATCTAAACTATCACTTTAGTTCATTTTAGTATATAAATTTTTAATTTTTTTAATAATAATAATTTATTTATTTTGTGATTCTCGGTCATGAGGAGATCATGAGAAAAATCATGGAAATGAAGCTTTAGAGATGGTGGGACCGAACACCAAAAAAGAAGCCCAATCTACGGGGTACAACAGCCGTCAGATGCATCAAAGTGCTGTGCCACGTCAATTTAGGGATGAATATGGGTCGGGTGGGGTCGGGTTTTTGTTCACCCGACCTCACTCAAAAACAAGAAATTTTCCACACGAGATTTGACCTGATCCGACCAAAATAAGATTTTACCGACCCGATATATAACTTAAAAATCCGATCGACCCGACTCGAAATAATAAAAAAAATATTATTTTTATTCAATAAAAATAATAACTTAATTAAAAATAATAATATATAGAAGGGTATTATAATAAATATCACGTCAGAACCTCTCATGCCCATCCCTACATGTCATTGAGCATAAGAATATTTCCGTATCTAGCACACAGTGGATTTTTAATCCCATAACTTCAAAGAAAAATTATCTGGAAAACTAAAATAATATGCTTTTTTCTTTATTAAATATAGGGTTTTTCCCTCTAATTTTGAATAATGCTCGCCTAATAATTATTTACGAGAATAACATTTCATAACAATTTATTAAGTAATTTTAATAATAAAAAAATATTTTTAAATATCATAAATCTAAGTAATTGTATTTATAAAATATGTGTTGTCATTATATTATATAAATTTTGAACATTTCTACTTATTTTAGATTATTGAAAAAAATAATATTTTTAAAAAAATCTAGTTCATAATTTTCTTATTAAATTAAATTTTATTTTAAATGTTATTTAAATTTATTTGAGTTATTTTTATTAAATTTTGATTCAATTTTACTTAAAACGTTCTTTAAAAATATTTAAGTCATTTTCATTTTTATTCCCAAGCTAAAAAATGGCTATTTTGCCGGAATAATGCATACGGGGAGGTTTAATTCCCCAAATAATGCACTTTAATTATTATTTCCCCAAATGGGGTGATTGCTATAGGAAATATGGAAAGCTCGGCGTCTTCAGGCTGTCGTCGTCTTCAACTTGGATATCCCGACGTTTTTAGGGTTAATTTTTACATGCCAAGGTGGATCTCTCGGCGTCTTCACCTGTCGTCTGATGGGAATGCTCGGCGTCTTCAAGCAATTGGACTGCGGGATCTCTCGGCGTCTTCTGCATGCTACAAGGAATGCCAATGTGGATCTCTCGGCGTCTTCACCTGTCGTATGGCGGGAATCTCTGCATTACTCTCTGAATCGTGCATGCATTATGGGGGCCTGAACGTCTTCATCTCTGCATGCATGCAGAGTTGATTTAACAGTTCAATACAATAATAATAGGAGTGCTCGGCGTCTTTAGTTAATAGGGTTACAGGGGCGTTCGATTTCCCGGCGTCTTAAGATATACATGGAGAATATTTGGTTGCAAGTGGTCTTGTTCGATAGAGTTTTGCAAACATGTGTGTGGACCATTGTACCTTGTGATGACCCAAGCATCTTGCCTCTGCATTTTGGACACTCTGATCAACCATTTACACTCGGGCCCATATTTAACACACTTTGCGTACAAAGTTTTCTGGTTGGACTCTGCAGTCTTGCAATCTACATGGCCTCTTATGCAATACTCTTTAATCGCTAGTGTAGCTTCTTTTTTTCCTCTGTATTGCTTCCCAACTGCTAATTCACCAGAGTTATCGGACAATTCAATCATATAGCCTGAAGTTAAATGTGGCATCTCCGGGAATTCAGGTGCCCTCATTGCTTCATAATCAATCTCCTGCATGTGAGGGGTAGGTTGATACGATGTCGAATATTCATCAATATTGATATCAGCTTCATCACCATGGAACATGGCATCATCCTCAGCCAAAAGAGGTTCCTCAGTTTCTTCATCTTCACTGGAATCTTCAAGTATTTCTTCCCAGCGGTTTTCAGCATCATACTCTGCGGCTCCAGATGTTCCACCAACTTCATTTGCGCTTTCCAACATCGCCACAAAGCTGTTCATCGACCTATATGTTGGGTTATCGAAATGACTCTCGAAACCCATTTGAGATGAAGTTTCAACCGCATTTATTGATGACCCAGGCACATTAGATATATTACACAACTCAACAAATAACTCAATAATTGGAATATTTGTTGAGTCATGTAATTCAACCATAGTTATAATATCATCGTCTTCTTCAAGTGGTACTGCAGCATACCTGACCGGATTGGGACATACCATAAATCTGTACCTCAAACCATCAACTTTAGCACGTATTTTTCTTTCTATCCTCTCCTTGATCTCTGCAAATGTGATGTCCCTTTTAAACATCATATTTATAGGTGTTTCAGACTGAAAAATAACTCCGACCTCATTTTCCAATCGTGAAAAATTTGTTGCTCATTTTCTCTACACGTAAAAATATAGATATTCAGAATAAATTACATTAATAATGTAATGAAAATTAATTATTTACAAAACTATAAATAATAAATATAAATTATGTTAACAATTGTTTTATAAAAATAATACTTAAATACATTATTATTACGGTAAAAATATCAGGATTACATAATGGGAATTTTTTTCCCACTAAATCAAAATAAAAATTCTAATAATTATTATATAAAAATACAACTAAAAATTACACGAAAATTTAAATTAACAATAATACTCAAACTTAAATTTTTTGTATACCTAATCATCAAACTTACATTTTCTAATTTTAAATTATCATTAGTACTCTAAATTACATTACTATGGTCTCATGAACAAAATTTAAATGTATCATTCTCCTAACATATATGAGCATTCTTTCAACACGAAAAAAACAGAGTTCGCATGGGAAACGAGAAAGAACTTACGTGTTTTTGAACGACGTTAAACCAAAGCTCGAAAAATTACCGAACCAACAAAAATCTCCAATATCACTTCAAGTAGCAGCTTCAATTGAATCTAATGCAAAAAAAAAATTCCCTCACTTGCTTCTGTAAGTTAAAACCAACTGCATGCAATGAAATACAATACCCACCCCTATTTTATAACAAGTAATTGAAGACTTCGAGTAAATTATTAGTCTCACGCTTCAGACGAATCTCACGCTTCGGCCACAAAGAATACAGACGCATGCAGAACGAATCTCGGAAGAAGAAGACGCCGAGATTTCACGACCACCTGCAACCAAATATTCTCCATGTATATCTTAAGACGCCGGGAAATCGAACGCCCCTGTAACCCTATTAACTAAAGACGCCGAGCACTCCTATTATTATTGTATTGAACTGTTAAATCAACTCTGCATGCATGCAGAGATGAAGACGTTCAGGCCCCCATAATGCATGCACGATTCAGAGAGTAATGCAGAGATTCCCGCCAGACGACAGGTGAAGACGCCGAGAGATCCACATTGGCATTCCTTGTAGCATGCAGAAGACGCCGAGAGATCCCGCAGTCCAATTGCTTGAAGACGCCGAGCATTCCCATCAGACGACAGGTGAAGACGCCGAGAGATCCACATTGGCATGTAAAAATTAACCCTAAAAACGCCGGGATATCCAAGTTGAAGACGACGACAGCCTGAAGACGCCGAGCTTTCCATATTTCCTATAGCAATCACCCCATTTGGGGAAATAATAATTAAAGTGCATTATTTGGGGAATTAAACCTCCCCGTATGCATTATTCCGGCAAAATAGCCCTAAAAAATTGTATATTTAGTTTAAAAATAATTATAATTTTATAATATAAAAAATATTTTATACTTTAATTATCTTAAAAAATTTAAATTTACATTATATGAAATCAATCAAACTTCAACGGTTAAGGAACGTGTTGTTATCCATTGAGTTCCTAGGTTTGAGCGTCGTATATGCAAGGACGAAGTCATGATTATAGTTCAAGAGGACAAAGTATAATTGACGGTATAAAATGGAGGGCAAAATCGAATCGAACCGAACCAAAATTTAAAGGTCTTAATATGTGTTTACCCCTATATTTTGTAATGATAAAATAATGAGAGACAGTGTCCGCACCCAAGTCCTAAACGGCGAAAAGGATGCTACCAATATAAACGGTCAGCCTATTAACAGCCTAACACCACGCGCGAGAACTCACTCTCGCAAAGATTAAAACTTTAATTCAAAAAGTAAACAACTTTTTTTTTCATTTTCTCCCTCTTGCTCTGTTGAATTTACCAAGGTCGGATTGCTTCATAGTTCAGCCTCCACAATCTATTATGTGTCGGCATGTTTCACAAATTATATGTATAAACAGAAGGAAAAATAAAAAAAAGCTGTGTCTTTTCTGCTCTGCTTTTGCTTTGGCTTTCGGTTCTCTGATTTCCCGGCGACAAGCGTGTTCACCTTCTCCTTGATCCTATAAAGTTCCTTTCTTTTGTTTTTTGTTTTTTCTCTTTCGAAAATGTTTCTAATTGTCGGATTCTAGAACCCAAAACGATGAGCTTCGACTGAGTCGAGGAGCAGTTTCGGAAACCGGTTGTTAACGTTCCTTACAGTTAGTTCTTCTTAACCGATTCAGACGTGGAATCTGGTTGATTCATTTGGAGTATACCAAATGCTTGAAATAGCTGACAGTCAAAGCTTTTCACGAAGCTAACCGAAGAGAAAGCATAAAAGTTTTGGCTTTTGGTTTGCTTCCTAAGTTAGGGGTTTCGGATTTTTTCTGGGATTTTAATGTTAATTGGAGGAGCTGCGGCGTTTCTGTAATAGTTTTCCTACAAAGGGTTGCTGCTGCAAAATGGGGGTTTTTTTTGAAGGGTTGTGAAGAAAGTTGATCTCTTTTGTGTTATGTTGGAGCAAAACAAGTGATTGGATTCCTTAAGAAAGTTTTTTTTTTTTTTTTTAATTTGATCCAAGATTCTAAGCATGAAGGCTCCACCAAATGGATTCATGGCAAGTGCTGCAGAAGGTCTGGTTTCTCTTATTTCATTCATTTTGTCCCCCTTTAACTCAGTTTTATTCTTCTGGGAGTCAAAATAGTCTTTGGGTTTTCCTTAAATATTTGGTTGTTTTCCTCTGTTAACCAGATCCCTCTAAGCTGTCTTGGTATTGGTTTTGTTTTGATGCTCTAGCAGCTCTACATTTGTCTTGTAAGATGTCACATCTTTTTTGTGAAATCCTATGAAACCCCATTTTCATAAAGATGGAAACAAGCAAATAACAAGACTAAGAGTAAAGGATATGGTAACCAAGGTTAAACTTTCCTCATTTTAATGAGGAGAAGGTTTTGGGTTTGGGATCAATCATCATTTGCAATTTGAAGGTTAAAAGAAGAAAGAAAGCATGCAACAATATATATATATATATATATATTTGTCATGTTTAAATATACAGAGTTGCATAAGAATATTCATGGTAACTTTTAATTGTGGATACCAGGCAATTGTGATTTGTTTTTTGCTTTGAGGCCTTAAAATTAATTGCTGCCTTGTTTATGGTTCAAATTTTGGAAGAATGTGGATAGAGATCTTTTTGCAAGTTGATGCTTTGTAATAATTTTAGAACTTCCTCTTTGTGTGTCCGGTTTTTTGGGATGTTCGATTAATATTCTGGTTGGTTTGTTGAAAGCAGCAGAAAGGAAGAGTATCAATTCAGAGTTATGGCATGCTTGTGCTGGACCACTTGTTTCTTTGCCTCCAGTTGGAAGTCTGGTCGTTTACTTTCCACAAGGTCACAGCGAGCAAGTGAGTTGTTTTCATCATTCATTCCTATGGAGTAAACTTGTTCTCCTCGGATCTGGCGTTTTATGGAATTTTCTCTGATTATGATATGCTTTTTTCCCAGGTTGCAGCATCAATGCAGAAGGAGACCGATTTCATTCCAAGCTATCCTAACCTTCCTTCCAAGTTGATTTGCTTGCTCCATAATGTAACATTGCACGTAAGCAAAAGCACCGCACCGTTATCCCAATTTTCTTATATATTCGGTCATTGAAGGGGAAAAGTTTTTTCCTAAATGAGCTTTGTGCACGTATCAGCAACTTTGGATTGATACTATCTCTTTCATATTTTAGACGGCCTTTCTGTTTAATTGCCAAGTCGTTTGTTGGCATACGTACTTGGCGCATCCATGTGCTATCTGGTTCGTTGTGGACCTTGTGGTTGTATTGACTACTTCTAGGAAGCTATTGTTAGGTGCTGAGTCATATTGCAATATGAACAGGATCGATCTTTTTATAGTATATGCTTGACGATAACTTTGTAATGGTCAAAATGATGTATGGAAGGTAAGTTGTATGATTATATGAGTTTACTAATTGGTTCGATTATTTAAACTTTGAATCAGGCTGATCCAGAAACGGATGAGGTGTATGCCCAGATGACTCTTCAACCTGTGAACAAAGTAGGTCAGCTATTCAATTTGAGAATTAATTCATGGATATTGCAGAACTGCATCTCTTCCTTTTATTTCCCCTTCGATGAAATATGGTATGAATCTCTAAATTATTTTTCGACAGTATGACAAAGAAGCGTTACTGGCATCTGATATGGCCCTCAAGCAAAGCAGACAACCCGCTGAGTTCTTTTGCAAGACTCTTACAGCCAGTGACACTAGCACTCATGGTGGATTTTCCGTGCCTCGACGAGCAGCTGAGAAGATCTTCCCACCTCTGGTGCTTAGAAACTTTCAATTTTAGCTTTCTATTATTAAGATTTGAGAGGTCTGATGGAAACATTTTGCGTTCATTTTTCTTGAAATCTGAATGATGATATTTGATAGGATTTCTCGATGCAACCGCCTGCTCGGGAGCTAGTAGCTAAAGATTTACACGACAATACATGGACATTTAGACATATCTATCGAGGTATCTTTCTCTTCAAGATGTAGTTAGTAATCTTTAGGGTGATACTAATAAGTCAGCGCATTTCGTTCTGCATATTATGGTAGCTTATTTAATGTTGTAGGCATTGGAAACTGAATAGCATATCTAAACGATTAATGGCTTCTTTCCAGGACAACCAAAGCGACACCTTCTGACTACTGGTTGGAGCGTCTTTGTTAGCACGAAAAAACTCTTTGCTGGTGATTCCGTTCTTTTCATAAGGTATGATTCATATACATATATACCCGCAAATTCACACACATGCACTAACACTTGCTGCTTAACCGAAATTCCTTGCTTAAATGTAGAGACGAGAAGTCTCAACTTCTCTTGGGTACGAGGCATGCAAATAGACAACAGCCAGGTCTCTCATCCTCTGTAATTTCTAGTGATAGCATGCATATTGGGATCCTTGCTGCTGCGGCTCATGCTGCGGCAAATAATAGCCCGTTTACTATATTCTACAATCCAAGGTATCGATGTAATACATTTGGTCGTATATAGATTCATGTTTATTTTCTAATCATCAAAAAAGGATATTCATTGAAGGTCTAAAAAGATTTTATTAATATCGACAGGGCAAGCCCTTCTTTGTTTGTGGTACCCTTAGCGAAGTATGACAAAGCTATGTATACCCAAGTTTCCCTTGGCATGCGGTTTAGAATGATGTTTGAAACAGAGGAGTCCGGGGTGCGCAGGTACATGGGCACTGTAACTGGTATCAGTGACTTGGACCCCGTGAGATGGAAAAATTCACAGTGGCGTAATCTTCAGGTGTTTTTACCGACATCCCGAGTGCCAATATTAGCCTTTCCTTTTCCTTTAGCGAATTATTATCATGCAAATATTAAGTTAAATCATGGTTTTGTCATTCATAATACATTGCTCTATCATGGTGATGAATATCTCGGCATATGTCCTTCCGGTCTTGTTATTTGATTGTGCAACTGTTTAAACTGATTCCGTCATCGATTCAAGATTCTTCCCGTGTTGAATCATACATTCCGTTTGAATAATACTTGCTCTTATTTTAAAGTCAAGGTGATGTTGCACAAGGAGAAAATACCAGTTAATTTTTTTATTCTCAACAGGTTGGGTGGGATGAATCTACAGCTGGTGAGCGGCCCGGCCGAGTTTCAATTTGGGACATTGAGCCTGTCATAACTCCTTTCTACATTTGTCCACCTCCGTTTTTCAGGCCCCGGTTCCCCAAGCAACCCGGGATGCCAGGTAAATCATATTTGCCGTACATATCTTACTTTAAACGTTGACAAGTCATAGGAAAATTCGAGAACTTAGTTTTAATCTCTTAAAAGATTTTGCAGATGATGAGTCTGATGTTGAGAACACCTTCAAGAGAGCTATGCCCTGGCTTGGAGATGAATTTGGCATGAAAGGCGCCCCTAGTTCCATCTTCCCGGGTTTGAGTTTAGTTCAGTGGATGAGCATGCAACAGAATAATCAGTTCCCAGCTGCTCAATCAGCTTGCTTTCCATCTATGGTTTCTTCAAATCCGCTCCATAATAGCCTTAGCACCGATGATCCTGCCAAATTATTGAATTTCCAATCTCCCGGGTTAGCTCCGCCGAATATGCAATTTAACAAAGCAAATACAAACCAAGTCAACCAGTTGCCTCAGACACCTATGACATGGGCCCAACAGCAGCAAACACTACAGCAATTGCAACGACATCAACAACAACAACAGCAGCCTCCGCCTCAGCCTCAGCCGCAGCCACTGCAGCAGGAGCAGCAACAACAAAAAGGACAACAGACGCTACCACCGCAGCAGCTGCAACAGCAGGCATTCATTCCGTCTCAAGTAAATAATGGAATCATCGCCTCTACCCAGATCCCAAATCAAAATTTGCATCAGCCGGCTGTTTACTCGCAGCTTCAGCAGCAGCAATTGCTGACGAGCAATAGCCAGTCTGCTCAAACCATCCTCTCGGCCAATAAAACTTCATATCCTTTGTCGTCATTACCGCAAGATACACAGATTCAGCAACAGATGGAACAGCAAACTAACCTCATACAGAGACAACAACAACAGTTGCAGCAGTCATCACTACAATCGTTGCAACAGAACTTGTCGCAGAGTACACAGCAGCAGCCGCAGATGCTGCAATTGCCTCAGCAGGGATTCTCGGAGCAACAGCTTCAATTACAACTGTTACAGAAATTGCAGCAACAGAAACAGCAGCAATCATCTCAACAGTTACTCTCCCCTGCTGGATCACTGTTGCAGCAACAGCCGACCCATCAACAAAACCAACCGTTGCAGCAATTGCCTCTTTCACAGAGCCAATCACAACCTCTCGGAAGCAATGGCTTCTCGGCATCAATGCTTGTCCAGCCTCAACAACTTTCGGTGAACCAACCTCAAGTTCATAACAAGCCTCTTACTGCTATGAGAACCCATTCTGGTCTTACTGATGGAGATGCACCTTCATGTTCGACCTCTCCTTCTACCAATAATTGCCAGGTTTCCCCATTGAACTTCCTGAACAAAAACCAGCAAGTACCGTCCATGTTGGTGACGGATCCACTTGTTGAGCCTGCAAGTACCCTCGTTCAAGAGCTACAGAGCAAGCCTGATATAAGAATCAAACATGAACTGCCCACCTCTAGAGGACCAGAACTGTCAAAGTACAAAAGTAATCAATTAGAAGCATCCTCTTCCGGAACATCATACTGCCTGGATGCAGGAACAACCCATCATAATTTCTCCCTCCCTACCTTTCTGGAAGGTGATGATCAATCACATCATCGGAACAATCTTCCATTTACAGCTAATATTGATGGATTGGAACCTGACACTTTGTTATCGAGGGGATACGACTCTCAAAAGGATCTTCAAAATCTGCTTTCCAGCTATGGTGGCCACCCAAGAGATATTGATACAGAGTTGTCTACTCCTGCAATAAGCTCTCAGTCGTTTGGTGTGCCAAACATACCTTTCAAGACTGGGCGTTCTAATGATGTCGCCATCAATGACACAGGAGTCCTAAATGGCGGATTATGGGCCAACCAAACTCAACGCATGCGAACATATACAAAGGTATGTAACCATAACCCCAATGATTATGGTTATGCATGTTACCGGTTTTATTCTAGATACAAATTTGACATCTAGATTTCCTGTTGCAATTACAAGTTCCTCGGTCGTCTAAATCTACGAATAATCCTTCCCTCATTATAACATGGTCAATTGTGTGTCTGCCTTTCGCTGAAAACTCTAATGTATGGTGCTGGTTTTAAATAAATGAAGGTGCAAAAGCGTGGCTCCGTAGGAAGATCAATTGACGTGACCCGCTACAAAGGGTATGATGAACTCAGGCATGATTTAGCTCGCATGTTTGGCATCGAGGGGCAGCTGGAAGATCCACAAAGCTCTGACTGGAAATTAGTTTATGTGGATCATGAAAACGACATATTACTTGTTGGCGACGATCCTTGGGAGTAAGTGAAGAACCCCAATTTGAACTCCTTTTAACATTTACATTCGGTATCGATGCATCCTCATCTGAATTTCTAATTCCTTTGCAGAGAATTCGTAAGTTGTGTTCAAAGCATAAAGATACTGTCATCTGCTGAGGTACAGCAGATGAGCTTGGATGGTGATCTTGGAAATGTGGCAGTTCCCAATCAAGCTTGCAGCGGGACCTACAGCGGAAACGCATGGAGAGGACCATACGACGATACCTTGGCTGCTTCATTTAACAGATAAAAAGGTTTTGAAATTCTGATAGAACAATGATTCGATAACGTATATTCATCTGTTGGGAGGAAGATGATTGTTTAATAAACTTTTAACAGCAACTCTCTGACTTGACCTTTGTATGGTGCCATAAGGGACCATTGATGTACAACCATTATATTGATAGAGCTGATCTGATTTTCTTCTTTTCTCCTGTAAATGGATATGATGTAAGAACACATCCTATGTCTTGTACAAGTTAGCATGAATTTTTGTCGCAGTCGCACGTCGCAACCGATGCTTCCTTTTACCTGTTTTCGGCTATCGTCGATGATGAAATACGGTATGGTTCGTCACATGGAGGGGCAAAACACTCGACTCAAATATGATAAACATGGAGCTGGACTTGTTTTGAAGTTGATTGATAAGTTGAACAACCTCACGTGAGGCAAAGCCAAGGTAGAGAGATTTAGAGATCGTGCATGACGTAAAGCATAAGCGCGTGTGTCAGATGGTATGTAATGGTCCCAATGGGCGCTTTGGACACCTCGGTTCATTGTCTATTTTGGATGGCGATGCTTTGTTTCTTTACGTTGGATTATAAAATTATGTGTTTAATACTTAAATTATTAGTTTTGATCAATTTAAATATCTAAACTTTTAAAACTTAACTCAATCCGAGTTTAAAGTGAATCCACTCGACCCGAAACCTTACATGACTTTTGAGATAAAACCCTATTATGATCTAAAAGAATATAAAATTATTAATTTATTTAATAAATATGAACTTAATTGAAAAATAATATAAAGAACGTCACTCTTGCAATTTTTCCTAAATATATAAGGTATTTTTATATTATTTTTTGGGTCGAATCAGGTCAAATTTTTTTACCTTGAACTTGACCCGAACTTATTCTCTATTTTTATATTTTCTATAATTTTTAGGAAAAGATTTCACCAAATTGTAGCATATAAAATTGATTTTGTGGTTCAGCCGTGCATGCAAGTGGTGTTAACTAGTGTAGCGACATGTCTATATGGTTTTAAAAATCCCCTAATAAACAAGTCTCTGCCTTGTCCTTTTCCTTTACTATTTTATTTTTAAACTAAAAAATGGTAAATTATAAATTTTATCACTGAACATTGCTCTCTCTCTCATATTTTACTCACTAAACTTTAAAAGTTTTCACTTAGGGTCTGTTTGTTTCCCGTAATTGGAATTACGGAATTGGTTTTTCCCGAATTCCCGTGTTTATTTCACGTAATTCGTTTTCCGGAAAATGTTTTCCCGTGTTTGTTTCACGTAATTCGTTTTCCGGAAAACGTTTTCCCGTGTTTGTTTCACGTAATTCGTTTTTCGGAATGTAATTCATTTTCCTAGTAACAGAATTTCCTTTGTGTTTTCTGTAAAATGACTTACGGATTCATTTTCCATAAGTCATTTTTTCGAACTTTTCACTTCAAAGCAAAAATACTCAAAATAATTTTATTTTATGAATTTAATATTAATAAAATATTTTAATATCATTTTCATCAAAATTTTAATTATTAAAATATTTAAAATATATTTATTAATATTTATAATAATATAATATTATATTTTTAATATTATATATAAAATAATCAATTATATTATAATAATATAAGATATTATATTTTTATTTTAATAATATATAATAAATTTTTTTATATATTTAATAATGAATAATATTATTTATATATTTCAATAATATTTTAGTAAAGATATTAAAATTTACTAATTAATATTTTTAAAATATAATATAGTACTATTACTTTAATAAATAATTAATATAATTTATAAAATTTTATTTCACTAAAATATACCGAAAAAATGTTTAAATAACATCTTCCAAACATCATAAAACGTTTTCCAGATGTTTTCCAGAAATGTAATTCATTTTCCAGAAATGTAATTCATTTTACAGAAATGTAATTCATTTTCCAGAATTCAAATTCCAGTAATTCATTTTCTAGTAATTCAAATTCCAGTAATTCAAATTCCAGTAATTCATTTTCTGGAAAACCAATTACAGCTAAACAAACAGACCCTTAATACATTAGGGTTTTTATCACTGAATTTTACTCTCTCCTACTTTGATCACACCGTCGTTAAATAGCTAACGGTGTTAAATGGGATTGTAAACGAGAGGAGACAAATCGTGAGCTACTCGAGATCGACTCGGTCAACGCTCGATAAATACTCTACTCGAGTTTTTAATGAGCCGAAACGAACTACTTGATACTCGACTCAGAAAGCTTGAGAGCATCTCGAAAAAAATTATATATTAAAATTTTATTTTTTTAAATATATTAATAATATTAACACTTATGTGTTTACTTTTTTAAAAAATGTATTATAATGTTTTCATGTACTTAAATTTCAGGTTTGAATTTGAGCTTCAACCGAATTAAGTTTAAGATTTTTTTAATTTCGAGCTTTGACGAGCTTCAATTCATGATTTCAAGTTTGAGTCGAGTTTGAAAATTTTAGACTCGTAAGTTTTCGAATCAAGTAGAGCTCATCGATACTCAACTTGAACATAATACTCGAGCCATTTTGGAAAAATAAAATTTTCACCAAAACAAAGTCTTTTGTACCTATATAACTGTTCATTTTAACGTCGTTAACTATTTAACGTCCGAGTGACAAAAAAACCTAATGTATTATGTTCAGTGAAGAAATTAAAAAGATTTAAATACAGTGAGTGAAATATGAGAGAGAGTGAAGTTTAGTTATCAAATTTGTAATTTACCCAATAAAAAATAGTTAAGTAGTTCTAGATGTGGAATTTATGCACGTGAAATAAAAAGCGCCACGTGGTGGAAATATCACCTGGGACAACCTCCGAACGCGTAGCGACGCTAGAAAGGGCCTTTGACAATGCGCCACGTCGGCATCGTGAAACGCTTTTCGGCTGCCAAACGCTATATCAAACGCGTCTCTTCGTCTTTGACTGCTCACTCTAAGTCAGAAACCATGGCTTCCCCCTTGTAGCTATAAATAAGCCGCAAATTCTCCCTGTTTTCTCTGTATCCAAACAACAAAGATAATCAAATTATCTGCAGCCAGGAATCAAAAATAAAAACAAACAAACAAACAGAAAGAAAACTCAAGATTGCCAAACAATGGTGAAACACATAAGCGAAAAGCCTGCTGCCGAGAGAACCGAATCGAAGTTCAAGGGCGTTCGCAAGCGGAAATGGGGGAAATGGGTATCGGAAATCAGACTGCCAAACAGCAGGGAAAGGATTTGGTTGGGATCTTACGACTCAGCCGAGAAAGCAGCCCGCGCTTTCGACGCCGCTCTTTTTTGTCTACGCGGCCGTTCCGCCAAATTCAATTTCCCCGATAACCCACCCGAGATTGCCGGCGGCAGGTCTTTGACGCGGCCCCAAATCCAAGCCGCCGCAGCCCGGTTCGCTAAATCAGAATCTCCGATCGGGTTATCGGAGGAATCCAACACTCAAACGGAATCCCCATCGCCGTCGGTCTCGGACACAGAGTTGCCCATGGACGAGTCGTTTCGGGATCTCATGACAACCGGGTCAAGCAATTTCGGGTACATATTCCCAGAATTCGATGATTTCTCAAGTGGTTTTCTCGGATCATCGTTGCCCAGCATCGGATATGAAGAGGAGAATTTTGATGGGATCTTTGTTCCAGAATCTTTTCTTTGGGATTTCTGAAAACGGGTCGACCTGGGCATTTTAGTATCCAGAGTTGGATCCGGATATTTGGCGGGTCTAATTTTGTACAGCCCAGCCTTTTTGCTCATTCATAGAAAGATCAAATCATTACTAGAAATGTATTTTAATCCTTATGACGAATGTAAATTAGAGCTTATATATATATATATATATATTATTTTTGTAATTTATTTAGCAATTGGTATATTTTTATTTTATTAATATTTAACTTAAACAACTAAAACCGAACCGGTGGTCTCCGTGGTAAAATAATTTTTTGTTATTCCTTGATGATTTGGAATCGAGCACTGTAGATACCAAGAGTTTGAGCGTTCAATATTAAAAGGTTGAAATTTTATCTTTGAACAGATATCGTATGTACTTACCCATATTAATAAAAAAATTAATATACTTACTATATATATATATATATATAAAATTTTTTAAATCAATTCAATATTTATATAATGTGGATCTAAAGTAATATATTTATTTATATGTACATTTAATAATTAACAAGATTTTATCTAAAATAAATATTCTTAATTTACTTAAAATTTGACTAGAATAATCTATGTGAATATAACATTAAATTTAATAATTATTTTATTAAAATATTAATCATATAAAAATGTAGGGTAAAGTACACAAATTATCCCTGACTATAAGATATTGTTTTATTGAATCTTTTGACTATTAAAAGTTACAAAATGGCCACTTGACTATTTGTTATATTCCAAACTCGTCATTTTTCGTTAAAAAAATTACGGTCATTTGAGTTGGACGTTAGCATGCTGAATGATATATGAGTCGTTTGAGAATATGAGATCATATTTTATCATATCTCGGTCAACAAGTTAGCCTACAACTTAGACTACCGTCAATTTTGTAACGGAAAAGGGCGAGTTTTGAATATAATGAATAATCCAGTGATCGTATTATAACTTTTAATAGTTAAGGGACTAAAAAAAAACTTCCTATAGTTAGAAGACTATTTTGTAACTGTTAATAGTCGAGTGACTTAATAAAGCAATATTTTATAGTCAATGTACTATTTATATACTTTACCCAAAAATTTATAAATGTATAAAACTCAATTTATATTTTAATACAAGTGCATTCCTCTCTTACTTATGATATAAGAAAAAATTAAAAAATACTTAAGCAAATTTTAAATCTAATAATAAAAACTAAATTTAATTTTTTAACCATTTTTTATACAAATAATTAATTACTTTTATGAACAATTACTACCTAAGAAGACAAGGAGAATTTTAAATTTAATCATATTATTTTTATTATTGATCAATTAAAATAATCACAATTTAAAAAATAATAATAATAAGGAAATATTATTTTTATTAATATCTCCTCCAAATTAAAAAAAATAAGTAAAGAAAATTCTTGCACCTTACAAGGAAAAATTAATTTAAAAAAATCCAGCCGGAAATGTTAAGAATACAAGGAAAAAGACATTTCCGTACCATGCATGCATGCACAGCTCATGTCATATAGTGATGAGAAGAAGAAAAACCCCAAACGCCGGTCACTAGCATGGCTTGCCGGGGCTGCAGGTAAGTGCACCGGAGTAATGAACGATGAGGGGCACTTTATGGCCCGACATAAATTTTATCGTTTTCTCAGGCGCGAACTTCTTGATGGCGTCTGGACTCCCTGATTGGATAAAGATGGCGCCGTTCAACAACACATCGCCGTCCGATCTCCAGTCCCAGCACTTCCACACTTCCGGTGCCGTAAACTCCCTCTTCAACACCTCTTTGGCCGCGATGTTCCGTGGAGCTCTGAACCGGTTGCCTTGTGAGATGATCGTGGGGTGGCTGCTGCCGCCGATGGCGTACATGTTCCAGAAAGTGTAGTCGTTGTTGACGACGTGGACGAAGCCAAATCGAGCTCTCGGCATTCTCTGTACAAGATTTTTGCCGAAACGGTTGAACGCGACGGTGACCTGCATCTTCTCGTCCTGCGTGTAGCTGTCGCTTGATCCGAACAACATCACGTCGTTGTGATCGGTGATATGACAATTAGAGATGGTGATGGCGGTGCTACCCTGAATGATGTCGATGATGCCGTCGGAGCATTTGTAAATCGAAAGATGGTCGAGCCAAATGTTGGTTGCTCCGAAAATGGAAACCCCATCGCCGTCGCTCCTCGTCCTCAACCCGATGTGATTGGCGCCGTCCTGAATCAGCCCGCCTTTCCCCGGAATAATGTGGTGGATATGGATGTTATGGATGATAACGTTCTTGATAAACTGGATGGTAAAACTAGCCCCATAAGCAATATGCACATTAGCTCCCCGACCATCGATCGTTTTATCGCACGTCATAATGAGCTCCTCCTTCAGTCTGATGATCATCCCCCTCGAGAAGATGATCCAAAGCGGCACGTTCCGGGTGACGGCGTGACGTAAAGTCCCCGGCGCCGGGTTAATAACATCATCGGAACAATTTGTCACGACGTAAATTTCTCCATTCTTTCCGCCGGTCACACCACGTCCGAATCCAAGAGCGCAATCAGCCAGCCTCTTCCTATTCTTTTCCCAGTTAGGATCACACCGCCAACACTGGTCGATCGGGTTGGTCGCCTCACACTTAGTCTCTCGTCTCTTCCTCCCCAACCTCGCCAACGACCGCCTCGACGTGGCCGTGCCGTTAGAACCGAGCTCCGTCAACGTGGCGGCGACACGGTCGTTCAGATGATTCGTAACCTCCTCCGGTCTGGGATTATACTCTCTTTCCAGATTCTCTTTTGCCTGCAATTCACGTTCCCTCCAGTAATCATCGTACTCGGCGATGTGAGCCTGCGGTGTCGGGATTATTACAACAAACAACAAACACAACAAACATAAACTAAAACCTTGGTTCCCCGTAGCGGCAGCCATGATTACAGCCCTTGTTGTCCTCAGGCTTTGATTGTTCAAGTCCTGTCGAGAAAGGAGCAAGAAATACAAGTTTTATTTGATACTATACAAAGAATTTCCAGGCCAAAGTCCTGCACACAATTTATTCGATTGCAACAAGACCCTGACCGGAGATAAGCCAAGCCAAGCCAAGCCAATAGCAATGAGATACTCACGTCGATGCTCATCTAATATAGGGTGCAATCCGCTACTAATACGCCGAGGCGGTTAAGGTCTTTCCATGGTTCAGAAATTTAAGGTCTTGGCTTGCGTCTTCCTCGCTATTTGCTTTCTAAGCAGTTTTCACAAAGTTTTAGTCTTTAAAATATAGGGTAAAGTACACAAATGGTCCCTCGACAATTATGAGTTACAAAATAATCCTCCGACTATAGAGTGTTGCTTTGTGGAATCCCTCGACTATTGAAAGTTACACAAAACTCACCCGACCGTTCATTATGTTCCAAAATCGTCTTCTTCCATTAAAAAAATTGATGGTTGTTAAGTTGGACTTTAACATGATGACTAGGATGTAATAGTTGTTAAAAATTCTGGGATCAAATTTTATTATATCATAGTTGGCAAGTTAACGTTCATCTCAGAATGCCGTCAATTTTTTAATGGAAAAGGACGAGTTTGTAACATAATGAATAGTCGGGTGACCATTTTGTAACTTGTGATAGTCGAGGGACTCAACAAAGCAACACTCTATAGTCGGATGATCATTTTGTAACTTAATAAAACAATACTCTATAGTTGAGGGACCATTCGTGTACTTTATCCTAAAATATATTCCTTGTTACTAAATATGAATTTAGGTATGATCTTAATTCTAAGAGTTAATTACATCATATATCCCTAAACTATAACTCTTTTAAATTGATCATTAAACTTTTAAATATTCCAATTTCATCCCCAAACAATAACTCTTATTCTAAATTTATCCTTAAACTTTTAAATATATTAATTTCATCCTTAAACTATGACATTTTTCTAAATTGGTCCCTAAACTTTTGAAATTTCCAATTTCATCCCAAATGCATCCAAATATATAATTATTTTTGAACATAATTTAACCTAAATTTTGGGGACTAATTTAGAATGGATATCATAGTTTGGGATAAAATTGAAATATTTAAAAGTTTAATGACTAATTTAGAATGATAGTCATAGATTAGGGATGAAATTATAACATTTAAAATGAGAGACATACTTTGAAGATATGTGATGCAATTAACTCGAATTTTTTAAATCTTAGCAAAGTCATATAATGGCATAAAAATTATTTAAAAAATGAGAGCATTTCTTAAGTAAAATGATTCATATGAAAGTTTTTTTATTCATGTGGTCAAAGCATGAACACTGTAAAAGTTCAAGGACAATCAAAACAATTCATCTTAAAATAAATATAATTAATAATTTGACTTTTAGTTTTTTCAAAATCATACTTAATATTTAATTTTTTTTATTTTAGTACCTCATTGTTAAAATCTTAATGCATTTAGTACCCAAATTTTCAGTTTTAGTCTATTTTAATACCTAAACTTTCAATTGTTTTCAAAATGTAACGTTAAATTTTGAACGAGGGTACTGAAATGAAATAAAAAATAAACTTTAAGTATGATTTAAAAAAAAATAAAAGTTTAAGTATTAAAATAAAAAATAACTAATAGTTTAAGTACTAAATCCATAATTTATCCTATTAATCAATAAAGTAGATTATACAAAATTTTAACTATATTTTCATCTAAAAAATCAAAACAAAAATACACTATAAGACCAAATCGAATCAATTTTTTATTAATCTATAATAAGTATAAGATAATGTCTGTTTAAAGATAATTTTTAATTTTTGGATATTGAATATTCATACCTGATATTTATGATGCTTGAACCCAGATTTTTAAAAAATAACAATAATTCTTTTATTACATAGACCACTTGGTATATGTTAATTGAATCAATTTTTTTAGAGTGAATATATATATATATATCATGTTTTACGGGCTAAAGTGCCGAGGTAATGCATGTGGAATGTTTATTTCCTAAAATAATGCAGTCACACGATTAATTCTTCAAATGGGGTGAATGCTACAGGATTACATGCAGTACTTGAGATCTCTAGGCGTCTTCAGAGTTGATCAAATTTATCGGCGTCTCCAGCTTTGCTGATCTCCTCCTCTGTGAAAGAAACTTGAAGCTGTTGGCAACATTTTTCAGCTCTTGGTGGTCAATTGCACCATTTGAATCATCATCTACAAAACAAAACACAATACAACCGTCTCAAATCATAACAGAAATGAATTGGGGAAGAAAGGGGGCATACCAAACTGCTCAAAAATAGCTTTGCACTTCCTTAAGTTCTCATCGATTTTAGGTAATTTTAAGATTACGGTGTTGAAGGATTTCATTGCAGTTCCTGTAGATGCCCTTCGCTTCATGGCTTCAACCAGTTTAGCTTCTAGTTTTGTTTCAAATGATCTGTCGTTTTCGGTTTCGCCTCCCATTTCCAACCAAAAAAACAAATGGAAAATGATGGGAGTTTAAAAGCAAAGCTGGATCCTTTTAGTGTTCTGGCCCACATGCAACAACATCAAAGTTTCAGGTCCCATGCAGCAGCAGCAAAGCTGAAGACACCGAAAAATCTTCTCTAACCATGAAGACGCCGAAAGATCCCAAACATTACATGTAATCTTGTAACATTCATCACATAAACATTACATGTAATCTTGTAGCATTCATCACATTTGAAGAATTAATCGTTGACTGCATTACTTTGAGAAATAAACATTCACTTTAGCCCATGTTTTACGTTAACCTATAAGATGTTGTATGTTTCGACCAATTAGACATCATGGTTTTATCCAAAAATCTCTGCTTTCTTCTTGTTGTTCTTTGTGTGTTCATCTTGTTCCTTTGAGCGCGTGGGATATCAGCCATTCATATTATCTTGGTGGGAGTCTAACTTGAACCGCTTCGCAGAGTGAGGCGCGTGCTTATCAATACCTGCCCGAAAAACGCCAATATTCTAGAAGTCTCTAAATCAAGTGATAAAGCCCATTTAACAGTAGGGTTTTTATCTTCTCAGACTGCTCCAGTTTCAAGCAACTAAACGAACCCTTATCCTTTTCCATTATCTTTCTCAAAGGTATGATCTTTGCTGTTCTTCCTCTTTAAAAAGCCTGGGTTTTTGTTCTTAAGAAAATTTGGTTTACAAAGGGTTGGATTTTGTTTAATTTTCGGGGAAATTTGAATGCAGAAATGGCTGCTTCTCAGCTAACGACGTTTTCACTCACAGCACCAGCGAAGAACTTGGCTTCATTTGAGGGGCTTAGGCCGTCCACTGTGAAATTCGCTTCCTTTGGAACATTAAAGCCCGGGGCTTTGTCCCACAGGTCCTTTAAAGGTTTGGTTGTTAGAGCTGCTACCGTTGTTGCCCCAAAGGTAATTCAATTCCTCTTGTTGTTCGACGAATACTCGAATGCTGTTGTGTTGTTGGACTGATTCTGTTTAGGAATTATGGGGTTTTGGAGTATGTCGATGTATTGCCTTGATTGTATGCATTTTTATGTTTTAAATACGTTAAAGATGTATGAGACTTGGCATGGATTTGTTGCTATCGGCTTATTTTAACTGCGAAAATCGAGTAATCTATTGTGAATAGGCGGAGCGAAGGTGATTGTTTGTTCTCTGCTATGTGCAGTATACTTCAATTAAGCCCTTGGGTGATAGAGTGTTGGTGAAGATCAAAGAAGCAGAGCAGAAGACTGAGGGTGGAATTTTGCTTCCAACAACTGCTCAATCGAAGCCTCAAGGAGGTGAGGTCGTCGATGTTGGCGAAGGGAAGACTGTTGGGAAGACCAAAGCGGAAAGCTCTGTGGAGGTGAATTTCATGGATGAGATACGCTTCCGAGCTCTTTTTCTCTTTGTTTTTTTCGTTATTGTACTTATCCTACACTGTGTTTGTATTAGACTGGAGCTCAGGTCATATATTCCAAGTATGCCGGGACGGAGATCGAGTTCAATGGTGCAAATCATCTACTCCTAAAGGAGGATGACATTGTTGGAATTCTTGAAACGGATGACATCAAAGATCTCAAGCCTTTGAACAACAGAGTTTTCATTAAGGTCCGCTTTCTTTAAAAATATGCATGTTTGGTTGTCATCCCAATCTCCTGTTGAAGTTTCAATTATTAATGTGAGGAATCATGAGTTCGTTTTTATTTGGTTGAATTGACGAAGAATCAGTTTCTTTCTCATTCCCAAAGTGTGAGGATGACCTTCCCTTGTAATTTAGTATATCTTGCGATACTGTAGTGATAGACGAATGTGGCTCTCCTTTACAGTCTATTAATTTCCGATGCATCTTTGATCACCATTGACAAGTGATCCTTACACTGGTAACCGACAGAAGAAAGTAATGAGTTGGGCATTAGTCCATGGTAATTGACTTCAAAGCACTCAATGTCGTGTTTGAATTTTGATGCAGGTTTCGGAAGCTGAGGATAAAACCGCTGGAGGTTTGTTGCTGACTGAGGCAACCAAGGAAAAACCTTCCATTGGCACGGTGAGTAACAGTATTGGGAATACAGCATAATTACTATGTTGTGAAATGTGGTACTTATGCCATGAACTAAATGAAACAGGTGATAGCGGTTGGACCCGGTACCTTAGATGAGGAAGGTAACCTGAAATCATTATCAGTCACACCGGGAAACACAGTCCTGTATTCAAAGTATGCCGGGAATGACTTCAAGGGCAACGATGGTAGTGATTATATTGCTCTGAGAGAGCCTGAAATAATGGCTGTACTCTCTTAGTTGTCTAGTGAGATTGTGCTTTAGGTTTTTTAAGCTAAAACTGGATTCTAAGGATGAGTTGCTTCAAAGCACATGGATTTTGTAATTTTTCCCCTTGAATACAAATGGTTGCAGCCTTTTGTAAGAAATGGCTTGTCAATAACATGCTTAGCTTCTATTCTCCACCACTCAACTGGGGTTTTGATTTTTCTTTTGATCATTTCCTAGTTATGTCAAGGACGAGGAGACGACGTCCGATGATCGGAAAATTGTCTGAGCTCTTGGTTTCCGGCAAAAAAACCCGGATTCTTTAGGGATGCTGCTACAAGCCCCATGAGACCATTAGATATCAAAACCCCATCGCCAAGAGGTATGAAGAGATGAGATGATTTAGATATGATTTAGTTAGCCAAGGAATGAGTTTAGTACACAAGATGAGGGTACAAACAGAGAATTTAGCTGTCCAGCCAAAAAACAAAAGAAAAAGGCAACAGCAGACGCATCCTACAGTTTCTCCCCGTGAAGCAATTTTAGGAGCAGGATCCCTCCGATTACTGGTAGTACATAAGCTGCTGGGTTGTTGCAACGTGTTGGTATCCACCGTCGTAGATTGCTTGACCAGCTGCAGCAGCACCCATTCCCATGGCTGCCTGCTTAAGGGTGTGTTGACCCTGTGGATGCATCATACTCATTAGCTGTGCACCACTATATTTACTCATTGCCATCTGCCGTTCATAGGCAGCAAGGTCGGCAGCTGAAACAACAGTAGAGCTTGTTCCTGGTGCAGTAGGTTTGCTACCCCATGAGCACCGCAGAATTTAAGCATTTTGTAGGTCATGCCACCAAAAATTAAATTTGTACCAACCATAATTATAGCGAATCTAGAAGCTTGTCCGGCAAAAACACTCGTACCAACAACTCCACACCAGAATGGATGAGGGTCGTCTGTGACATCAATTTATCAATACAAGTATGGTAATTGAACCACATTAAAAACCATAGCTACTGCAAAATCTGAGGTTGGGTTTCAACACTGAAGGATGGCCTTACCAGAGGTTCTATTTGTCGGCTCTACAACACTTTTGGCATCCGAATTTAGTTTCTCATCATTTGGAGTGGCACCTTTTGCAGCCCAGTGAAGTGACCAGTGTACCTGCTGGTCCCTGAAAGAAACAAAGCCAAAACCTCTTGAACGCCCAGTTTTTTTGATCCCACATGACCCTTGCATCCCTGCGCAAGGTATGTCTTTCAGTCAGCTATCCTACTAGTTGAACGTTGATTACCCCGAAACCCCTTTAATTGATAAGAGGTAATCTCAATGTAAAATGAGAAGCATCGACACTCACGAGCAAATAGAGTACACAGAAAAGCATGCAAACAAAGTAGAATCTGTAACTTCAGGACTAAGGTCACCAACAAAAATGTTGTGATGGGATAGAACTCGTCGGTGGATATCTAGAGACCTGATGTATCCTCCCTCTGACTACTAGCATATGCCCAATTAACTTTGCCTATATTGGACATGAACACTCGTTACCAGGGATTTAAATAGTAGCCGGATAGCGGTATAGCGGCCACTATATTGAGATCGTGGCGGCATCCGAGACCGCTATTGTGAAAAATAGTGGTGTGAAGCGGAATCACACATAGCAGTGGCTCGCGGCCGTTATTTAACAGGTAGCGGCCAATCACGGCAATAACAGACCATTATTACGCTATTTTATTTTTGTAAAAAAAATCAGAATTCATTTAGAAAAAAATTATGACCATATATCCGCAAATGCAAAGACGGCTGTAAGTGCAATTTAAATCCATGCTCGTTACAGTAGCAAAAAGGATCACATTTACGCTACACAATTAAGCTGGCTAATTGCATCAAACTATCAAAAATTATTTTTGATTATTAAATTATTTTTTAGAAAATAAGATAAATAATAACGTGAAAGTTAAATAAATTTATTAGATTATTTTTTTCAATTAAATCGTCAAATTATTAAGATGTTATTAATAAAATCATTACGTTAATATTCAACATAAATAATAACGTGAGAGTTAAATAAATTTATATAATAATACTTTTGATTTTTCTTACTTGTACATATATATCAATTTAATAAGATAAATTTATTTAACTACCAAGATATAAGTAAGACCACAAATATAATTATATAAACGTACTTAACTATCATGTCATTATTTTCGTTAAATGTTGATAATTTAGTGGTCTAATTGAAAAATAATAGTTTAAAGATCAAAATAAGATTAATGATAAATTACACATTTAATATTTAAACTATCAGTTTTAGTCCGTTTTAATATCTAAATTTTTAATATTTTTAAATCATATCTGAAGTTTAGTTTTTATTTCATTATAATACCCCTATTCAAAATTAATGTTAAGTTTTGAATTTTTTTGAAAGTTTAGGTACTAAAACAGACAAAAACTTATAGTTTAGGTACTAAATGCATTAAATTTTTAACGGTGGGTACTAAAATAAAACAAAAATTAAACGTTAGGTATGATTTTGAAAAAAATGAAAGTTTAGATACTAAAATTGATCAAAATTGATGGTTTAGATACTAAATGTGTAGTTTACCCTAGAATTAATATCATAGTTTAGTGAATATTTGGATAGTTTACCTTTAATTTTCTTTCCCATGGCTAATAAGATTGGAGATTAAATTACAAAAGGGTATAGTATAGTAGAGGCCACTAAACTATACCCAAATGATATTTTAAGCCATTAATCTTTAAAAATTATAAAACAGCCATTAATTTATCAAACTATTAAATCACCACAACATTACGAAATGATCATTAAATTATGAATCATGAATTTGAAATAGGGATGGCAACGGGCCGGGTATTGGTCCCGTCCCCGTCCCTGTTTAAAAAACCCATACCCGTCCCGCTTAAAAAACCATGAGGATTTAAACGGGGATCCCCATCGGGTAATCGGGGAAAACCGCAGGGAAACGGGTATCCCCGTTTAGCATAAACGATTATTTAAATGAGTTTCGGGCTGGGTATCGGGTAATTGGGGGCGGAGATTACTAAACCCGTCCCGTCCCCGTTTAACATAAACGGTTTTTCTCCGTCTCCGTTTAGCATAAACAATTTTTTCCCGTCCCCGTTTAATTCGATTTTCGGTTTTCCCTATCGGGTTCGAATTTTTTTACCTTCCCTAATTTAAAACACTCAACTTAAATTGAGGACTAATAATAACCCTCATAAAAAAAGAATTCGACTCAACTCGACTCAAACTATTACGGGAATCGAGCAGCCAAACCGAGCCATGATTCGTCGTTGACAGGCTTGGAAGGCGATGCTTCCGGGTTACTTATCTAGTATGGTGCTCTTGTAGTGATCCTGTAAATTTTATCATACAAGGACATCAAACACAGACAGACACAGGGGGACATGAACTTGTTAATAAACACTGCATC
This sequence comes from Hibiscus syriacus, assembly GCF_006381635.1. Classification (NCBI taxonomy): domain Eukaryota; kingdom Viridiplantae; phylum Streptophyta; class Magnoliopsida; order Malvales; family Malvaceae; genus Hibiscus; species Hibiscus syriacus. The sequence continues at coordinate 1,007,750 of NW_024061783.1, forward strand.
TGCTGCAACTTTATTAAGGTCTTATTTCGATGGATACAACGGCCGACGGTCGATTCCGACCGGAATCGACTCGAATCCTAAACATTCTCGAACTTTACTACGAAATCAGATATAATCAAGGACACAAAGAATTGAGTCTAAATCACTATGTCAAAAGCAAATTACAAAGGTTTTTACAGTATAGTTTGCTTTATTTGATCTCTAGGTGCCTACCTATCCTTTCTCTTCGCCAGGAACCGGTGGAGTGAAGCTCTCCTTGCAATCGGTAAATGTGAACCGCGAAGTGGAGAATTAGGCTTACCGCCGGCGGGAATCGGCGGCTGAGCAGATCGCAGGCAATCTTGCGTTACGGTGTTGCCAGCTAAAAGCATGATTTCGTTAGCTTTATCGGCGGGGAAATCGTTGAAGACAATCATTTGTCCACCGTAAAAGATGGTCATCTGTGCAGTTTGAGGCTCCGTCGTCATAGCCGGATTGTTCAAGGCGGCGATACTAGAATCAACCCTTTTCGGTCCATCGTCCGGTGACGGAAAACCGGCTTGATTAGGGAAGAAATCCATCGATCTCGGTTTCCGAGTCGCCGCCACGACGTTGAGGACACAATCATCACCGGACTTCTCATTGACTGGAAACAAATTCATGGTTCTCCCTGCAACATATCCATAAACAAGACTACAATTTAGACTCAAAACAGGGCATGAAAATCTCAAGATCAAAACTTGAAAAATTAGGAAATGAAGAACTTACCATCAGCTTCAACGTTGCACGTCATTCCCAGATTCAGATCACCAAAGCTACCTTTTTCCTTCAAGTACTGGCTCAAAAGGCTACATGTTTGCGCGAAGCTTGACTTCTCCGGTGACTGAACCGGTTTCCGACCCATGAATTCCGGCGAACAAGACATCTTCAGGCAAAACAGAACACAAAGATTTCACCCCTTCTGCTCTTTTGGGTTTTCAGGGATTCTTTACAACTTTACTTAGCAAACTAAATCAAGAAGCAAGAGATTTTATTCATATGAAAAGACCGAAACTGGCTTTTTATTGTCGTCTTTGAAAGGAGAAAGGTAGAAGAAGGTGGGCTAAAAAAGCACGAGGAATAAATGGAATTTTATTTACACGTGTTGTTTTTCTTTTGGTGTCGACGACGGCGATGTTTGATCAGTTTGTGGTCTTTTTTTTCTAACACGTTTTCAATATTTTTAAGACGACTTTTAATATTTGAGGTGCATTTAACTTGTTGTTACGTACTTTCGAGATAATATGAGTATTGATTTTTTTGATTTTTTCATCCTTTGATCTTTATCGTTAATTGTGTGATGAATCTGAAATTAAATTATGTTGGTTGATTTATTATTTTTTATAGTCCACTATTCAAAATGATCATGCGTCACCTGAGATATGTCTCGTTAGCTCGTTCTTTAAGTTTTTAACGGTAAATAATAAAATGATACAAAAATTAACTGTTAAGTATGATTTTAAAAAAATTAAAAATTTAAGTACTAAAATTGATAAAAACTGATAGTTTAATAACTAAATGAGTAGTTTATCAAAAAAAAATCCAAAATGGCGTTTAAAATAACAGCATTCGGCGTGCCTTTCCTTTTACGAGCCGTCCTGCAGATGCGAGAGCCACAATTTAAAATCACCGCCTTCGCTTCGCTTCTCATCCTTGAATCTCAAAACAGGTAAACGGCAAGCGCACGTTCTTTCCTCCAATAATATTTTGACACGTTAAAATCAGTTTTCTTATAAAATGGGTAAATTACGCATTTAGTACCTAAATATTCATTTTTCAAAATTATACCTAATATTCAGTTTTTGTTTCATTTTAGTACTATATCATTAAAAACTTAACGAGTGGTCTCATTGTTCGCCCTATATACAACCTCCAATTGTCGTATCCGTCGATCAATGAAGCCTAAACTTTAGAGCTCACACTTTTTTTGACTCCATAAACGTGATTCAACATCCGTTTCACTGAAAAATACCTCAATCTCTCCAAATCGACGATGAACTTTTTGACTTCTTCATCCTCTAATCTCCGTCGTCAACTGTCCAATGGGCCTGAAACTGGACTATATTGGTCAACTCGTCATTCTTTTGGAGTCCATCGTTCGGATTTGTAGTCCGTCCACCGGAGCTTTGCCCTGTTAACCCGACCGTTAAGTTTTTAACGATGAGGTATTAAAATGAAACAAAAACTAAATATTAGATATTATTTTAAAAAAAATTAGGTACTAAAATGGATCAAAATTGATAGTATAGGTGTTAAATATGTAGTTTACCCAAAACTTATAGGCTTAAACTAAAAAAATACATTTTTTTATCAAAATAAGTCTTTAAACTATTACATGTAACCAAATTAAGCATCTTAATTATTTTTTGATCAAAATAAGTCCCTAAACCATATATCCTTTTTTTCTTTAAACCCCTAAAGACAAATACCTAATTTTATGTGACATGCCAATATCTTATTAGTCGAAAAAGTAAATTATAATTGAAAAAATATTAGGACTTAAAATAATTAAATATAGTAATCTAAGTATTTAGTTGGACAGAAAATAGTTTAGGTACCTAAAACAAAAAAAAAATCAATTTAAGTACTTATTTTTACTTTTAAGCTAAAAATATATAAAAAGTTGAGGTAAACTTATTAAGTGACTTAGGTTGTAAAATGTAGTGTTGTTTTTCTAAAATATTTGGATTTAATTAGCTATATTTACAAAATGTGTATAAAAATAAACGAGTGAACTTGTAAAATTTTAGAAAATAAAAATAAAATATCAATATAAATTATAAAAAAATAATAAAAATATATCACTTAGTGTCCATTTACATGTCCTCTCAAAAATTAAGAACTTTAGTAGGAGGATTTACAGTAATATAATTATCGTTAGTCTTAAACAGATATCGTTATTAAAATTCAAGACATCCGGAGAGATTAATATTCGATTTTATCACTTGATAGATTAAATTAATATTTTTTATTACAAACGAATAAAAATGATTAAATCATAAAATTACATAGATAAGAATCAAATTATATTTTTATAATCATAAGGTGTTTAGAGTTTAAGATTTAATATTTAAGGTTTAAAGTTATTTACGAGCACAATTACTTGAACTTATGATTTCTGGAGAGAAAAACGCTAACCGATAATTCTACTCGTATGCATATCGCGAGTTTATTTTTCATGTTTCGAGTTAAATCGAATATAGAAACCCGGTCCGACCCATGTACACGTGTGGTGGGAGATTCTTCGCTTATTTTGGTGGACCGTTTCAATGAAACGTTGGGAGCTTATAATTCAGCCACGTGGAGCTTATAGTTCCTTCTTCAACCCAACTAATATAATTATATATATATTATAAAACGACGCAGCGGTAATGTATCGAACGGTGGTGAATCGCAACCTTCTTAGCGGAGGAGGACGCCGCCTCCTCCTTCACCCTGATATGAGAACAGTCATTGTCTCCTCTCGGTTTTCCACCACAACAGAAAGTCAACCGATTCCTAATCGAGCCCATAATCCACCTGATTCTTCCACGTCATCGTCTTCTTCGACGGGTTTCCAGCAATCATCCGTGGCTGGGGATGTTCCGCGTCATGATAGGAAGAACCCGAGAGCCGAGTACGAAGGGGAGCAAGCTCGGGTTCTTCAAGCCTCACTACGACACGTCGTCCGTACATCGATTAATTCTGTGATAATATACTATTTTGAAACTATATTATCGTTTATGGTTTTCTTAGAGTTAAGAAATTGTTTATTTTTCTTGTTAAAATGTTTTCTCAATCCTTTGTAGGCACATCCGTTGAATGTTTCAACAAGTTTTAAGCAGCGGGCAATGCTGGTTGATGAAATCTGGCATGCAGCCGGTGATGAGACTTCCGATCTAGATTTGTATGTGAAGCGCACTGTTCTTGGGGGGATATACTCAACAACAGAGATTTACATGCTGACCGACAGCTCCCCAGGTTCGTTTCCTTTACCTTCATCTTCATGTGCTCAGAACTATGGTGTTAGGGATTAGGTATTTAGGTGTATGCACCTTTATAATTTCTTCAGTGACCTTGTAGAGATGCAATGTTTATATATCATTTCATTTACTTATCATTTCCTTGCAGAGTTCCGGGATACATGTCTGTTCTTGGATAATCGAGTGAAAGATGCTTTCGATTTGAAGAAGACAATTCAGGAGGTAGTTCTGCTTCCTCTTTTTTCTTCTGTACGTATGGGAAAAATTGGAATCTTAATGAAGTGACATAATGCAGGCAAAGTATTTGGCAGAAGCTGTTGGTGCTGGAATGGTTAGCTCTTTGCAGGGTTTTGTTGGTAAAGAGCTTCAGAGATAAAAGCTCGAGTCAAGACAGTTCTTTATAATTGTACGACTCGCTTCAGATACGAGATTACGCTCGATGAGCTATAAAAACTAGTAGCTATCAAGCTTAGTATTTATCACTTGGCACAAGCTGTTAAGTTTAGGTTTCATAACAAGTTTATAGCAGGGCTTTAGTGCATCAACCACGATCCTTGATTCATCTCCTTGGCAATTGATTGAACATAAATTTGTAGATGCAAGCGTAGTTATCATTTGTTAACAGGATACTGTTGCTTCACAATTTATATGAGACTATATTTACTTATAATAAAGCATCTTTTGGTTGTTTACAGTCCTATTGCTGAAACTTGTCTTTGTATCGCACTCTGATTTGAAGAACCTAATATATAGCTATTGCACGTATAGTTATTGACATGCTATGGAGGTAAGCAGAAATCATCTCTTATTAAGACGGCTCAAAACAGCATACCAGCTCTCCTATTAAGACCACGTTCTCCCCCACGGAATACATATAGACCTAAGGGGATGTCACAGTACGAATCTCCGACAATAACTCTCTCGCAAGCACCGTCTAGAACAACATTAGCTGAAAACATAGAAGGGTGGACACTGGACATCACAGATTATAATCCGAAGAAACCAAGAAAGAAGATAAGACCTTAGCAAGGAATAAGATCAGGACAAACTACCGAATTGATCGAAAGACCGCAGTAATCCCAAAAGCTTCCGGCCATCTCTCAGCACGACAAGGAGTTTCTCTATAAAATATATAAAGCACAGATAAGTAACTAAACAACTGTTGCAAAGTGAAACCAAAGCATTCAAGGGAATCCAAAGAACACGAAAGGACAAATGTCAGCAACATCTCCATGAAACACCTTGTGCAAGAGCATTAACATGTCTCAATAACACAAATCTGATTAGGAACAAATGTCGGATTGCAACACAGCAAAGGGGATTTTCATTCACTGTTATCCGAACAATTCAATTCAGAAACTCCAAAATATAAAACTTCAAAGCTTGTAACTTTAGACATGCCTGTTGCAAAGTGAAACCAAAGCATTCAAGGAAATCCAAAGAACACGAAAGGACAAATGTCAGCAACATCTGCATGAAACACCTTGAGCAAGAGCATTAACATGTCTCAATAACACAAATCTGATTAGGAACACATGTCAGATTGCAACACAGCAAAGGGGATTTTCATTCAATGTTATCCGAACAATTCAATTCAGAAACTCCAAAATATAAAACTTCAAAGCTTGTAACTTTAGACATGCAGCACAAAACCAGCTCTCTCAGTTGAAACAGAAATTGGAAAACACAGAAAATCCAAGAACATGAAAGGACAGAACTCCACAAATGGAAAGAACCCATCGCAGTAAAGTGCACAAAACAGGGAATCAACTGGATCAAACAGTGTTATCAAACAAACCCAAACCTAAAATCGAAGAAAAGGTAAAAAGAACAAAAAATTGCACATAATAAATCAAATAACTCAATTGCATTGGCCTAGGGATTACAGTCACGATAGATGGCGGGAGAAGTGGAGAGAAAGATATCATCAGGATCAGCCCACGACATGGAAATTAGTCTTCTTTAATACTTCAATCCCAAATCCCCAAACAAATAGCACTGGCTGGAAGAGAAGGATTTAAATAAAAACCCTAGCTTTTTTTTACTAAAACAAATTATGGGAAGCTTTAAAAAGAATGGAAAGAGAGAGCCTTCGATGGATCAATCAACCATTCTTTATTTTATTTTAATTTTGTTCATATTGATTAATTAATGTTAAAAACTCAACTCCTTTGACCTTGGACAGCTAAATAATGTTTTAATTTTTAGAGAAAATAATTTTAATGACCAAAAATGTCTTATAATATACGATTTTAATCAATTTTTTTTGAATTTGCCAAAATGGCCAACTAAATCGTAATGCGGTCGATAATTCGCAACGCGATCTTCAGTATCGCAAATCAGTTTTCAGATTCGCAACGCGAACTTTGACTATCGCATTGCGATTTACATATTCGCATTGCGATAGTCCAAGTTCGCGTTGCGATAGTTGAAGTTCGCGTTGCGATTTTCCAAATTCGTTGCGATAGTCGAAGTTCGCGTTGCGATTTATTCCAAATTCGTTGCGATAGTCCAAGTTCGCGTTGCGATTTATTCCAAGTTCGTTGCGATAGTCGAAGTTCGTGTTGCGATTTATTCCAAGTTCGTTGCGATAGTCGAAGTTCGCGTTACGATTTATTCCAAATTCGTTGCGATAGTCCAAAATCGCAACGACTGGTGGTATTGCATTTGTTTCTTAATAATTTTCTCTAAAAAATATAGTATTCGCGCGGTCGTGTCGAAGACACGTATTACCACGACCACGACCACGAGACGAGACGGCGGCGGCGCGGCGCGCGAGAGTCCCCCTTGTTCTCTATCACTCAACAAGGAAGTGGGAAAGCCAAGCCTTAAATACCATTCCCAATAGTGTTTCCAATACTATATGAGATTGAGCATTACCAACACTTGTTCCCAATACTATGTGGGATTGAGCCTTAAATAATGATATTATTTTTGAATGTTTTGCTTAAAATTGCAATAATCACGATTGATTGTAGATTGACTTTTAATTATGACATATTTAATCGTATAATACTAATGCAATTGGTTGTTGATTCAGTTGTTTTAAGGTGCATGATTGTTAATTGTTTCCTGAATAATCACATTGTATTGGAAACAAGTGTTGGTAATGCTCAATCCCACATAGTATCCCACATAGTATTGGAAACACTATTGGGAATTGTATTTAAGGCTTGGCTTTTCCACTTCCTTGTTGAGTGATAGAGAACAAGGGGGACTCTCGTGTGCCGCCGTCGCCGCGTCTCGTGGTCGTGGTCGTGGTAATACGTGTCTTCGACACGTCCGCGCGAATACTATCTTTTTAGAAAAAATTCTTACGAAACAAATGCAATACCATCAGTCATTGCGATTTTGGACTATCGCAACGAATTTGGAATAAATCGCAACGCGAACTTGGACTATCGCAACGAATTTGGAATAAATCGCAACGCGAACTTAGACTATCGCAACGAATTTGGAATAAATCGCAACGCAAACTTCGACTATCGCAATGAATTTGGAAAATCGCAACGCGAACTTCGACTATCGCAACGAATTTGGAATAAATCGCAACGCGAACTTCGACTATCGCAACGAATTTGGAAAATCGCAACATGAACTTCGACTATCGCAACGAATTTAAAAAATCGCAACGCGAACTTCGACTATCGCAACGCGAACTTGGACTATCGCAATGCGAATATGTAAATCGCATTGCGATAGTCCAAGTTCGCGTTGCGATAGTCGAAGTTCGCGTTGCGAATCTGGAAACTGATTTGCGATACCGGAGATCGCGTTGCGAATTATCGATCGCATTATGATTTAGTTGGTCATTTTGGCAAGTCCAAAAAAAATTGGTTAAAATCGTATATTATAAGACATTTTTTGTCACTGAAGTTATTTTCTCTAATTTTTAATAGTAAAATTTAATAAAATAACATTCCTAGAATATAATTTTCTATCTGTTAATAGTTAAAGACTTAATAAAGTAGTATAGTTAAAATTAGATGATTATTTATGTACTTTATCTTATTTTATAATAATTTGATGAGAAAATCTGGCCCGACGTACGTGTCATGGAATAAAGGATGTAACTTTGTACGTGGCAGCATGGCGAGCAAAGATAGGCAAAGTCCCCACTCTAAACTCTAACCGGCAACGGCAACGGCAACGGCAACGGCAACGGCATCCCCTTCGTATCATCCATTATCCATTTCATCAACTCTGCTTAACTTTCAAAGCTTCATTCCAGATTTCTAATTTCCATGGCCTCTTCTTTACTGGGTTTCAGGTGCAGCTAAAACTAGGTTTATGATGGTCACCAAATAAGCTTCTGTGTATATGTATATACATATATGTATGTATGTATAAACTGGATGAATTAGGGATGGCAAGCGGCAGTAGCAATGTCGTTTTAGCATATGAAGATGAATATACAGATCTTCACCGTCCGGCAGTGATCATCAGAGGATCCTTTGCACTTGCAGCTGTGGTTCTCTCTCTTTTTCTCGTTCTTCAGCATCTCAGATCGTACACTAATCCTGCTGTAAGCAAATTTATCTCTCTAATATGTACGTTACTCGGTACTGCTGTTGATTGTTTGATTTTCCAGGAACAAAAATGTATTGTTGCGATTGTGGTCATGGTTCCTGTCTATGCTACTGAGTCTGTAAGTTTGTCATCTCTTTTTTGTGTTTGCGTTATTGGATATTGGTCCAGCAAATCTGGTAGCCGTTTTCGACATCAGCTGACCGGCAAGGTACTATCATTGTTTCGGATGAGCACGGATCGATATTGTATCGTGTTCTTTAGACTGTTTTACCCCCATGAAATGGTATAGCATAGTTGCAAAATGGAGGGATTCCCTCTAAGATTTTGAGCTCGAGAGATGCACTGTAGGAAGATGATAATGTCGATTACTCGAATTGTGCTCGATCACGATGCTGGCTAAATGCAACACACCGTGTTCAGATATGCCAGACATTGTGAGCACGGATATCAGTATGCTTCTCTTTGAATGTCTCACATCTCCTTGAGATTTTGTCATCCTAAAAGGATTCCCTTTCCTGAATTCGAATTCGAGAGGAGCTTTCGGGACAATAAAGCCTTCAAGGGCTTATGGATGTCCAAAAAGGACAATCCTAAGTTGTAGGAACGAAACTAGGATCAAATATCGAGAGGGGTCAAATTGCTAACTTCAAAGCTTAATGTTATATTTATTCAAACATACCTGTACGGGATATATCCATATATATCCAATATTCCTTCCTTACTTGGAGGCAATGTGATGTCCCCTTTTCTTCGATTTCGGCAGATTATGTCGTTGGGGAACACTCGATTCTCCCTCGCCTGTGATGTTTTGAGAAGTTGCTACGAAGCTTTTGCTGTATATTCTTTCGGAAGCTATTTGATTGCTTGTATAGGTACGTAGGTAAGCACCATTTTATTATGACTCGTATGCTTCGATATTAACTTGATTACTTCACCAAACATGCTTCATTTAAGCATAAGAAAGTTTGTGTCAGGTGGTGAAAGAAGAGTTATTCAGCTTCTCGAAAACGAATCTATAAAGCAGCTGGTTAAGCCATTGCTAGAAAGAGAAGAACAACAAGAAGAAATACATCAGAAGTCATTCAGCAACTTCTTCTTCCGTCCGTCTCTCATCGGGAAAGACTTGCTCACGATAGAAAATTTCGGTCTCGTCCAATATGTAAGGCGTGGTAATATTTCTATGACTATCATTTGATTATGTTTGTGACGTTTTCGTTGAATGTGATATCTGCTGGCTAACTCAGATGATTCTAAAGACAATCTGCGCATTGTTAATACTGTTATTGGAGGTCTTTGGTGTTTACGGTGACGGGGAATTCAAATGGTTCTATGGGTATGTATGATGGCCTTTTGTACAATCCTTTATCGAGTATATAAGCATTCGAATGCCGAATGCGGATTTACGAATCTAACTCCTTGTACCTTTCTGCTCTCTTGCAAGTACCCATATATAACAGTAGTTATGAACTTCAGTCAAATGTGGGCACTATATTGCCTTGTGCAGTTCTATGATGTAACTCATGAAAGGCTTAGACCCATAAGGCCACTAGCAATGTTTATAAGCTTCAAAGCCATTGTCTTTGCCACCTGGTGGCAAGTAGGCATTGCTCTTCTTTGTGCATATGGGGTTCTGCCCAAAGAAGGGAAAGTGTGGACTGCGTTGCAAGACTTTTTGATTTGTATCGAAGTAAGTCGTTTGCGGTGCACATCTCCATTCGAACTTTTTGCACCTTTGGACAATACTCGGCATGATATATTTGTGGTTGGCAGATGGCAATTGCAGCGGTTGCTCATATATTTGTCTTCTCCACTGAACATTACCATTTTCTCCCGGTTTCCGAGAACATAAAGGAAAGGGTATCCACCGAAACGACCAAAGCACAGCAGTGAAGGTAGAACAAAACAATGAGGAAAAACCAGCTGTGCTAGAAAAAAAACAGAAACTCAGGTGGAAGCACCTGGAACAAGCAACAAAGAGAGTGTCCAAGACATAGTTGTCGAAGGTGGTCAGCGGGTAAATCGCGTTTCTTCGATGCTGCATATTAGAAAGGTGTGACAAAAATCCAGGAAACTTTCCACATGAAAACAGATGCAGATGAGGATCATGTCGAGTCCAAGCTGGACGTCGAGGAACATGTTGAACGGCATCTTCCGGAGGATGATAGTCATTCTGAGTCCCATGTCTAAGGATTGCTACTCAAGATAAGTGATAAAATTGCATGTACCATATTTCCAGTTCTGAAATAATCCATATCATTCTTCGAGTTTTCGATTTTATATACTGTGATGCAGCAAATGTGTATATTGCATGCTTCAAACTGAAGTAACATTCCAATTTTTATCATTTTACACATTATACAATTATAGGAATGCGTTTATTAGCCATCTTTGTCCAAGGGAGAACAGTTTTAAGAGCAAAATCGAAGGCAGCCGAAGCAAAAGCCCAGAGCAGAACCTAGCAGGGTTAATATTGTGGCCAAATTGATCACTTTAAAACCGTGGGAAAAGGGTCTATTACCCTTCTTCAGGGAAGCAAAGTGAGCAACATTGACAGCAGCCAATGCATGCAATAGCACCGAGTACTTGTGTACATACAATGGCACATTGATTGCTCATCTTTGAACAACATTGGATGCAGCACATGCAACAGCAACTTGCACACAGCCGAGGGCAGCAATTTGAAGTTGCCTTGTTAAGGATTTCAACTTTGGGCGGAATTTCTTTCTCGGATCCCAGACGAATGTTTTTGGTTGTTGCAATCAGATTGCCGAAACCAACTGTAAGTACTTGAAGCAACACCTTTTTAGGCTCTTCAGACTCCAAAAGTTTACATGCATCGCCTTTCTTCGATGCCTGTACTCCGTCAATCAAAAGATATGCCAGCATGACTGAGTGGATAATACTGAGGTGTCCTATGTCTATATACGATAGCTTACCTTCTGACCTCCGGCGACTTCTGCATCTGTGTCGATTTTTCTTTTATCGAGTAATACCATACGGGAATACTCAGAGATATTGCAAGTTCTTATGCTCAAATTGGCAATCTTCCATTTATAAGACAATAGCATCAGAAACGGCTGTTACTATAGGAGGAAGATGTCAAGAATACTGAGGAACAAACCTGCTCCTCGAGTTGTTTATTTTTGAAAAACCATGCTTGCGCCGTGAGTAGATCGATCTGCTGCCTCGCTATAACCTGCAAGAGAAGAATGAGATATATAGAACACTCCGAGAGAAGATCATTGAAGCTACGCAGGCAAAAACATTCAAATTGCAGCAAGTATCAGGGACCTTACTCTGTCAAGAGGTATGTCAGCTTTTTCTATCTTCAAGTCCACGATAAAACTGCTTGAATCTCCTAAGATGCCTTTAGCTTTAAGAGTGTCCGGAAAACTGCCTTGATACCTCCCGCTTATTATCAACGGGCTTTCGGATGAAAGGTCGGGAACGTGTAAAGAGTACACCTATACGGGGACATCGGAGAAGAAACACACGTTAGGCAGTGCAGATACGAGAAAAGAAAATCTATATTGGCAATATTGGGAACATGATGATTTCTAATAAGGTGTAGAGAAAATACGAACACATAAACAACACATTTTTGAACACGGGTATGGAGACATGATCCTTAAAGATAAACATACTCGTGTCCTATACATATCCGTATAGGACACTAGTATCCGTGTCGGATACATATTCATGTAGGACACTCTTATCCAAGTCTAGGTAACGTATGAGGAAAAATGTCACAGATAATGAAACTTATAAAAGCACTCAAACACTTACCTCTATTTGTCCATGATCATCAGCTGCATCAATGGTTATATTTGCAAGAACAGTGGATAAACTTTTACTAAACAGTTTTTGCATCTGAGGCTCGATTGAATCTGACAAAAAAGATGGGCATATTAGTAAAATCAATGATATATGACCTATTTCCACGGTTTACTTGATTAAGGAGCTTGAAGTCGAAATACATACAAACCTAGATCAAAAGCAGCACCGTATTGTCCCTGGCTAATCATGGACAGCATGCGCAGGAAATGGTGATTGCAGAATGATCCTGCAATATCACTGAACAAGTTAACTAGAAGCTATGGTGTTCATCTGCAATTAATACTATGCTTCTAGCTGAAAACGCAGGATCTAAAAACCGAACTTATTTACCGATCCCAAAAGTATGTATCCGTGGACATAATGGCCTTCCATTTTTCACAACTTTATTCATCCACTCACAGTTTTTCCTCTCATCTTCAACGGCCCCATCGGTAACAAGAAAAACCATAGGAATTGAACCTTTCCTGTCTGACAGCATATAAACTGCCTGACAAAAGTAAGCAAAATATAAAAGCTGCATTTCCTATTCTCTTGAACCAGTACGGAAAACATGAAGTTTAATGGAAGGAAAAAAAATGAGACGTGTAAAGTGTAAACACCTTTTGAAGTGGAATAAAGATATTTGTACCAGCCCCTTCACTATGGTCCTTGGCTATCCAGTCAGAGGCCCTTTCGACTTCTTCATCGGAAGCCGACACCATGGATGTGCTAAATAGGAAGGTCTCATCACAAAAAGCTATGATGTTAAATGAATCTTGTGGACTGAGCTTGGAAAGGGCTGTGTTTATTGCATTCTTGGCACTCTCAAACGACTTCCCTTGCATGCTGCCACTTATGTCAACAACAAATATGACATCCTTTCTGAATACCTATAAATCCAACAGGACGAAGATAGATACCAAAAAGAAGAATCAAACGTAGAAGCCAAGGCAGGAAACAAATGCTAAACCAACCTTTGTATTGCTCTGACTTCCAGGGAAAAGATAAATACAGAACATATCCCTTTGATCCAAGTCATCTATTGATGGAGACTGGAAAAGGGCACCTCCAAATATGTTACTGGAAGAAACCTATGAAGTTGTAAACAACCAGATGAAACCAGAAGCGTCTGATGTAAGTAGCATCACTTTCATGTTTCATGAAACTGTTTTGCAGTTCTACAGGAAAAGATGGTATGCAAACAGTCTGATTCAAATTCTTACGCTATATGATAAATTCAAGTCAGTTTCGGTCCATGTGAGAACATTTGCTTCATATAAGAAACCAATCCCCCCTGTCTCATGTCTCAATTCCTGAAATGTTGAAGAGGTGAACTGAACAATAAGTAGAATAAAAGGATAGTAAAAAAGAATATCATTAATGGTCCTTAATCAAATATGCACCTTGAAAGGATGACTAGTCGCCTGGACCATTCCAGTTGCAAAACCAGAGTGTACATTCAATTGTATCTTCTCTTTTCTTGCAATTTTCTTTATAGAAGGATTAACAAACTCAGGGAAACTGAAGGGCACAGCCAAAGTTAACTGGCCGTCATTATATGTCAATTTCTGAGACCAGTGAAGCTTAATTGAAATAAAAGTACCACCATCGATCTGGAAATATAAAGCAAACATTCATTAGATAGAAACAGTAGGCTAATCCTTTGCTCAGTGGAGTGAAATCATTATAACTTTGAGACATTGATGCACCTTTGGTATTGTTATGGTAAATATTTGGGAATTCACAAACTCTCCATCTTCTGGTTTGGCTGTTTTTTGAATTCCCTTACTTTCTTCTACTCCAATCAGTTGGGAGGAATATGATTTTGTAGGAAGATCAACCTCAACACCTAGAATTGAACCCTGTTAGCCACTTGACGCCATTAATAAGCACTCCAAACACCAGATTTAACCAAAATAAACACACATCAAGACAAAATCAATTCGTTCCCATATAGCAAATTAAACAGAGCTTCATTAGCCGAATACATGATCTTGTTAAGGGAACCGACCTGGTCACCCATCGGGACTGCGATGCGACAATCACAAGAACGGCTAGCCATAACGCAATGAACCCTCCACGACCCAGAAACTCGAACAAAAGCCGTATCGCCATAACAATCGACGTCGAGATCGACGGCGTTCATCTGGAGGGGAATCAACGCGGGTGGATCCAGCCTCCCGTGCACGTGGGGTTGGTAGCTCGGGATGTCCGGATTGTCGACGATCCTCGGGTCGGATATGACCGCGTAAACCATCGGCGCCGATGGCAAGTAAACGTGCGGTGACTTCTGCATTGGTGGCAGTGGCTTCGGTGGCGCCACCGCCCTGTCTTTCCCTAAGTATATCCGTTTCCCTAGCTTTAGCCCGTCCTCCACCGCCTTTGCAAAATCCTCCGCCATTGTTTAACGTGAAGTTTAAACCCACAAAAAAAAAAAAAAACTCTTTCGACCTCTTCTTCTTCTTTACGTTAGAAAAAGAAAGGGATTGTTTTAGACAGCAAGGAACGGAGAAATTCAGCTTCGTTGGGATCTGGGATTACTCGGGTGATTGGGTTCTTGGTCTCAGAAATGATTTGGTTTTCATTTTTTGAGAGAAAACAATAAGCCTATTTTTATCAATAATTATTTTGTAGTAACACGTAATAAAACTAATGCATGCAGCAAGCTTAACTCCATAACCGATTCAGACTAAACTTCGTCAACTTAACCCTAGATTAGCATTTCTGTGAATATCTTAGGGTTAAACTATGAGCTTAATACCTAAACTATCAAGTTTGATCCGTTTTAATATCTAAACTTCTGATTTTTTTCAAAACTATACTTATTAAAGTTTTGTTTTGTTTTATTTTAGTACCCGTTCAAAATTTAACGTTAGGTTTTAAAAAAATTAAAATTTTAGGTACTAAACGGACGAAAACGGACCAATACTTGATTATTGGGGTTTTTATCGACCATATAAATGAGAAGGTTCACCCTTTAAGGATTGTTTTTGAAAAACATTTTTAGTTCATCAACATTTTATTTTATCACTATTTTCGGTTGATAAATTCTATTCATAATTTGTTCAATGATTGTTTCTGTTAATTGAATTCGTCTCAATTGTTAATTTCTTGTTTCGCAACGATAATTTAACGATAAAATTTTATTTTAAATAATTACTTTTAAATTTTTAACTAATTTATAATTATACGTTGAGTCCTTTAAAATATTATTTTTTTATAAATTAAACTAATGGTGTTCAATGGTACTCATCGTTAATTGGATTAACTAGTCAGTTTTTATAAAGTATAATAACTGAAATTTAACAAATTAAAGGTAGAGGGACTAACTTTTTCAATTTCAATAAAGTAAATGGACGGATTTCACAATTACACCAAGACATTTCTGCCAGATAAGTATATCTCAAACGGGGGGACTACGAATATACGATGGTCTGGCGAAGCAGAAGATAAAACTTACCGTATCTTAAATTCCCAAAGGTAGTTATTTTAGTTATGACCAACTACCAACGGCTATAATTCAGTGCATTATCTTTTATACATCTCTTTCTCTAATATCCAACCGTATATCATTCCCCCTCCCTTTGGTGCTATTTTTCTATCCGTTCTTCCTCGGCGGCACCGGAAGTACCTAGTTTCGGGCTAAATTTACTCCGATGCTTCATCCGGTCATGATCGGAAAGTTTAAGCTCAAAACAAGAATTGATATACATGAACAACCACCACAATTTGTGGTTATACAACACAAATGAGCATTGGATCGACATGGAAGTCTTGCCACGGAAGATGCGGTTAGAGGATGCCGTCAAGAGTATGTTCAAATAATGATAGGAACAGGCAGCAGTTTCGTGTCTCGGGTCATGCTGCAAGGATTCTTCATTTAGTAACGACCGACCGTGTTGGATTAGATTTGTGCAAAGAGGATTTCCTTCCATGTGTCGGGAACACCGGGCAAACACCACTGCAGGCAGTCTTGGACTCCTGGCGCTGATGTAACAATGAAATGGGATATGTGTCCCTCATCTCGCACCTGAGGCAAAGCTTTTATGTCGAGAAGCTTAACCCCTGTCCCTCTCATGGCACTGGCAGCGATAGGATCATTGGACTCTTCTTGTAATACTTCTTTACCTATGGACATTGGTGCAGTATTGATGCAGCTCCCTCCTGTGTGCCAACCCCCATTCACGAAATGCCTAGTGGAGGTGCTCCGATAAAAGGCATTCAAACGAGGATGCTTCGAAAACTGAGAGTCCAGCCATTTCACAGTGTTGTGGATTGTAAAATTCTTGGCACGTCCAATATCTGCTAACATCCGGCTGGTGTTGGGTACACCCCCAAGATACATGACCCACCTGTTAGCCCTGAGTTTCCCTCGATTCCAATGGTGTCCCGTGTTGAGAACCAGGACATCAATTTTGTGCAGAAACTGGCGCAGAAATGACGGAGGCCGATCAAGATGCATTGCATACTCTGTTTGTGGGTCCTTGACATTAAAAGGTTCTAATTCACAGAGGCTTGATGACCAATAGTAAAGGACGGTAGTATTGGTTCTGAGAACCCGGTAAGCCCAACCATCACGACGTACACCACCAGGCGGTATGACAAGTCCATACTCGCTGCCCACATCGAGTAATATCACTCCCCTATCTAATTCAATAAAAAACATTCAGAAATGTCTGAGGGATGGAGGCCTAATTTAAGGTTAATGTTGCCTCCAACCGAAAATGTTATGCCTTTTATAACATTTTCGGTGGTTGCGTCTCTTCCCTGCCGTTCCTTGGCCCTAAATTAGGGTGCGCTATGGCAGAACTTCCCAAAACATTATGGTAACCAAAATTACACTACGGAGAGCCATTTTCCGGAGAATCAACAAAGCTAAGCCAAACAAGCTTGATTCAATTATCCACCGTCCACCGCGTTTCTTGATTCTCTAACCACGCCTTTAATCATAAACGATTAGCCTCGTGACCTAAAATCGAAATAGACAGTCTTAATGCCCATTAAAATAATAACACGAAGAGAACCGAATCAAAAGAAATCACAATCTACATTAATGTCGGCAGGATTGTGATCCGTACTCAAGATCAAACGGCTCTGATCTATTGAAAACGACGGCCACCATCTATATTTTCTAGTGAAATAACCACCAGAATGTGGCCATCATTTACGGTGGTCGAAGGTGACTAGAATGAAAAAAATTGAAGAAGAAAAGGAAAAAGTGTAAATTACACAATGAGTCACTAAACTTTATTTTCTTTTTAATTTTATTCACCAAAACGACGTCGTTTTGATGTCCATGTCACGTCATAACGCCGTTAAATAATTAACGGAAGAGTAAGCAAAATGATTTAATTTATAAAATTGAGTGATTAAATTGATTAAATTAAGTGAAAAATGTTGTAATTTACCCTTTTAAAAAATTGAAGTACTCTATTTTGGACAAATAAATCAGTTTTCTTCATCTGTGAGTTAACTCGAAAGAGTCCTATTTCGTTCTTGGGGAAGAAGCTTTCTCTTCTAATTAAGATTCGGTGCATCCACAACACCAAAAACAACAGAAAGAAAAACAAAACAGTTCCAAAGAAACAAGAGAGGAAATGAGTCGAGGAAGTGGAGGCGGATACGATCGCCATATTACCATCTTCTCTCCCGAAGGTCGTCTATTCCAAGTCGGTATGTGTAGATATATATATTCGCTCTATTAGCTTACTTTTGTAATTGATTCTTATAAATGGATTTGACCCAATTTTGATTTTGTAATGAATTGAGCAGAGTATGCGTTTAAGGCAGTGAAAGCTGCTGGGATCACATCGATTGGTGTTCGAGGAAAAGATTCAGTCTGTGTTGTTACTCAGAAGAAAGTTCCTGCAAGTTCTCTCTTTGATTTTTTTTCTGGGTTTCCTTTTTTGGGGTTATTTAAGGGGTTTTGGCGATTTGGGTGTTTAATTTTTGAGTAATGCAATGCAGGACAAGCTTTTGGATCAGACTAGTGTCAGTCATCTTTTCCCTATTACTAAGTTCCTTGGATTGTTGGCTACTGGCATGACAGGTTTGGTTTCTTCAGATACCATTTTTATTTGATGTTGTTTGTTCGAACTGATAAGATTTTGTTACGTTGACTACTGAAATTAGGGTTTGGGGATTTTAAGGATTATGGGTTAATGTAGTTAATTTCAAGCTTATAATCAGCCTAAACTAGGGTTGGATTTTTTTTTTCTCCAAAATTTTATCCAAGGTATGAAAGGTTTAGAAATGTCCATTAGAATTTAGAACAGAATGGTTTTCTTAATAGATTAACCCTGGCATTCACATAATGATCAGCTTTATTTCGACAATTTGCTTGCCTATCTTTAGCATAGAACTCAAATATAGTTTTGACGACTACATTAGATTAATGCTCAAGGTTAAATTTTCTTTACCGTTATGCAAATACTTTGAGAGGGATGCTTTGCTAATTGGCGTTGTCGCTCTGCAGCTGATGCAAGGACCTTAGTTCAGCAGGCAAGGAATGAAGCAGCTGAGTTTCGGTTCAGATATGGATATGAGATGCCTGTGGATGTATTGTCCAAATGGTTTGTTTTCTTATATCTTCTTCAGTTGAAATTTCTGATGTTTAATTGTGTTCCTGTTGGTGTCTGTTGTATGTATAGAGTTCTTCTAGAGAATTTTTGAACTTTGAACAAATTTAGTGACATCAATAACGGTCATTTGGATATAAGCTGGGTGTAAGTTTATGCCCTTCTATGTTTCCGTGTAGAAATTGGGAAAATTTTTCGACCCTGATTCTTTAATTGCTCTTCTTTACATCAAGATTGCAGGCAATGTATTCTATTTTTGTAGCTCATGAATATAATCTTGGTTCAAAAACCAGTAACTGGCTACGTGTTATGTTACTATTATTTTGAATTATTCATTGATTTCTCTTGGACATTTGGGGTTCTTTTGGATTTCAATGATCATACAGCTTATTTAGAATAACATGCTTTATTGATGTAGGATTGCCGACAAATCACAGGTTTACACTCAACATGCTTATATGAGACCTCTTGGAGTTGGTACGTGTATTTATTCTTCAAAATCTTACAACTGTGGCTTTGTTTTTTATTATTTGTACCTGTCACAGTAGATTTACAATTTTTCAGTTCGTTAACACATGTAAGCTGATAAATGCTAATGTATTTACGAGTAACTTTCTCAAATTTTGCCTGTTAATACCTTTCTACAATTTTCTGTGAAGTTGCTATGGTTTTGGGTATTGATGAAGAGAAGGGACCCCAACTCTACAAGTGTGATCCAGCCGGCCATTTTTATGGTCACAAGGTAGTTTTCAAATTATTTTTTATCGCTCATTGAGTTTGAATCCTTGACTTTGGTTCCATACACCTGGTTCTGGAAGCATATTGTATTATCATAATAATGATTCATTGCTATTTTCGCTTCTAGTTCTCTTTGACTTATCATCTGCAGGACCTTTATTTGCATTATGAAGGTAGTAATGTACTTGCAGAAGGTTTTTTTTCCCTTTTTGTTTACAATTTGTTTATGATAATGAAAGACCGCAAAACCATCCAAACAAAGTTCTTCAAATGGGAATTATCCAATAATCTTGTACCTGGCTATTCGGTACCCTTCCTATTATGGGTCTTTACTGCCACGAGTTCATGATACTAACTATTTCATTTTCTTTTCCCCTCTCTTTAGGCATGAAAGTAGCGTGCTTGTTCTCCAATCTGAACTGATTGGTGCAATAACATGATTCAAAATTATTTTGACTAATTTTAGGATAAGCATTTGGACTGTGGGATGAATTTTGACTGACTGATATGCTGCAGGCAACCAGTGCTGGATCAAAAAGAGCAAGAGGCGATTAATTTCTTGGAAAAGAAGATGAAGAATGACCCTGCTTTTACTTATGAGGAAACAGTGCAGGTATTTATATTTCATTTTTGCGATGTACGGTAAAGGAAGTTTCCAAAGATCACATGTTTAACATTATTAGCTAAAGTAATCACATTTATCTAATGGTTCCTATTACTACTCTTCTGCAGACTGCCATTTCGGCTCTGCAATCTGTTCTTCAAGAGGATTTCAAGGCTACTGAGATAGAGGTACGATGAGTCAGCTGGTCCTTCTAGTTGTTAGTGGTTACAGTATTTAGTATCCGTCCTTTGTAACTTTGCAACTATCTAAATGTTTGAATGATTAATTCTCATTGGTGATTTTCTCGTGTCTAATAAATATTCTCCGAAGATAAACTATATAATTAACACATGTTTGATTAAAGGAAACACCAATAGGCAGTAGTCGAGTGCTAGCTGATTAAAGCAGCCCAGTAGGGGGTTGTCCAGACATTTGGAGCGCACCACAGGCATGTACACACCAGTAGTTAAAAGACCTATAAGAAACTTACATTTTCGATGTGGATTTGAAAAAAAATCTCAAGGGAGTTGTCCGGATATGCGGAATGCATCACACCTGTTTTTACATTTTTAGCCAAAGGGACGCACCACTGTTAAAAGCTAGCCTGCTTTCAGCCTACTAGACACCCGCACACAATGCCAATGTGGATCCGGAAACAACCCACTACCGGGATATCCTTTGTTGGTTTGATAGGCTGCTTATGATCTAGTCTCACTCTAGCTTAGTTGTTTTTGTTTCTCTAATATAAAATGCATAAATATGTTCCCAATAATCGCAGAATCTGAAGATATTGTAGTTTCACCTCTATTTGAACTGTAGTTGGCATTAACATCTTCTGATGCTCGGCAGGTGGGAGTGGTGAAAGCTGATAATCCGGTTTTCAGAGTGCTGTCAACTGAGGAAATCGATGAACATTTGACAGCTATAAGCGAGCGCGACTAGTGAGCACGGACCGACACTAGCTGCTGCTGCAATGATCTTTCTGTTATCATTTGAAACAACAAACGTGCTTTAGTTGATCATCATGTTTGAAAGGGATTGGAAGAAGGTTAGAGCTTACAATTATGTCGCCTTCTATTACTGCTTCAAACTTTTAAATTAAATTCATGTTATTTCCGAGAGTTTCTCCTAGAGAAGGCAAAATGTTACTGGATAATTGTTTGAAAACACAATTGACATCAGCTACATTTAGATTACAGTTGTCCAAATTTGTTGCATGTTTGTCGATTACGATTCTAACCGGCGCTCCTGTCAATGGCTGTCGAGTTCTGGTCCACGACCATCAGTTTTTGCCCCTCTTCGGATTCTCTTAAAACCAAAAGGCCATAAATGGACTGGTTCAGATATTGTAAACTCCGAAACAAAAACCAATACTTTAAGATCCCTGTCTTAACCCGACAGTCACCACTTTTTGCTTTCGTCCTCCATTTTAGGTTTCATTCAACCAACAACAACAATTCGGACAAGACGATGATGCACATGACCTTCTACTGGGGAAAGCACGTGACTCTGCTCGTACATTCCTGGAAGACCGATTCATGGAATTACCTCATAACCTTACTCGCTTGCTCCATCTTCGCTTCCATTTATCAGTACATGGAAGCTCGATGCCTCCGCTTCAGTTCCGTCGCTTCCTCCACCGTTCCTCTCCTCCCCGATCATCGCAACTCCGCTAAATTCACGACGGCCTTGCTCTTCGGAACCAACTCGGCTGGGGGATAACTACTTATGTTGGTCATCATGTCGTTCAACGGAGGCGTTTTCTTGGCTATCGTTTTGGGACTGACTGCCGGGTACTTGCTTTTCAGGTCCGCCGATCACGAGGAGTGGCGGCGGAGAACGCTTGCGCCTGACACACCATTTTTCCTGCAGACTATTCTTTAGTTTACCAGAATTACAAGTACTTTTGGGTAAATTAGACTTTAACACCTAAAATATCAGTTTTGATCGTTTTTTTGTAAACTTCTAATTTTTTTAAAATCACATATAAAGTTTAATTTTTATTTTATTTTAATATCTTCCGTTTAAAATTTTAGTTTTTATTTTATTTTAGTATCTGTTCAAAATTTAAAATTAATTTTTTAAAAAATTAAAAATTTAATTATTAAAATGGAACAAAATTGATAGTTTATGTATTAAATGTATTAAGTTTTTAATGAAGAGTACTAAAATGAAATAAAAATTAAACTTTAAGTGTAAATTTAAAAAAAATTAAAAGTTTAGATACTAAAAACTGATTGATGTTCTAAAAAATTGTTCCTTTTCCCATAATCTTCAACTCAAATCTGCTAACTTTTTTCCTTCATCGTAAAGATGACGACTTTATTAGTTTATTTCAAATGCATGACTGCTTGATGAAGCAAACATACCCCATTTTACATGATTCTTCATTAAATTTAAGTGGCACAAGTAGAACAAAACAAAGCATTCCCAGTAGTAGACAAGCTTATCCATAGATACTTCAAACTCCTCGATCAGCACCTGGTGGATTCACCATGAATGTAATCAAAGAACAGCAACGAGTCCGAAAACGAAAGCTTGGTCGATTCCGGGTTTCACCACCACATGGTAAAGATCTTTACTTGCCATCAGCAACTCCTCTACTTCCTTCTTCACTCCGATCTGAGCGACGACGTTGCCTACGGAATCGATGATGCTGCAATCTCGATCGGGGAAATAGCCTTTGATCTCATAGTCCCACTCCTCGCCGCCGCCGGTTCCTTTCGGTTCAGTGGAGATTCTTATGGCATTGTTCTTTGCTAGACATGAACGAGGCTCCTTTAAGGTGAAAACCAGATTTTTTGATCCTTCATAGTCAAAAGTGTAGCCTTTCCATTTTTTATGCATGCTTAGTGCCTCAATTATGCCTCCCTTGAACATAAGAATCAACAACCATTAGGCTTTAACTTTAATGGACCACATCGAGTCTTGTTGATAAAAAAAATATTAGAAGAGAGCTAGGACCGTGGCTAGGTTTTCGGGGCCCTATATAAATTCTTATAAAGGGGCCCCTACTTTCTAGATATATTCGATTTTGGGGCGACAATAGTGGCATGTTTTTGACAAACGCCGCAATAGGTCCATCTATAGTAGTTTTTTTTAAATAAAAGATGCAAAAATAGTGGCATTTTTTTTAAAAAACGCCACAATAAGTCCATCTATGGTAGTTTTTTTAATAAAAGCCACAACAATAGTGGCGTTTTTTTAAAAACGTCGCAATAAGTCCATCTATAGTGGTCGTTTATTAGAAAAACGCCACTATAGATATACTTTTTTGGGGCCCCTACTTTTTGGGAGCCCTGCGCGGTCGCCCATTTCGCACCGTCCCAACCACGACACTGAAGAGAGCTTTGGATCATGTTCAAGGGTTCGGTTTAGCTCGAGTTAAGATATTGTAATCATGACATATGTGAATTGACAGGTCCACAAACCCACGTTATTAGCTGAATCTATTTAGCATGTCAACCTACAAATTGCATTACCTTTCGACGTATGAGAAGCAAAGCATCACCATTTCCATCTCTCAGAACCAGCTCCCCTTTGGTACCGAGAACGCCGCAACCGTTGACCCGGAAAACAATGAGCTGGCTACAATTAGTCACCACGAAACCGCCTCCGTTCACCGCATGTGGCCTCCTCCGAACCACAAGTACCACCTGAGAAGAACGGTGCAGCTTACTTATAACCGGCATTGTATTGCCTTTTGTCGCCATGGATATCCTTTCTATCTCTCAAACAAAGAGTTCTAAATCTCCAAGCTGTGAACTTTCTTTGGCGCTAAGCAGATGATTGACAAGACTGAGACAACCTATACTTATACTACACCTGGGGTCACTAACTATGTTCAAATAGTCGTTTTAACCGTTGGATTTTCAATATTTACAAAATAGTTATTAATTTTATCAAAATATTACGAATTTCATTGACTAAAACAATCGTTCAAACATAATTTAGTTACCTCTTATATACTTTACCCTTATTTTTTTGTATGTGTGTCGAAAGATTAGGCGAAGTTTGACTATCGGCAAGCATGTGGATTGAGTAGTTTGCTTGTGGAAGATGAGGATTGCAACGTATAAGCCAATATATAAACCTCAGCCAATGATCTTTAATGCGTACAGCACATGTTATAAATTGTTTTCTTTTGTTAAATTGTAAGTTGGTCCCTGTACTATGATTTTTGACAAATTTGCTCCCTATGGTTTGATCATTTCTGATCTCTTTACCTTTAAAGGTGTGTATTTTCAGTCCTGGAATCAACTTTATTTCATTAATCTCATCAAATAACATATCTTGTTTTTTTTTGGGGGGGGGGGGTGGGGCGAGGGGGGGGGGTAAAGTACACAAATGTCATTGAATTAAACTATGTTTAAATGATCATTTTAGTCCCCAAACTTTTAAAGTTATAAAATGGTCATTTTTTTCTCAACAAGGAATCGTTTGCATTTGTTTTTGAGCTGCAAATGAAGATTTTCAAAAAGGGTTTCTGAAACTTTTGACAAAAATGGACAGAGAAGGAATCTTGGAATACTTGAAATCTATTAACAAGTCTTCAATTATGGGTAAGCAAAAGACTTTAGGGACCATTGTTTTCCGCAACTAATTAAAGGTATCTTCTTGAAGTTAGATAACTGTTATAATTTAGGGTAAAGTATATAAATAGTTATGACAATAGGATAATGCTTTCTTGATTCTTTTGACTATTAAAAGTTACAAAATGATCCATCGACTAGAAGAGTTGCTTTATTGAGTCACTCTTGACTATTAAAAGTAACAAAATAATCACCCAACTATTTATTATGTTACAAACTCATCATTTTCTATTAAAAATTGGACGGCAGTCTGAGCTATACGTTAACCTACTGACTAAAATATGATAAAATTTGATCTCATAGTCTCAAACGACTATAAATTCTCAGTCAACATATTAACTTTCAACTCAAATGACCATTATTTTTTTAACAGAAAAGAATCGAGTTTATAACATAATGAGTAATCAAGTAATTATGTTATAACTCTCTATAGTCAAGGGACTCCATAAAGCAACTTCCTATAATTGAAAGATCGTTTCGTAACTTTTAATAGTCAATTGACTCAATAAAAAAATATCCTATAGTCGGAGGATCATTTGTTTACTTTACCCTAAATTTAACGAAGTTCGACGTTCATAAGCTCTACTCAATTATATCCGTAACCATACAACAGAAAGCATCGAAACAATAAGATTTTTCATCAATATCTGCAGATGATGGTAAATCATTTGATTTATGTTGGCAACAGAGCAATCCAAGTAAACAATAAGGTTAAATGTCACGAGCAATCTGATTAGCCGAGGAATAATATTCACATGAAAACATATTCATATGCACCCACGTTCAAAGAGAAACTAACACAAGAAAGATAATCCTCATATATTTGCCATGTCACACTCGGTGCATATCAAATGTCTATATAAGATATTACCGCAACTCGGTTGAAGAATACCGGGAAAACGTGTGTGATCGTCTGCCACGTGTGCACCCGGTAACATCGAAGATCTAGTGGCCATACTTTTGGAACTCCCATTCACTATTATCTGCATAAGCAGATTATAACAAAGACATTAACGTTATGCAGTTGAGCAAAAGTGGGTGGCAAAACATCAGTGTGAGATAAAGAGCATACCCAACGGGCATACTTGACGAGTCTTCAACCAGCGGCTGATACAGTGAAAGTGGAATGCATGGTTGCAGACCCCTATTAGAAATACAGTGTAAGTTAAGCGACGATTATTACAGGTAAGGCCATGAAATTTCAAGACCAATACAATACCAATAACAAGCAAAACAGCAAATCTGTTCATGTTGTTCAAGACACTGTTGCCCTGTCCTGATCGTTATGTTATTCTCATCCACATGCTTCAATGGTTTCTCCAAACCATGATATGAATTTTAAGAGCATTTGAACAACCAAGTAAAGATCAACATCTAATTTCTTAAGCACTTCATGCAGTGTAGTCACGGATTTACGAAGGGTTGGGATTCACCATTTTGGCTAACTTTACACAACCAGGAAAGCAAGATATACCGATATACTTATGGTACTTGGTCGAGCCCGAAAATCAAAGAAATTATCAGATAGCTTTCAGATACAAAATCACCCGGCATTTATGAACAACGTAGTCTGTTGGTAGAGTACTGGCCTCTTACATCCAGTTATCAAACCTCGACATCCTCAACATAAACAAAACAAATCAATCTGACATTTTGCTAAAATTGCACAAGCCCCAGCTTCAATAAGTAAACTATCAGACATGTTGAATTGCTTAAACTGATCTTTTTACAGAAGAACATACAAGTTATGCATCTGGATACGGATGCCACTAGGTGTAAATTACCCAAAGCAAAGCTTTAGAAAATCAAAATTGGATTAGTCAATCACCATTAACATCTTAAAAGCTATAGCATAGATATGTTCTTAGCAAAGTTAACCTAGGACTAGGGCCGTAAAAGAGCTGAGTCGAACTCGATTATTGCTTAGCTCGACTCAAAAACTCTAAAATGGAACTCGACTCGGCTTGAAAACTCACGAGTCTAAAATTTTCAAACTCAACTCAAGCTCGAAATCATGAATTGAAGCTCGAAAAAACTCAAAATAAGAAAAATCTTGATCTAACTCGGTTGAAACTTAAACTTTATATAAACCACAAGTAAATGAAAATTTTCTACTACATTTTTCTTAAAAAATAAACTCATGAATGCTAATATTATTAATAATTTATTTTTTTTAAATATAATTTTAATATATATTTTTTTTCTAGAAGTTATTCGTAAGATTCTAGAGTTGAGTATCAATTAGTTCGTTTCAACTAGTTAAATACGGTAACTGAGTCTATCTCGAGAAGCTCACGTCGTCTCATTTAGAGGCCCACCTAGGACATTATAGGGAGGGAAGGTTAACATACCCCAAGCAACAGTGCATTCCTCGCTGGTGGCGCTGGCTTGGTTAGCTTGGCATTCGATACCTGAATAATCAAATTAAATTTAACAACCGGAATTACTAAACCAATGGAAAAACAAAACAAAAAATCATAGAACGAATAAAAAAAACTATTATTCAAGATAGAAAATAAACTCACAGAGGTCCATAATGTGATTCCTGCAAATTGCACAATTATCCACCACAATATCTGCGTCCATTAAACAAATCAGGTTCAAAAGAATAATCTATTTTCAAATAGAAACTATATGTAGAGAGATTGAGGGAGTAGATTAGGATTACGCACCCCAAGCCCAAAGAGCAACAGCACTCCACTTTTTGATCTCGAATCGCTTGGGCTTCTTAGATGAGGAGGAAGGAGCGGTGGCGCTTGAAGCCTCACCGGCGGGAACCATCGGGAAATCGGAATCTAGAGCGGCCATGGCTGAGATCGAACGGGGATAGTGGGCAGATGTTTTTGCCGCAGAGCAAAGGTGGTTGCGGGCACAACGAAGACTACAATAATAAGGGTACAACAAAATAAGGGTAAACTACATCAAATACCACTTAATTTTAGGATTTGTATAAATTTTATCACAGATTTAAATAATTTTAATTTAAACACTAAATTTTAGTTTTGACTTCAATTATAGTATGATCCTTAAACCATTAACGGCAAAATTTGATGAAGTGATTGTATTTTTCCTATTAAACTTTAATTTTTGTATTGATTTTATTATTAAATTTTAATTTATCATTTTTATCCCTGCAATTATTTCGATTGCTTATATCGATCAATCATCACCATCATGGCATCATCTATGGTCGTTTGCCACCCATTACTTTTTTAGGATAAATTATACATTTAATATTAAAATTATCAGTTTTGATCTGTTTTAGTATTTTAATTTTTAATTTTTTGAAAACATACATAAATTTAGTTTTTGTTTCATTTTAGTGTCTCGTCAATAAAAAACTTTAGTTTTTGCTTTATTTTAATATCCCATTCAAAATTTAATGTTACGTTTTAAAAATATTAAAAGTTTAGGTACTAAAACGGACTAAAACTGATAGTTTAAGTACTAAAAATCTTGTATTTGAATGAATCAGGGTAAGTAATGCAATCTCCAAGGCAATCTGTGTAATTGATCCTATTTACATGTTGTTCCATAGCTTTACTAATTTATATACTCTATGCTCCCCTTGACTAGTGATGCATTGGAGAATTCGACCCGTTTTTAACGACGTCGTTTTTCGAGTGAATCGGAGACATCCTTGGTGATCTGTTCCGATGCCGCTGTCCATGACGGAGTTTGTGGCTTCTTTGATGATTCCCATCATCTTTCTTCAACTCCTTTTTGGAGTCACTTTCCTCGGTGTCCTTGTCCTCCTTCGGCGAACCACTTTCGGTTGGAACCGTGTAAACAAAGGTACCAATGTGGATATCTTCACAGTCCTGAAGTGACTCCAATGTCTGGACCACATCACACATTTTTGGTCTCTGCTTCGGCCGTTGGCCGAGGCATCGATAAGCCAATGCAGCCGCCTTTCGTGCCCCGATTTCTGAGTATTGCCCTTCGAGTCTAGGATCTATTATCCGACCAAGTTTCCGATGATCATTCAACACCGGCCTCACCCACTCTACCAAGTTCTGTTGTATTGGACTACGGTTCTTGTCTAAAGATCTCCTTCCGGTTAGAAGCTCCAAGAGTACCACTCCGAAGCTATAGACATCGTTCATAGAGGTCAAGTGACCGGTCAAGACGTATTCAGGAGCAGCATAACCTTCTGTCCCCATGACCCTTGTGGAAACATGCGTGTCATCCCCTTCCGGACCATCTTTCGCCAGGCCAAAATCCGAAAGTTTAGCATTGTAGTCGTGGTCCAAACATGGCATCAATAAACTAGAAAGATTAAGGTTACTTGAGAAAGAAGCCAAGGCTATACTTACAGAGTCTAACAAGATATTTGATGCTTTGAAATCATGGTAAATGACCGGCTTTTCTGCTTCATGGAGATAGACAAGACCCTTGGCAGCTCCAAGAGCGATTTTCATCCTCGTCGCCCATGGAAGGGAAACCGAATACCCTGCATCAAGGATGATCGACATTAGAGACTCGGGTTTCGGGTTTCGGGTTTTAAGTTTAGGCTTACAGAGAAAAAGAACGTACTTCTAAAAAGTTGATTCTCTAAGCTGCCTCTAGGCATATATTCATACACCAGCACCCTATTTTCTTCTTCGCAACAATATCCGATCAGCTTCACCAGATGCGGGTGCCTCAATTGTGCAAGAAAGATCACTTCAGTCTGCTCAAGAACCAAGCAAGCATTCATCATTAGCGTTGAGTAAATGATCGGGGTTCGAGTAATTGCGTCTATATATACTCACCAGCCACTCTCTATGACCCTGCAGACCTTCTAAATCCAGGTTCTTAACAGCAACAGGCTGAGCTTTCAACCCAGGCCTAAGTTTGTCATCAATGAACCCTTTATGAACCAGTCCGAACCCACCTTCGCCGAGAAAATTAGCCGACGAAAAGCTCTGTGTTATCACCTTCAACTCCCCGAGCGTAAACGCATGAAGATTCGAACCGGCGAGCGAGGTCGACAAATCTTCCGACAACATCGTCGAGCTCGGATAACTTAAGTCTAACATGGCGAACCTCGTGAATGAACTTTGCTTTGAAACTTCCTTCTTAGGTCTACTATCTGGTTTCACAACACCCTTTGAACAGCTCGGGATGATGGATCTTAAAGCAATCTTCATCACTGTCATTTTTTTTCCAGAATCTGGAAATTAAGTTCTTCAAATTTGGCTTGTACTGTCGACGTCTATGAATCCCAGAACTGAAAGGATAGTCTGTAGTTGGTGAAAGAAGAAAATATTCAACCTCGAATCACCAACTTTCTTACATAAAATGGAAATCTTTAGGTTTTCTCTCTCTATATATATATACACACAAGAGTTTGACATTAGTGTGTTATATATCATTTTGATTTGATTAATGGAGACGATAAGTCCACATTAGGCGGCTGCACCCATTGACTTTCTTCCTTCTTTTTTCCATTAAAATTAGAAGTTTGTTTGCATTTGGAATCTTCTGTATGAAAGCACACTCGAAAACTGCTTGCTGTACTTTTCCGGGATTAATTCCGTTAGAATTTAGTGTAAAATACACATTCAATACTTAAACTATTAATTTTTATCTGTTTTAGTATCTAAAATTTTAAAACTATACCTAAAATTTAGCCATTTAAAATTTTAATTTGATTTTTTACGTTATTATATTTCAAATAATAAAAGGGTAAAGCACACAAATGGTCCCTGATTATAGGGCACTGCTTTATTAAGTCATTCTACTATTAAAAGCTACAAAATGATCATCTGGACATAATGTGTTGCTTTTTTTAGTTCCCCGACTATTAAAAGTTACAAAATGATCACTCGACTATTCATTATGTTCCAAACTCGTCCTTTTCCGCTAAAAAAATTAGTGATTGTCGAAGTTGAACGTTAACATGATGACTGAGATATAATATTCGTTTGGGATTCTGCACAGTCAACAAGTTAACGTTCAGCTCAGAATACAATCAATTTTTAACGGAAAATGATGAGTTTGGAACATAATGAATAGTTGGATAACCATTTTGTAACTTTTGATAGTCGAAAGACTCAACAAAGCAACACTCTATAGTCAGAAGACCATTTTGTAACTTTTAATAACCGAAAGACTCAATAAAATAATACCCTATAGTAGGGAGATCGTTTGTGTACTTTACCCACAATAAAAAGTGAATTCAAAGGTTTGAGGGTTATTTTGTTGAATAGAAAAAAATGGGGAATTAGGTATTAATCCTGCTAAAATCCTCAGTCAGAGGACCATTTTAATTTTAATTTTTTTTAGTTAACCAAATAGGAGATTCTGTGTTAGTTTTGGACTTGGTAAACGACAGAGGTTGGCACACTTGCAATAAGTCATATGTTTCTTCTTATCCAATGAAAATATATATTTAAACTATATGATACATTCTGATACCTCAAAAATGCTTAAATTCAACACCAGCCCCATATGGCTGCAAAACGTCGAATTCAGTCACCAAATGGCTGCAACACCAGCCCCGTTGTTTCCATACAGTCGGATTACAGTCGGCTTACATGAACAGTTTCGTTCAAGAAGAGACAACCAAACACAACATTGAAGAAGTCGCGGCCTTTAACCGTTCCGCCCCCTCCGACTATCGCTTCGGTATCGTACTTGCATGCTCTCCCACGGTCGGGGCAGTACGTAACCTGCATAAAAATTGGCGTATCCGGTTTATAAAATAGGATCATTCAGTCATGAAGCGGAACATCAAATGGAAGGATGTAATTTTCAGTAACAAACCTCCGATAACTTGGGCTGGAAAGAGGCATCAAGCATTACATCCACACCGTACATTGCCCTCGACTTCGGATCATGCATCTCCGGATGTGCTGATGCAGCTGACTCAAAGGCGGATCTGATCATGCTTTTTACTCTCTGGTGGATGTCGAGCCATTTAGCTGTAACAAAGAACACGTAAATCGTCAATAAAGAAACGACTTATATATCGCCTCTAGGAAACTCATTCAATATATGGCATCTCAGTCGGACAACAGAATGTGCATTACCCAGAAGATATCTGAAAGGAAGATCTCCAAAGGGTTTATACTGCGAACGAGTACAATGATTTAGAGTGGTTCGACTTCTAAATCAATTTTACATCTATTATTTTAGTTCCACAATAAAGATATTCTAACAAATTCACTAATTTTATTCTCTTTTTCTAGGCTCAATAGTAACATTTATAATTTATCTAATTTTTTAAAGACTAAACTAGAATCGCTCTCCTTTGTAGACAAAGAATATAAATAAGAAAAATATCTAAAGGTATGTGTTTACAAAATTAAGCTCACAAAAACATTATGTATAAAAAAAAGAATAAAGAGTGAAAAAAATTTCTCTTAATCTTGATTGCTTTAATAGGTGTTTTAATCTTCTTCGAGTGTTATTGATTTGTTTTTATATATTGGAATGAGTTTGTAGTCGTTTCTAGTCGTTATGATGTTTTGGAGTCCGTTGGAGATTAATTTTCTACAAAACAGAACAACCTAGAACAGAGAGTATCAGTACTCGAGTTAGGAGTAGCGATACTTCCTTTATAATATTTAAATAAACTAACTGTGACGGTTAGGCTTGACCAATATCAATACTATAGTTTTATAGTATCGGTACTTCTTGTAGTTTTGGGCCTCCAAAGTTTGGGTCGAGGTGGCCCAGGTGTTTCCGGGCCTTTCGTCGGCCTTCCCGTGCCATATTCTCTTCGATTAATGAAAGTTTGTGGTTTTATATAAGCCTAAAAGAAAGCAATTGACACGAAGCGGTCAACCAAGATCAAGGACAACGATCTCTACAAGAAAGTCCTACGCAGCCCTCTTTTTTTCTTTCTTAATTCCTACACAGCCAAAATATCTCTATCCAATCTTATTTGCTCCCTCTCTTTTGTTCTTTCTTCCATTTTACAATTTTCAACATCAACGAAAGAAGGAATTTGCCATCAGGACAAGGCTTCCCCATCTTCATTTATTCCATCCAGTGTTCAACTATTTCAGTTTCATAGTAATATAGTATAGAAGAAATTCAAAGTAACCCTCTTTTTTCCTTTAATTTTCTTTACCTTTTATCATCAATGGAGGAGATATAGCCTCCCCGTGTGCACTTCACCGGATGATTGAGATACTCACTGCTTTTACTAACTCCCTTTGCTTCATCTGCTGCTTTCGTTTTCTCAGACGGTGTCGTGTGTTTTCGAAATGAATGACGAATCTTGTTCGATGAGATCCTCTGGGTTTATCCACGGGATGGAGCGTATCTCGGTCCACGATTCGGCGGAGGATCCGGGGTGGTTGTCGTCGGAAGATGATGGAGAAGATGATGATCTGGGGTCTAGTAGTTCGTCGTCGATCGGAAGGAACAGTGATGTTTCCGGTGAATCGTCAGCGGAGGGTGAAGATTCAGCGGAGGCTGAAGTGGAAAGCCAGCTTAAAGAACCCTTGGATTCCATGGATGCTCTAGTGGATGCTTTGCCTATGAGGTAAGTTTTTTTTAAGAAATAAATAAACCAAACCCACAAATTTTTAGAACTTATTCTTTCTGGGTTTTGATTCAGTATTGAATCTCTGTTGATGGATTTTATTAAAATTGTGCAAGAAAGTTTAGGGGAATGGCTAGGGTTTATTGTGAGATTTATTGAGCTTAGCGATAATCTGCTGATGCACTTGTTAATTAAACTATCTGACCACAATCACTGTTTGAAATTGCATGCTTTGTTAATCTAGTGGTGTTAAAGCATCACATGATAATGTAAATTCATTTTTGAAGATTAAGAGCTCCTGTTTTTCCCATTAACCGTTGCTTGGATCTCGAGAAAATGTTTTCCGAGAAGGATTTCTGTGATTTTGTATGGTTTATTATTTTTGTGCTTTAGTTTCTTATTGTTGTACTTTTGCTTATTTCAGAAGAGGCATATCCAACTTTTATACTGGCAGATCAAAGTCCTACACTAGTCTAGCCGATGCAGCTGCCGCTCCGTCCGTTAAAGATTTCGCCAAGCCGGAGGATCCTTATAACAGGAAACGCAAGAACTTATTAGCCCATGGTTCTTTTCTGGGGAAAAATCGCAACCGAAGTGCAATGGCTCTTCGAGCTATTGCGAGCACCTCCGACTTCAACTCGATCTCATCATCACCGTCCAGCAGCGGCCTGCCACCACTGCATCCACAGCATAAAAAATCAACTGCCATCAGATCATCATCGCTGACTTCTCGACCGATCCCTCCTTGTCGGTCTTTCTCCTTGTCTGATCTACAGTATGCTGATGCTTCAACTCCTCACACAGCAGGTTTGGCTGTTCACAGTGGCAACAATGACAACAAACCCTGTTGAACTCAACCAAAGTGTACGTATTCAAAATTGTGAAACTGGAAATACCTGAATGGAACTGGTCTTCGAGAATGGAGACCGTCACCTCCCCGTTTCGAACTTTGATCAAATGGTTTAACTTGTAGTTATAGGTGTACCATGGCCATGCATTTGAGAAGTTGTCCCTGCAGCTGTACTGTATTTTCCCATTTCTCTTGTTTGATTTGAGGTAATAATGAGAATGCTATGTTGTATAGTACAAGAACTAAAATACATTCTCTTACTATGCAGCAACCGTCGACCGCCTTCTTATTTCTCGGTGATATTGATACTGGTTACCGGATCCCGGATCGGAGTCTCTATGTTACCGCAGTTATGGTTATAGTCCAATGATCAGTGCTTTACAGTGGCTTGAATCTTGATGATTGATTTACTGGAATTCTTAGTTAAGGTCATCCTTATGGATCTTGATCTTTGTCAATTGTGTGGTTAAAGTGACCCTCTTTTCTTCCATTTCTAGTATTAAATTATAGGGTAAACTAAGCATATAGTACATAAATTATTGGTTTTAATCCGTTTTAGTACTTAAACTTTTAATTTATGATAAAATTAATATGAACTCTAAAATGAGATTAATTTAAACCGATGATTGCAATCGAGGACCTGTGAAGTACTTTAACCGAAACTAGTGCTACGAATAGGAATGACAACGAGTTAGGTTACGGTTGTGTTTTTGGTTGACCCGACTCAAAAATATGTATATTTCACTCGAATTCAATCCGATCCGAAAATATATAACTTTCACCCAATTTCGATTCGACCCAAATTTTTGGAGTATAAATCCGATTGACCCGATATAAAATAAGGATTTAATTAATAATTTTTTTGAAGAAAATATATTATTTTCTCCATGTCGAGTCAGATCAGAATTTTTTTACCCTTCAGTTCACCCAAACCCGATCCAGATCGGAATTCGATTTCTTTTTAAAAAATCTGATTATATCATATCGAAACCAGTCGGTTTCGAGTTAAATTACCGTCTCACTACGAATCAATAGCACTGGATCAGGGCCTTATGCATCAATGAATCCTGCTGGTCCCCGATGAACTGAAATCGAATACGGTGGACCATGGCCCAAGCTCAAACCAGAGGAGGAATAAATGAGCAAGGATTCATAGCCAGATAAGGCCAAATCAGAAGCATCATCACAAGAAATTCACAACAAGAAAGACCTCAAAATCTCCATTAAAATTGCCCAAGAATCGCAGAATCCGGACCCGAAAACACTTGACAAAATATCGCATGTATTCACTTTTCTAGTATAATCCTATCCTATCTTATAGGTAAGTATACTTTCAACTCAGAACTTTCCAGTACTCAAAATCCGACTCTGAGTTTAACATTGGCTTTCATCGCCTGGGTTCTCTTGGGAACTGATTTTTCAGTTTTGGTGGGTCGGAAAATGGATCCGGCGCCTAACGGTGAAGAACCCACTTCCTGGGATGAATTATGTAACATAAATTTGATTCCATCTGAACTGTTCCTCAAATTCAGAAAAGAAATTCAGGGGTTGCGAGTTGGAGTCAATTTGGAGGTTATTTTTCTTTGCTTTTTTTACAGTCTTGGATTGTTCCATTTATGATATATGCTATCCAATTCTCGTTATCCTGTAGGGGTTGTTGTTTTTGACCTGTTGAGTGTTTACATCTTAGTTTTGGTTCAGTTCTACAATGCCCCCATCAATGATTTCCAAACTAAGCTTGTGCTGAAGCCTTTATCCCCTGAACGGAGGTGGAAGTTCGCTTATGAGCCTTTACATCAAGATGTTCGACTTCTTTCCAAAAAGATTCCCGTTACAAAATTTCTTAATCTCCAGGTCTGGTTCACTGTGATTTATCTTTTCTGGAAGATGAACTTTTCTAGTAGTGATTGAATGTAGGAGTGTATTCATATTGTTGGAAATAGGTTGGGGTAGGCCATAATTTCAAGATGAACGCAACTGGATGGAAATGGAAGCTCACCACCTGTTTGGGTGGAGACGGAGTTTCTCGGATTCGGAATAAGACAACGCTTGGCTTGGTTCCTGGCCTGGATTTTAGATTCGGGTGGAGGGCGGATTATGTTCTACCGGAAGCTACGGGGTAAGTTCCTTGATATTCTTTCGATATTGTATTTAAGAATGTTATGTGACAATGGCGGTGGCGTTGAGGTCATGTATAATATAAGGATTGTCTTTGATGTTAGTTTTACGAATCGTTCCCTATAATTTGTTGAATATTTTTCAGGTGATGTTGGATCCCAAGGTAGCTGCAAATCGATAGCTATTGACTCGATGATGATAGAATGTTCATATGCTTTAAAAACAACTCGAAATATATGAAATGTGTTATTGTTGTGCTTCTTCTTCTTGTTAATTGTGTCATTTTGTTTCTTTAGAATTTATTATTCAGT
This sequence comes from Hibiscus syriacus, assembly GCF_006381635.1. NCBI lineage: Eukaryota > Viridiplantae > Streptophyta > Magnoliopsida > Malvales > Malvaceae > Hibiscus > Hibiscus syriacus. The sequence continues at coordinate 1,044,346 of NW_024061783.1, forward strand.
AATTCCGTATATTCCTTCTTTTACCGGTGATGATTATTTGTAGCTTACCATTAGTATCTTGAACTTAACAGAGCTCTTGGTACCAATGAACCATTGTTCAACTTGAACTCAGGGCGGTTGCAAGCATCGTTAGATAGAGTTGAGGCCATTGTGACTCATTCATCTGATAGGTTGTGATCAGCTGTCAACACATCAGGTATGATTATCTCGAGACCTTTTCCGGAGCATTTAAGATCGACTTTTGACGTAGTATAACTGACAACTTGTAGGATACTTTCAAAGTAACTGGAATCTTCAGCCATTTAATCCGGGAATATGCATTTCACATCTGCGTTTTTACCTATGATGTCTGTCTCTGAACATGCTTCTTTTCACATTAGCACGATGAGTTATATTTCACGACAGACCCTCATTGTGTTACTTAGCTGCATTTAGATTCAGATGAATTGGATTTTTTGTATAACAGTTTTCTTTCGGAAACTTCAATCTTAGCAGGGCCAGCTTGAACCGAAATTGAATAGAGGTACACTTACTAAATACGAATGTTGTGGCTCTTCCGTATAGCATTAAGTAGCCAGTGTTTGAAGAAACCGGGATTTCGAATTCAAATATTCTCCTCAAAACTAAAGCATGCTAATGTATGAAGTTGGCTCTGTTATGCTCCTTTTATTTCCTTTCCCCAACTTCCTTTCATATGTTCATTACTTCGATCGGCGGGTCTCCCCATGAAATTACTGGTAAATCGGGTTATTTTTACTGTTTGAGATTATTCATATGTTTGCAAATAGTAGCTAGCGGTTCAACATTATTAATTTGGGTTTCTTTCTTTCTTGATATGTGATCGTCCCTCTCGATAATACGTCTTGGGCCGCAATCATTTTTATATTCGAATGACTCGATAGACTTCGAAATTTGAAACCCGAATACCGACTGTTTCAGAATCTATCTTTTTGAACGTTTTGAAAGCATGTAGAGGGAAACACCGATATCAACATCATCAACGGAGGTCAAAAGTGTGGACCCTCTCCACGTAGCCGTTATAACCTTTGTATCTTGCAACGGCTACAACACTCATTGTATATAGCATTTCAAATCCTTCACTTTCTTCAAGACTCCATAGCCAAAAACTCACCTTGGAAGATGACTTCCTCTAAGCTCAGAAGATCCTTTTCCTTCCCGAATCTCCTTCTTTCCTTCTTAAACTTCATTCTCTTCACCCTCTCTGCCGCCTCAGTTGCTCCCATTATCGTCCTTAAATGGCCACCGACGTCGCTCGGTTTCGCTTTCCTCATGGTCTCCTCCATTTCCCTTCTCTCCTCCTTTGTAGGTTTCTACTCTCAATTAACACGGTTCTGCTTCATAACCCACGTTTCTCTTCTCGTTGCCTCGTTGATCGGCCAAGTTCTCGGCATACTGTCATTGTTCACCAGAGAGAGATCGAGCATATCGATGCTGAAAACCACGGTGGACGTTAAAGAAGCGAAGCTGTTGGTGAGAGTGGAGTGCGGGGTTTTCATGGCGATGCTGGTGACGCAGTTGCTGGTTTTGGCGCTGACCTGCGCGGTGCATCATTGGTGGGTGAGGGAATACGAAGGGTTAGAAGCCGAGAGAGAGTCGACCGCGAAGAAACGGAGCAGGAGGTTGCAGAGAGTGCAAGAGGAATCGATGGCGAATGCGGCGAGGATCGCCGAGTTTAAAGCAAAGGAGTTCGACGAGAAGATGAAGAGCAACTATTGCCAGTGGGTGAAAACTGATTTTGAAGGCTGAGAGGATTACATGTAATTGTGTTGGTTTCTTGCTCCGGGCCACCGCTGTGGTGGCGCCATTGGAGTCGTTCTGGTTTTTAGAATTTGCTATTTCAAAATTAAGTGGTTAACGGTATCGTTGATGTTTTTTCGAATCAGATCGAATATAAGTTTTTATTTTAAAAATCGAGTCGAGTATAAATGAAACTTGTCTAAATCTTATTCAAAACGACTAATAAATGAAGAGATACTATGCTCCGATAGAGCTCAAATAGACCGACTCATGATCATCTCTAATTATATCTATTATCCTAAAAAGAAAAAAGAAAAATCATAAATAACATATTAGAGGTGTTCGAAATCGGATATCTAAAATATTAGGTATTTAGGGTTTTCAAGTACTAAAAATGTCATAATAGTATCTTGACCCATTAAGTTTAGGTACTCGTAAGTTAACCAATCGTAAAATTCGGATATTTGTATTTTCGGGTCATAGACACTTGATTTGTATTTATTAGTCTTTAAAGAATATTATTTTTTTCAAAATATTAACATAAAAATGTAAAAAATCTATGATACGTAATTTACAAATAAAAAATAAAATTACATAATTACATAATTAAAAGATAAAGTTTATTAAAATAAAATAAAAAATTAAATTAAATTTAAAATATTTTGAGATTAAAAGAAATAATTTAAAATTATTATTATAAAATAATTTAAGAAATTAATAATCTAGGATGTTACGATGAAATAATTTGAGAATTAAATATATAAAAATATAATATATATTTATATATAATCGAGTCTGAATTAATGGATATCCTATTAAAAGATATTTTGTGATTCGGGACACCCGAAAAATAATAGATAAGATATTCAACCCGTAAAATTTTTGTATTTTCATTATAAATATCGAATATTTTCGAAAAAAAAAACAGACCCGCCAATCAATTGGAGCCTTTATCTTAATGCCACATCACAATGCGTCCACGTGTCACAATCTCAACCCACATCACAAAATGTCGTCTTATCCACTCTTTGAATGGGCCCCACTGTTTCGCACTCAACGCGCGTCGCCGTCTTCGGTTTTCCTTTATTGGATTTTAGTATTATTTTTCACATTTTTTTACCCAATTTTCAAATAAACAAGGAAAACACCATATTATATATTTTCCGGGAAAGTTTAATTTTCCGGGAAAACCTTTTAGCTCTGCCGTGTCAACCGTCTCGGTTTACAGAACTGGATTCCTGACTTTCTCTAGTCATGGATCCATCCACCGCCGCAAACTTCAAAGACTCTCCCTTTCTCCCAACTTCAAAGACTCTCTATTCAGATACACATTGTGAATCTAACCTCTTGCAGGAACTTCTCAGGGTAATTTATGTATGCTTGTTTCCAAATTGTAAATGCCATGGATTTCTTTCATGCTTGTTCTTGGATGTTAAAGGTACAGTGGAGTTTTATTTAAGCATTAGCAACAAGCAATAGGGGCATTCGTAGCCCTCGGCCTGCTCAGCCTGGTGAGGGGTAATGTTAACGCATAGGTCATGAAACCAGTTACTACATAAGTCGCAACATATCCAATCCTCATGTGATTCACGTCCTCCGCATGCACCACATTCCTCATCATCCGATGATAACCTTTCTTTACCCTTTGCTCCCTTGCTCCTGCTGGAGGATCTACTGCATCCCTGTATAAACATCTGGTTTGACCCATCCATTAATAAGCCAACACATGATTTTTTTAGAGCACTAAGAATGTCCTACTTACAGCTTGTGCACTTGGGTTGAATCTCTTTCTGCTAGGGTTACGATCCGGTGGCTTTCCCTTTGCCTTTTCCTTTGCATTCCCACTGACAATATCAAACAACGTGGGGAGTTCATTGATCATCGTGAACAGACTATTCCTGCATCACATAAGTTCTAACTTGGTTACATATCTATCTGTTGGACACGAATACTCGAACAAAAACAAAGAATCTGAGAAACATAGCCGCGGAGAGCATCGGTATTGCCTATGTTATAATAAATTTCTGTTTGTGTTCGGTTTTTTTAGTGTCCACGAACATATTTGATAAGTGAACATGAACATGTTGGACAAATTACATTACTAGTCCTTAAGTTTTTTGGGTTTCACGATTTGAGCTCAAAAGTTTACCTCATATTCAATTTAAGCCTTACCTTCACAAAAGTTTATAAAAGAAAAATGAGAACTGGGTAGCTTATAAAAGAGTTTTTAAACAAGCTTGTTCATTCTGTTCGTGAATATGAACAACCAGAACGCACATTTATTCGCGTTCATTTGTTTATTAAATGAACATAAATATTTTGTTCATGCTCATTTATATAGGTTTAAACGAACATAAAACAATGATATATGAACGGTTTATCGAAGATAAAGGTGAGAGGGTGGGGGAGTTATACCTGTTAGCTTTACCGAAAATACGGACAGCACCAAGATGGAAAGCCACTGCTATGAGCCATGTATCACTTGCAACGGCAACAGAAAGCAACCAGTTATTTCCATCTCTTGGACAGTTAATACCTCTAAAAGGCTCCGGTATATCTGGAGGTACATCCTCAACAGGTGGCTTAACTTCCCATTTCCCATCTGGATGTCCATACAAGCACAGGTCCTCCTTCTTATCTGCAAAAACCAAGAAAAAAATAACACAGCATTGCCTCGTAAAGAAACCAAGGTGCAGTTTAACAAAGAGGATAAGTTTCTCTTACCAGGATCGCATTGCTTTTGAAATTCTTCAAAGTCTGCTCCAAGGAAAAGGAAAGAATGGGAATTAGAATGAGAAAAAGATTAATGGATGATAAAGGAAGGAAAAGATTAAAGAAAGAAGAGAGAGACCGGTGGTTAAGGCTTTTATCAAAGCTAGGCGTCGGCCTTGGAAGTCCCTGAAGACGGCGTACACTGCTGTGTCTTGTTCTTGAGCACTACTTCCCTCCATTTGTCTACAGATTGATTCACACCACTGATATTGCATTAATTTTTCTTTCTTGGAAAACAATGGAGAGTCATGAAATCCTGAACTATCTATCTATCTATATATGTATAGTGATAAGCAGTTCACAGGAACACTTGGCTTCGTGTGATCAGGTCCGGGTCGGGCAGCAGCTGGAGGACCGCTTCGAGACCAGTCTGGTTCTTGGACTAATGATTTCCTCATTAATATTGGTTGCTTTGTTTTAAGACACAAGTCTTTTTCTCTTTTTGAATGACAGAAAGAAACCCTTTACACACAGCTTTGTAATCCCGTGAGGTTCTTGAATGATTGAAAATGGGGAAATATTAGGATCCAGTCCCCACAAGAATGTAATCCCCTGCCATTACTGCTCAGGGGAGTTTATGCGTGCTTGTTTCCAAACTGAAAATTGTAAATGCCATGGATTTCTTTCATGCTTATTCTTTGATGTTAAAACTACAGTGGAATTTATTTGAGCATTAGCAACAATCAATCTTGTTTGGATTAATATGAGTATCAGATCTAGATATAGTTAATCTGTTTTAAGCTTTTCAATGTATTTGGACGACCCCCAAGATAAGTACGTGTACGTGACATTTTCCTTTATGCATCGACGATCAAGTCGGTCTTTCGACATTTTCAACAAATTAATGCAGAATAGGTTTGAGAATCCTCTTTCTGATCGACATGGGATTCACAGTCTGTTATGATTTTCATTCATGCATGGATAATCAACTCAGTCTTTGACATTTTGATCAGAGTTCTATGGGGGATTAACCTTAGTTATTATCTTCAAAAACAATGGTCGAAGCTAGTCAGAATCACTTGGCCTGCTTTCCCGGGTTGCTGCAATAGGGGCATTCGTATGTCGCCGCCTTCTCAGCCTCGTCGGGGGTAATATTTACGCATACGTCATGAAACCAGTTATTACAGAAGTCGCAGCATATCCAATCCTTATGTGATTCACGTCCTCTACATGCACCACATGCTTCATCCGAATCCGATGATACCCTTTCTTTACCCTTTTCTCTCTTGCTCCTGCTTGAGGATTTACTACCTCCCTGTGTGTACAAAATGCCAACAATCATCTACTTTTACTCATCCATTAATTAGCCAACACATGATCATTTTTTCAAAGCATTACAATGCCCTACTTACAGCTTGTGCACTTGGCTTGAATCTCTTTCTGCTGGGGTTACAATCCGATGGCTTTTCCTTCGCCTTGCCACTGACGATTTCATACAATGTAGGGAGAGCATTGATCATTGTGAAGAGACGACTCCTGCATCAGATGTAAGGTCTATCTTGGTCACATATATATGTGTTGGACACCGATACACTCGAAGAATAACGAAGAATCTGAGCAACATAGCGGCAGAAGTTATACCTGTCAGCTTTACTGAAAGGATTACCACCATGACAGAAAGCCACTTCTAGTAGCCATGAATCACTTGCAGCGGCAACAGAAAGCAACCATTCATTTCCAGACTTCTTATCTCTATTAGAGTTAATACCTAATAAAGGCTCCGGTTCATCTGAAGGTACCAGCTCAACAGGTGGCTTAACTTCCCATTTCCCATTTGGAAGTCCATACAAGCAGAGGTCCTCCTTGTTATCTGGAAATAAACCAAGAAAAAGAATACAGCGTTGCCTTGTAAAGAAAGCAAGGTGCAGTTTAACTTCATAACCAAGAATCATTTATGCGCCAAGAAAGAGAAGAAGCTCTTACTAGGATCACATTGCTTATGAAATTCATTAAAATCTACGCCAAGACAAACGAAAGAATGAGGAAAAGATTAATTGATTATGAAGAAAGGGAAAGATTAAAGGAAGAAGAGAGAGACCGGTGGTTAAGGCTTTGATCAAAGCTTGACGGCGGCCTTGGAAGTCCTTAAAGATGGCGTCCAATCTTCTGGTGTTGTGTTGTTCTTCAGTATTAGTTCCCTCCATTTACCTACAGATTGATTCACACCAGTGATATAGAAGAAATGTGTATTACGTGTAATTTTTATTTCTTTATAAACAATGGAGAGACATGAAATCCTTCGATATATATATATATATATATATGTATATATATAAACAGAACATGTTACAAATAATACAATCCAAACATTATTACACTGAAACAGCCTATAGTTTCCAATTATTTAAGCACCTCATAACAACAGCTCCCAGTTTCCCTTCATTAATGGCTTCACAGACCTTCTCTATATCCTCTCCTGGACTCACCTTCTTTTCACCAACAAGAAGCTCAGTTCCCACTTCCTTCCTCACAAATCCATATATCGGATAAGTCCTGCATTTCTCGATCTGATTAGCAACCTCGAATTCTCCATTGCCGAATTTTGCTCTTGCTTTCGGTAACTCTTCCTCGAGTTTCGCCTTCAATTCCTCGACGAAAACCGGGATCCTTTTGAATATCGAAAACCCTTCTTCGTCGCCCTTTTTATCTTTTAGTGCCCTTTCGACAAGTACTTCTCGAAGCTTAGGCAAAAGGGTGTACGAAGGGTTCATCGGGTCATCGAGATAGGAGAAAACCGGTTGGTGTTCGATGACCTGCAAGAGTTCTTTCTCGCAGAAACGTGATTGGAGCAGTGATCCATCTTCTGCAAGGTAGAGTGTTTTCTTTACTACTTGGAGAAGTATTTTTTTCACTGTTTCTCTCATGTTTTCCTCCAAATGTCGCAAATCAATAGCCTGGCAAAGTGCCACCATGAATGTTGAGGACATCAGCTTGAGTATTTCAATGGCTTCTGCACTTTTTCTAGCCGAGATAAGGCCGAGGGAGTTGACATCTTGGTTGTGTTGTTCGGCGCTTTGCACATGCGTCGTGACGGGATTCGCGAGGTATTGTAGCTCGGAGCAGTATGCAGCCATGGCAATCTCTGCGCCTTTGAATCCGTAGTCCAAGCTTGGATTAGTTCCTCCGCTCAAGTTCGACGGCAAACCGTTGTTGTAGTAATCGCAAACGAGTTCGGAGAATTGAGCAAACATGAGCTTCCCGATGCCTGCGATTGCGATTCGGAGATTGTCCATGGAGACACCTATAGGCGTCCCCTGGAAATTCCCACCGTGGAGAGCGATGTCACGATCGACATCGATCAACGGATTATCGTTAACGGAATTGATCTCCCTCTCGATCGAATGCGTCGCTTGTCGAATTACTTCGACTTGAGGTCCAAGCCATTGAGGAGAGGTTCTAATTGCATACCTGTCTTGTTTAGGCTTAGTAAGAGGGTCTTTCTCATGCCTGATCTTAGCTTCTTTCATGTAATCACTTCCGTCTAAAAGAAACTTCATGATCGCAGCCGATTCGATCTGGCCGGGATGGTGCTTGAGCTCATGCGTTAAGGGATCGGTGAACTCCGGCTTGCCGTGCATAACTTCGCAAAACAAAGCCGAGAGAATCACCGAAAGGAGAGCCAAAAGATTGGCATCGAAACAAACCGTGGCAGCAACAGCAGAACCAACGGCGGTTCCGTTCACAAGAGCTAAACCTTCCTTTGCTTGGAGCTCGAAAGGACCATTAATTCCAGCTCTTTTCAAAGCCTCGACACCGTCGATCTCTCCTCCGTCAGCAGTGACGACCTTGGAGTTTCGTCTCCCTGTTAACAACCCTGCAATGTATGATAACGGGACGAGATCACCGGACGCGGTGATCGTCCCTCTGAGCGGCAGTTTCGGGATCAAATTCCGATTCATGAGTTCCGTCATGGCTTCGAGTATCTCCCACCGGATACCGGAATAGCCTTGCATGAGCGTGTTGGCACGAACGAGCATAGCCGCCTTGGAATAACTGGTCGGAAGATATTCTTTCCCGATCACACCGGCGTTCAAGAATCTTATAAGCTCCGTCTGGAGGTCGGAAGTCTTCGTGGTACGTCTATGAGACGTAGCACCAAAACCAGTGGTGACTCCATAAATGTCAATCCCACGAGAGACTCTGTCGCTAACCCAATCAGCACTCTTCGCCACCCTGTCACGAGCAGCCGCCTCATCAAGCGAAACCACCACTTCGTTCCTTCTCGAAACCGCCGTGACCTCAGCCACCGTAAGGGTAGTCCCCTGAATTCCAACAACTTTCGCCTCCGCAAACTGCGACACCATTCGGCTAACCTCGTCGACATAAGAGCACCGGAGGGCATCAGCAGCCTTTTGCCAGTGCAAATGAGTTAAGACAGAGCAACCATTCTCGGAAACATCGAATTCACCAGTTGCCATTGCAAGAGAAAGAAGAAAGACAACAAGGGTACGTGAAGAATATGGAAGAAGGGAGATTGAGAGGTAGTTTTTAGGACTTGGAAGTGGTGAGTTCTGATAGAGAAAGCAATGGGTGAGGAGTATTTATAGTGGTGTGTGTGAGGGTGAAGTGTTTGTTAAGTGGGAAAGGGCTGCGGTTGGTCAAGTCCTTTAAAAGTAAGCCACCCTCATTTTGACTGGTCTCAGATGCTGTTTCAGGGAAACTGAGTGGAAAGATACTTGGGCTTTTCTTTCTTTCAAAGAAACAAGTCTTAGTTGTTGAATGGAAAAATGTGTACAATATTAAAATTCCACCTTACTATTATTTCTAAATAATCACTTTTTGGCATGGTTTTCAGAATCGGATCGATTAGCGAATCGGTCATATTATCGGTTCATTGGTTCAATCGGTCGAATCGATTCGATCGGTCAGAAGAATCGGACGACGTCATAATTATTTAAAAAATTAAATAAAAAATACCAAAATGATTTAATAAAAAATAATTTTTTATATTAGAATTCATATTCAAAGCAAGTCATAACATATACAAGTTAAAAACCATAAAATCAAGTGAAACAAAATGATTCAAATTAACTACAACATAATATTTAAGGTAAAACATATTAAATAATAAATATAATTATATAACTATAATTAAAAAATAAATTTGAGGTTAAAAAAATCATAACAAAATGATATTGTTTGGTTTAATTTTTTTTTAAAACAATCCCACATGACTAAGAAACATAGAAGAGCATCCCAAAAGTTTAAAGAGTAAAAATATGAGAACAAAACAATCTCACATTGCTAAGAAACATAGAAGCGCATCACAACTAACTTCTATAAATAATAGAGGTAATTTGGCATTCAAAATCATGGAGTCTTTTGGTGAGCATTGAGTGAACTATTCTTTCACTTCAATCAAGCTCGAATTTTAGGCTTCAATCGAGCTTCTAATTTTTTTTTGAGTTCAAGTCTTTTTGAGTTCAAGTTTCAATATTATATTTCGAGTTTGAGTTGAACTTAATAATTTTTAGCTTGTGAGTTTGAGTTGAGTTGAGCTTACTTTTAAAGTTTTCAAGTTCGAGTCGAGCTCAGCAATATTCGAGCTCACCAATATTATATTTCAATATTAATTTTTTTTTTAAAAACAAAAATCCCGGTTTTTTCCGGTTTTCAGCCGGTCTGGTTCGAACGGTTCAGCGATTCTGGTCGGTTCACTAATAGCGGTTCAACCGGTTTAGATTGAACCGGACAAAGCAACGGTTTCTGGTTGAACCGGCCGGTCCGATCCGATTTTCAAAAACAGAGCTTTTTGGTATATTTTAATATTGAAATTTTATTTTTTTTCAAAATAATACTCAACACATTTTTATTTCATTTTAGTATTCATCGTTAAAAGCTTAACGGACGGATTGACGTGACATAATTTCGGTAGAAAAACAACCAATCCGAAATGTGGACCACAAGAGAATAACGAGTCGACCAACATAGTTCGGTTTCATACCCATTGGACGGTAGACCATGGAAATAGAAGGATAAAATGCTCGAAGAGTTCATGTTGATTAGGGAAGATTGAGGTGTTTTCGATGAAAATGAGGTCGGAATCGTGTTCAGGGGTCGAAAAGGTGCGAGCTGGAAAGTTTACTCTTCATCAATCGTCGAAGAATACGACGGCCAACAACTTTAGCGATCAACGAGCCCATCCGTTAAGTTTTTAATAGCGGGTACTAAAATGAAACTAAAACTAAACATTATGTATGATTTTGAAAAAATTAAAAATTTAAGTACTAAAACGTACTAAAATTAATAGTTTGTGTACTACCCTAGTAATTACTATTCGGATATTATTGTAAAAAAGTTATATTAATAATTAAATTATCTTTTGTTAACCAACTCTTTTTGGTTTTCTTGATGTAGTAAGTAGAGGTGAAAATAAAGGGGAAACTGTTTACAAGTGAGGACTATTTTTTTATTTATTAATAAGTGAGGACTATTTTTTTTATTTATTAATAAGTGAGGACTAAATTGAATATTAAAGAGTTCATGGTAGTGAGGAATTGACCATTGACCTTATGGAAAATGCGTTCCGCAGTTGGTACAAGTACATGAACGACAGCTTTTATTCGGACCATATTGACCCACGTGGACATGGGTCATTTTTTTTAGTTCATACGTATACCCACCATCCATTAGCTAACATTAGCTTATTCCTTATGTATTTTTTATACCCACCGTCCCTAAACTTTAAAGTATTCTAATTTCATCCCTAAACTATAATTATCATTTTAAATTAGTCTTCAAAATTTTAAACAATTTAATTTCATCTCCAGATTATGACTTTCATTCTAAATTGGTATCCAAACTTTTTGAGCATTCCAATTTCATCCAAAACTATATCGATATACTAATCACGTACCTTATTAATAAAATCGTTAGGCCAAGTTATATGATTGTATGTTTGAAAAAAATAAAATTTAAGTTAAATTATGGTTAAAACTAATTACATATATATTTGGATGAGTTTAGGGATGAAATTGGAATATTTAAAAGTTTGAGGACTAATTTAGAAAGAGGATCATAGTTTGGGGATAAATTAGAATGTTCAAAAGTCTAATGATTAATTTAGAACGAAAGTCATAATTTTGAGATGAAATTGAAACATTCAAAAGTTTAAGGACTAATTTAAAATAAGAGTAATAGTTTAGGGTGTAATTAACTCTAAAAATAAATTATATATATTTACATAATTGAGTCGAGTATAAGTTTTAATATAAAAATATATATCGGATTTCGGGTTGATAAAGATACTCTTACAATGGGTCGGGTCAACTTCAAATGGAGATGTATATTTCTCGGGTCAAATTTTGAGTGAGAAAAAAAATTCGATCCGATCTCTAGCTACGAGCCATTAATCTTTAAGTGTTGGATGAGTAGGGTCAGACATTTTCACCAAATTAATGACGAAAAGGTTTCGGAATCCTCTTTCTGGTATTAACAAAGCTAAAAACGAAGAACACAATTCAGGCCACCAATGTTCAGCCAACAGGGCAGCACCCTCAACACTAATAAACTTCCCTCAGAAAATCATACTGGCATTGATATGTATACGGTCCTTAACATGATGCATGTGTTGGTTTCTTGTGGTTGCAAAAGGGGCATTTTTACACCTCCTCGGCCGATAATTTTCCTTTACCCTTTGCTTGCTCGGTGGTGCCGCTCGAGGATTGAGCAGATCCGGACCCTCCCTGTGTAAATGGCAACGAACATGTTCAAAGTCTAACCCTAATCATCCAACAGTTAAGGATCATGCACAATGTCCTACTTACAGCTTGATCAGTTGATTCGGATCTCTTGGTGCTTGGATTATCAGAATCTGATGACTTAACCACAATTTCATGCAATGTAGGGAGATTATTCATCATCTTGAACAGACGATCCCTGCATCAAAAGATATTGACGATTCCCAGCAGCATAAATAAACCAGTGGAAGTAGTAATAGCTAGTAAGCAATACCTTTGAGCTCCATTAAAAGAACGCTCAGAAGCAAGAAAGAAAGCCACAGCTAGTAACCATGAATCACATGCAGCAGCAACTTTACGCATGCATGGATATTTATCCAACAAATCTCTGCGAATGTGGAAACCCCATGTAGGGTTTGGTATCACTGGAGGTTTATGGGCAGCCAGTTCAGCTTCCCATCGTCCATCTTCAAGTCTAAACAAGCAAAGGTCGACGCCCTTCACTGGACAAGAAACCCAAACTCAGAAAACAGTTATCATAGGGTAACAAAGAGAAGAAGATATTACCAGGATCGCATTGCTTATAGAATTCTTCAGAGTCTGCTCCAAGAAAAAGGAAAGAATGGGAATTAGAATGAGAAAAAGATTAATGGAGGATAAAGGAAGGAAAAGATTAAAGCAAGAAGAGAGAGACCGGTGATTAAGGCTTTCACCAAAGCTTCATGGCGGCCTTGGAAATCCCGAAAGACGGCGTCCGCTTCTGTGGTGTTGCCTTGTTCTTGAGCATTACTTCCCTCCATTTATCTGCAGATTGATTCACACCACTGATATAGGAGAAATATGTATTGCAGTAATTTTTCTTTCTTGGAAAACAATGGAGACTCGTGAAATCCTGATATATAGTGGAAAAAAAAACAGTTGGCGGGAACAGTTGGCTGACTCGAGTGTGATTTGGCTGACTCAGTCTGGTTCTTGGACTAGTGATTTCATCATTAATATTGGGCGAACTGGTGGTTAAAAGTTAAATATGTCACGAGGTAGTTTAAACCATACCGATTATTCCTCTATTGACTTTGAATTATATTTAGATAATCAACACTTAAATACAAGAAAATGTTAATGACTTGCAATCGATTTCCTTTGTTATTGCTTGTTCTAAGCTCCGTGTGGCTCGTCTCCTCCTAACATAGACATCGGCCTACTCGAACGACGATTTCATCTTTATTTCCGATCAATGAAATAACACTAATGGAAGACAAGGGAGACAACAGATGCTTTTAAGTAAAGTTTTCTGCAACAAAAAGAAAAAAGAACACCAAAGAAGCAAATAGAAGGCTCATCGGTCTACAACTGCAAAATGGAGTCCACAAGATCAGACAGAGGTGCAAGTTCTCCATTGTCAATCAACCGAAATTCCTGCTTAAAATGACAATGTTTCAGATATGGAGGTCCCTCATAATCATTACCATAAGCACATGGGACTTTGAGAAAGAAAGAAAAAAAAACTTACCCAAGTAAACAGAACAAAATGCTTAAAGCAAGTATTCAAATGAGCTTCCTCTTTAAGGCTCATAATCTCCTGAAAATGTGAGTGGTAAATGTGTGCATATACTCTGAACAATCTCTTAATATCGCCTTCACGACATCTCGAAAATTCGGTGGAAATGGTGCCTCTCTATTCAATTACACTTCTCATCAACAATGGCAATAGCTTCCATTTTTTAGTTCATAACATGATTACATGATAGTATACTGAATTACTAACCTGGTTTTTGTGGGAAAATTGCTTCATGATCCAGCTGAGCTTCAATCCAGTCCATTAGATACTCAACATATTTAGGAGCAGATACCTATATAGGCTTCTTTACTGTAACCCCATCAGCCCAACGATACTCGTATCTGCCGACATCGATCGTCATCGATGTGCCTTTGGAGCTGAGCACCCTGCAAATGCATTTTCATGGAGAATTGCTGAATCTCAACTTTGTATAAACATTAAATCTGAAAAAACAGAACAAGGGACGCAGCACTTGAACCTTGCTCCCTGATGGAGCATTCTTCTTTGGCCTAAATGTCTTCTGGTTTCTGCATAATGTAAAAAAGATTTGGAACAAACACTGAATCTAAAAACTTCGGGGGGCAAAATGAGATTTGGGCTATTGAAATTGTGCGAACCTGCTACCGAGGCCGAAGAGACTCGTGGAAAATGACCAACTCTTGGCGTTTCTAGCTGTGTATACAAATGGAAGAATCAGAGGATAAAGAAAACAAGAAATCCGTATATGCTGTATTTTGGATTTGCATTTTAATTCCGTAATTAAGTTGGATTGGATTGGCTCATTCAATTGCTTGACAGATAAGTCTCCCGATCACTACCGAGCCTAGCTGTTAAGAGTCCATGGCGTCGAGGTGATCGATTCCCGGTGAAATTCTGATAGCTACTCTATCTGCACCGATGGCTTCAGCTACTGCTCGAACGATTTACATCAAGAATCAAGTTCACTCAAGTTTCTCAACTAATGCTCTATATGCATGGTGAATAACAATTGTGAATGAACGATATAGGAGAAATATGAAATCCTGAACTATATATTATACCTGTCACCTTTAGTGAAAGTAAAATTTGATCTCCTTCTAGTTTGATCTCTACAGTTAATTATCCAATGAAACTGAATTCAAAATACGTTCTTCTTTATAAAAGAATATTTCTCATCGTTAGAATTTTTTAATAGACACCTCAAAACTCATGTTTCAAACCTAATGATTAAGTGACTAGAAAAAAATAAATACGCAAAGTTTAGTGATTAAATAAAAAAAATTATAATCGGGTGACCAAATGAAAAACATGTGAAAAGATGTATATACAATATGCATCCATCTTTACATAGTTACCGTATGTATTTAAATTCTTGTTTAACCATTAACGACACATATACTACTTTGTAACCACCTTAGCTTAATAAAAAAATTACAGGGAATATTAGATGTTGATGTCCCCGATATAATTCTTTTATTTATTTTTTACTTAAAAATATTATAAAAAATATCATAATTTGAAAGAAAAAAAAGTTAATATTAAAATAAAATTTTGATAAAAAAAAAGACTAAACTTACTATCATATATCAATTACAATATTTATTACATCTTCTTAGTGTTGAAATTTTAACTTGTAAGATAATATTTTAACAAATAAGTATAAATTTATATATTTGTGATTTGTTTTCATAATAATTTATAAAGTAAATGCATACATATTTTGTATAGAGAATAACAATTTTAATTTAATAAAATATATAAATTTATATAAACAAACCAAAAATTTAAAGAGGAGAAGTATCAAATATCTTAATGGAAAATTTAATTTAAAAAAGAATTAGAAAGAAAATTTTGATTTTGATGCAGCTTCAAAAGAACATGGACGAAAATTTGCGATCCAAAAGCTTTGCATGCCACACCAGTGAGTCACCTCCTCAGGAAATCTGAAATCAGGAACCCATCAATAAGGGAGATGTTAGAAATTTATAATCCAAAAATAACTAAAATAATAATTTTAACGTAAAATAAAACACGTGTAAAAAAGAGAAATTTAATGTAGTTCGGTTGTGTTTACTTACACGATGAAAGAAACTATAATCATCTATAAACGTAGAGGTCGAAGAGTACAAGTACATAATATCATATCGTTATGTATCCAAAAAACCAGTATATATCAAAACTCGATGTATCTCAAAACACTCTTCCAATATCATTCGAAACTATCTCTACAACGTAAACCTCAAAAACTGCAGAAACCACAAAAGGATTATATCTCTTCAAATAATTCTTATATATTCTAAATTATAAGACAAACTCCTCGTTTAGAATTACATCAAGTAATTTTCAACATGTAGAATTGTAACAAAATTCAATGTGATTTTTAATTAAAATTTGAGTCAATATCTAACTAGAGACAAAAATGGCGAGACGAGGGGAAGTAAGTAATCACATACTTTGCAGGTAAGAAAACGAAATATGCGTGTCATAAAGAGAAAATGATGAAGGAATGAAGCACAGTTCAATAGCTGTGAAATGCTCCAGTTGGATGTAATCTTAAAACAATGCAAACCAGTGCCATGACATTAGAAGATTATGACAGTAACATATATTCTCCCGAACTTTTCAACAAGACAGAAACTAGGTTGCAAACAAGGTGGCTGCAAGGCTTGGGGGATAAGCAAGGATTAGGCAAAGAAGTATGATGCAACCTTATGATCCTACCAAATATCATCCGGTGACAATTCATTTGGGAAAAAAGGTGAATTACCGTGTCCGTTTTGCGACGATTCAGTTTCCTTTTTCTTTGGCAGATGTTGTTCCAAAAACTGCTTGATTGTTTTCCAGTATAGGTCACCTTCAACCAACCAAGTGTCCATGTGCATGCCAGTAGGGAATTCGACAAATTGACATCGCCTGTTACGAGCTGCTGCTTTAGCATACAGCATTTGCATATGGGATGGGGGAATCATCTCGTCTTGTAAACCGGAAAGAAAAAGGACAGGCTGCTTAACCTGAAGATGTTAAGTTCAAAATAGAAGAAAGTTATGTCAACTAGTAAAGTGACTTTGAGGGCATACACAAGAAAAAACAAGCATCATCTTCCTGTCCTAGTTCAAGAAGTTTCTTGAAGGCGAACTAATTTTAATCATAAGCATGTCTACAACCAATGAACAATAAATTGATTGTAAGCAAACGAAAAAATGTGTAAACAGTTGCTTATCAATCGAAAGAACTTGTTTCCTTCACAAATTAGAAACAGCTTGCCTTAAATGCAAAGGACCATGCGACAGAGTGCTAACAGTTTATCTACATGCATGTCACTAATATAGTTTAAAAGTTTAGTCAAGCTAAAGTTCCAACCAACATGTAACTACCTGGCCAATGGCATCAATGGTACACCATGGAGAGCGAACAAGAAAATTAAGAATTTTAGGACCTTTTGTACCAGGGCCTCCAAGAAACCACTTCAGGAGAGGGAATAAAACTCCCGCCATGTCCAGAATAGATGTGAAAGTGTTTTCTAGTATCAGTGCAGCAACCTGAAATTTAAAGGCAAATCAAGAAACGACATGCCAAATATGACTCAAAAGGATAAAGATATCTAGAAAAGCAGAATAAAAAAGTCTCATGCCATACCTACTTTAACAAGAATGACTCATTTAAGAGAACCAATATCTCTAGTAACACCACTATATTGCCCAAAAAAAGTATCATTCAATGTATCATGCTCAAATGCCTTCCATTTTAGGTCGTCAATATAGTACTAGTGCTCATACCTAAGTGGGCTGTTGATCTATTTTCATTCCACTCCCCATCATGATGTAAATTCCCTTCTTTCCAAACCACAGTCTAAGGCTTATTTCATTAGCATGGTTAGAGCTTTTGACTAACTAAAGTCAAACTAGATCATATATTTGTCCCACTCGTGCACTGATGTAAATCTACACTGCAAGTAATTCAACAAGCTTTACAAGTAATTACAATATTTCCACATTATTGATACATGTTGAAGCAGACAAGTATAACATCTTCAACCAATGTGTTGTTCATTTGTTTCAGCATGAATATGAACCATGCAATTACAATATGCTGGTTTTTATTTTAAATATTCTCAATTCACAGGAAGAGAGAGATTTAAATGGAAAAACCACCAGAGGGATACCTTATCATTGTTGTTTTTGGTGAGTGCAGCTCCCACAGCCCCCCCAAGTGATCTTCCAAAGACTACTATTTTATCTGTGTCAATATCAGTTCGCTGAGAGAGATGATCCAATGCAGCCTGATTGAGAAAGAGAAAAGAAGGAAATAAAGAAATAGTTAAGATTGATGGCATATTAAGGTATCTTTTTTCAATAAAATAGAATAGAACAGAGACAGAACCTGAGCATCATTAATAATTCCAAGTTGAGAAGGATAACCATCACTCGCTCCATAACTGTTTAACCAATTAAGATTCATTAAACAGATGAGTGGTATATTAAGGGGAATCATGGTCATACATATGAAAGCTAAAAAAGAGAAGCATTCATAAGATATTTAAGACTCGCACCCTCGATATGAAAGCATGAAGACATTGCACTGTAACCTCTGTAACATCACGCGAATCATTTCCAGACGGTGAGCAATATCTGCAGACCAGTGGTCAAGGCTGAGCAAGAGGAAAAATAAACCACCAACTGAATCCAATAAAAAGAAGATTATAATACAATTATAAAATGAAATATCAATGAAAAAGAAAGGATACTTCCAGCGTTCTCTTGAAAAAACAGGAGGGTTGGACCTGCAAAACGAGCATGAGTAATTTCTAAGCATTGAAATGGCAAGTCGTCATTCTCATTTTCTTCTAACAATTTTCAAGTTTTTACTGCAAATTTTCAACAACGTGTAATAGCTAAACCAAGTGCTTAACTTAGAGAGTAGCAAATAGCAATCGGCCAAACAAATCTTAAGCCAACAAAAACCACCACTAGCTAAAAAGGTCTTCATACCACAAAAACGAACCACGATCCCCCTAAGGAGAACAAATACCACTAAAATCTCTATAATTCAATTAAAACGTATAACGCAAATACGCAATCCTCGTAGAAAAGGCTAAAATGAAGCGGATCAGGACTCAGAGTGACCTCGGCAATCAGGGAAGAGCTTGATGAACCAAGAATGGAGTCGGACTCCGTCGGACGACCGGAGCCAAACGTCCTCGTAGATGAGCCGGAGACGTGCCGGCGTGATCGGGTAAGATTTGGTTAGACCCGGCAAAACCGGAATGTAAACGAGCTTCTCTTGGAACGCCACCAGCAATGCCAGCCCTGCCACCAGTATCCCTCCTATTCCGTACAAAATTAAGCTCATGTAAGACTCCATTATCTTCTTCCTGTTCGTCAGTCTCGTAACTTTTCTTTTTCTTCAGCTTCCTCTGGAGATTGTTTCCGTTGTATAGATTTGTATAAAATTAATATTTACTAATTAAAAAATGACATTAATATTATGGGTAAGATACGCCTTAGATCATTCATTTCTAAAAATTATAATTTAATCACATAATTAATATATTATTACAAATAAACCATTCAATTAAAATAGGAGAAATTACACATTTAGTACCTAAACTATCATTTTTTCCATTTTGATGCCTCAACTTTATTTATTTATTTCTCAAATCATACCTAACGTTTAGTTTAGGTTTTATTTTGTTATTCCACCGTTAATAACTTAATAGTGATAAGTTAGTGATTCTGTTAAGTTTTCAACAGTGGGGTATCAAAATGAAACATAAACTAGACGTTAGGTTTGATATGATTTGAAAAAAAAAGTTTAGGTACCGAAATGAAACAAAAGTGATAGTTTAGGTATTAAACATGGAATTTATCCATTTAAATATTATTATAAATAAATCAGTGATCAATAAATATTAAACAAAATAATGACACAACCTAATATATATTAGGGTAAATTACACGTTTAATACTTAAATTATCAATTTTGATCCATTTTAATACCTAAACTTTTAATTTTTTCAAAATCATACCTAAAATTTAGTTTTTATTTCATTTTAATACCCAGTTCAAAATTCAACGTCAAGTTTTGAAAATAAAATAAAAGTTTATATACTAAAACGGGCCAAAACTGATAGTTTAAGTACTAAATGCATTAAGATTTTAACTATCGGGTACTAAAATGATATAAAAATTAAATATTAGGTACAATTTTGAAATAATTGAAAGTTTAAGTATTAAACCATATCAAAACTAATAGTTTAAGCACTAAATGCATAGTTTACCCTATTTATTAAGACAATATTAAATTAATACAATTACATACTTAAAATTCAATTTTAAATCAGTTTGATCTTCATAAAATAATCACAATTCCAGGTATTATAATCCATGATTAAAATTAGGATCAATTGTTACATAACACTATCAAACTAATAATTAGAATATGTCTGAACTTGAACCAAAATAAACCATAGCACGGTCATGTTTTCATTAGCGTCGTGTTTCCGCTATATCCCGGGCGCTATCACGCATATGGACCGCTATTTAAATCCATGATCCATTCTAATGGACACAAGCAACATTCATAACAAATAAGAACCAAGTGGGCAGAATCTTAGAACAGATGTTTTTAAGACACTTTACAGTTGCATAACGAGCATGGAAGATGGTCGAAATGTTGATGATAATAGATGATACAAAAGCCAAGGATGAGTTGCCAACTTCGTCGCCCCGGTTTCTCACAGGACAACCGAAGCATAGTGTCGGATTCCATTGGGCACGCTGCTCGCGCCGGGAGAGATGTCTGTGAATCCTTGTTTCGACCGCTGGAAGCTGCCGTTGTTGTTGGAGATGCTCGAGTTGTCCAAGCAGCTTGTACTTGAACCGCTGCAGTCTGCTACACGTGAATAGCTCTCGAAGCCTGATCCGCTGTTAATTCGGTCTAAGCAGCTGGCATCGGAAATGGAACGGGACCTCGGGTTGAAAGTTGGATCGGGAGGTTGTATGAGCTTCTTTTTGCTAAGAAAGCGTCCACCGCATCCCCTAACCCTATTCAGTGCATGACGATGTCGAGATTCATGAAGATATGGTCAAGCTTGTTTCGAGATTTGACAAGTTTGTTTTGTGCTTCAAGCTTCGCACGATGCCGCTTCCTTCTAAGAATCCCATTATATTGTTTTGCATTGACATAAACGGGGCAGTCTTCAGCAAGATCGAGTGTCTAGAGATTAAAAATGGGTGAATATAAAAGAATGAATATAAACGAACTTCTCATCGAACAGTTCACAAATAATTTGTTGAACGTTCGATTCATTTATAGGCAAATGTAATCTCATGCAACATCGATGTAGTGAGTTATGATCTAGGACTGACCATCGATAACTCTACTTAGTTTAGAAGGGCTATAGCATGTACTAGCGTCCACTCTTCATCTACAATCTCTCAATTCACCTTTAAATAGGGATGGGCGTTGGACCTGAACTCGACGAGTTTCGATCCGAATTGATCTAACCAAATTAGATTTAGGGTAAAAATATCTTATATGAACCGATTTGCAAAATTATAATTTTACATTATATATTTAGAAATAATTATAATTATACTCCTCTATATATTATTTTCTTTCAATTAAATCCTTATTTTTATTGAATAAAAAATAATATTTTTAAATAAATATATTATTTAAGATCAAGTCAGATTTGGATCGGAAAAATATATATATTTTCGGGTCGGGTTCGATGGATGATTTATAATTTTCGGGTTAGATCGGGCGGATCAAAAATCTGATCCGAAATGACCCGACCCATGCCCATCCATACCTTTAACCACCACTCTATCCTTTATACATCAACATATGTATTTGTACCTTCTAAACTTGAAAATTTATCAAGGGTTTAGATCCAAAATTCGAATAAGAGAGGGACTAAAACCATGATTAGACCAACCAAAATCAGACAAATCTCTGGAGTTGGATCTTCATCAAAGGAGCACAAAGGTACATGAGGTATTGCTTCCATTTCATTATTGTCTGATTCAGGAGGTGAAAACTGGGTGAGTGAAAGGAGAAAATGACCAGACATTACGCACTCCATTGATATCTGATTGGCTGTTGGCTGTTGGCTGACAATTTAGCCCCTGCAAAGAAAAAGAAGTCACCTTTAGTCCCTACAAAAGACATCATCAAATTAAGTAAAAACTAAAATACTAAATAAAAAAGTTTACCCAGCAACAATCAAACCTGCAAACAGCCTGCCCTTGTACACCCCCACCCGCACGCGCGGCACTCTCAACTTTACATCAGCAACAAAGTACACAATTAAGTATTAATTGCACCTTCATCCCTAAACTATGAGCTCAATTATAGTTTACTCCTTCAACTATTTCTCATACAGTGTAAATCGAACCCAACAACCCAAATCGGCTTATGTGTTTCAAACTTGTTCACTGTTTAGTACTGTACATAAATATGAACGTATGTAGAATTCGATTTACGTTAATTAATCAATAGATCAGATATCGGTTTTCGAAGAGTAATGCTATCTCTTTCTTTGGTCGTTGTTTCACACGATCTACTTGCACATTTCTACTTGATCTGTGTCGTTGCAGCTTTTGACACACTCTAAGTAGACATTAAAGCTTTAAATTAACCCTTCCCTGTCCCCTTTCTTTTGTTTCCCTTCTTTAATCTCAAAATTCCCCTGTTTTCTCCCTGTATAAATCTCTGTTTCCCCTGTTCTCGTCTTGTGCTTGTGTACGCAAAAAAGAAAACATGCATAGGAGAGAGTGTTCCGTGATAGACATTACGGTTCCTCATAGAAGAAGAAACCCTTCTTTCTCTTCGACTCTTATAGATGTTATTTATCGTTCCGTCGACGATTCGGGGAACGGAGACGAGCCGTCATTGTGCCATTACAGGGAGAAAACAGGTGCAAACCCTGTTAAGAAACAGGGCAGTGGTTCCATGGAGAAGGCTTCGAGTCTAAAACGGGCTATCATGATCGAGAAATGGATTGAAAAGCAGGGCAATTATGGCTCAGCTGTTGATTCCAACTCGGTTTCGAGCTCCTCGGGTTCCAGCAACGGAGGGATCTTCTCGTCCTCCGAAGCCGAGTCGAGAAGATCCAAACCGGACAAGAACAACAAGCAAGAAGGTGGTGGAGGGTTCACGAAGACCAAACTCAAGGCATTGAAAATCTATGACGAATTGAAGAAAGTGAAGCAACCGATTTCCCCCGGTGGTTGGATCACTAGCTTCTTGAACTCCATTTTCAATGCCGATGCCAAGAAAGTGAAGATGTGCTCCGATGGGGTCTCCGGCGATGTGAACTTTCGTCGGAAATCGAAATCGACAGCTTCGTCACCCACTTCATTTTCCAGGTCCTGTTTGAGCAAAACACCTTGTTCAAGAGGTAATAATAATAACAAGTACGGTGTCGTAACCGTCTTTCGGTTGGTTCCCGGAATTGGGCTTCGACTTAGAAAAATATGGATTGGAGTCGCCACCGATAATTTATTTAAAAATAAATGGGTTGATCGGATACCCTATTTCTTACATGATCTGCGTCTTACCAGAAATATGTCGGGCTCGGGAGTCGGTTACGGTTAAGGAAGGATTAACACCCTTGAACCGCCCTTTCGGTACTACGTAATTTCCAGTTGTCTTAATTAAGAAAAATAACAAGTTAAATTAAAATGTAAAGTTTCAATCCTAATTACTTACCCTTGATTAATTTGAAAATATCCTTTAAAAAGAATCGAGAAATGTGTTAGATAAACAAGGTAAAGAAAACAAATAAGATACAAGGGAAAAATAAAATAAATAAAATAAATAAGTAAGAAAATAATAGTAAAGTAATAATTATATATAGTAATATTTGAAAAAAGAAAAAAAATATAAATATATATATATATATATATCAAAGTATTAATAAAATAAATAAGCTATATATATACGCCAAATACTTAAAAATAGAAAAGCTACCCTCCCAATTCACCGAAAGTGGGGGGCTTTAGTAAGAAATAAGACAAAAAAAATGGACCATCTAGGTTAGTAGTATATAATATAATGTTTAATAATGATAATGATAAAGACACAATGTTTTTTTTAAAAGAAAATAATAATATAATAATAATGAATAAAAAAACAAAAATAATATAAAATAATATAAAGTTATAAAGTTATAAGATATATTACATAAATAAAAAAATAATCAAATAAAAATAATTAAGAATATATATATTTAATAATAGGTATATAAATAAACTATTAAAAGTATAAAAAAATATATACGACTAGATAAAGATAATTACAATATATATATATAGTAATATTAGACTTATAAGTAAAATATTAAATAAATATATATATAATAATAAAATAGTAAAAAAAAATAAATAATTATATATATATATATACATATACATAATAATAATATGAATAATAAAAATAAATGAATAAAATATTCATATAATAAATAAAGGGACTAATTCAGATTTTTTTAAAAAGTTCTTCCCCACCTTTAACCGAAAATCAAACCGGTTTTTAAAAATAAGCCTCGGGGTAGATCTAGGTTCGAAACTTCGAAACCCCACCCATTTTGGTCATCGGCGCAATCTACGTTTTGAGTTATTCGAACCAAATCTCAAGAAAAATAACGTGCACATGCAAAAGAAAGAAAAAAGAAAATGCTACCTTTTATTTCCTTTTCGAATCCTTTACAATAGTTTTGCCTTTGTATCTTCCCGTGCTTTCCTCTATGTTTTATGTGTAAATCGTGTGTTACAATAGTGAGTTACAATGGCTATTTATAGTGCTTGTGGATCCTATCTTTAGGAGTTTAAATAATAGTAGAACTCTATCCTATTTTTTGAATCCTAGTAAAATTCTATCCTATCTTTAGGAGTTTGAATTCTAGTAGGACGAAAATGTGTGTTGACAGCTGCCCCTCTTTGCCCATAGTCGTGTAACGGGGATAGGGCAAAGATTAAAAGACACACTTTTCGTTCGGTGGAGTTGAAAATTGACTATGATGTTTCAATAACTCCCTGTCGAATTGAGTTACGGATGACTCCTCCATCGTGAAGTCGAGTTCATCTTGAAATGATATGAAATTAAAGCCGTAGTTCGGAATTTGAATCAGCACGTGGCTTCCCGTTACCCTTCGGTCTTCTTCTCGGTTTAAAGACCTTGGATCGGAATCGAACTCAGAAATCTTCATTGACAGATAGCTTTTTCTTGACTTAAGCTATGCTGTTTGAAAATGGTTGCTTGTCACTAAGGCACGGCTAACCCAGGTCCTCTTCTCGACTTGAAAACCTCGACTGCAACCGGAAAGTAGTGTGATTGATGTGTCATCGAGCTGAATGGAGTCGAACTCGACAATTTTGATGGCAGATAATCTTTCTTTGAGTTGGATATCCTTCGTCGTGAAGTTGAAATCCAAGTAAGTAGCATTGTTCCAAGTCCAATATCCTCCGTCGTGAAGTTGAAATTGGCTCTGGAACCGGGAAATTGTTTGTTGACAACCAGCCGTCCCTTCGTTGTGAAGTTGAACTTGTGTTGTCTCGAGTCCAATATCCTTCGTTGTGAAGTTGAAATTGAATCTGAATGAAATTTTGTTGACAAGCAGCGGTCCCTTCGTCGTGAAGTTGAACTTGCGTTGTCTGGAGTCCAATATCTTTCGTTGTGAAGTTGAAATTGGCTCTGGGATTGGGAAGTTGTTGTTGACAAACAGCGGTCCCTTCGTCGTGAAGTTGAACTTGCATTGTCTGGAGTCCAATATCCTTCGCTGTGAAGTTGAAATTGGCTCTGAATGAAATTTTGTTGACAAGCAGCGGTCCCTTCGTCGTGAAGTTGAACTTGCGTTGTCTGGAGTCCAATATCCTTCGTTGTGAAGTTGAAATTGGCTCTGAGATTGGAAAGTTGTTGTTGACAAGCAGCGGTCCCTTCGTCGTGAAGTTGAACTTGCATTGTCTGGAGTCCAATATCCTTTGCTGTGAAGTTGAAATTGGCTCTGAATGAAATTTTGTTGACAAGCAGCGGTCCCTTTGTCGTGAAGTTGAACTTGCGTTGTCTGGAGTCCAATATCCTTCGTTGTGAAGTTGAAATTGGCTCTGAGATTGGAAAGTTGTTGTTGACAAGCAGCGGTCCCTTCGTCGTGAAGTTGAACTTGCATTTTCTGGAGTCCAATATCCTTCGTTGTGAAGTTGAAATTGGCTCTGAGATTGGGAAGTTGTTGTTGACAACCAGCGGTCCCTTCGTCGTGAAGTTGAACTTGCGTTGTCTGGAGTCCAATATCCTTCGCTGTGAAGTTGAAATTAGCTCTGAAATTGGGAAAATTGTTTATTGACAACCAGCGGTCCCTTCGTCGTGAAGTTGAACTTGCGTTGTCTGGAGTCCAATATCCTTCGTTGTGAAGTTGAAATTGGCTCTGAAATTGAGAAGTTGTTTGTTGACAACCAGCCGTCCCTTCGTTGTGAAGTTGAACTTGTGTTGTCTCGAGTGCCACGATATCCTCCGTCGTGGAGTTGAAATCGCGGATGGCCCCTTCGTTGTGAAGTTGAGCCTTGACTTGAATATCCTTCGTCGTGAAGTTGAAATCCAAGTATTGTATGTTGCGGGTGGACATAATTCCCTTCTCCGTGAAGTTGAAACCGTGGAGACCCCTTTATTGTGAAGTTTAGCTTCGAGCTAGATATCCTTCGTCGTGAAGTTGAAATCCACTCTCGAGCAAATTGTGTCGCTTTGAGTGCAATATCCTTCGCCGCGAAGTTGAAATTGACTCTAGCTAAAACCTGAAAAGTTATCCATATGTGATGCTATGGATGCAATGCTCTTAGGTGTGCCTAAAATGCATATGCAACATATGTTATCTTGGGGCTCTGGAGAGAAATCTCGATCTCCAGTTGCCTGTCTGGAATCTTGATTCTTGAATCTTCAAATTTTGATCCATGATCTTGAATTCTTCAAATGTTCAAATCTGATGTGCACATTCTATTTTTGATTTGAGAAATGCTTCTCGACCATCTCAAGTATGTGCTTGAGCTGAGTGTAACAGTTCAGATGATGCTTCAAAAGAAGTTGTCTTGAAAGAGATAGAATTCGTTTCAAGGGAAACGATCTCAAAGATATCTGTTGTTTCATGAGAAACAGTTTCAAGGGAAACAAAATTATGTTTTAAGGGAAATAAATTTGAAGATTTTGTGTTTCAAGTGTAACTGTCTCAAGGGAGACAAAATTATTTTTAGGGGAAATAAATTCAAAGGTTTTGTTTCAAGGGAAACTGTCTCAAGATAGACGAAAATTGTTTCAAGAGAAACTGTCTCAAGAGAGACAAACTTAGTTCCAAAAGAAACTGTCTCAAGGGAGACGAAATTTGTTTCAAAGAAAACATATTCAAATATTTTGTTTCAAGGGAAACTGTCTCAAGAGAGACAAAATTTATTTCAAGGGAAACTTTCTCAAGATAGACGAAATTTGTTTCAAGAGAAACTGTCTCAAGAGAGACAAAATTTGTTTCAAGGGAAACTGTCTCAAGAGAGAAAAAACTCTTCTAGTGAAAACGGTCTCAAGTGAGACAAATCTTGTTTTAAGAAAACAATCATGAGTGAAATAAATCTTCTTTCGAGTAAAACAGTCCCAAGTGAGACAAAGTCTGTTTTAAAAAAGCAATCTCAAGTGAGATAATCATCTGCATTAAATGAAACTGTCTCAAGCGAGACAGAATTTATATTGTAAATGTCGATCTTTCTGTCTGTCGAGTTGGTTGAAGTGTAGTTTCTTGCTGCTGAGCTAAACAACTGACATCAATCTGTAAAGGTGCTTTTGAATCGAGTATTCTTCGTCTTGAAGTCGAACTTGACTCTAAAGCTGTAAAAATTATGTATGTGGAAAGAAAATGATAGATATGACGCTTAAAATGTATGCATAAGATGCATGTAACATGAATTTGTTATATTTTATCTCTTGAAAAAGGTTCGATAATTCGCATTAGGATGTTGAATCCCCAAAAATGCCTCAATATCCAAAAATGCCCCAATATTTGATGTTGAATCTTCAAAGATACCCCAAATGTTCCTCATTTCTTGCTTCATCATTGATTCTAAGCATGAGCTTTGTGTTTGAGAGTCACATGTCATTTACCAAGATCCACTCTATAGATACTGTCTTGTTTGAAAAAAAAATGTTTTTCTTTCTCTTTTATTTTCAAAGTCATGAAAATATCAATTAAAAGAGTTTCAAAAAATGTTTAATCTCAAGTTTTAAAAATATTGCCCCTATCACGGTTTTACAATAGAGACGAATCATAAAACTAGAGTTCATCGGATATCAAAGAATTAATTATAATGTTAATCCTTCAATAAATTATAGTTATTTGACAAGTGTCAAGATCAAAGCTATCTTTGAGAGATGGTCAACTAAGGAAAGGATAAAAAGTCTCAGGTCATTGTGTTTGGTCAAAGGTTTGGCATTTGATGCTCAAAGGATTGATGGGGTAGCTTGCATGCTCAAAGGATTGATGGGGTAGCTTGCATGCTTCTCTACTGGAAGTGTTCTCTGACTCCCAACCTTCGTTGTCACACTCGGATTGTGCGATGCCTTATCAAGGAATTTGTGTGATCACCTCAGTTGCACAATTTTTATATTCGAGCCGCCTTTTCAGGTTTTCAACTCGAATCCTCCTTTGGTTTCAAGACGTTATTCAGGATTTATGTCTTGAACCCCCCTTTGTTATTTTTCTCTACCATACATTAATTACATTGTTTTTTTTTTTGCAAACAAAGATTAATCCTGATGGGCGGGATGAAATCTGAAGATAGTCTCTTCTGTTTAGAAATCCATGTATGATTAGAAGGGACTTTTAAGGCACGTAATGTAGGCCAGGGTTCGTGGTTATAAAAGAAAAGGATAAATAGGCCCAAATAAGTGTTTCAGGGTATTGAACCAAGGATCAATTCATTCTGATGTCATCGATCTTGTCTTGCTCAAAAATGTCTCTTTCTCTTGATGCTCTATGATCTTTGAGTGAAGGGATTCAGTGATTCGGGAATGATTGTGCTTGATCAATCTCATTGAAGCTTGATGCACCATTTGTCTTTAGGGAATTTTTGTATGTGTTTTTTGTTCCCTTTTTTATTTTTGTTCTTTCTTTTTTGTTCTTGTTTTTTCCTTTTTTGCTTCTTTTCTTTTTTCTTTTTGCCCTTTTTGTTCTGATTGAATCATCGCACTTGGCATTTGGTTCACCTTTCGGTATCTCATCTGAATCAATGTCTTCACTCATGTGAGCAGATTTTCTCCACCTTGCCCCCAGTATGGAGGGTGATCCTTGGTTAGGGTTGAATCAAAAGAAAAAAAAATACTATAGGCTCAAAAGGGGACGCAAGGGATATATATTTTCTCCTGTTGTGAAGGGATAAAGAAAGAAAGCCGTTCATCATTTCATACATATAAGTCTTCACAGAAGAGGTATCCCCAGGGGGATAGATTTTCAGGATTAATTCTATTCACATGAAAACAGTGCAATTAATGCATGATAGAATTATTTCGAATGAATTATTTTTTCTGCTCCTTGCTCCCAACAGGTCTCAATGTTCAGGCTCCTAGCGAGATGCCCCAAACTGTATCTTAGAAGAATGCTCATATTCAAATGAACAACTCAATGCCTTGGGTTTTAATGGTAAAAAAGGTTAATTTTGAGTCTAAAAAGACAGTTGTGTGATCTTATTGACTCAAAGAAAGATGTGGGTGTATCAAAAAGATAAAGGTAATGTTCAAGAATTTCAAAGGGAGGTAATGTCAAAATTTGGTTTTTTGGTAATGGTCATGAGTTATTTTGGGTAAAAAAAAATCGAGGTATTTTATTTTGGGGTTTGAGATAGGGTAAGAAAGGTCTAATCTTGTCATGTGTCAAAAATCTATAATTCTTGAAGAATTAAAAGAATCCTTAATTCATTTAATATTCGAAGAACTAAAGATTAAAATTTGTTCAATTGCTCCACTTTAGAAAGTAGCATAAATTCAATCCTTTAAAAGATTAAGTAAACATGAAAGATCAAAGACGTGTTCAAACAAAACAATCCTCTAAGTGCAAATGGTATATGCCATGCCCCCTTCGACAAGTGCCTTACAGTTTTTAGAGGAATGTTTGGGGTTTTTTATGTGGTAACAGCTAACAGCTTCAACATCGTAGCCCTTAGGATATGGAGATTCTTTAGATCTTCATGGCAGGCTTTGTCCTACAATCAGCTGATCAGGCTCCTACTGTATTGTTTTCAGTTTTTTTCTTTAAGGTTACAATCTTGCTTCCATGTGGTTAAATCCACTTCATCGAATCATCTAGGAAGAAATTTCATGTTTATGATCATGCTTAAAAATGTAGATGAAGATGAAAAAATGCAAGAATGCATGAAATGTTCGAGGCATTGATCCAAGAAATGTGCATGTTATTATGAATAATCCTTATTGGGGACAAAAATGTTTTATCTTTTAAGAGACAAAAATATCCTGACAGCTTCTGACATGTTGACTAGTCTTCTCCTTTCGTCTTTCACCGGTTGAATAACCTGTCGAACCGCTCCAGCCTCTCTGGATGAACCATGAAAATGTTGAGTTATTTTTCGTATTGGTCCAAGAAGTCTCGAATGATCGCATCTCGAGCACCTACTTTTGTTGAGCCTGTTCCCAACGAATTCGTCATTGGAGCCCTTAATTAATAGGAACTATGTGAAGTTCATTAATCTGTTTCTTGAATTCGCCAGCAATGGTCTCCAATTTCAGCTATCATTTTGCCATTGTCGTGTTCAAAGGGACTTCCAAGATACATAACCTTCATCCTGCCCCTGCAACCTCTTCCAGTCAGTTCTTCAAATATAAGCTTTCATTGTGCTTGATGTAGACCCGGTTCATTCTGAGTCATTTATAATGCAGCAGAGTGATATACTCTTCAATTGTGGGCACCAAGTCTTCTGGATTGAATGTGACACATAGTCGCCTTGTAGACTATCCTTTGTATTTTCATCTCTTGTATTACAACACCTTTGTTCATGGATTCAGATTATTCGAGTTTTAACAAACACGTTTTAGTGGATCAATACCTCTTTTAAATGATGCAAGTGATGAAAATAAAAGAAAAGAAAAGAAAGATGAAAAGAGTTAATGAGGTGAAAAATAATAAAAAACGATCATGAAAATGAAAAATTCTACCCCACATGATATCTACCCCACATGCTTATTATTCCTACCCGGACATGATCTCTATCCCGCATGCTAATCTCAAACAAATCCTAATCGCATATTTTTCTAGTTCGCATGCTTTGAACATAAAGTAAGGTAGGAAATAAAATCAAAGCAGCCTAAGGTTTGGAATGAGGTTTTGGGGTGGGCTCTAATTCTCCATCATCTCCCGGTTTAGGTTCTAAAAAAACGGTACCCGAGTTCTCCTTGCCGGTGCCCCCTTGGGCTTGCCAGACCCTTAGTCCTAAACCCATCACAGGCTTGTATGGACTAAGTTAAACTCGAGAGGACACATTCCCTTATGCCCGCACGGTGAATAAATTCACACGAAGACATAAGGTATATGAATCCCGAAGGCTACTTGCTAGGCCCGCACGGTGAATAAATTCACACGAAGGCATCGCTTTCACCCCCACTTAAAATAGGGTTTGGAGTTCGGGTATAGAGCCTTAGATGAAAAAAACTTTGAAGGCTGAAATCATGAGAAAACGATTAGTCCAACTATTTACTCGAAAATATAATCAAAAGTGAGTAAAAAGGATCGAAATATTACCTTAAAATTTAAACTTACCCATTTCGTTAAAAAGACAACTGGAAATTACCTTAGCCTGACTCACTTACCTGTGTCCCCAGTGGAGTCGCCAAGCTGTCGTAACCGTCTTTCGGTTGGTTCCCGGAATTGGGCTTCGACTTAGAAAAATATGGATTGGAGTCGCCACCGATAATTTATTTAAAAATAAATGGGTTGATCGGATACCCTATTTCTTACATGATCTGCGTCTTACCAGAAATATGTCGGGCTCGGGAGTCGGTTACGGTTAAGGAAGGATTAACACCCTTGAACCGCCCTTTCGGTACTACGTAATTTCCAGTTGTCTTAATTAAGAAAAATAACAAGTTAAATTAAAATGTAAAGTTTCAATCCTAATTACTTACCCTTGATTAATTTGAAAATATCCTTTAAAAAGAATCGAGAAATGTGTTAGATAAACAAGGTAAAGAAAACAAATAAGATACAAGGGAAAAATAAAATAAATAAAATAAATAAGTAAGAAAATAATAGTAAAGTAATAATTATATATAGTAATATTTGAAAAAAGAAAAAAATATAAATATATATATATATATATCAAAGTATTAATAAAATAAATAAGCTATATATACGCCAAATACTTAAAAATAGAAAAGCTACCCTCCCAATTCACCGAAAGTGGGGGCTTTAGTAAGAAATAAGACAAAAAAATGGACCATCTAGGTTAGTAGTATATAATATAATGTTTAATAATGATAATGATAAAGACACAATGTTTTTTTAAAAGAAAATAATAATATAATAATGAATAAAAAAACAAAAATAATAAAATAATATAAAGTTATAAAGTTATAAGATATATTACATAAATAAAAAAATAATCAAATAAAAATAATTAAGAATATATATTTAATAATAGGTATATAAATAAACTATTAAAAGTATAAAAAATATATACGACTAGATAAAGATAATTACAATATATATATAGTAATATTAGACTTATAAGTAAAATATTAAATAAATATATATATAATAATAATAAAATATAGTAAAAAAATAAATGAAAATAATTATATATATATATATATACATATACATATAATAATAATAATATGAATAATAAAAATAAATGAATAAAATATTCATATAATAAATAAAGGGACTAATTCAGATTTTTTTAAAAAGTTCTTCCCCACCTTTAACCGAAAATCAAACCGGTTTTTAAAAATAAGCCTCGGGGTAGATCTAGGTTCGAAACTTCGAAACCCCACCCATTTTGGTCATCGGCGCAATCTACGTTTTGAGTTATTCGAACCAAATCTCAAGAAAAATAACGTGCACATGCAAAAGAAAGAAAAAAGAAAATGCTACCTTTTATTTCCTTTTCGAATCCTTTACAATAGTTTTGCCTTTGTATCTTCCCGTGCTTTCCTCTATGTTTTATGTGTAAATCGTGTGTTACAATAGTGAGTTACAATGGCTATTTATAGTGCTTGTGGATCCTATCTTTAGGAGTTTAAATAATAGTAGAACTCTATCCTATTTTTTGAATCCTAGTAAAATTCTATCCTATCTTTAGGAGTTTGAATTCTAGTAGGACGAAAATGTGTGTTGACATACGGCAATTGCAATAGAAGGTCAGTTAAATTTTGTCCGGTTAGTGTCATTGTTGATGAAGATTGCAGACCTTGTGACCATAAACGCATCTACGAAGAAGATCCCAGATTAATTCCAACTTCAAATGTTCAAAAGAATCTTAAATTCTCTTCAAGAAACGAGGAGTTGAAGAAGAAAGAATCTGCAGTTGGCAGTCAAAGAAGGGGTATTGGGAAACTGGCTTTGAGAGGGTTTATAGAACATTATGACAATGAGGACGATGAAGAAGATGACGGTGAGTTGAGTTGTTCGAGTTCGGATCTTTTCGAGTTGGATCATCTGATCGGAATCGGAAGGTATAGAGAGGAACTACCGGTGTATGAAACTACTAGGTTGAAAAATAATGAAGCCTTTGTTAATGGCCTCATGTTCTAAGCATATTTTTTTTTTGTTAATGACCTTAGGGTTTTCAATTTGAAAAATTCAAAGTTATTTGAAAACAAAAATGTCATCAACGTCTTTTTTTTATGATATTGGTGCTCGAAGAACGGAACTCAAAGAATAACAACAATTAAACGTTACGAAATAATCCCCCGATTATAAAATGTTGTTTTATTTAATCTCTCAACTATTAAAAGTTATAAAATGATCACTCAACTATTAATTATGTTTCAAACTCATCATTTTTCGTCAAAACTTTGATGATAATCTGAGTTTAACGTCAAACTCAGACAATTGTTAAATTTTTAAGAAAAAATGACGAATTTGGAACATAATGAATAGTCGAGTAACAATTTTGTAACTTTTAATAGTTTAGGAACTTAAATTTTTAAGAAAAAATGACGAATTTGGAACATAATGAATAGTCGAGTAACAATTTTGTAACTTTTAATAGTTTAGGAACTTAACAAAGCAACTTCTTATAATTGAAAAATCATTTTGTAACTTTTAATAATCAATTAACTTAATAAAAATATTATTCTATAATCGAAGAACCATTTACGTAGTTTACCCTAGAATTTTCTACTGATGTAAAGGAAAGATACATCTAAAGTGAATAAAGGAAAAGGCAACACAAATCTTCTCCCCACGAGAGAAGGGAGAAAGTGAAAGCTCTTTGCTTTTCTTTTCAACCGGCTTAAGCACATGGCCTCAACAGCCACGAAAAAAAATCTTTATTGTTTTTCAGGGTAAACTGTACATTTAGTACTAAAATTATCAGTTTTGATCTATTTTAGTATTTAAACTTTTAATTTTTTCAAAATCATATATATTGTTTAGTCTTCATTTCATTTGAATACCCCACCGTTAAAAATCTTAAAGCGTTTAGTACCTAAACTATCATTTTTGGTCTGTTTTAGTACTTAAACTACCAATTTTTTTAATCAAAATTTAATGTTAAATTTTGAGTTGGGTACTAAAATGAAACAAAACTAAACTTTAAGCATGATTTGAAAAAAATGAAAGTTTACATACTAAAACAGACTAAAACTGTTAGTTTAGGTATTAAACTCGTAATTTGCCCTTTTTTCCTATACGTTCATTTTCGAACCACACATTTATCAGATCATTCACATAAAGTGAACTAAATTTCGTATTCACATCTATTATCATATCGCTCGTTTTCCTAACGTTCATGCACCATTGCATTGCATTAAACCGACTATCACATCAATGCTTGGATTCTCTTGGGGGCTATCACATTGAATATGGACCCTTTGAACATTGTTACGCCATTGTAGGGTTGTTTTTGTTGATCCGAACATCGAACTCCTTATCACTCGATCTACGAACAATGTACGAATCGATGAAAAAGGTCTCATAAGGAATTTCAGAGGTCAAAATGCAACAGTAATTTGTGGGACACCATGGTTGAAATGAAGATTAAGAAACAACAATATAGAGTATAAACTCTAAACCCTAAACCTAATTAAACCCGAACTTGGATAGTTTGTGGTACGTACCATAGTAGGTTACTTGGATAGTATTGCATGTGGAGCATGCAATGCCCTAACCATTACCCAGTTGGTTTTCAAAGGATAAGTGGTAGTATATAGTTAGTTAAGACTTACAAGTACCGGTTCCTCGCCTATATAAAGTCCCATGCAGGGATGATAAAAAAAATCATATCGACCGGTTTTTATTCGATTTGATTTGATAAAAGTAATTTTTTTTTATAAAATTCGGATTTTGAATTCGATCATAATGGATATTTTTATGGTAAAGTATACAAATTATCCTTTGATTATAGGACATTATTTTGTTGAGTTTCCCGACTATCAAAAGTTTCAAAATAGTCCCCTAACTATAAAGTTTCACTTTGTTGAGTGATTCAACTATTAAGAGTTACAAATTGTCACCCAACTATTCATATGTTCCAAACTCGTCAATTTCTATTAAAAATTTGACGGCAGTAACGTTATATAGTTAAAGGACCATTTTGTAATTTTAATAGTTGGGAGTCCTAGTGTATATAGATAATCTCCGCCGAGAGACTCACCCACCAGAGTCAGGTGTGTGGCACAGGTCGTTCCGGATTAATCAAGAAGAAACCTTGGAACAGAGAGGACACAAAAAAAAATTAGGGAAAATATACCGTCCCATTCTAAGATAACTATAAAAATATTGTTTCAATGTATTTATATTTTATTAATTAAATATATGCTAAAACACATAAAATACTTATTAAATTAAATAAAATTATATTTTATTTCATAATTTTTTTTATCTTAATAAAAAATGTGAAAATTAAAATTTATATTAGATTAAATCGGATCAAAATCATATTTTCAATTAAATTACTGTGGGGTTGATGCTAGCAATAATTATATTAGATTATACTGTGTCGGGTCCTAGGCACGTGATCTCTGCTCCGTAATGCTGGCCTGACAAAGCCCACAGAGGAGCGCGTGAAGTACATACAAATTGAATGAGAGTGAGGAGAGAACTGAGGACGACAAAGCCGCACGTGACCGCCTGCTGTTTCTCTGTACAAAGCATGTCCACCAAACGCACGTGTGCTGCGCTTTTTGTTGACTATTTTAAGGTTAAGAAACCAATAAAAAATAAAAAATAAAAATACAGCTTTTACTTTGGCTTTATTTAGAAAGGCCCTCCAAATAATGTTTTTCTAAAAAAAAGCCCTCTAAAATATAACCTTTTTTCAATCTTAGGTACATATTTTTTTTATATTTGAAATACCTCACCTATATATGTTTCATCAAAAAAATGTTTTAAATTTTATAAATTAAATAATAATTAATTTATTATTAACATTTAAAAAAATAATAAACACAATAGAAATATAACTTTATATCATAATTAAATATATAAATTTATTATTTATAATAATATAAATTTAGATAAAATATTAATTTAAATAACTTTTTTAAATTTAAATTTAAAAATAATTCGAATCAACTCTCATCATAAGAAAAATATTACTATAAATATAACTTGAATTAATATTTTTCCCATCATAAGATTTCATCCGAATAAATTTAAATTTAAATTAATATTTTAGTTAAATGTATATCATTATAAACAATTTTTTATAAATTTAATTATGATATAAATTTATATGATCAATTTCTTTATTGTTACGAATCGAATGAGTCCGAGCTTCATATAACGTACCAAGAGAAAGCCCAAAATTTCAGAGTCCATATGAGTAGACTAACATATAGGGATGGGCATGAGACCCGAACTTGATGAGTTTAAACTCGATCGAGTCAGATTTTTTCTTAAATTTGGGGTCGGATCATGCCTGTTTTTTAAAGTTATGTTTGGGTTGATCAGAGTCGAGTTTATGGTTAAAAGTACATGACTCGAAAAAATTATAATTTTATCTTATGTATTTAGGAATAATTAGAATAATACCCTTTATATATTATTTTCTTCTAATTAAAACCCTATTTTTATTGAATAAAAATAATATTTTAATAAATATATTATTTTGGGTCGGAACGAATCGGGTCGGACTAAAGTCGAATGGAGGATTTAAAATTTTCGGATCAAGTCGGGTAGACCGAAAACTCGATCCAACTCGACCCATGCCCATCCCTACTAACATACAACGAAGCCTGGGGATAACAATGAACCCTAACACTCAGATGTAGCCGCGTCTGAAAAAGGATTTAATCATTTTTTTAACTGTGTTTATTAAACTCATCGAATGACCTTAATGGTTAATGTATTGTTCTTTCTAAAAATATCAACTCTGAACAACTACATCTATAAAATGTATAATTATAAATAAATAAAAATATTATAAACAAATATAACTTATAATCACTGTATATTATTTAAAAGAAAGGTAAAGTACTCAAATGGTTCATTGACCGTAGGATGTTATTTTATTAAATCTTTTGACTATTAAAAATCATAAAATGATCACTCAATTATAGGGTGATACTTTGTTGAATCCATCAACTATTAAAAGTTATAAAATAGTTACTCGACTATTAAATGTTATAAAATAGTCACTCCTTTATCACTTCGTAAAGCGTATAATTCGACCGAGATAAGAAGTTTTTATTAAGGTTATTGAGTTTTGATTTGGTAGTCATTTTCAATAAAATATTTTATTTTTCTTTGTATCTTTATGTTTAATATTTTACTTTTGTATGAGTATTTTGGTGATTGTTGTCTCCAAATTTATATTTTTGATTTCTTCCATTATTAATGAAATCCAATTGCTACTGTTCAAAAAAATTGACGACAGTCTAAACTGAACGTTAACCTATTACCTGAAATATGATAATCATTTAAGATTTTGAGATCAAATTTTATCATATTACAGTCAGCAAGTTAACGTTCAGCTCAGACTACCATCAATATTTTAAAAAGAAAAGAAGAATTTAAAATATCTAAATAGTTAAGTGACTGTTTTATAACTTTTAATATTTAGGTGATTTAATAAAATAATGTTCTATAAATAAGGACATATTTCATAATTTTTATTAATCATCAGCGGCGGACTATTTGTGTACTTTACCCTCTAAAAATAACGTCAATTCTCCTTTCGCGGCGTAAAGTAGCAAGGAAGTTATCTTCGCGGCCGAGCAATCAAACAAACAACCTGGAAGGAGCAATCTCCTAACCGTGTCGAACGTGAATTTATATCAGATCGGATCATCGTAGCCTCCGTCAAATCGTCTTCGGACTGTTTTCGTAGTATTGATCCAACATGAGTTTTCTCTTTGGCCGGAGAAAAACTCCAGCAGGTATCAATTTTGTTTTTAAACAATTAGTTAGCATTAATTTCCAAAATTCCTACTGATTCTGTGTTGATCAGTAGGTGCTTGAATTTGATAGAGTGATTTTAGTTTAGATGGTTTTTGCCAATTGGATAATTAAGTAACCTAAATGTTACTGATATTTTTTTTCTTTTGGAAATCGAATCGAATTAAATTTAATTAGAATCAAGGATTTGATATTTGAAATAATTGTGAATTCTGCTAATGAAAGCATTTCGACTGTGTCATTTTGTTTATTTTATTTTATTTTGAATTAATTGTATGGTTGGTTGTTTGTTCACATCTAACAATTGGGTTTTGCAACTGATTGAGCCTTTCTCACTTTAGTGTATGAAAGTCTTTTCAGTACTTTATCAATATCAAAGTCTTCTCACCAAGATAAAGAAAATTGAGAATCTTTATTCAGTCCTCCTCCCTGAATATGAAGGGGAAGTTGTGAATAATACCCCGGAGATGAGTGACTAAGAATAACTATTATGGGGAGAAGTGTTGGAATAAGATATAAAACTGCATGGTTTTATTCTTTAATTTGTTTTGCTCATGCTAACTTATGCTGTAGTAATAGTCTTGTTCATTTATTGGATTTCTTCCTAAAATGTAAAATCTGCATTATCTATTGTATTTTCGACTTGAAACTTCACTCGCAAAGCTAACTGTTGTATGTAGTATGTATTCTGTTCTTGACTGTATTCTTCCTTTCATCAACGAGCATGCACAAGAAGGTTGCT
This sequence comes from Hibiscus syriacus, assembly GCF_006381635.1. Taxonomy (NCBI): domain Eukaryota; kingdom Viridiplantae; phylum Streptophyta; class Magnoliopsida; order Malvales; family Malvaceae; genus Hibiscus; species Hibiscus syriacus. The sequence continues at coordinate 1,083,435 of NW_024061783.1, forward strand.
GACTCTGCTTTTGCTAGGAAAAGGCAAAGAGGAACCTGTTTCGGAGTTGCCTTGTTCAATTTCACCAAGGTGCTCCTATCGATGAAGAGTACCAGTCAAGAACATAATACATACCACATACAACAGTTAGCTATAAGAATGAAGTTTCAAGTTGAAAATACAATAGAGAATGCAGATTTTACATTTTAAGAAGAAATCCAGTAAATGAGCATGCACAAGGAAGTTGCTAACTCTGCTTTTTGCTTGGCGAAGGCAAAGAGGAACCTGTTTCGGAGTTGCCGTGTTCAGCTTCACCAGGGTGCTCCCATAGATTCCTGTCTAACATGTCGTCGCTGCATGGTGTGCTCATCCCATGGGTGCTCTTGAAACCTACTTCTGGGTCCTCCAATATCTGTCGCAACAGTTCCCACTCGTCTGTCAGAATAAACATTGGTGTCAGAAGGTTAGACTTTAATGTTACATTGACAAAACAAGAGAAGATATTGACACAAACCATCAGAGTGGAAGTCTTGAGGGTCGTCTGTGAGATATCTAGTCAACTGCTGATTATTATTCACTGGTGCTGATGTTTGAATCGGTTGTCTAGTCAGCTGCTGATTGTTATTCACCGGTGCTGAGTTTGTATACGGAGCTAATGCTTGAATCGGTGGTTGTCTAGTCAACTGCTGATTGTTATTCACCGGTGCTGATGCTTGAATCAGTTGTCTAGCTAACTCTGGATTGTTATTCACCGGTGCTGATGCTTGAATCGGTTGTCTAGTCATTTGTGGATCGTTATTCACTGGTGCTGATGCTTGAATCGGTTGTCTAGTCAACTGCTGATTGTTATTCACCGGTGCTGAACTTGCATATGGAACTGATTCTTGAATCAGTTGTCTAGCTAACTCTGGATTGTTATCCACTGGTGCTGATGCTTGAATCGGTTGTCGTGTCAACTGCTGATTGTTATTCACCGGTGCTGAACTTGTATACAGAGCTGATGCTTGAATTAGTTGTCTAGCTAACTCTGGATTGTTATTCAATAGTGCTGATGCTTGAATTAGTTGTCTAGCTAACTCTGGATTGTTATTCAATAGTCCTGATGCTTGAATCTGTTGTCTAGTCAACTGCTGATTGTTATTTACTGGTGCTGGATTTGTATACAGAGCTAATGCTTGTCTAATCAACCGTTGATTGTTATTCACCGATGCTGATGCTTGAATTGGTTGTCCAGCCAACTGCAGATTGCTATTCATTGTTGATGATGCTTGGATCGGTTGTCTAATCAACTGTGGATTGCTATTCACTGGTGTTGAACTCACATTCGGAGCTGATGCTTGAATCCGTTGTGATGGATATTGTTCTTCCCTCAAACTCGACACAATACTCGCCATTTCGGATAAACTAAAAGGAGAATCTGCCAAAAAGAGACATGAAACTGAGGCCGGCAGGAGAGCCAGACAATAGCTAACCAAAGAATTCAAAAAGGAGTTTGTAAATACTCACGAAGTAGGAAACCGCAGAGCAAGTATTCTACGTCATACAACAGGTCCATATAAATCTCATATAGGTCACTATCTGCTAAATCTTTATCAATTGTAGCGCTCACTTCTGACAGTCTTCCTTTTCCTGCAACCTGTATCAATAAAGCCATTTAAACAGCCGAAGAAACGAAGAGCTGCTTATACTTTCAGTCATCTTACCACAAATATGCCACCTCTAGAAGTGACTTCGGTGAAGATTCGCTGCAGGTTCAGTTCTTTTCCCCGGAACATCGGAACTCTGATTTGCACAAAGGAAATGGAAGTTAGTAAAATCAAGCACACAGTGAAACAAGAACAAAATGGTGAAAGAACAAGCTGCAAGAGGCTTACCGGCAAGGTTTGTTTTTCGCAATCGATAGAGATCGCACAAGTGAATAAAAGTGATGGGGATTTCTCAATGCATGTTCATATTGATTACGATGGCTGTCCGGTACATTTACGACGTTCGAGGAGATTGTTGAAGGATGACGCGGCAAAGGGTTCCGTTCTGTAGCCCGATGGAGCTGATAGCAGTGATCGCATTGAACAGTTCGGTTCATGAAAATCATGCAATATTCCTTCTCTGCATTGCACGAAGGGCAAGCAGCCATGAACGATTGTTGCTTTCCAACAGACGGGGGCAGGAAGAACGGTTGTTTGACCATCGGAGAAGCCTGTCGCCGGAACAACAGGTTCTTTCCTTTTACCTCGGCCTCTGCTTTTTCTACGTTCTTTTTCCGGTTTATCACCGCCTCCCATTGGTCCCCGTAATCTTTGCTTGAAATCTTGCGTCCAAGAAACGAAGTAGATGAGAAAAACTGAGAAAACAATTGCTTACTCGAGAAACCCAGTTTGTTTAGAACAAAGAGAACGGAAAAGATCAAACAAGAACAGGAATCAAACCAGATTAAGAAGAGCTGAATTTGTTGGAACCAAAACATAATACACATAAAATCTAATCAAGATCTAATAACATTAAACCATTTGACTCACTACCTCCTTATCCATCTGATTTAAGAATCAGTTATGATGTGTATTTATAATTATGTTTCTCATTAAATTATAAATATAATTTGATAATATCTACACTTTTATATCTATGAATTCTTTTATCGACTTTAAATTTTATACATAATTTTTTTTATTATTCTTATTTTTAAAAATATAAATGATAGCATCAAATAGGCATATTAGTTCTATCATTTCTATGAAATAACAATTAAAAATTTAAAAATAAAATTAAAGTAAATAATAAAAAATATACTATTTTAAAAGGTATCAAAGATATAACTATCAAATAAACATAATAAAACACATTGCTCCTTCAAATCTTGAAATGCATCCACGAGTGATATTGTACTAAATGTATTAAAATTAAATATAAGATCAAACAACTCCAATTAATAAATATAATATTGTTGAATTTCTTACCTCTGTCCCCGTCCCCGTTTAAAAAATCCGTACTCGCCCCCGCTTAAAAAATTACGGGGATCCCCATCGGGTAATCAGGGAAAACCACGGGGAAACAGGTATCTCCGTTTAGCATAAACGATTATTTAAACGGGTATCGAGTCGGGTATCGGGTCGGGTATATATATTTAAATTAAATATATAAATATTATATATATATATATATATATATATATATATATATATATATATATATATATATATATATAATTTAATTTAATTTAAATTTTTTAATATTATATATATATATAATAATTATTTTTAATATTTATCGGGTCGGATAATCGGGGCGGGGATTACTAAACCCGTCCCCGTCCCTGTCCTCGTTTAACATAAACGATTTTCCCCCGTCCTCGTACCCGTTTAGCATAAACGGTTTTTCCCCGTCCCCGTTTAATTCGATTTTTCAGTTTTTCCCGTCGAGTTCGAATTTTTTTTACCATCCCTAAAGGGGTCTACTTTTGTTGTGGAGCTGATGGTTTTATCGTAATATTTTATGATAGAAGAACGAAGACTTTACAACTTATTATATTTGAGAGAAAATTTTGCTAATTTTTGGGGTAAACTACAAGTTTAGTATTTAAACTATTATTTTTGTTCTGTTTAGGTACTTACACTTTTTAAAAAAAAACCATATCCAATAAAGTTTAGATATCAAAATAAAATAAAAAATAATAATTTAAATATTAAACTTATAATTTATCCAAAATTTTAACTATTCTTATATTAGTGTAGAAATAAAAATAAAAATAATTTAAATACTAAACTTATAATTTATCCAAAATTTTAAATATTCTTATATTAGTGTAGAAATTAAATTTACAAATTATAACAGGGCCGAGCTCTTTGGGCCCTCCGTCTCTGATCTTATGATTTATATAACATAACTGATTATATAATTCTGTGTCATATTGTATAATAATAATATTATCTAAAATAATAATAAAATGTTCAAATAATAGTTCTTTGAGAGAAGACATTAAATTGTATAATAAAATCATTATATATTAGAAATTAATATTTTAGAAAATAAAAATAAATTCACATTTTTGTAACTTCTATTACGATGATTTAAATTATACATAAATTATATTTTAAATGTGTCATTAATTTAGGTAATGTGATACATTTTATATCATCATTTTATTGGTATGATTATGTTACATCAGTAATTAAACATATGTAAAATGACACATCAGAAACATATATTGATTCGATAATGATTATTTTGATTAAAGAAATTAAAACGTTGAAAGTTAAAATGTTAAAAAAAACTAAAATTAAAATGATCATTGTATAAATATTAGGGGTAAATTTTACCATTATATCTAAAATTTAATAAACTTAAGAATTATTTTATGACAATTTGAAAAACTTAATAATAATTTTATAATAATTTAATAAAAATTTAATCATCAATTTATAATTATTTAAAATTTAAAATATTATTTTTTTTTAATTTTTAGAACTTTTTAAAAATCAAATTATATATATTTAATATAATATAATATAATATAATAATTATTTATGTAGTTTGTAAAAACATTAGGGTAAACTATGTATTTAATACCTATACTATTAGTTTTGATCAGTTTTAGTATTTAAATTTTTCAATTTTTTTTTAAAATCATACCAAATGTTTAGTTTTCATTTTATTTTAGTACCCACCATTAAAAATTTAACTTGTTTAGTACCTAAGCTATTAGTTTTGGTCCTTTTTAGTACTTAAACTTTCATTTTTAAAAAAATCATACCTAATGTTTAGTTTTCATTTTATTTTAGTATCTCGTCATTAAAAACTTAATGCGTTTAGTACCTAAATTATCAGTTTTGATTTGTTTTAGTACTTAAATTTTTTTTAAAAAAAACTTAACGTTAAATTTTGAACGGGAGTACTAAATTGAAATAAAAACTAAAGTCTTTAATGGCATGGTACTAAATGAAAAAAAAATTAAATTTGAGGTATGATTTTGAAAGAATTGAAAGTTTAGGTACTAAAACGATTGAAAACTGATAATTTAAGCATTAAAAGCATAGTTTACCCAAAAAATTCTTTCCCAAAAGATAACCTTATCCATGGATGATGGATCACAGCATGAGAGCAGCCACTTGGTAACAGAGATAGAGATGAGAAACCAACCTGATACCCTCAAATTCCCACCTCTCAAAAACACCTACTTTAACACCCAATCTTCATTTCACTGCGAAATTCTCAATAAAAAATTGCTGCTTTTAGACGAAGAACCAATCCAACAATGGCTTCTGCTTCACCTATTTCAATGGCTCTCCCATTAACCGGTGCCACCACCCAAAGGAAGATGCTCGGTTCCCAGGCTTTGTTTAAGCCACTGCCGGTGAAGCCATCGACGGCAATGGCGGCTAAGAGATCCAATGCAAGGCTGGTGGAAGTCAAAGCTTCTTCTTCTTCTTCATTCAGTGAGAGGGTGGTCAGTGGATTGACAGCTGCTGCTCTGACAACATCCATGGTGATCCCGGAGGTGGCTCAAGCCGCCGATGGAGTAACGCCGTCGCTGAAGAACTTCCTGCTTAGCATTGCGGCTGGTGGTGTTGTGGCTGTTGCCATTATCGGACCCGTCATCGGTCTGTCCAACTTCGACCCTGCAAGCGGAGCTGAGCCATTGATTCTTTTCCCCTTTATGTATCTGTTTGATATGTTTCCAGCAATAAAATTCCATCTTTTCTCTGTGTTTGATATGTATCGGACCCGTCATCATGTGTTTAATCTAAAATTTTAGGAGCTAAAAGTTAAATTTTACTTAAATTTAGATCGATAAAAATACTATTAAACCAAAAAATTTTAGAAGGGTTATAGCTCGGTCCTTGAATATAAGAACGATCTTCTCAATCTAACTCGTTTATAAATTATAAACATTAAATTTAAATCCTTAATCTTGTTTAAAAGATTTAATCTTGTTTAAAATATTTAATGTATTATCTCGTTAAATCAACCAGTAATCACGGTATAGTTTGATTGCTTTAATCTTAGCTATTATAACAGCTGTTACTACAACCGTTAATGTTGCGCTAATTAAACCTTAATATTAGTTTAACGATTAATAACTAGTATAGGCAACCATATCACTTGCAGCCAATGTCGTAATTCGATCTACGATTGCTTTCAATCATACATCAATCTATTGCGATGTTTGTTAGACAAACGTCACTATATATAGTACGTGAAACGGCGTTTCTTCTAAAACGCTCAATATGTATAAAAATATTAGTGTCTACTCATAGACAGGGCGTTTGAATCCCATAGGAGACTAGCTGCGGTAGGAGCCGTTGCTCGCGACTCGGCTGGTTCTGTCCTAGGAGGCATGGCGTTGTCCTCTCCTGGTGATGTGGAAGTTGGATTGACAGAGATTCATGCTTTAACCAATGGATTGCATTTTGCAAGAGACAATCAGTGATCAAAGGTGGTTTCTAAATCAGATTCTACGGTGGTTATCAATAAAATGCAGCGAACCGATAAAGATATTTCCATTTTTAAATCAGATTCTACGGTGGTTTCTAAACCCTAAACCCTACTCGTAATATACTCATCAGTATTCAACTCCTCTCTACCAAGTTGGTGGGTCTTCATCTCCTCCCATCCAAAATACTTTTAAACGAATTATTTAATGATAAATTTAGTAATAATCGATAAATTAAAATTAAAAAAAATCGATCCGATCGGGTCAGGTCGGGTCGAAACATCATTTTTTTTCTCTTAATATTTCCTTTAAAAATGTTTTTTCTAATATCTAGATGATGGTATTAATTTAGAATCACATAAATATCAATCTCGTAGTTGCCTCTAGGGATATACATTGGTCGGATTTGGGTCGAGTTTCAGCCAACCTGACCCAACTCGAAAACTTTATGTTATTCACCCGACCCTAATTCGATCCGATTTTTTGAGATAAAATCTGAATCCGACCCGAAATAATAAAAAAATTATTTTTATTCAATAAAAACAGTGATTTAATTGAAAAAAATAATATATAAAGGGATATTATTGTAATTATTCTTAAATATATAAGGTAAAATTATATTTTTTCGGGTCGAGTCAGGTCGGACATTTTTCACCGTAAACCCGAATCCGACCCGAGCATCACCTTTAAAAAACCCGACTCGAACCTGAATTTTTTTTTAAAAAAAATACGACTCGATCGGATTAAGTCAGATCGGGTCGAAACTCATCAGATTCGGGGTCTCATGCCCATCCCTAATTGCCTCTCCTATTATTATTATTTTTTCCCTCCTCCAGATTCTAAGACTTCGTCTTGATAATTCGGACCGACCAATGTAGTATACCTAGTTTTGATGAGTGAATCTTTGAGTAGTGATTTTTTACCTATATAAAAACTCGAAAATAAAACCTTACTTAAACGATATCAAACTATATTAGTCGAAACCTCTTTTATTATTATTGTTGATAATAATAATTTTACAAGATATTGTACTTACATGTCACCCTTTGAAAGAGACATCCTACCTATATATAAATAATTGTCATTGTCAAACATAAATGCTCCATAAGGATTAGATTCTTTCTTTTTCTTTATATATATTTATATATATATTAGTGGTCATACATTTGTCGTCCATCCTCATAAGTCATACGTAATATTATTAGCCGACATTCTTCTTGCAAGAGCACACAATATTTTGATAATATATAATTGTAACAATGATATACATTTTATTGCAACATCATCCATGGCTGCTGTTTTAAACCCTAAAAAGGCTGTGGAAATGTATGGGTTTGAGTCATTTTGATGATTAAAATGATGGTTGTTATTTGTAAATGTTTCGAGTTTGAGTATTAACGATTGTATGCTATTTGAATGTTTATTTTTAAATAATTAAAAGTTTATGTAACATATACTATCACTTATAATCACCTTAGACTAATAAAAACAAGTCGGTGGAAAATAACCTAATCATGAACATAAAACGGTAGAAACAATGAATATGGATAAATATCCCTAACAAATTAATATCTGTTTATAATTTTTTTTAGTGATTGATAATACACGTATAACCTAAAATCTCAAAAAGAAGATACTACTCCTTTTAATCACTAATATCATTCAATAAGTTTAAAAATATTACTTTCTCCGTCTCCCTCTCTCGCCCCTTTTTTTTTCTCTTTACAATTTGTGTAAACTTCTATAGATTAGATCAATTTTTTTCTTTGATTTTGTTTAGCCGGCGACGATATCGAATTTGATGCTAGTTGTTGACCGCTAGTTGTCTTTTTTTTTAGTTTTTAATAAGAATAATTATGTCTTTGTAGTATATTTATCTATGTCTTTGTGGCACGTTTTTTTTCTATCTTTTTGGTTGTTTTTGGTCGTTTGATTGTCGTTTCCGTTTATTTTTTTCTCAAGGTTGGATTTGACATTGCCACGACTGATCAAGATGACACTTATTTGTTATCATACTGATCTTCCCTGCTATGAATCCTCAGATTGATTTGGTACGCGTTTTGCATTCATGGATAGTTTTCTCGCGTCAATCAACCATGATTTACGATTTGTCGGTGATCTTTCAATAATTTCATCCCCTTTTGTGGTTCGTTTGTCGATACAGTCAGATTTATTCGAACATTTTGGTTAGATTTTTTTAACTTTTTCCTTCATAGTCATTGTGTGATTTAGGTGGCTAGTTTTTGTGTCAATGGTTATAGGAAAATGTCTTAACTATAATTTAGTTTACGTTTACGATAATACTCGTAAATCTTTATTGTGATTTTGAATATTTTATATTTTTAATAAAATAATAATTTTCTATAAAAAATTATAAATATTAAAATATGAGTCATTTATTATTCAACGAATAACCTATAAATATAATCATATGTATATATAATGTGGGCACATCAACAAAAGACAACTGTTATCTATGAAAGGAATCTATCATAAAGAAGTCATAAAACACATTTATTATATAAAGAGAATAGCATGTGGGGGGGAATATTATATATATATATATATATATATTATGGTTAAAGGAGAATAAACCTAAGTAGGAAAAGAAGGGGATAAGCATGGAGAGCTTGATGGGGCCCTTGTCATGTTGTTGGGGGTCACCGTTCAATATTTGTCTTTCTCTTGCAACTCTTTGTGATGCTTTATTTTAATCTACCAAAACCATAACTTTATTTTGAACTCATGAAATAGTCTAAGATACGAGGGGAGTGTCGGCTTTTCTAGAAATCTTGAGTTTAAATAATTACGTCTACAGGTAGTTTATTGTTGTTAAAAAAATTCTGAACAAAGACTACGAGGGGTTTATCATTTCATAAAGGTTATTTTTTGCATTGGTGGATTGAAAAGGAGATTAAAGCAGATAGAAAAACAGGTGAAGATCTCATCAATCTCTCATCTCAGATTCTGTTTTCTGTGGTGTTTGTGTGATGGGGGGAGTGGGAACCAAAAAGGGTTTAAATCCAAAGCTGCTTTGCCTTCATTATTATTATCATCAACTTTCTTTTCTCAACATCATTTTCCCCAGAGAATGTTGGTTTGCTTTTAGTTCTCCCCAGCACAAAGCAATGAAAACACAGTTTCTTTCCATCTAAAAGTTGATAGTGAACCTTCAGGAGAGAAAGTATACACACACACAAACACACACACACATATATATATATATATATACACACACACAGGGGAAAAAGTTGGGATAAACTAAAAGCTCTAAAGCTTTCTTTTTTTTTCATTACTAAAAGTTGAAATTCCTAAGTATCATATGTTGTAGAGGGCTGAAAACACAGTTTGTTCCATCCAATAAAGTTCATAATGAGCCTTCATGGTCAAGAATCTAATATATATATATATGTATGTATGTATATGTAAATCGTTAAGGACCCATTACATATAGCTATCATTCTTTTTGACAAAGAGGGGGAAAAGTTGGGATAAAGTGGAGAAGGTTTGGTTTTAGAAACTGCAGCAAATGCAAGACTTTGGGTTCGAACATATAGACAGTAAAAACATACATGAGAAACTGCAAAAGGCACAACTTTCATTACACAACATGCAAATCTAATATATATATATATAAATGTATATGTAGAAAAGTGCAGCAAAAGGCCACAACATGCATTCATTTAATCAAATAGGTCAAGGGTTACATTACACAACTTACAATGCAATATCAGACGAAGCTTCAGATCCCCATTATTCCTCTCTAGCAAATGTTTTTGATAATCTAAAAGAGAGTTTAGAGCTACAGAATCTGACCATTTTTATACGAATTGGACCTCAAACAAGATCAGCTGTGGAAGTTGTATCATCGTATTCGCCAACCGTGCAAAAGAATGACTAATAAAACCCCAGAATCATGCAGGCCTGTTCCTTTTATGCCCGCCATTGGAGTCACCTTCAGACGAGGCAATATGGTCGGCGGAATTAGAGACGGAACTGGAAAGATCAGCATAAAGATCAACCACCCTCCTTATGTTGTTGTTGAGCTCCCTAATCAACCCGACGTTCCTTCCCAAGTTGTCAGGGATCTTGGATTCATGGTTCTGGTTTATCTCGTTGATCAGTAGCCTGTTCTGGTCCAATATATTCTGAACCTGAACAAAACTCTTCTGAAATGTCTGCACCACTTTGCCATCTACCTGACCGCCATTGCCGAGCCTAAATGTCTCACCCTCCATCCCTTTCTTTCCTTAACCTCCAACTCACAGCTCTATCAAATCAAAATAAACCAGTAATGAACCAAAAGAAAAACCAGTCAATGATGCTGATAAGATTAGTACTATGCTGCATACAGACAACATTATTAATCTTTTCAACACCAAAAACAACAATGAAACACACACACACACACCCACATATATAACAGATACAAACAATAATTCGCATATCTTTTTATATAAAAGAAGGGGGAAATAGCATCAAATTCAGGAAGTAAGAAGCTGATAAGGAAATCATGAGCTTAAAGAAAAGAACAGCCCTCGTTAATTCAACTACACAAGAGGTAAAATTACACAGACAAAGTGATATCATCACATGTTCTTGTTATTTTGAACTGTTCCCTAAAGATGGACTTATAGCAGCCATATAGTATTTATTTTAGCATACGTACCTTGCTGGAGCATCATGTTTTCCGGGAATTATACACAGATTCAAAGCAGGAAAGCGTTTTTCAGAACCCCAAAAAAGAATGAATTATTGAGAGTTTTCGGAGAGAAAATAGTATATGTAGATTAAGTATATCTGAGTTCTATATATACATAGACACACACGCATATATAGACACAACTTTTTCCTTTAGTTTTTGGGGATTGAGTGGGGGATGAGATTGGTTTGTGTGTTATGCTCAGATCCGGGGGGATGATGAATGATTCGAGCAAGGTGTTCATTATTAGCCACGTGGCAGTTGGACATTGATGGAAAATCACCCATCTATCAATATTAGTAAGCCTACTTTTATAATATTCATTCATGTTTTGTTTGCTTTAATTTGGTAGATGGAAATATATATAATATTCTATAATAATTTTATTATTATTATTATTATACTAAAATAGAGTTTGATTATTTAGTGGGATTGTTTAGTACTCTGAAGAATATTTTGAATGTCATTTTCAATTTTTTTCAATAATTAATTGATTTAATTTGGGATAATGTATCAATATGGTTGATTCAAGTAGTAAGCAGCTTGATATAATTTAAGTAAGGACTCGAGTTCGCTTTGTGTATGCAGAAAATCCCTGCAGTGAGATTCACTCATCAAAACTAAGGGTCGACCTTGATTAATCAAGACGAAGAATTGAACCGAGAATTAATTTTTTTTTTTGGAATAATGGGATTGGTTATTGGACAGACAACCATCTAATTGTTTTTTATTTTATTTTTTAATTTTTTAAGGAATGTTATCCAAAGTTTTCAAACCCAATGAGAGTCTCATAATGCAAAAAATGGAAATCTCGTAAACTGATTAAATTATCAATTAATTTATCTGGAATTTATTTTAGTTTTTAAGCATAATTATATATTTAATTTTTAGTCAATGTATTTACATTGATTATCGTAAATTTTTTATTATAAGGATGATTATTTCAATTTAATAACTTATTAACTCGAATATTTTTTAGTCTATAATTAAAATTTTATATGAAGTTCAGGGGTTAAAAAAATTTACCCTTTCATTAAACTTTTTTTATATTTTTAATTTTGTAAAAAAAAGTATATAAATATTATGAATTTAATTTTTAAAGAAAATATATAAATATTTTACAATTTGTAATATTATACAAATATATAATAAGGATAATTTGGTCAAATATACATTCCAATAATCTTTTATTCATTTAACCAAATACGGTAATCTTACATTCCTGCTAAACCAACCAAACATAAAATACAACATTCTCAGTAATCCTATTCCCTGATAATCTTTTATTCCAACTGATAATCTTACATTCCGTAAACCAAACGCACCCTAAAGAACTTAATGCATACCTATTGTTTTGGACATGTTATCAAATATAGTTCCATATATTAAAAAAAGTAAGAAAAAATTTAAAAAAATTGTACATCCATTAAATCAAATAAATGATTATTAAAATTTTGGACACCATTTTTAAATTCAACACTGGACATATGTTTATTATAGGAATAACTCTTTCGACTCACTTTTCTACATTCACAATATCAAGACTCTCAACTCTTAACCTTACCTAAAGACTAATGCTTTATCTCACTGGATTAACTGATAGTCGATTCTCCTTAGGGATGGACATGAGTCACACTGGGTCGAATTTTTATTTTAATCGGATCTGACTCAAGTTTTATACCATCCACCTGTCACCCGACTCCACTTCGATATAGAGAGACTTCATTCGACCTAATTAAAAAAATATACATATACATATCATTATCCCTAAATATATAAAAAATAAATATATTATTATCTCGAATCAGATCAGACCTAACCTAATACGATCTTATCCTAAAAAAATCTATCTTAAACCATAGTTTAAAAAGATTGAACATATTAAACTAACATAAACTATTTTTGTAGTTTATCAATGCAGAACTCAATAATTTTTGAGAGGGAAAGGGACAAAGTATTTGACTGCAAGTGGGATCCCAGCCCACGTGGGAATGAAATTTGAAAGATTAAAGACGACGGATGAGTGCAAGTGGCAGACGATGAGATGTGACGCCACTTCCATCTCTTCCGTATTTAGTTTAAGATTTTGTCAACCCTGTTTTCCTCAAATGAAAAAGAAAATCAAAATGATCGTAACTTTGTTAAGTTTCTCGATCGTTAAAAGTTATAAAATTTATATTTATCTATTTATTATATTCTAAGTTAGTCGTTTTTATTAAAAATTTGATTGATATCTGAGTTGGACGTTAACATGATAATTGAAATATGATACTCTTTTGAGATTCTAGGATTGAATTTTATCATATCACATAATTAACATATTAATGTTCGAGTTTGAAACATAGTGAATAGTTAAGTGATCACTTTATAACTTTTAATAGTCGAGGGACCAACAAAGCTATACCCTATAGTCAATGGACATTTTATAACTTTTAATAATCGATGATCACGAACCGAGCGACCACAAATGAATCGTTGTTATTTTTTGAAGTCTCAAGTTTGAGAATCAGAAACGCTAGCGGTATGAGCGTTCAATATCAAATGATTGAGACTTGGGTGTTATATTTGAAAAGATAATGTCTTATACTTATCTCAGATCAATAAAAAAAATAATAGTCGAAAGACTTAATAAAGTAATAATCTATAATCGGAGTAACATTTGTGTATTTTACCCTAATATATAATGTCCCTCTATATAATGTTCCTCGAGTCATATGTTATCATTTAAATTAACTGATAAATTATTTTAATTTAGTTTCGATAATATTAATTAAAATAATTTTAGAAAACTCATTTTTCAATTTTTACATTAATTTTTTTTTAAAAATCAATGAGGTATATATATTAGGAATGGAAACGGGTCGGGTTCGGGGCGGGTTTTCCTCGCCCCATCCCCGAACCCGAAATGAATCCCCATCCCGACCCCATCCCGATCCCCAACAAGTTTTTTATCGGGGCACCTCGTCGGAGATTTTTTTTGCCCCGTCCCCGAACCCAACATAAAATATTATACCAGAACCCGAAAAATTTTATATATAATTAATATAAAAATATTATATATTATATATTATATATATAATTAATATAAAAAATATAAAATATTATATATATATATATAATCGGGGCAGGGCGGGGCGGGGATACCTTGCCCCGAACCCGAACCTGACCCGAAAAAACCCCTGAAAAAATCTCCGATACCCGACCCGACCCGAACTTGATCGGATTTCGATTTTCCCGTCGGATTCGGGTCACACTGCCATCCCTAATATATATGTGATATGTTATGAATATATATTATCAAATATAAATAATTATGAAAATTAAGATACTATGAAAAAACTATAATTGAATGGGGGCAGGATAAGGTTAGGACCACGTCCACATTTATTCTTGTGTTTACTATCAATAAAGAGGCAACAAGGATGTACCCAAATTGTGGTCCATGAATTTCATCCACATGAAGACAAATATGTTGTTTTCCCCCATTAAAATATATACCTAATTTCTTAAAAAATACATCTGACATTTTATAAAATAAATAAGAAATAAATTGAGAAAAATAAATAAAGATATATGATTGATCGATATATGGTTGGTATTTTTATAGGCTTCGACTTTGATCACTAGTAAAAGTAACAGGTGGGATTGGGCGTTTATTGCTAAATTAATGAAAATATTTAGAATAAATATTACTTTGTAATCATCTTAACTTAATAAAAAATGAAAACGTCGTTCTATTAATTTTTTTTTATAATGGATAAAGTATACAGATGGTCCTCCGTTTATAGGGTATTGTTTTGTTAAGTCACTCGATTATTAAAAGTTACAAAATGGTTCTCCGACTATAGAGTGTTGCTTTGTTGAGCATCTCGACTATTAAAAGTTATAAAATGGTCAACCGACTATTCATTATGTTCCAAAGCCATCATTTTCCTTTAAAAAATGGCAGTTGTTTAAGTTGGACGTTAACATGATGACTGAGAAATGATAGTCGTTTGAGATTCCGGTATTAGATTTTATCATATCATAGTCAACATGTTAACGTTCATATCAGAATAACATCCTCTTTTTTTAACGAAAAATGATGAGTTTGGAACATAATAAATACTCAGGTGTCCATTTTGTAACTTTTAGTAGTCGAGAGACTCAACAAAGCACCACTTTATAATCAAATGACTTTTTTATTACTTTTAATAGTCGAATGACTTAATAAAATAGTACTATATAGTCAGGGACCGTTTATGTACTTTGCCTTTTTTATAACTAATCAATTATTCTTTATATCGTTCAAGTCAATTTTGTTATTTTTTTTTATATAATTACTCGTATCAATTAATCCGAATCGGATACTATAAAAACAAGGAGGACCCTCCCAAACGAGTCGCTCCATTCGCAATTCAACATTATGATAAATCTGTGATTTCTTTTACTTGTAGAATATTTTCTTCTTCTTTAATGTGCAAGATATACTTGAAGTTGGGCCATGTCCAAATGTAACACAAATAAGTTTGTATTAGGGCTACGTCCCCAACAAAAGAACTATAGTTTGGGCTACTCTCACCCCAGAAAATATAAATTCGATTCGAACTTAAATTTTTTCGATGTAAATTTATTTTCGCTGGCCTATATAAAGTAGATTCGATTAAAAAGATTAAAATTTAAATTAAATGATAACCCGAACTATCAAATTAAACCCCACCCACCAACAACCAGTTAGCTTAATGGAATGAAATATTAAATCCTTTAAATAAGATCAGAAATTCGAATCATGACGATTGCGAATGGAGTAAATTGGATAGGAATTGTCGCATCTGACTCTGCAGTACCCGATCCAGATTAATCGATTAATAGATCGGATATAAGTGGTTATAAAAAAAATTAAATCCCACCCTGATGTGACTTTGAACTTCATATGGAAATGGAATGGAATTAATCGTCACATATTGCCAGATTATTTGCATTAATTATTACACATATGGTGAAAGTCTAAAAGTAAACAATTCCACTGTGACCTCGCTGATTCTATTTCTGGGTAGGGTTGGGCACGAGACTCGAATTTGACCAGATCGAATTGAGTTTTTTTAAAAAAAATCGGATTCGAGTCGGGTCGGGTTCGGATTTAGGGTGAAAAATATATATAATTTTATCTTAAATATTTAGGAATAATTACAATAACATCCCTCTATATATATATATTTTCAGGCAAGTCACTTTTTTTTATTGAATAAAAATAATAATTTTATTATTATTTCGGGTCGGGTTGAATTTCTAAGTTATATGTCGGATCGGATTTGAGTCGGGTCAAATTTTGTTTTGATCGGGACGGGTCGGGTCTCGGGTGGAGGATCTTTGTTCTCGGGTCAGGTGGACCAAAAACCCGACTCGACCCATGTCCATCCCTAATTCTAGGTCTACTTTCTAAATTTAACTTTTTTTAATATTTTTTTATTAATTTAAAGTAAATATAGATAATATCTGTTTAAAATTATTTAAGCCATTTGATATTGGAAATTCGTACCTTTAATTTTCATGATATTCGAACTCGAGATTTCAAGAAATAATATTTATTCTCAAATTATTTTAATGATTTTTAATTAGTAATATGAGCTTGCAGAGAAATAATAGATATTTTCTATTTTTCTCCTAGATTTCCCATGAATATACATAATACCCATCGAGTATTCTGCTCAATGTGGGACAAAACGACAACTATTTGACTTATATGTATTATCATAGACACCAAATTTGTTTACATTCTTTAAAATGTTTTCTGAGAGTGAATTCATTTGGATTTTGTTTAGTTGTCATAGTTAATTTGTTATATTTTTGATTGCACTCTGATTTCAAGGTTTCGTCCTGACTAATCTAGACCGATCCGGGTTAGTCATCTGCGAATTCAATTGGGGGTAAAGCCTGTGGGTGCCATTTGCTTAATTAGGTTTTGCAACAAACTTTCCATGCCATGCATCACTCAAGAACGTTATATTCAACTTAATATATATATATCACGAATCAAGTGGCCTCCGTGGTAAAATAATTATTAATATTCTTGAGAATACGGGTTCGAACACCATAGATGTCAGGGGTGTGAGCGTTCAATATTGAAAGGTTGAAAGTTATATTTGAACAAATACTGTCTTGTATTTATCCCAAATTAATCAATATATATAGGGTTAGGATCCATTGTGTCACAATATAAAACTCTTTAATTTTACAGAGATTTAGGATTGTTGGATGACTGAGATTAACTTTTTGTTTTTTTTTTCAGTAATTGTTTCCCCCCCAATGAATTTCATGCCTCTTGACAAGATTATTGACAAACTCAAGAGATGTGTTGTTGCGTGTTGCGTGTGCTTAATATTTAACGCAAATGATGTGTAAGTATACACAATCACAAAAGTAATATAATGATAAGTGAGTATCGTATCCACAGGGATTGGTGAAGTTTATAAGTTTGGACATAGCAACAAACTAAATTATCTAAGTATAGTTAATGATATTTACACTAGTTATGCCTAGGCAAAGGAAATGTGCATGAATGATGGAAGAATGGTGTGGTGATATGAATGAGTGATCAAATGGGGGTGTCACAGAAAAATGGATGGAAATGTCATGGCAATGGAAATGTGTATAGTATGATCAAGTGAAATGTCAAGGCAAAATAGAAATGTAAACACACGAATTGAATAAAATAACTTGATAATGCTCACGGTAAGCTTCTATAGGAATGAATGGTGAGGGTCACTTACGAAACTTAAATCTTATCTTTTAGGATGATATAATCTTCTAATGCCTTACTTGTTCGACGGAGTTTGCTAAAGGTGTTCTATGCTATCTCTAGTCTAAGAACCTAACAAAATAAGATGCCACAACAAATCCTCTCGACCCAACAACAACATTCTAATCTATTGATTAAGCTTTACCCCTCTTAGTCATTGAAATCTTAACTTAGTTTCTCTCGAACAATAAGTGACTAGGCTCTAGTAATTAACTAAAACCCATTGCTTATGCTAATTTTCCTTTAGTTTCTCTTGAACACTAAAGATTAGTGACTATGTTTCTCTTGAACACCTAGTCTTCTACTTAAGAAATGGACACTCTCATACCTCCTACAATCTCAAGTGATCAAGAACTAATAAGCAAAACAAGTAATGAACAAAAGAAAACATTAATTAACCATTTATAATAAAGATTCAAGCATCCATCATTAATCCCACCAAATATAGTCTAGTTCATGGTAGGGTTCGAATAAACCATGGAATAATCCAATACGTCCATTTGTTCCTTACAACCCAATTCAAGATCAATCATAAAATAGAGCAAATGTTGGAGAAGAAGACAATCCGACGTGCACTACAGGCGCTCCCTTCGAATGACCACGAACGACTACAGTGGCTAGCTTCTCTAGGATGCACGGTCCACTCACTCGAACTTCACCAATGGAGGAACACCATGAAAAATGGGATGAAAAAAGAAAAAGAACTTGAGTTTATCAATGGAGGAATGATAGTTGGAGAGAGTGATTCCTTCTTTCCCCCCCCCAAATGTGGCATTCTTTACATAATAAATCTAATGAATGTACTTAGGGATTTTTACCCAAAATTCCCATGATACCCCCATGTACATTCCAAATACGTAAAGGTTGACTCCATAGGTGACAGTGAGTCCCATTCAGGTGGTTAGCAGCAACAAACACGTTCTAATAAATAGTTGACATTTGTGAAAATATCTTTTTGTCCTTTTATGCGTCCAGAAATGCCAAGGCATTTCAGTCAACTTCAGCAACTTGTTATGCCGTGACATTTTTCTCGCACACCTTATGCTCCTTGCATCCTGCACATCAACAACTAACCAAACCTTCCCCATAACATAGTACATTTACAAGATAACATGCCTAGGCCTTTAGACAATCAACAACTTAAGTGAAAATGCCCTAAATATAGCATTTTTACGGAGTTATCATGCATCAACCCTAAATCTATCAATTGATGACCACCTTTATTCATTTTTTTTCAATTTATGAATAATGATTATGATATTAAAACTGACACTAGTACGTACTAAGGATCAATATATAAATCCTTATGCCGAGCGAGATAGATGATGATCATCATTATCTTTGTTTTTCTTCGCTAATTCCCTAAAGAATATTTTTCTCTGTTTTCCATTTACTATCAATATTATTGGTCATAACTCTTCGTTTAAATCGAAAAAGATGAGTATTCTACAATCGTCATAACCTCTTTATTATTGTTAACATATAAAATTATTATTTTACATACTAATGAAAAAATATATTTTATAAATAATATTATATATTATGTTTAAAATTTAATGTCTAGAGATATTGTCAACACTCCTATTGATATTAAGGGGATTTTTTAAATAATGTGTTTGGAATTTTTATTGGTTAGAATAATGGTCAGTTGAAATTATTTTTTGAAATAGAGCGTTTGTTATAATATAAGTTTAAGACGCATGACTTACAATACGATTCCAATATAATTTCAATATAATTTTGGGAAGCCGCATGGAGTGCAATCCGTTTCTCCCATACTTTGTTTTTATTTTTTGATTTACATTTTTTTATTTAGGTTTTAGAGTTTAGGGTTTAACTGTATACTTTGAGTTTAGGGTTTGGGATTTAAGGTTTAGGCATGATTTAGGTGTTAGTGTTTAGGATTTAAGGTTTAGATAGAGTTTAGGGTTTAGAATTTAGAGTTTAAGGTTTATATTTAACTTTAACCGTTATTGCAAAAAAAAAAGTTGGAACACAATGCATATCTCAAATTGGAATCGCACTGTGCTACTTACGATTTAAGAGTTACTGTAGAATTTACGTTATTCGAACAAATAATTTTGGTTCACTATTATTCAAGTAATTTTTTTCCTGAACGTTATAGCAAAAAAATAATCCTATATTATGGTTCCCTTAAATTCATTTATTACATCAAATTTAAAGACAAAACATGCTTACACTATTAATTTAAACAAATTTAGTGTATAATTTCGTTTCTAGGGATGACAGACAGGTATAATTTCGAAGATTTCGCATTGCACCCGCTATAATTGAGACGGAGATGAATATAAGTTTAATGGGTAATGGGCGGGTGTAGATATAAAAAGGCATACATGCCTGAGTAGTGGGTAGGTGATGGGTTTGAGACCTTACCCGCTCTATATCCACTTACCCGCATCCGCCCGTCCCACATCCGTCTTCCTACTAATCACCCATCATATAAATATTGGATCATTATGAATTTAGGTATAGTTTCAGAGACTATTATATAAATCTTAAAATTTTGTAGGATATGACTTGCAATTTAACCAAATGTTAGAGTATAAACTCAATTAATCCTTAGTTTATTTTATGTGTCAACACACCTTTTCGTCATACTAGGATTCAAACTCCTAAAAATATGATAGAATTTTGTTAGGATTCAAACTCCTAAAATAGGATAGAGTTCTACTATGATTTAAACTCTTAAAGATAGGATCCACAAGCACTATAAATAGTCATTGTAACTCACTATTGTAACACATGATTTACACACAAAACACAGAGGAAAGCACGGAAAATACAAAGGCAAAGCTATTGTAAACGATTCGAAAAGGAAATAAAAGGTAGCATCTTTTTTACATTGGTTCATTCATTTCTTGCATGTGCACGTTATTTTTCTTGAGATTTGGTTCGAATAACCCAAAACGTGGGTTGCGCATATAACCAAAAAGGGGTGGGGTTTTGAAGTTTCGAACCTAGATCTACCCCCGAGGCGTGTTCATTTTTTTTTTAAATATTTAATTCACCCCCTAAATCATTTTTTCCTACTTTATTATTCTTGTTATATATGCATGTTACTTTCTATTAATTTTATTATATATGTATATATGTTTTTTTAGTGTTATTATATATATATATATATTTATATATTTCCTATTTTACATGTATAAATACGTATATTACTTTTGATTTTCTTTTTTTTTGTTATTATTTTACTTATATATATGCTTTTACTTTTTTATATATTTTACTCATTTATTTATCTATTTTCTTTTTATCTTTATCCTATATTTTATGTTTTTATATTCTTTTACTTGTTTTATTTATTTATTTGTATTATCATTTTATTTTTATTTAGTTGTTTGCTATGTATATATTAGTGTTATTGTATTTTTTATTTTATATATTCTATTCATTTTATATTTACTTTATTTCTTTCTTAATCTCCTTATTTTATTTGTTTTACTTTATTTATCATTTATTCATCTCTTCTAACCCATATTTTTGACTTTTAAAGGATATATTTGTAAATCCGTCAAAGGTAAGTAATTTTGGATCATTATTTTATCTTTTAATTTAAACTTATAATTTTCTTAATCAAAGACAACTGGAAATTACGTAGTACCGAAAGGGCAGTTCAAGGGTGCTAAGCATTCCTTGACTGTAACCGACTCCCGAACCCGACACATCTTTGGAAAGACGCAGATCAGGTAAGAAATAAGATATCCGATCAACCTATTTATTCTTAAATAAATGATCGATGGCGACTTCAATCGACATTTTTTAAGTCGAAGCCCAATTCCGGGGCCCAGCCGAAAGACGATTGCGACAGCTTGGCGACTCCGCTGGGGACTCTCAAGTGAGTCAGGCTAAGGTAATTTTCAGTTGTCTTTTTAACGAAAAGGGTAAGTTTAAATTTTAAGGTAACATTTCGATCCTTATTGCTTACTTTTGATTATATTTTTTCGAGTAAATAGTTGTACTAACCGTTTTCTCAATGATTTCAGTCCATAAAGTATTTTTTCATCTAAGGCTCTAAACCCGAGCTCCGAACCCGTTTTAAGTGGGGGTGAAAGCGACGCATTCGTGTGAATTTATTCACCGCATATGCCTAGCAAGTAGCCTTCGAGATTCATATACCTTATGTCTTCGTGTGAATTTATTTTCCGCATAGACATAAGGGAATGTGTCTTCTCGAGTTTAACTTAGTCCACACAAGCCTGTGATGGGTTTAGGACTAAGGGTCTGACAAGCCCAAGGGGGACCAGCAAGGATAACTCGGGTACCGTTTTTTTAGAACCTAACCCGAGAGACTTTGAAGAATTAGAGCCTACCCCAAAACCTCATTTCAAACCCTAGGATGCCGGAATTATTTCATGCTTTACCTTTTGTTCAAAACATGCGAACTAGACAAATATGCGGTTAGGATTTGTTTGAAATTAGCATGCGAGATAGAGATCATGTCCGGGTAGGAATAATAAGCATGTGGGGTAGGATTTTCATTTTTATGATTGTTTTTGATTATTTTTCACCTCACTAACTCTTTTTATCTTTATTTTATTTTATCTTTATTTTATTTTATTTTATTTTCATCACTTTCATCATTTAAAAGAGGTGTTGATCCACCAAAAACGTGTTTGTTAAACATGAATAATTTGCATTAATGGACAAAAGGGTTGTAATACAAGAGATGAAAACACAAAGGATAGTCTACAAGGTGACTATGTGTCACATTCAATCCAGAAGACGTGGTGCCCACAATTGAAGAGTGTATCACTCTGCTGCATTATAAAGGACTCAGAATGAACTGAGTCTACATCAAGCACAATGAAAGCTTATCTTTGAAGAACTGACTGGCAGAGGTTGCAGGGACAAGATGAAGGTTATGTATCTTGGAAGTCCCTTTAAACATGAAAATGACAAAATGATAACTGAAATTGGAGACCATTGCTGGCGAATTCAAGAAACAGACTAATGAACTTCACATAGTTCCTATCAGTTAAGGGCTCCAATGACGATTTCGTTAGGAACAGGCTCAACAAAAGTAAATGCTCGAGATGCGGTCATTCGAGACTTCTTGGACCAGTACAAAAAATAACTCAACATTTTCACGGTTCATCCAGAGAGGCCGGAGCGGTTCGACG
Organism: Hibiscus syriacus; assembly: GCF_006381635.1. Lineage (NCBI taxonomy): Eukaryota > Viridiplantae > Streptophyta > Magnoliopsida > Malvales > Malvaceae > Hibiscus > Hibiscus syriacus. The sequence goes on from NW_024061783.1 coordinate 1,106,468, forward strand.
GGTTATTCAACCGTTGAAAGATGAAAGTAGAAGACTAGTCAACATGTCAGAAACTGTTAGGATATTTTTGTCTCTTAAAAGATAAAATATTTTTGTCCCCAATAAGGATTATTCATAATAACAGGCACATTTCTTGGATCAATGCCTCGAACATCTCATGCATTTTTGCATTTTGCATTTTGCATCTACATTCATTTTAAGCATTTTCATAAACATGAAATTTCTTCACGGAGGATTCGATAACACCACAAAGAAACAAGATTGTAACATCAAAAGAAAAAAACTGAAAATAATACAATGGGAGCCCGATCAGTTGGTTGTATGACTAAGCCTGCTAGGATGATCTAAGAAAAGAATCCCTATATCTTAAGGGCTACGATGTTGAAGTTGTTAGCTGTTAGCACATAAGAAGCCCCAAACATTCCTCTGAAAACTGTAAGACGCTTGCCGAAGAAGGGGGCATGGCATATACCATTTGCACTTAGTGAATTGTTTTGTTTGAACACGTCTTTGATCTTTCATGTTTTCTTAATCTTTTGAATTTATGCTACTTTCTAAGGTAGAGCAATTGAACAAATTCTAATCTTTAGTTATTCGAATATTAAATGAATTAAGGATTCTTTTAATTCTTCAAGAATTATAGATTTTTGACATGTGACAAGATTAGACCTTTCTTATCCTGTTTTAAACCCCAAAATAAAATACCTCGATTCTTTACCCAAAATAACTCATGGTCATTACTAAAAGACCAAATTTTGACATACCTCCCTTTGAAATTTTTGAACATTACCTTTATCTTTTTAATACACCCACACCTTTCTTTGAGTCAATAAGATCACACCACTGTCTTTTTAGGCTCAAAATTAACCTTTTTACTATTATAACCCAAGGCATTGAGTTGTTCATTTGAACATGAGCATTCTTATAAGACACAATTTGGGGCATCTCGCCGGGAGCCTGAACATTGAGACATGTTGGGAGCAAAAAGAAGAAGAATTCATTCGAAATAATTCTATCACGCATTAACTACACTATTTTCATGTGAATGAAGTTAATCCTGAAAATCTATCCCCCTGGGGATACCTCTTCTGTGAATACTTACATGTATGAAATGATGAACGGCTTTCTTTCTTTATCCCTTCACAACAGGAGAAAATATATATCCCTTGTGTCCCCTTTTGAGCCTATAGTATTTTTCTTCTGATTCAACCCTAACCAAGGATCACCCTTCACACTGGGGGGCAATGTGGAAGAAATTTGCTCACATGAGTGAAGACATCAATCCAAAACAGATACCAAAAGGTGGACCAAATGGCAAGTGCGAAGATCCAATCAAAAACAAAGAAAAAAGAGAAACAAAAGAAAAAAGAAAGAACAAAATCAAAAAGAAAAAGGGACAAAAAACACATGCAAAGATTCCCTAAAGAAAAATGGCACATCAAGCTTCAAGCACAATCATTCTCGAATCACTGAATCACTTCACTCGAAGATCATAGAGCATCAAGAGAGAGAAACATTTTGAGCAAGATTGAAGGCATCAAAATGAATTGATCCTTGGTTCAACACCCTGAAACACTTGTTTGAGCCTATTTATTATTTTTTCATAACCATGAACCCTGGCCTATATTACGTGCCTTAAAAGTCCCTTCTAATCATACATGGATTTCTAAACAGAAGAGACTATCTTCAGATTTCATCCCGCCCATCAGGATTAATCTTTATTTCCAAAAAACAATATAATTAATGCATGATAGAGCAAAATAACAAAGGGGGCTTCAAGATGTAAATCCTGAATAACGTCTTGAAACCAAAGGAGGGTTCGAGTTGAAAACCTGAAAAGGCGGCTCGAATATAAAAATTGTGTAACTGAGGCGATCACACAAATTTCTTGATACGACATCGCACAATCCGAGTGTGACCATGAAAGCTGGCAGTCGGAGAACACTTCCAGTAGAGGAGCATGTAAGCTACCCCATCAAACCTTTGAGCATCAAATGACAAACCTTTGAACATCAAATACCAAACATTTGAGCATCAAATGCCAAACCTTTGACCAAACACAATAACCTGAGACTTTTTTATCCTTTCCTTACTCAACCATTTCCCAAAGATAGTTTTGATCTTGGCACTTGTCAAATAGCTATAATTTATTGAAGGATTAACATTGTAATTAATTCTTTAATATACAATGAACTCTAGTTTTATGATTCGTCTCAATTGTAAAACCGTGAAAGGGACAATATTTTCAAAACTTTGAAAATAAAGAAAAAAACATTTTTTTTTTCAAACAAGACAGTCTCTCTAGAATGGATCTTGGTAAATGACATGTGACTCTTAGACATAAAACTCATGCTCAGAATCAATGCTGAAGCAAGAAATGAGGAACATTTGGGGCATCTTTGAAGATTCAACATCAAATATTGGGGTATTTTTTTATATTAGGGCATCATTTGGGGATTCAACATCCTAATGCAAATTATCAGACCTTTTTCAGGAGATAAAATATAACCAATTCAAGTTACATGCATCTTATGCATACATTTTAGAGCATCATATTTATCATTTTCCACATGCATAATTTTTTGCAGCTTTTAGAGTCAAATTTCGACTTCACGACGAAGGATATCTAGCTCGAAGCCAAACTTCACAATAAAAGGGTCTCCACGGTTTCAACTTCACGGCGAAGGGAATTGTGTCCACCCGCAATATACAATACTTGGATTTCAACTTCACGATGAAGGATATTCAAGTCAAGGCTCAACTTCACAACGAATGGGTCATCCGCGATTTCTACTCCACGACGGAGGATATCGTGCCACTCGAGACAACACAAGTTCAACTTCACGACGAAGGGATGGCTGGTTGTCAACAAACAACTTCCCAATTTCAGAGCCAATTTCAACTTCACAGCGAAGGATATTGGACTCCAGACAACGCAAGTTCAACTTCACGACGAAGGGACCGCTGGTTGTCAATAAACAATTTCCCAATTTCAGAGCCAATTTCAACTTCACAGCGAAGGATATTGGACTCCAGACAACGCAAGTTCAACTTCACGACGAAGGGACTGCTGGTTGTCAATAAACAATTTCCCAATTTCAGAGCCAATTTCAACTTCACGGCGAATGATATTGGACTCCAGACAACGCAAGTTCAACTTCACGACGAAGGGATCGCTGGTTGTCAATAAACAACTTCCCAATTTCAGAGCCAATTTCAACTTCACGGCGAAGGATATTGGACTCCAGACAACGCAAGTTCAACTTCATGACGAAGGGACCGCTGGTTGTCAACAAATAACTTCTCAATTTCAGAGCCAATTTCAACTTCACATCGAAAGATATTGGACTCAAGACAACACAAGTTCAACTTCACAATGAAAGGACGGCTGGTTGTCAACAATAATTTCCCAATTTCAGAGTCAATTTCAACTTCACAACGAAGGATATTGGACTCCAGACAACGCAAGTTCAACTTCACGACGAAGGGACCGCAGGTTGTCAATAAACAATTTCCCAATTTCAGAGCCAATTTCAACTTCACAGCGAAGGATATTGGACTCTAGACAACGCAAGTTCAACTTCACGACGAAGGGACCGCTGGTTGTCAATAAACAATTTCTCAATTTCAGAGCCAATTTCAACTTCACAGCGAAGGATATTAGACTCCAGACAATGCAAGTTCAACTTCACGACGAAGGGACCGCTGGTTGTCAATAAATAATTTCCCAATTTCAGAGCTAATTTCAACTTCACAACGAAGGATATTGGACTCTAGACAACGCAAGTTCAACTTCACGACGAAGAGACCACTGGTTGTCAATAAACAACTTCCCAATTTCAGAGCCAATTTCAACTTCACAACGAAGGATATTGGACTCCAGACAACGCAAGTTCAACTTCACGACGAAGGGATCGCTGGTTGTCAATAAATAACTTTCCAATTCCAGAGCCAATTTCAACTTCACAGCGAAGGATATTGGACTCCAGACAACGTAAGTTCAACTTCACGACGAAGGGACCGCTGGTTGTCAATAAACAATTTCCCAATTTCAGAGCCAATTTCAACTTCACAGCAAAGGATATTGGACTCGAGACAACACAAGTTCAACTTCACAACGAAGGGACGGCTGGTTGTCAACAAACAATTTCCCGGTTCCAGAGCCAATTTCAACTTCACGACGGAGGATATTGGACTCGGAACAATGCTACTTACTTGGACTTTAACTTCACGACGAAGAATATCCAATTTCAGGCTCAACTTCACGAAGAAGGGAATCGTGCACACAAGCATCATCCATCTTTAGATTGGATTTCAACTTCACGACAAAGGATATCCAACTCAAAGAAGGAGTATCTGTCAACAAAGACCTTCGAGTTCGACTACGCTCAGCTCCAAGGCATATCATTTACAACATAACTCAAGGCTAGAAGGGTTATCTGCCATCAAAATTGTCGAGTTCGATTCCATTCAACTCGATGACACATCAATCGCACTACTTTCCGGTTGCAGTCAAGGTTTTCAAGTCGAGAAGAGAACCTGGGTTAACCGTGCCTTAGTGACAAGCAACCATTTTCAAGCAAAAGCTATTTGTCAAAGAATATTTCTGAGTTCGATTCCGATCCAAGGTCTTTAAACCGAGAAGAAGACCGAAGGGCAACAAGAAGCCACGTGCTGATTCAAATTCCGAACTACGACTTCAATTTCATATCATTTCAAGATGAATTCGGCTTCACGACGGAGGAGTCATCTGTAACTCAATTCGACAGGGAGTTATTGAAACATCAGAGTCAATTTTCAACTCCACCGAACGAAAAGTGTGTCTTTTAATCTTTGCCCTATCCCCTTTACACGACTACGGGTAAAGAGGGGCAGCTGTCAACACACCTTTTTGTCCTACTAGGATTCAAACTCCTAAAAATATGATAGAATTTTGTTAGGATTCAAACTCCTAAAATAGGATAGAGTTCTACTATGATTTAAACTCTTAAAGATAGGATCCACAAGCACTATAAATAGCCATTGTAACTCACTATTGTAACACAAGATTTACACACAAAACACAGAGGAAAGCACGGAAAATACAAAGGCAAAGCTATTGTAAACGATTCGAAAAGGAAATAAAAGGTAGCATCTTTTTTACATTGGTTCGTTCATTTCTCGCATGTGCACGTTATTTTTCTTGAGATTTGGTTCGAATAACCCAAAACGTGGGTTGCACATATAACCAAAAAGGGGTGGGATTTCGAAGTTTCGAACCTAGATCTACCCCCGAGGCGTGTTCATTTTTTTTAAATATTTAATTCACCCCCTAAATCATTTTTCCTACTTTATTATTCTTGTTATATATGCATGTTACTTTCTATTAATTTTATTATATATGTATATATGTTTTTTTAGTGTTATTATATATATATATATATATTTATATATTTCCTATTTTACATGTATAAATACGTATATTACTTTTGATTTTCTTTTTTTTTTGTTATTATTTTACTTATATATATATGCTTTTACTTTTTTTATATATTTTTCTCATTTATTTATCTATTTTCTTTTTATCTTTATCCTATATTTTATGTTTTTATATTCTTTTACTTGTTTTATTTATTTATTTGCATTATCATTTTATTTTTATTTAGTTGTTTGCTATGTATATATTAGTGTTATTGTATTTTTTATTTTATATATTCTATTCATTTTATATTTACTTTATTTATTTCTTAATCTCCTTATTTTATTTGTTTTACTTTATTTATCATTTATTCATTTCTTCTAACCCATATTTTGACTTTTAAAGGGTATATTTGTAAATCCGTCAAATGTAAGTAATTTTGGATCATTATTTTATCTTTTAATTTAAACTTATAATTTTCTTAATCAAAGACAACTGGAAATTACGTAGTACCGAAAGGGCAGTTCAAGGGTGTTAATCCTTCCTTGACTGTAACCGACTCCCGAACCCGACACATCTTTGGAAAGACGCAGATCATGTAAGAAATAAGGTATCTGATCAACCTATTTATTCTTAAATAAATGATCGGTGGCGACTCCAATCCACATTTTTTAAGTCGAAGCCCAATTCCCGGGCCCAACCGAAAGACGGTTGCGACATTATGCTTCTTAATGGTTGTGTTTGTTTTATGTTTTGTAGCTTATGTAATATGTGAGGTGGTTGCCAGATGGGTACGGGCGGGTTCGATATGGATGGTGGGTATCTAATTGGGTAGTAGTTATGGGAATAGATTTGAGAATATACTCGCGTAGGAGAGTGTCGATTTAAAAATTTTACTCGTCATGGTTGGTGTGTAGGTGATGAATACAAAAGTTATTAAGTGGGTATGAGAATGAAAAAGGGGTATATGCATCCACCCCGCCTATTTATCATCCCTACTCGTCCCTTGATGTTGTTTGATAAATCTTTAACCACTTAAACTAAGGGTAGTTTGGGAATATTTATGAAAATATTTTTTGTTTAAAATTCTGTTTGAAACGCAAAATATCATTTTTTTTATTTAAAATTTAATGTTTAAAAAATGATTATTAACTCAAACAAAAACGAAGAAAACATGAATAAGAAATGTTATTTTGTGCATAATTGTTTTAATTATCACCCCTCTTACTAAGAAATGAATTAGGTGTTTCGATTATATTCAATTTAATAAATTTAACCGATTTAATTGTTACAATAAAATATACTTACTAGTATATTGTATAAGAGAACTAATAATAGCAATCAGTTGATTTAGTGAGAGGAGACATTAGATCCTTTAAGCAAGGTTAGAAGTTCAAATTTCAATGTTTGTGAATGGAAAAAATCGGTTTGAGAGGTCGTCCTCACCTATGCAATACATGATCTAGATTAATCGATCAATAGATCAGATACTGATAATTATACCCCAAAAAAATAATAGCACTTAATTTATTAATAAAATAAAAATAGAATAAATTATAAAAGTATACAAAATTAAAGTGATCTATCTTGTGATTATAAATATTTTATAAATAAAAGAGAACTAGCTCAATTATCTAAAACATGAATAAAAGAATAAATTACTTACATAAAAGTCCATTAAAATATAATATTAAATTTAATATTAAAAATATACTATAAAATATATTAAAAATATTTAGACATAAGAAAAAATGATTTTTATAATATGTGAGAAGCCAATAAATTTGAAGGAAAAGTAAATAAACATAGGGTAAATTATACAAATGACCCTTTGATTATAGGGTATTGTTTTACTGAGTCCATTGACTATCAAAAGTTATAAAATGATTTTCTGATATAGGATGTTGATTTGTTGAGTCCCTCTACTATTAAAAGTTATAAAATGATTACTCGACTATTCATTATGTCCTAAATTCATCATTTTAATAATTGATGACACTATGAGCTGGATGTTATTCTACTCGTTGAGATATGATAAAATTTAATCTCAAAATTTTAAAAGACTATAATATATCAGACATTAGGTTAACATTCAACTCATATCACTATTAATTTTTAACGGAAAATGACGATTTGGAACATAATAAATATTTGGATGATCATTTTGTAACTTTTAATAGTCGAATGACTCGACAGAGTAAAATCCTATAGTCGGGGATCATTTTATAACTTTTGATAATCAAAAAACTTAAAAAATAATACTTTATAATCGAGGGACCATTTGTGTACTTTACGCATAAACATATTATTTTATTGGAGGACTATATAAACGTGGCCCCTTTAGCACGTGTACAACAAAGACCCATTTTGTAATTTTTGTTTTTCCCATCAAATTTTCAAAGGGAGAAGTTGAAAGAAAGGGTAAACTAGCGTTTAGTATCAAAACTATCAGTTTTGGTTAGTTTTAATACTTAAATTTTTAATTTTTTTAAAATTTAACATTAAATTTTGAACGGGATACTAAAATGAAACAGAAACTAAACTTTAGGTATGTTTTTGAAATAATTGAAAGTTTAGGTATTAAAATGAATCAATACTGATAGTTTAGGTACAAAACTCATAATTTACCCTTAAAAACAGAAGTAGGGTTGTAAACGAGCTGAGTTGAGCTCGAGTATTATTGAGTTTGACTCGACTCGAAAACTCTGAAATGAAGCTCGATTCGACTAAAAAAATAACGAGCCTAAAATTTTCAAGTTCAACTCGAACTCGAAATCATGAACTAAAGCTCATAAAAGCTCGAAATGAAAAAAAAAATCTTAAACTTAACTTGATTGAAGCCTCAAACTCAAACATGAACCTTAAATACATGAAAACCTTATACCGGAATTCTTTTTAAAAAATCAACATATAAATGTTAATATTATTAATAATTTAAAAAAAAACAGAATCTTAATATATTATATTTTTGAGTTGCTCACGAGATTTTTGAGTCGAGTATTAAATAGTTCGTTAAAATCTCGAGTGAGTTTATTCAAAGCAAATATTTATCGAATTTTGACTGAACCGATCTAAATATCTCGTGACCGCTCTGTCTCACTTACAACCGTAAACAAAAGCATGAATTTATTTCTCTCCCATATACATCATCAATGCCATAAACCCCAGCGAAAGGCAGCTATAAATCATCCCCTACAACAAGGGAGAAAGTGTCCCAGAAAAACAAAGTTGAAAATCTCAGAGAAAAAATGGGAAGAAGCCCTTGTTGTTCAAAGGAAGATCTCAATAGAGGAGCTTGGACTGCGTTTGAAGATAAAGTTCTTACAGATTACATTAAAGAACACGGCGAAGGACGTTGGAGAAATCTTCCTAAAAGAGCTGGTATTGTCTTGAAATTCAGCCGGAAAATTTTCTCTTTTTTTTCAGACAAAGTTTGTCTTTTTTTTTGGCAGGTCTGAAGAGATGTGGGAAGAGCTGCAGGCTTCGGTGGTTGAACTATTTGAGACCAGATATCAAAAGAGGTAACATCTCAGCTGACGAGGAAGAACTCATCATCAAACTCCACAAACTCCTGGGGAACAGGTTCTGTTCATGGTTTTGTTCTGAGTTGTTAAACGATTTAACTCGTCTCTGATATTCGTGCTGAGTTAATGCAGGTGGTCATTGATAGCTGGGAGGCTTCCCGGCCGAACAGACAATGAAATAAAGAATTACTGGAACACAAACCTAAGTAAAAGAGTCGTCAACGACTGCCGCCAAAAGCTGGCCACCGGAGCTTCGAAAAACAACAAATCCAAACAGACAACCGGTGGTGCTGGTGGTGATGATAATGGTCACGGGAATGGTGTTTTTCCGGCAAAAGTTATACGGACGAGGGCAACCAGGTTCTCCACCAAGGTTTTCTCAAACCCTGACCGTTGTGACATGAAAAACAGAGAGGCAAAGCCTTCGACTTCTTCAAAGAATCGATCATCATCGTTGCCGGAATCCGAAAACGAAGGGACGGATCCTATCTCGTCGGATTTTTCGCTCGACTTCAGCATGGGAGAGTTCTGTTTGTCGGACCTTTTGAGTTGCGATTTCTGTGATGTGGGTGAGCTTTGTTACGACAATGCTTTTGGTTCGTCGCCGTCACCTTCTCCGACGAAATGCTGACATGTGGGTTTGAATCTCCGGTCGTCGGCTCCACTTCTTGAAAACGGGATGTGAAATAAATAAATGACCATTCATGAATAATTACTGAATGACTGTGTTTCCGATGAATTCTCCGATCAGATTTTCACTGGGAATGGTTGTTTGTTTCATATAGAATTATTGAATTAAATATATCTAATACTAATAATTAATAAAAAAATCTCTTAATCAATGAGTTGGTTCAAGTGATAAATAATTTGATGTGGTTTAAATAAGATATTAGGTACGAGTCCTTGTGTATGCAAAAAATCTATCTCACGAGACTCACCTACTAAAGTCAAATATGCAATACGGATCGTTTTTTCGATAATACTGATGTTTTTCGAACAACCATTAGATTTCATTACTAGATTGCCATAACCTTTATACTAATGTACTTTTTTTTTATGTTTGATGAAGGATTCTTTGATAGAAAATTGCAACACATAATTCATCACATTCATTTTTTTTTCAAGTAAAAAAAGTTGAATCTTTAAAATTTTGGGTAAAGTACACAGACGGTCCCTTGACTATAGAAAATTTCTTTATTGAGTCCCTCGACTATCAAAAATTATAAAATAGTCTCTTAGTTATAGGATATTGCTTTGTTGAGTCCCTCGACTATTAAAAGTTACAAAATGGTCACCTGGCTATTCATTATGTTCCAAACTTGTCATTTTCCATTAAAATATTGACGACAATTTGAGCTAAATTTTAATATGTTGTATGAGATATGATAGTCGTTTGAGATTCTTGGATCAGACTTTAATATATCACAGACAATAGATTAACATCCAGCTTAGGATGTCGCCAATTTTTTTAACGGAAAAGGACGAATTTGGAATATAATGAATAGTCAAGTGATTGTTTTGTAAGTTTTAATAATCGAATGACTCAACAAAGCAACATCCTATAACTAAGAGACCATTTTGTAACTTTTGATAGCCGGAAGACTTAATAAGGTAACACCTTATAGTCAAGGGACCATTTGTGTACAATTACCCTAAAAATTTTAGAATAATATATTTTTGTCATTCTTTCAATCAATTTTTATATGTATACAATGAATAAAAAGAAAAATTGAATCTTTCTCTCTTTTTATTAATAATAAATCAACACTTCCATATTTGGTTACCCTTAGAAATTAGGACATATCTACTTTCCACTTCTGGTTATGTCTTAATAGCATAACTGTCCCATAACTCATGAAAGTCAATTGGACCGTGGACCACCTCACTCCATCTTCATTCACGTCCGCCACTTTTTTTTTTCAAACATATTTCATAATTGATTTTTTAAAGAAAATTAGTTAATAATTACAATAAAAATTAGGGTAAACTACACAAATGATTCCCGACTATAGAGTATTGCTTTATTAAGTCACTCGACTATTAAAAGTTATAAAATAGTCATTCGACTATAGAGTGTTACTTTGCCGAGTCCCTAGACTATTAAAAGTTACACAATGGTCATCCGACTATTTATTATGTTCAAAACTTGTCATTTTTTGTTAAAAAATTAACGATATTCTGAGCTAAACGTTAAAATATTAATTGTGATATGATAAAATCTTATATTTAAATCTCAAACGACTATTATATTTCAGCCATCATGTTAACATTAATGTTAACAAATTGTCATTTATTTAACGGAAATGGATAAGTTTAAAACATAATGAATACTTGAGTGATTATTTTATAACTTTTAATAGTCGATGAATTTAACAAAATAATATTTTATAATCAGATGATCATTTTATAAATTTTAATAATTAAATAATTCGATAAAATAAACTTTTAATAATCAAATGATTTGATAAAATAAAGTCCTGAAGGCAGAAACCATAATTAAATGAGTTAGTCGGTACAAATTAATAGTGGGACAGATCCTCAAGCATTTAACGAATGAATGGCACAAATTGGGATGACCTTGTGAATAGTTTTCAGAGCCTATGAATGGGGTAGGTTGCCCTAATTTGAAGAACTGCGCCTCTTTCCCAAGGTATGAGGGGGCAGATATGGTAGAGCACAAGAGTCGTCTGGTCCCGTCCATGTGATTTGCTTCCATGTTCTCTATATTTTGGATCGTACCGTGTTGGGTTGAGTAAATTTTTTTTATTAATTTAATTTGATTTAAAAATTATATATCTTTTATTCGAATTTGATTCAACCGAAAAATTATATATTTCTCACTTGATTAGATCTGATTTGAAAAATACATTTCACTTGATTTAGACTCGATTCAAATTTTTAGAATATAAATATGAGCTGACCTTATCTGATTCGATATAAAATAAAGATTTAATTAAATAATAATAATTTTTAAAGAAATTAAATTATTATCTTCGGATCGGGTAGGATTGATTTTTTCACTCTCCACCTGAACCTGAACCTAACCCGACCTCACTCTTTTAAAAAATCTGACCCGAATCTATTTTTTTTAAATTCAATCCTACCAAATCAAGTCTGGTTGAATCCGTCAGTTTTAGATTAAATTATCATCCCTGTATATATTGCTGAATTTACGTAAATCTAATAATTCGAGTTGCAGTATAATTATGAGTTAATTGCAAATGAGATCCTCAAACTGCAACTCTAGTTTTAATTGATCCTTAACTCTTAAAATATTTTGTATCAATCCTTAAACCATGACCCTATTCTAAATTAGGCCTTAAACTTTGAAATATTTTATATCAATCCCTAAACTATCAATATCGATCTATTTTAATCATTCCATTAGTATGGCATTAACTCAATTAGTTGAAAAAAGTATATCTTTTAAAGTCACGAGAATTGAACACGTAGTCTTTAAAGAATATTAATCTATTTTTTAAGGTCATAAGATATTTTTTAGAGAATTGAGCACAGTAGAGTTAATGACACGTTTATGGAAGGATTAAAAGAAAATGATACCGTAGTTTGAGGATTGATATATAATATCTTAAAGCTTAGAGATTAATTTAGAATGACTCATAATTTAGGGACTATTATTTAAAGTTTAAGGACTAACTTAAAATAAGAGTCATAGTTAGGGATTTCCTATAAAATTATCTCTATAATTATTGTGTATCTCAGTTGGAGAAAGTGGCAATTCTTATTGCAATAATGTGGTTTAATGGGAAAATTTCTGGCTCATAAAAAGGAAAGTTTATTGGGTCCATTGGCTGCCGAGTAGTTGATGTATACATGTTCATGTAAAGTTTAATAAAGATAAATTACGTGTTTAGTACATAAATTATTAGTTTTAGTATGTTTTACTACCTAAACTTTTAATTTTTAAAACCATACTTAAAGTTTATTTTTTGTTTCATTTTCTTACCCCGTTAAAAACTTAACGTTAAATTTTGAAAACAATTTAAAGTTTAGGTACTAAAACGGATCATAACTGATAGTCTAGGTATTAAACGCGTGAAGCTTTTAAAGGCGGTACTAAAACAAAACAAAAACTAAACGTTAGGTATGTTTTAAAAAAAAATTAGGTACTAAAACATATCATAACTAATAGTTTAAATATTAAAAGCGTAATTTACCCTTTTAAAAAATATGGCATCTTGAGCTTCAGTAATTGTTACGGAAATAAATGTATATTGATTGCCAGATTATTAGCAAATGGCAGCACTTGAGCTTCAGTATTTGTGTACTGAAATGAATATACTATTTTTATCTACATTATAATGATTGGTTTTAATTAAGGATAAAAATGTGTATATAGTAGAAAATGACCCGCGGTAATAATTTTTTGGGTCCAATTATTTTTAGGTCCTTCTTAGTTTTGAAATTCTATCTCCCATTTTTTTACTATTTAATTTGACTCTCAAAATTTTCATTCTTATCCTGTCACTATTTTTTTTTTAAGAGTGAGGAGTATTGACGAGTGGAGTGTAAGCCACATTATAGCTAGACTTTGAGTAGATTGCTGAAATTAAGGGCTGAGACTAGGGATCTGTTTGGTGATGATGTAAATTGGGAAATGGTAAATAGTAGTTGGATTTGGGAAAGAATAAGGGAAAAGAAGGTTAGAGTGCATTGGCACATAATTGTCTATGTAACGCCCCAAATCTCGGGTTAACTCAAAATCTACTTAGCCCCTATTAATAGCACCACCTTACATAAGTCTTTTGGGCCCAACACAGCCCAAATCTACTTAGCCTTAGTCTAAGATATTTTTAATAATTATTTTAGACACTAAAATGGGTCTCGGGTTGACTCGAACTACTAACCCGAGTTTCAAGGTGTAACACCAATAATACCAAAACAACATAAAATAAAACTACAAATGAGAATAGTAATAAACTCATATTAGCTAGGATGACATAAAACTAGCATTGTTTGATATTTGGGAAACAGTAAGGACACCCGAGTTACTGTAGCAGATAACGATCGCATGGTTCGAATATATCTCAGTCAATGTCAGGGTACTTCAGTTTGCCAGTTGGGCACAGATTTCCCAAGACTCAATGGAGTAAGTTGGTCGGGTTTACGTTTTCGATGCAGTTTTGGATCTCACGCCAGATACCCAAAGGTATCCTAAGAAAGCTAGAAGGGTGTGTGCTCCGAGATGTAGAACCCCCAGCCACACCATGATGTCTATCTCAGCATGTCATGTCAGCATCTCCATGTCTTCATACCTATTCCACTAGCATGCTCATTTAGTGGATGCATGTAGTACAATACAATTATTAGTGTGGCACTGAACTTGTATGCTCAACATTCGGAATGTGTTTTCGTGCACATGTTCTTAGATGACCAGTCGAGGCTTCGGAGTACGTATTGATTTATATTAGAGGGCATGTGCTATTGTAAACTCTTTTGTATTCAATAGTAATTATATTTTGATTTAAACTCAGTGTATCTATTTCGTATGATTTAGGAGCTCTCTGTATTTGTAGACTCATATTTATTATGTTTTGTTTTATATCACTATGGATGGTTATTTTATAATGGTTATTGTCACTTTAAAAAGAAAATTTTTGGGTTAGCTACTTCGGTGGTCCCGTGTAACACTTTAATCTCTCGGTCTTTGGGTTAAACTTGATTAGGGTATTACATCCTAGTTCTCTCTTCATGTCCTTAAGCACTCAATCATTGTTTGGATTGTAATTATGGATAGGATACCAAGAAAGGATAGACTTATTCATATAGCGGTGGGCATGGATAGAAATTGCATCTTGTGTGGAGTTTATACCGAGAAGAGTGATCATTTTTTATGGAGTGTCCCTACTCTTACAGAGTTTGGGGTAGGGTGTTGCAGCTTTACAGTTTGTAGCTGAGGCAATTTGGCTGGGAAGTTGTTACGAGATGTGTTAAGAATCGGGCAAAGTAAATGAAAGAACACAAGAATTTTAACGAGGTTCGGTAATGTGCTTACGTCTTCGGTGCCTAGGCAGCGCTAGAAGTTTTATTCAATATCTCATAGGTTTAGGTTACATCTCTATTTATAATATAAAACCCTGGTACATAATTATAAAATTAACCATGTACCGTACCGCAGTGACAACCCACATAATCGTAACCTCCACTACGAGACTTTCTTTGTAAAGACATTTGATGTTCGCTCACTCCGCTCCATCCTCTGTCCTCTTTACCGGTATATTTATGAATCATACCTTACAAGATGGGATGTGGAAAACTTAAAAGGTAAGTCGCTTATTGTTTGTATCTTAAAACTTGCTTGGACGAGGTTTTTATGGGAAGAACGTAATCATAGGTAGTTTAGTAGAGATTTTCGATCAGTTGAAGCTACTGTGGATTGTATTTAGTAGATGGTTATAATTAATTCGATTACAATCTTGATGTATAAATAGATTGAATAGGGTGAATTTTGTCTTGTGCATTGATTGGGGTATCTATTGAAGGTCCATTCTCTGTTTGTTCTAGTTCCAGTTAAATGTCTTAAATTACATGAACCAATGGCTTGGAGCAAATGAACCATTGTTAAGTTAAAACTATACCATTGTGAAAGTCACGTGAAATGGAAGGGATGGATATTGAGAGCCTGGTTGTTGAAACCGATGGGTCGTTGGATGATTTATCATCACCCAAATCAATTCATGGATCTCCATGTTTCAATGGCCATTCATCAATGAAACGATGAACTGTCTTTTGAGCTTCTCCGACGTCCTTGTTGTTTTGAAGTTTCAAGTAAGAGTATTCATTCTGTTTTGAAGAAGATGAGCTCGTTGTTAATGGTGTAAGTTGCCATGAATTGTCCATGGATGCACCAGAGAAAACAGCATGTGCATGTGAATCAACCTCTTCTTTCACCCCATAAACATAACTATTCCTCCTATAAAAAACCACGGCACAACAAAACTTTAGGTCATACACAAAATGAAAGTAAAACCGATCAACACATACAAGTAAATCTTTGTAAACCCAACAACCTGTAATCCATGAACGAAAGAGAAGGGTTAGCCCTTGTTGATGATGATGTTCCAGTAGAAACTTCCGCAGGCTTTCTTGAACGCTTTTTGCCTCTATGCATGTGTCTTTCACAGAATTTGGAATCTGGATAGGCCTCTTTCGAGCATCTCCATTTCTTCCCATTTGTTCTCCTACACCTCCCTGGCTCCGGGTCCACTTTTCTCCCCAGTCCCACCTGGAAACAGTTCCACCCAACTACAGAAATACATTGTTAAAATCACCCAAAATGAACAAAAAGGTGTTTTTTGGGGGGTTTAGTTTTACCATGTGGATGAGGAGGAGGAGGCTGGCGAGAGAAAAGCCTGGTGTTTAAGCAACTTCTCTTGATGGAGAAAAGGAGATCAGGTGGTATGGGAATGCCTGAGACCACGTACTTGAAGATTAAAGCTTGGTGTTCAAGCTCTTCCCACTGAGTTGCAGTAAAAGGAAACATGTTTCTTCCACTCATCTTCGTTGAAACTTGAAATGCAAGCAAGGGTAGGTTTCCCTGCAAGTCTGATTTTTTTTTTTGGATAAGTACAAGCAAGTCTGATTTGGAGTGGTGTATTTATTTCATGGACCATTTCACTGTAGATATTGCAGAATCTTGGCGTACATGGATGAAACTAATGGTTTATGAATGAATGCCACCTTTTGTTTCTCTCTCTATTTTACCTACCGAGTACTAATAGCTGCTCGGATATATTATGACTGCAGCCTCTGGTCCTGCAACTCAGCTGCAACAAAGGCGACTCTTCCCCTCTGACAACTCCACGGAAACCCATAAACTAAAGGTTAAAAGTGAGATAAAAAGAAGGAAGATTCATTATTAAGTACTACAATAGTTGGTGCCTGAAGCCAAATGCCTGCTTCCTGAGAAGCTTGTACGGTTTTGAGCCTTTATTGCTACACAAACTCCTTTACTTTTTTAGGTTCATTCCCGTGTTCAAAGTTTCGTAGTTACTTCGTCTTTAAGGCTAAAAATGTTATATGAAACGTTATGTTCATATATACCACTATTCATGTGTTATGGCTTATCGAATCCAAGACCTTGTTCAAATGATGCACAAAAGATTCCAAAATCCGAACCCATATGGGTGATGGTCAACTCATTCAGTGCAGTCAGCCACTACACAGCTTGAAAACGACTTAACAATATAACTGCTTTAAGATGAAAGTGCATTAAAAGATTAATGGCTCGTAAGAAAACAAGTGTTCCTGCCTTACTGTTTATCACCATATATATATATATAGTTCAGGATTTCATATTTCTCCTATATTCGTTCATTCACAATTGTTATTCACCATGCATATAGAGCATTAGTTGAGAAACTTGAGTGAACTTGATTCTTGATGTAAATCGTTCGAGCAGTAGCTGAAGCCATCGGTGCCGATAGAGTAGCTATCAGAATTTCACCTGGAATCGATCACCTCGACGCCATGGACTCTTAACAGCTCGAACTAGGCTCGGTAGTGATCGAGAGACTTATCTGTCAAGCAATTGAATGAGCCAATCCAATCCAACTTAATCGCGGAACTAAAATGCAAATCCAAAATCCAGCATATACGGATTTATTGTTTTCTTTATCCTCTGATTCCTCCATTTGTATGCACAGCTAGAAACGCCAAGAGTTGGTCATTTTCCACGAGTCTCTTCGGCCTCGGTAGCAGGTTCGCACAATTTCAATAACCCAAATCTCATTTTCCCCCATAGTTTTTAGATTCAGTGTTTTTTCCAAATCTGTTTTACATTATGCAGAAACCAGAAGACATTTAGGCCAAAGAAGAATGCTCCATCAGGGAGCACGGTTCGAGTGCTGCGTCCCTTGTTCTGTTTTTTCAGATTTAATGTTTATACAAAGTTGAGATTCAGCAATTCTCCATGAAAATGCATTTGCAGGGTGCTCAGCTCCAAAGGCACATCGATGACGATCGATGTCGGCAGATACGAGTATCGTTGGGCTGATGGGGTTACAGTAAAGAAGCCTATATAGGTATCTGCTCCTAAATATGTTGAGTATCTAATGGACTGGATTGAAGCTCAGCTGGATCATGAAGCAATTTTCCCACAAAAACCAGGTTAGTAATTCAGTATACTATCATGTAATCATGTTATGAACTAAGAAATGGAAGCTATTGCCATTGTTGATGAGAAGTGTAATTGAATACAGAGGCACCATTTCCACCGAGATGTCGTGAAGACGTTATTAAGAGATTGTTCAGAGTACATGCACACATTTACCACTCACATTTTCAGAAGATTATGAGCCTTAAAGAGGAAGCTCATTTGAATACTTGCTTTAAGCATTTTGTTCTGTTTACTTGGGTAAGTTTTTTTTTTCTTTCTTTCTCAAAGTCCCATGTGCTTATGGTAATGATTATGAGGGACCTCCATATCTGAAACATTGTCATTTTAAGCAGGAATTTCGGTTGATTGACAATGGAGAACTTGCACCTCTGTCTGATCTTGTGGACTCCATTTTGCAGTTGTAGACCGATGAGCCTTCTATTTGCTTCTTTGGTGTTCTTTTTTCTTCTTGTTGCAGAAAACTTTACTTAAAAGCATCTGTTGTCTCCCTTGTCTTCCATTAGTGTTATTTCATTGATCGGAAATAAAGATGAAATCGTCGTTCGAGTAGGCCGATGTCTATGTTAGGAGGAGACGAGCCACACGGAGCCACACGGAGCTTAGAACAAGCAGTAACAAAGGAAATCGATTGCAAGTCATTAACATTTTCTTATGTTTATGTGTTGATTATCTAAATATAAATCAAAGTCAATAGAGGAATAATCGGTATGGTTTAAACAACCTCGTGACATATTTAACTTCTAACCACCAGTACGCCCAATATTAATGATGAAATCACTAGTCCAAGAACCAGACCGAGTCAGTCAAATCACACTCGAGTCAGCCAACTGTTCCCGCCACCTGATTTTTTATTTCACTATATATCAGGATTTCACGAGTCTCCATTGTTTTCCAAGAAAGAAAAATTACTGCAATACATATTTCTCCTATATCAGTGGTGTGAATCAATCTGCAGATAAATGGAGGGAAGTAATGCTCAAGAACAAGGCAACACCACAGAAGTGGACGCCGTCTTTAGGGATTTCCAAGGCCGCCATGAAGCTTTGGTGAAAGCCTTAACCACCGGTCTCTCTCTTCTTTCTTTAGTCTTTTCCTTCCTTTATCATCCATTAATCTTTTTCTCATTCTAATTCCCATTCTTTCCTTTTTCTTGGAGCAGACTCTGAAGAATTCTATAAGCAATGCGATCCTGGTAATATCTTCTTCTCTTTGTTACCCTATGATAACTGTTTTCTGAGTTTGGGTTTCTTGTCCAGTGAAGGGCGTCGACCTTTGCTTGTTTGGACTTGAAGATGGACGATGGGAAGCTAAACTGGCTGCCCCCAAACCTCCGGTGGTACCAAACCCTACATGGGGTTTCAACATTCGCAGAGATTTGTTGGATAAATATCCATGCATGCGTAAAGTTGCTGCTGCATGTGATTCATGGTTACTAGCTGTGGCTTTCTTTCTTGCTTCTGAGCGTTCTTTTAATGGAGCTCAAAGGTATTGCTTACTAGCTATTACTACTTCCACTGGTTTATTTATGCTGCTGGGAATCGTCAATATCTTTTGATGCAGGGATCATCTGTTCACGATGATGAATAATCTCCCTACATTGCATGAAATTGTGGTTAAGTCATCAGATTCTGATAATCCAAGCAGCAAGAGATCCGAATCAACTGATCAAGCTGTAAGTAGAAGATTGTGCATGATCCTTATTGTATAACTGTTGGATGATTAGGGTTAGACTTTGAACATGTTCGTTGCCATTTACGCAGGGAGGGTCCGGATCTTCTCAATCCTCGAGCGGCACCACCGAGCAAGCAAAGGGTAAAGGAAAAGTATCGGCCGAGGAGGTGTAAAAATGCCCCCTTTGCAGCCACAAGAAACCAACACCTGCATCATGTTAAGGACCGTATACATATCAACATCATATGCTTTTCTGAGGAAAATTTTGTAGTATTGATTGAGGGTGCTGCCTGTTGGCTGAACATCGGTGGCCTGAATTGTGTTCTTTGTTCTTAGCTTTGTTAATATCATAAAGAGATTCCGAAACCTTTTCGTCATTAATTTGGTGAAAATGTCTGACCCTAATCATCCAACACTTAAAGATTAATGGCTCGTAGCTAGAGATCGGATCGGATTTTTTTACTCACTCGAAATTTGACCCGAGAAATATACATCTCCATTTGAACTTGACCCGACCCGATTGTAAGATTATCTTTATCAACCCGAAATCCGATATATATTTTTATATTAAAACTTATACTCGACTCAATTATGTAAATATATATAATTTATTTTTAGAGTTAATTACACCCTAAACTATTACTCTTATTTTAAATTAGTCCTTACACTTTTGAATGTTTCAATTTCATCTCAAAATTATGACTTTCGTTCTAAATTAATCATTAGACTTTTGAACATTCTAATTTATCCCCAAACTATGATACTCTTTCTAAATTAGTCCTCAAACTTTTAAATATTCCAATTTCATCCCTAAACTCATCCAAATATATATGTAATTAGTTTTAACCATAATTTAACTTAAATTTTATTTTTTTCAAACATACAATCATATAACTTGGCCTAACGATTTTATTAATAAGGGACGTGATTAGTATATCGATATAGTTTTGGATGAAATTGGAATGCTCAAAAAGTTTGGATACCAATTTAGAATGAAAGTCATAATCTAGAGATGAAATTAAATTGTTTAAAATTTTGAAGACTAATTTAAAATGATAATTATAGTTTAGGGATGAAATTAGAATATTTTAAAGTTTAGGGACGGTGGGTATAAAAAATACATAAGGAATAAGCTAATGTTAGCTAATGGATGGTGGGTATACATATGAACTAAAAAAAATGACCCATGTCCACGTGGGTCAATATGGTCCGAATAAAAGCTGTCGTTCATGTACTTGTACCAACTGCGGAACGCATTTTCCATAAGGTCAATGGTCAATTCCTCACTACCATGAACTCTTTAATATTCAATTTAGTCCTCACTTATTAATAAATAAAAAAATAGTCCTCACTTGTAAACAGTTTCCCCTTTATTTTCACCTCACTTACTACATCAAGAAAACCAAAAAGAGTTGGTTAACAAAAGAAAATTTAATTATTAATATAAAATTTTTACAATAATATCCGAATAGTAATTAGTAGGGTAAACTACATGTTTAGTACACAAACTATCAATTTTAGTCCGTTTTAGTACTTAAACTTTCAATTTTTTTAAAACCATACATAATGCTTAGTTTTAGTTTTATTTTAGTACTCGCCATTAAAAACTTAACGGATGGGCTGGTTGATCGCTAAAGTTGTTGGCCGTCGTATTCTTCGATGATTGATGAAGAGTAAATTTTCCAGCTCGCACCTTTTCGAACCCTGAATACAATTCCGATCTCATTTTCACTGAAAACACCTCAATCTTCCCTAATCAATGCGAACTCTTCGAGCACTTTATCCTTCTATCTCCATGGTCTACCGTCCAATGGATATAAAACTGAACTATGTTGGTCGACTCGTTATTCTCTTGTGGTCCACAGTTCGGATTGGTCGTTTTTCTACCGAAACTATATCACGTCAGTCCGTCCGTTAAGCTTTTAACGATGAATACTAAATTGAAATAAAAATGTGTTGAGTATTATTTTGAGAAAAATAAATTTTTAATATTAAAATATACCAAAAAGTGATTATTTAGAAATAATAGTAAGGTGGAATTTTAATATTACACATTTTTCCATTCAACAACTAAGACTTGTTTCTTTGAAAGAAAGAAAAGCCCAAGTATCTTTCCACTCAGTTTCCCTGAAACAGCATCTGAGACCAGTCAAAATGAGGGTGGCTTACTTTTAAAGGACTTGACCAACCGCAGCCCTTTCCCACTTAACAAACACTTCACCCTCACACACACCACTATAAATACTCCTCACCCATTGCTTTCTCTATCAGAACTCACCACTTCCAAGTCCTAAAAACTACCTCTCAATCTCCCTTCTTCCATATTCTTCACGTACCCTTGTTGTCTTTCTTCTTTCTCTTGCAATGGCAACTGGTGAATTCGATGTTTCCGAGAATGGTTGCTCTGTCTTAACTCATTTGCACTGGCAAAAGGCTGCTGATGCCCTCCGGTGCTCTTATGTCGACGAGGTTAGCCGAATGGTGTCGCAGTTTGCGGAGGCGAAAGTTGTTGGAATTCAGGGGACTACCCTTACGGTGGCTGAGGTCACGGCGGTTTCGAGAAGGAACGAAGTGGTGGTTTCGCTTGATGAGGCGGCTGCTCGTGACAGGGTGGCGAAGAGTGCTGATTGGGTTAGCGACAGAGTCTCTCGTGGGATTGACATTTATGGAGTCACCACTGGTTTTGGTGCTACGTCTCATAGACGTACCACGAAGACTTCCGACCTCCAGACGGAGCTTATAAGATTCTTGAACGCCGGTGTGATCGGGAAAGAATATCTTCCGACCAGTTATTCCAAGGCGGCTATGCTCGTTCGTGCCAACACGCTCATGCAAGGCTATTCCGGTATCCGGTGGGAGATACTCGAAGCCATGACGGAACTCATGAATCGGAATTTGATCCCGAAACTGCCGCTCAGAGGGACGATCACCGCGTCCGGTGATCTCGTCCCGTTATCATACATTGCAGGGTTGTTAACAGGGAGACGAAACTCCAAGGTCGTCACTGCTGACGGAGGAGAAATCGACGGTGTCGAGGCTTTGAAAAGAGCTGGAATTAATGGTCCTTTCGAGCTCCAAGCAAAGGAAGGTTTAGCTCTTGTGAACGGAACCGCCGTTGGTTCTGCTGTTGCTGCGACGGTTTGTTTCGATGCCAATCTTTTGGCTCTCCTTTCGGTGATTCTCTCGGCTTTGTTTTGCGAAGTTATGCACGGCAAGCCGGAGTTCACCGATCCCTTAACGCATGAGCTCAAGCACCATCCCGGCCAGATCGAATCGGCTGCGATCATGAAGTTTCTTTTAGACGGAAGTGATTACATGAAAGAAGCTAAGATCAGGCATGAGAAAGACCCTCTTACTAAGCCTAAACAAGACAGGTATGCAATTAGAACCTCTCCTCAATGGCTTGGACCTCAAGTCGAAGTAATTCGACAAGCGACGCATTCGATCGAGAGGGAGATCAATTCCGTTAACGATAATCCGTTGATCGATGTCGATCGTGACATCGCTCTCCATGGTGGGAATTTCCAGGGGACGCCTATAGGTGTCTCCATGGACAATCTCCGAATCGCAATCGCAGGCATCGGGAAGCTCATGTTTGCTCAATTCTCCGAACTCGTTTGCGATTACTACAACAACGGTTTGCCGTCGAACTTGAGCGGAGGAACTAATCCAAGCTTGGACTACGGATTCAAAGGCGCAGAGATTGCCATGGCTGCATACTGCTCCGAGCTACAATACCTCGCGAATCCCGTCACGACGCATGTGCAAAGCGCCGAACAACACAACCAAGATGTCAACTCCCTCGGCCTTATCTCGGCTAGAAAAAGTGCAGAAGCCATTGAAATACTCAAGCTGATGTCCTCAACATTCATGGTGGCACTTTGCCAGGCTATTGATTTGCGACATTTGGAGGAAAACATGAGAGAAACAGTGAAAAAAATACTTCTCCAAGTAGTAAAGAAAACACTCTACCTTGCAGAAGATGGATCACTGCTCCAATCACGTTTCTGCGAGAAAGAACTCTTGCAGGTCATCGAACACCAACCGGTTTTCTCCTATCTCGATGACCCGATGAACCCTTCGTACACCCTTTTGCCTAAGCTTCGAGAAGTGCTTGTCGAAAGGGCACTAAAAGATAAAAAGGGCGACGAAGAAGGGTTTTCGATATTCAAAAGGATCCCGGTTTTCGTCGAGGAATTGAAGGCGAAACTCGAGGAAGAGTTACCGAAAGCAAGAGCAAAATTCGGCAATGAAGAATTCGAGGTTGCTAATCAGATCGAGAAATGCAGGACTTATCCGATATATGGATTTGTGAGGAAGGAAGTGGGAACTGAGCTTCTTGTTGGTGAAAAGAAGGTGAGTCCAGGAGAGGATATAGAGAAGGTCTGTGAAGCCATTAATGAAGGGAAACTGGGAGCTGTTGTTATGAGGTGCTTAAATAATTGGAAACTATAGGCTGTTTCAGTGTAATAATGTTTGGATTGTATTATTTGTAACATGTTTTGTTTCTGGTTCTTCACGTTTTTGACTTTGGGATTATGTAATTTTGTGTTCTGGTCGGAGTCAATGAAGTTCTAGTAATGGATTATTTATCTATGAGACAAAACAATGAGAGACAAAGGAGACAAAACATAATTGCGCTAAAGATATAAATTACACCATGCATTCTTGATCACAAAAATACATAAATTTACAAGACAGGAATGATAATGTAAACTCACCTTTTCTTTAGGGTTGAATTGCATGATGAACACATTCAAAATAAATGCAAGAACCCCCCCCCCCCCACAAGGCCGCTAGTAGAACTTAACAACCCAACCTTTCTAATCTCAGAGCTGTGAATCTTTTCAAGCAGATTTCATTGCATGAAGTCATGAACAACTCATCGCAAGGAGATAGTTTCGTTGGGGAATATTATATTAGGATTTCGAATATGCGGATTAGGAGCTTCCGATTCTTTCCATTTGGCTCCAGTGCCGTCAATACGAGACGAGATGCTCCACAAAGTGTCACCTGGCTGAACCTTTGTTGTTGAAGGGGTTGAAGATTTAGAAGCAAAATTGGACTTGAATAGCTGATGTGTTTTGCTCTTTCCCATTCCATTGGCAAGCAACCATCGAGAACCAGACTGTTGTTGGGTCGTGGTACCCCAAAGTTTTGTCTTGCCTGGCTCAGTCCTCAAACCTGCAACATGGACTTCAATGATTCTGAATTGAGGCTCTTCCTCTTTCACCTCCTCCATGGCAGACTCAGAGTCTTCGTCCCGTTGATCGTTTTTCTTCAAAGCAGCTGAGATAGTAGAGTGTATCTTTGGCTTTGGTGGGACAAATACTCTCTCCGCTTGAATCAAAGCAAGCACTGGTGCACCAACTGGCTCATAGTTTCTTATAGGATTGTGAAGTTGCACCATCAATGCGACTGTGAAGTTATTCCCAAACAAACCACACTTTCTACCCTGTCTTTTCTCTTCCTTTGACCCTCTGCATATCAAGTCTAATGATGTAGCATGATGAGCAGCAAGGATTTTAGAAGTCTGCTCTCCAAGTCGATCTTCATCACCTAGTTCCCCAGAATCAAGTCTTATCCATTCATCAAGCGGCAGTGACAGACCCATCAAACCGTCAACATCATCACCACTGTCTTTTATGTCCAACAATTGCAACCCAGCAATTCCCTCCAGACCAAGGGATCCAGTAACACCAATTCCCCTACCCTTAAGAGCCGAAATTTCCCCAATAGATTGCACACTGATGCTTGAAGGTCCATCCTCATCTGACATGTCCGATTGAATTCTCAACCCTTCCAATGAGAGTGCTTCAATCTTATCCATTGCCAATGGAACAAGATCTTCAAGTGATACATAATCCAAACCCATCTCATTGACAGAGGACGAACTAAGCATGTTAGAGCTGGATAATGGTGATCTTGTTTTAATTTTCTTTTGTCCAACCTCAGAATCATGCTGCAACATATACTGGCTGCACAGAAGAAACAGTAGCATATAATATCAATAGGATATCACAAACAAAGTTGATCATGGAAATAAATGGCAGGAAGCCAAAGAAAAATGGACTCACAAACCTCTCTGATCCCTCCAGAGTGGGGGAAGCTTCCCATGCAACTTGTTCCATAGTCTTACCAGTTATATCCTCCAAAGGCATCAACATATTTGCCTGCATGGAGAGCTTTTCTATCCCAATTGAGGCCAGTCGTTGAAGTATGTCCATTACAGTGGGACCCATTCCTGCAGGTACCACAACTGGACTAGACACTTGCATGATCAGGCTCCCACCAACTTTAGAATCCCTGAAAATTGAGGGATTCATAGATCGCAAAAACCCTCCATTCTTTGTCTGAAGTAATGGACGTAAACCATCTCCAAGAGGGGGAAGATCAAGTGGATCTCCAGGAGAAAATTTAAATGGGTTTCCGAGGCCAACAGAAGAACTAGGTGGAGAACGCTGAAAAGCCTTCTCGTTCAATCCCCATTCATGCATTAATGCTTCTGTCTCCAAGTCTTCCAAAACTTTAGCCCTCAATTTGATCCTCCCATTAGTTTCAATCTGATGCTCTTGCACAGCATCTTGAACAACAAATGGTGTATCCAAAACCCCACTCGAATTCCCCGAAGTAGAGATGTCAGAACTACATTCTAGTTCCCCCCTATCAGCCATGCCAAAATCAAATAATGAACAACCACTAGCAAGGGTCTCTTTCTCAAATTGCCTTAGTAAACGCTCCCTTGGTGACTCGGGCTCACTCTCAGAACACGAGCTGAATGGACTGTTATCAAATCCAAGCATACTCAAGAACTCACTTGCCACAGATTCGGTAACTTCATCCAAGCTAACCGAGGACTTCCTGTTTGTTTCATAATTAGCATTATGTCCCATGTAGTCTTCCGAGTCTTCAGAATCAGGAGAATCTAAGGCTGCCTCCAAATTTGTAATGCCATCTAAAGCTAACTCCAACTCTCTCATCAGTGATTCTTTTGAGAATTGGTCATCCACTTCGGAATTGCTATCTCGTACCACAAGTGTGTCTCCTCGATTAACACAACTGACCTCATTTAAGGGAGAAAGCTCATAGGATTCTTCAGAATTTACATCCATGTCAGGGTTAATTTCAAAAAATTTATTACTTTCTACTTTGGATACAGCAGCCACCATGGAAACTTCCTCCGACCTAACCTGTTCTTGTGAAGATAATTCTTTCCCTTTTTCCACAACATAAAAATCACCTCCGGTTTCTTTCTCAATGTACTCATTTGATTCAGATGGAGGTAAGGCAGGATCAAAATGTTCAACCAACACATCGGGTTCAGGCTTAGAAGGAATTGAAGCATCATCTGACTTGTGTTCTTCAAATTTCTGATCTACCACATTTTCATCATCAGTGTCCGACTTTGATGAAGGCAAAATTTCATGAAGTTCTTTCATCTCCTCCATAAAGAGAGAAAAGGATGTGATGTTAGACAAACAGGGAAGACTCTCAACAGCCCTCATCGTGCCCTTCTGATCATTGTTACCGAGTTTAGTACCTGTTTTTCTATTTTGCTTCATATCAGACAAAACCATATAACCAAAACTAGCATTCATTATAGCATCCTTGGCCTTCCCTGCTAACTCAAAACTTGTTGTCCAATTCCCCGAGCTCTTCACTTCCTCCAATTCCTCCCATGTAAGTGGAAGCAACCGAGTAAGGTCAACCTGATGCTTCCCTATGTCAAGGTCCGGTGCACCACACACAGAAGCATAAAGCAAACAATGCATTGCCTCATACTTGACTGAATTGCGAGGTCCAATTTTAGTACCGTATACAGAGCAAGTAACCGATAACTTCTCTTCAAATTCAGCAGTTCCATCAAAAACTTTAACGGGACGAGTCACTAGAACCTCATCCCGCCTCTTCCAATGCACGCATAGACTAAGTCCACTAAAACCGACCGCCAAATCTTCAATAGAGTGTACTATAAGTGAGAAGCAACAAGGAAACTTACGGCTTTTGTCATTCGAAAATGCTTTCAACGCCTTCCAACTCCAAATGGATTTCTTGCCTCTACGAGGCGATGGACCCGCATTACGATTCTTAACGCTTCGATTCGGTTCCAAAGAATGGGTTTTCGTGACTGATTTGGAACGAGAATTAGAATCATAAAATGAATTCCTTGGAGGGTTCTTGTCCAAATACAACGGTTTGCTAATAACTTCAGTTTAATTCAAAAACTTACCCGATTCTTCACCATTCTTCTTCCTAGTTTCATCTTTGCCCAACATCATCTTTTTATACACGAAATTATAACCAATAAATTCCAAAATTCATTAAACAAAACCAAATCTAACAAAGCCTAATATGACATAAACGAATTATGCATTAAACCCAGAAATTAACTCAAAAAACAATCCCAGGAAGAAGAAAAAAAGCACCAAAAACCAAAACATATAGAAGCTGAAAATAATTAAAGGCGGGGATGTGAAGAAACGCCTTACAATGCGAGTTTAAGAGGCTGAGAGACGATTGAGCCACGCTTGTCTCGGCGGCGGGTCGGCGGCGTCCCCTTCCGTTATCTGAATTGCCGCTGCCTTGTTTTGCAATTAAACATCTCAAAATGAAACTACGAGAAGGCAATCACATTTACGTTGTATTATATTTATGCATGGTATTTTTGCATTTGTCGTTGATGGTCCCTTGAACTTTGTGAAATGTCTTTCCAAAGACCGTATATTTTGGGGGTTTTTTTCGTAGTTACTTTACTCCACTCCATCCATTATTGCATCGGTTTTTATTTCATTGGCTATTTACTAAACTAAGGTCTAATTTTTAGAGGTTGCTCATAAAATGATGGTAAACAATGCGTTTAGTACCTAAACTATCAATTTTGGCCCATTTTAGTGTTTAAACTTTCATTTTTTTTAAAAAGAATCATACTTAACGTTTAGTTTTGTTATTTATTGTAGTACTCGTTGTTAAAAACTTATGGATAGGTTGACATGGCATAACTCTCGTGGACGGACGATCAATCCGAATGGTGAATCGTGGAGGTCGTAGGATGAAGAAATTGAAGAATTCATCGTCGATTTGGGGAGATTGAGGTGTTTTCTGGTGAAACGGAGGTTGAAATCAACCGACAGATGCAACTTCTGGCAACTATAGATGCGCCGAGCGGGGAGCCCATCCGTTAAGTTTTTTAACGACATTTACTAAAATGAAATAAAAAGTAAACCTGAAAAAAGTTTAAATGCTAAAATAGATCAAAACTGATAGTTTAGGTACCAAAGGTGTGGTTTAACCTTAAATGATTAAGTAAGATCTAATATTTTTAAATATGTTTAAGTAAGAATTTAATCTTTTAAAACGATCGAATAAATATATAAAAAATTTAAATCTAATGAAATAAGGGTTTGACAATGACATTTACTTTATCATTTAATTAATTGATTTTAATACTATACTATCTCAAAATAGATAATGATAATTTTTAACGTTTTTTATTTTGTAACTCTGTTCTTAAATATGGATGAGCATAGGTTGGGTCGTATCAGAATTTTAGTCCACCCGATTTGAACTCGACTCGAAAATTATATCCCTTTCACCCAACTCGAATTTGACCTGATTTTTTTAGATAAGATTCGAATCTGACCCGACCTAAAATAATATATTTATTAAAAAATATTATTTTTATTCAATAAAAATATAGATTTGATTGAAAAGAAATAATATATAGAGGGGTATTATTGTAATAGCACTAAATATATAAGGTAAAATTATAATTTTTTGGGTCGGATTTTTTTAAAAAAATCAACCCAATCTGGTCAAAACCCTTCTGGTTCAGCTCCCATGCTCATCCCTATGTTTTAATACATTTTTTAATTACTTTGAGTCTTAATATTTAAAGAAAAAGTCTACGACGCTCGACAAATATCGATGAGCATAGGAGCTAATTGAGTAATAAAATTATTTATTTTTATACAAAAAAGGGCTAATTGAGTCATTGAAAATTTTTACATACAAACTTCACACGATATATGGTATAAACATCATTAAAATATTTTATTTTAAATTATATCATGAATTATCAAATTCGATCCTTTCACATACTTTACACCGATAAGATATTTATTATATTCAAAAAATTTAATTCATATAACTTTTTTATTCTCAATCAATTCAACAGTAAAACATACTTGGTTCTATAAATTTAAAATTTTATGAAGAAAAAAAATCGTTAATAACATTTTAATTTTTAATCAATATATAAATGAAAAACACAGGTTTATTATATATCAAAATTTAAATTAATTCAGACATTTTGAAATATCCTCACTCAATTCTCAATTTAAAATATTATTTCAATTTGATGGTTTTATCTCGGGATGGTAATTTCACCCCATCCGACTGGTCCCAATTCGATCAAATCAATTAAAAATAATAATATGATATCGGGTCAAGTCGGATTTTTAAAAGGCATGAAGTCGGGTCGGGTCAGGTCGAATCGGGTGGATGGTAAAAAAATTCAGACTTAACCAGACTCGAAGATAATAATGTAATTTCCTTAAAAAAATTATTTTTTAGTTAAATCCTTAATTTATATCGGGTCGGATAAAAAATATATATTTTTTCAGATTGGGTCAAATTTAGGTGAATGGTGTATATCTTCATGTAGGATCGAGTTGACAAAAAACTCAACATTAACCCGACTCGTTGTCATCCCTAATTTTATCCATTAAACCATCAAATTAAATATTAAAATTGTCTTACTGCATGCACAAACTTCAAAGATTAAAAGGTTTGATTTTTTTTTTTTGAGATCTTAAATTCGAATGCTAATGATAGTCTCTTATTATTCATCGGCCAATCGAACCATTATAGTATTAATTATCAATCCCACCAATACCTTATCAGAGCCTTCATTCCTAGGTATTAGTAAGACGTTACATTTGTGCAATAATCACGTAAATACATAAATATAATTAAAATTTCTTTTATTATTTTATATATATATATATATATATGAGAAAATAATCTCAGTGACTAAAAATGCGTTATAATATACGATTTTAATCAACTTTTTTTGGATTTGCCAAAATGACCAACTAAATCGCAATGTGATCGATAATTCGCAACGCGATCTCCAGTATCGCAAATCAGTTTCCAGATTCGCAACGCGAACTTCGACTATCGCATTGCGATTTACATATTCGGGTCGTGGTCGTGATTTTGGTCGTGGTAATACGTGTATTCGACACGTCCGCGCGAATACTATCTTTTTAGAGAAAATTCTTAAGAAACAAATGCAATACCACCAGTCGTTGCGATTTTGGACTATCGCAACGAATTTGGAATAAATCGCAACGCGAACTTCGACTATCGCAACGAATTTGGAAAATCGTAACGCGAACTTCGACTATCGCAATGCGAATATGTAAATCGCATTGCGATAGTCCAAGTTCGCATTGCGATAGTCGACTATCGCATTGCGATTTACATATTCGCATTGCGATAGTCCAAGTTCGCATTGCGATAGTCGAAGTTCGCGTTGCGATAGTCCAAGTTCGCATTGCGATAGTCGACTATCGCATTACGATTTACATATTCGCATTGCGATATACATATTCGCATTGCGATAGTCCAAGTTCGCATTGCGATAGTCGAATTTCGCATTGCGATTTAGTTGGTCATTTTGGCAAATCCAAAAAAAATTGATTAAAATCGTATATTATAAGGCATTTTTTGTCACTGATATTATTTTCTATATATATATATCATTACATTAATATATGAATTATTATATTAATGTTACGAGTTATTATATTAAATATTATAAACTATCATATTAATTTTATGAGTCAATTACATCATATCTCCAAATTATAACTCTCATTTTAAATTGGTTGTTAAACGTTTAAATATTTTAATTTCATCCTCAAATTATAACTCTTATTCTAAGTTAGTCCTTAAACTTTGTTCCGAACATTCTAATTTCATCCCTAAACAATGACTCTTTTTCTAATTTAGTCCCCAAACTTTTGAATATTCAAATTTCATCCTCAAATTCATCCAAATATGTAATTAGCTTCAATCATAGTTTAACATAAATTTTATTTTTTTTCAAACATATAATAATATACTTTGGCCTATCAATTTTATTAACAAGAGATGTGATTAGTATGCGCATAGTTTGGGGTGAAATTAGATGCATCACTTTCAACAATAACCTTCGTACATCTCAGTTCAGTGACAAGTCGAAACCCACATCTCTAGGACAATCAATACATGTAGCCCGACCTGCCAAAACGAAACCATCAGAACCTCTCACCACCGCTCCCATAGCCACCGATCCATCGTCCTTTGGACGTGCACCATCCACATTTAACTTGATAAATCCCGGTGAAGGTCTACGCCGACATCGTGGATCTGCCAACTTCTAGATTTATAGCAGCAACCGATCGAGTATATGTCTGTTGCAAAGCTTTAGTCGAAGCAACCAATTGGCATCCAGGTAGAAGACGCCCCTCGTGGATAAACACATTTCGTCGATGCCATATTTGATAAAGAAGAACCAACAACAAAGTAAACATCCGAACTTCCAAGATACTGAACCACTTGAATCAAACTCCTCAAAGAGCACACGAGAAAGCATACCCTGCATGCGATTCTAGTTCGATGGTTTCGATCTGATTCGACTCGATCAATTTGGACTTTTTAAAGAATAAAGTTCAGGTCAGTTTGAATTCGAATTTAGGATGAAAATATCCAACTCAACCCGACTCGAAAAAATAATATAAATTTACCAACTCAACCCGACTCGAAAAAATAATATAAATTTACCTTATATTTAGAGATAATTATAATAATAATCATCTATATATTATTTTTTCAATTACCTTTTATTGCAAAAAAAATACATTTTGTAAATATATTTATTTTAAATCTCAAAAAATCAAATCAAATTCGGATAGGATGAAATCACCCGTAAACTTGTATCGGGTTATTTTCGGATTTGGTGGGAAAGGTTATCCGGTTAGTTCCCCCACGCCTACACGACAACGTTGTACCATAATCGGTGGATTCAAATTGCAGCAAATCCAATAATTTAATGACAACTGAATCCGTACACGTGGACGAAACAAAAACTCCACGTCACCCTTTCGCAATTATCCATGTCATACATGTGATTTGATATATTATTTATGGTTTATTGTAGATGTTGAGCTGTAGGCTGTAGTGTCCGGCTCAATTATTTGAGTTTTAAGATTTTTTTTTCATTGTTTTCAATCAAAAATAACATTTATATTTAGGGTAAAATATACAAATGAGTTTCGACTATAGGATGATACTTTATTGAAAGTCTCTACTATTAAAAATTAAGAATCAAATTTTCAATTAATAAAGTGTTGTTTCGTTTGATCTCTCAACTATTAAAAGTTACAAAATGATCATTCGACTATTCATTATATTTCAAACTCGTCTTTTTTTTATAGAAAATTAACGATTGTCTGAGCTAAACGTTAACTTGTATGATAAAATTCAATCTAATAATATCAAACGGTTATCATATATCCGTCATCAAGTTAACATCCATCTCAGATGACAGTCAAATTTTTAACAGAAAAGTACGAACTTGAAACATAATGAATAGTTGTGCGACCATTTTGTAACTTTAATAGTTGAATGTCTCAACAAAGTAACACTATATAATCAGAAGATTATTCTATAACTTTCAATAGTCGAAAGACCTAATAAAACAATATCATATACTCGTGGACCATTTGTGTACTTCATCCTTATATTTATATATATATATATATATATATATATTATTTTTATAAACAACAATATACATTATTATAATATTAAAAAAAGCATAAATCTAAATATATTCAAATATAATTATCTTTAATTTAAGTATAATTAATTAAGTAATTTTTTGAGTGGTAAACCGGTTTCAGAATAGTTTCAAATTAATATTCAAAGCATTAGCAACATAAAATCTCTTTTATTTGTTATTATAATACACAAAATAATCAAAATAACACAAATTGAATAGCCATATAAGATAAGGAGACAAGGTTGATGCCATAAATTATATTTTAGTTGATGTTAACTACCTTAATTATAAGATATTGTTTTGTTAAGTTCTCCGACTATTAAAAGTCATAACATGGTCCATCGACTATAAGATGTTACTTTGTTGATTCCCTTAAGTATTAAAAATTATAAAATAGTCATCTGACTATTCATTATGTTTTAAACTTGTCATTTTCAGTTAAAAAATTGACAGTCGTATGAGTTGGACGTCAAAATGCTAACTGAGATATGATAGTCGTTTGAGATTCTGAGATTAGATTTTATCGTATTCCAGTCAGTAAGTTAACGTCCAGCTCAAACTGCCTTCAATTTTTAACGGAGAAGGACGAGTTTGGAACATAATGAATAATCGTGTGACCATTTTGTAACTTTTAACAGTTGAAGGACTCAACAAAGCAACATCCTATAGTCGAAGGACCATTTTGAAACTTTTAATAGTTGGAGGACTTAACAAAACATCTTATAGTCGGAGACTATTTATGTACTTTATCCTAAATTTTAACTATAACTTTTTTTATAATAGTATTAATTATCTTTTAACTATAATTTTTTTTAGATTTTGAAACTGACGATTTATATCACTAACAAATTTGAATATAATACATATGTATTGGTAAATAATTATCATTATACAATCAAAATGATAAATAATATATATCTAAACTTAGATTAAAAAAATAATATATTTTAAAATTGGAGTGATGATTCTGTAATCTATGCTATCATCATAACATATGAGGATTGGGAAGGGGCCAACCGAGTGTTCGTCCTGCTCTAAATTATGAAAGATGAAATTATTTAGTGTTAAAAGTTATAACATGATACTTCGACTATAGAATGTTATTTCTTTAAGTCTCTCGGTTATTAAAAGTTATAAAATGATCACTCGATTATTTATTATATTCCAAACTCATCCTTTTTAGTTAAAATTAACTAAGCTGGACGTTAATATGATGACTGAGATATGATAATCTTCTTAGATTCTGAAATCATATTTTATCATATCACAGTTAGCAGGTTAACGTTCAGTTTAGAATATTGTCAAAATTTCAACAGAAAATGATGAGTTTGGAACATAATAAATTGTCGGGTGACCATTTTGTAACTTTTAATTGTCGAGAGACTAAAAAAGTAACATTCTATAGTTAGAAGACCATTTTGTAACTTTTAATAATTGAGAGACTTAATAAAATAAAACCCTATAATCGGGACCATTTATGTACTTTTTCTTCTCCTTAATAAAGTAACATTCACATGGACTCCACCACCTTTTTCCCATAGTCTTTCTTCACCTGTTATTCGATTTGATTTGAATTCATTCGATTTCTATACAAAAATGACGAACAGTGATGAATTTGGAGAGGACCTGAACGAGAACGGTCATCCACTGTTCGGGCCGATGAAACATCGATTCAAAGTTCGATCGGAGGTAAGGTTTTCCTGCTTCGTTTTCGTTTTTGAATCAAATCTTGCGTTTCGGCATTGGCTGTTGGCTGGCTCTTTTAATAATGAGGGATTACGTTTGATTTTTGGAGCAGAAAGTAGCGAAAACGAAGGAAATGTTGTCTAAGCAAGCGGTTCAAACGAAGAAGATGTTGTCGAAACATGCCGTGAAGATCGCTAAACGAGCTGAAGAACACGAGCGATTCATCAAATTGAACAATGGTTGCAGCTGATTTCTATGTTGAATAACATCTCACTTTCTCTTGAGGAGGACGATTACTGGATTTGGTTAGGGAATGGAGAGGACTGTTTTTCAACTAAGTCTTGTATTAATAATTTTTTTGATACGGCTGGTAATCAGGGGATTCAGGCTAAGTGGGACAAATATATTTGGGTCGGGATAACTCCTCCACGTGTTGAAACTTTCATATGGCAAGTTGTTCATCAGAGAATGGCAGTTAAAGAGAAATTGTTGAAGCTAGGAGTGGCTGGGATTGAAGACCCTTTATGTTCGTTGTGTGGCAGGTTTGTGGAATCTGTTTCTCATCTTTTTATGCATTGTGAGGTAGTTGGGGGTTTGTGGGTTAGATTTGCGAATTTTTGGAATGTTTCTTTGGTGATCCCTAATAACATCTTAGATTTTATTATTATGTGGGATGAGCTACAACAGAATTCCAGTATTTGGAAATTTATCTTAAGGGCGGTGTTGTGGTCTATATGGAAATGTAGGAAAGAGGTTATCTTTATGAAAGGAAAGCTGGATGTGGTGAGGATGTTCTTTATTGCTCGATTTCGAACAGTCTCTTGGTTTGCTGTTAGTTTTGACACTGGGCAGATCTCTTTCGACTCCCTAGTGGGTGACTTAACTCTTGCTGATTCGATTGGTAGACAGAAAAAAAGTGGATCCAAACCTACTTGTTGGGTTTCTCCTCCAGACGGATTCATAAAGATTAATGTTGATGGGGCGATGGTGAGTGGTTGGAATAAAGGTGGTATAGGTGGACTCATATGGGACAGCAGAGGTGTGTTGATTCACTGGTTCTCTGATAAGGTTGGAGGGGCCTCCGATTATGGCAAAATTATTGGCGATAAAGAGGGGTTGTACATGTTGTCTGATTCAGGTGTTGGTCTTAATAAGAGGATTATTTTAGAATCGGATTCAAGTAATGCTTTGAAGTGGATCAAGAATCCAGAACTAAGCTCCCCTATGTTTCTATCCTTGGTGAAGGAGATTGTTTCTATAATAGAAGGGAAGGATATTATGTTAAGTCAAATCTTGAGAGCTGCTAACAGGGAAGCGGACAGACTAGCTAAGGACGGTATAGGATGATCGTTAGGCTATGTTTTTGGTGTGTTAGGGTGCTAGACTCCCTTACATTTCTGCAGGGATTTTGTTTTCTGTCTTATGTAATTAGTGTTAAAGTTTCTGCAGGAAAAAGTGTTTAAGTCTTATGTAATTAGGATTAAGGCTTCTAAAGTTTGATGTAAGGGATGACAGTGTATTATTCTCCTGATTAATAAAAGTAGTAGGCACTCTTTTCCCTCTTCTTTTGTCCTTCATGTTACTATTGTAATATGGTGGGCAATTAGAAAACGAGGCCTAATATTCTATAAAAAAAAAGGTAAACGTTTCGTTGTTCTTTCTTTGATTTCATGTTGTATTTAATCGCGCATATTAATGTATGGCGGGTGGATTTGTCGTTATGAATAGTAGGAATGGAGTTACAATTTCGGATTCCTTTTCCTTTGTTCTCTGGATTTCTTATGTTTAGGTGACTCATCTTTTGGGGGTTCTTGGTTTTGGAGGGTTTTGCTTTCTCTTGGGAGCGAGTGAGTAATATAGCCTTTAATTAATGGAATTGGTTATAAGAAAATTTTGGCTCTGGAATCCATTATATATATGCTTACTCATACATTTTGGAATTTGATTTCTAGAGCCACAAGGCATTCCTTATGTGTATTGTTTCTTCTATGTCATCTTTGTTCCTCTTCGGTGGATATATTACCGCTTTAAGAAATGGCATTACTATCTTCTGGTAAGTTGCATCTCTGTGCAATTTGGTCATGTTATTGAAATCTATGAAAAGAAATTTATCAGAAACTGATGAAGCTGGTACATTTCAATTTGTTAGGATTTCTGCTATTATGCCAACACAATCTTCTTGTTTGACCTTATTCTTTATCCGAAAAGTGAAAAGCTTTTCATGGTTTGCTTCTCATTTGCTGAGGTAAAGATAATTATAGTACTCGGTCTCTTACATACCATTCATTGGTGAATGGTTAATTTTTAATTTTCTTCATTCCTTTGGATGCAACTGCAGGGGCCATTAGCATGGGCACTCATTGTTTGGCGTTGTAGCCTGGTTTTTAGTTCCGTTGACAAAATTATTAGTGTCCTCATACATCTTTTGCCTGGTATGTTCGTTTTCCTTATTTATTGGCACCATTTTTTTATTTAAAAAGCAATTTTTATGCAATAAGTTTGTTACTATTGTTAATTTTTCCTTCAAAATGGAAGAAGGGTGGTGGGGGTGTTAGGAAATAAACCAAGTACAATTAATTTCCTTATAACCATATTAGTGAGAATGCAAAATAAAAGCAGAAAAATAATACCCGAAAATTGATAACGGAGTTCAGCCAATTGTGCTTACGTCTCCGGGCTGCTGCAGATCTTTTACTAAGAGAGAAAATTTACAGGTGTTTACAAAACACTCACTACTCACAAGAAAGCTCTCTAGTATAGGAAGAAAGAAATGTTTTGGGATGATTTTGAAGCTAAATGGGTAAGGGTATTTATAGTAGAAACTTAGAGACTAATCTTTGAAAATACCCTAAAGTGCAATGACTAAAGTGAATTTACCCATTCCTATTTTCAACAAACATCTACCAAAATTTTACCAAACTTTGAAAAACATTTTTCAAAGAAACATTTACCAAACTTTGAAAAAAACATTTTCCAAAGTTGGTTGCCAAACTTTGAAACTTTTAACAATCTCCCACTTGAAGACTGATTTTAATATGTCTTCACACCTCGATCAATGCAGCAGCATGTCTGGTCTTGTTATTCTAGCATGCCAACTGAAGTTGAACACAACTTCAGTTTATCCGTAGTCACCGTCTTTGTCAACATGTCTGCCGGATTTTGAGCTCCACTAATCTTTTCAAGTTTCAAAATCCCATCTTCCAGAAGAGACCGGATAAAATGATATCTCAATTGTATGTGCTTTGTCCTGGAATGAAAAGACGGATTCTTTGCTAGATGGATAGCACTTTGACTATCGCAATACAAGATATTGTTTTCTTGTTTCTTGCCTAACTCTTCCAAGAAACTTTGGAGCCAAACCATCTCCTTGCTGGCTTCCGTAACAGCGACATATTCTGCTTCAGTTGTGGAGAGAGCAACTATCTTCTGTAGTTGAGAAACCCAACTCACTGCAGTTCCTCCTAGAGTATAGACATACCCTGTAGTGCTCCTTCTGATGTCGACATTTCCGGCTAAGTCAGCATCTACATAGCCTGTCAGTATCATATCTCCACCTTTGAAACAAAGTGCTTTATTTGTGGTACCCCAAAGATATCTGAGGATCCATTTGACTGCTTCCCAGTGTACCTTGCCCGGATTATTCATGTACCTGCTAACAGCTCCCACTGCATGAGCAATATCTGGTCTGGTACAAACCATGGCATACATCAGACTTCCAATTGCTGAGGCATACGGCACCTTCACCATGTGTGCACGTTCTTCCTCCGTCTTTGGTGATTGGTCTTTGGAGAGTCTGAAATGAACACCTAAAGGTGTACTTACTGGTTTAGCATCTTGCATGTTGAACCTGGAGAGTACTTTGTTGATGTACTCAGCCTGCGATAACATCAAAGTCCCCGACTTTGTGTCTCTCTTGATCCTCATCCCAAGAATCTGCTTTGCAGCGCTCAGATCCTTCATAGCAAACTGCTTCGACAATTTTTGCTTCAAGTGTATAATCTCTTGCATGTCTGAGCCTGCAACGAGCATGTCATCAACGTACAATAATAAAATAATGAAGCTGTTGTCGAACCTCTTGATGTAGCAACAATGATCTGCTTGGCATCTGATAAAACCACTGCTACTCATGAAACTATCGAACTTCTTGTACCACTGTCTAGGAGCTTGTTTTAAACCATACAAGCTCTTCTTCAACCTACATACCAGGTTTTTCTTGTCTGCCTCTATGAAGCCTTCTGGCTGCCTCATATAGATTTCTTCCTCCAAATCACCATGAAGGAAAGCTGTCTTTACATCTAACTGCTCAAGATGTAAATTCTCTGCAGCTACAATTTTCAACACCAGTTTGATTGTAGACAATTTTACGACTGGAGAGAAAATTTCATTGTAGTCAATATCTTCTTTTTGCTGAAAGCCTTTGACAACCAATCTTGCTTTGTAGCGTTTGCTCCCATCGTGCTCTTCTTTGATCCTGTAAATCCACTTGTTGTGGAGCGCTTTCTTGCCTGGTGGTAATTCAGCTAATTCCCATGTCTGATTTGACATAAGCGAGTCCATCTCATCTTTCATGGAAAACTCCCACTTGACTGAATCCTCCACTTGCATTGCTTCATCATAGCACTCTGGTTCACCATTGTCAGTCAGCAACAAGTAGTGTAAAGAAGGAGAATACCGTTGGGTTGGTTTAGGAATTCTGGAGGAGCGTCTCAGTTCTGGTGTGCCTGGTTCTTCTTGAACTGCTTCAGGATTGATCTGAACATCATTTCCAGATATCTCCTCGAACTCAGCAAATTCCTTTGTTTCAGCTTCGGTATTACTTGATTCTGCGGTTGACCTATCTTTGTACATCACATTTTCATTGAAAATGACGTCTCTGCTTCTGATGATCTTTCGATTTTCGTAGTCCCAAAACCGGTAACCGAACTCATCACCACCGTAACCAACAAAGACGCATTTGTTGGACTTGGCATCAAGTTTACTTCTTTCAGCAGAGTTTATGTGTACATAAGAAATACAACCAAACACTCTTAAGTGTGAAAGGTTTATTTCTTTCTTGCTCCAAGCTTCCTCTGGTATTCCGCCATCCAAAGGAACTGAGGGCCCACGATTGATCAGGTAAGCTGCAGTGTTGATAGCTTCAGCCCATAGAAATTTGGGCAATCCGGCATGTATCCTCATGCTTCTGGCACGTTCATTCAGAGTTCTGTTCATGCGCTCTGCTACGCCATTCTGCTGCGGTGTTATGGGAACTGTTGTCTCCATCTTGATCCCATTGTTTGCGCAGAAATCTCTGAATCTACTGTCTCTGTACTCTCCTCCATTGTCAGACCTCAACCGCTTGACTTTCAAACCAGTCTCATTTTCCACCATGGCCTTCCATTTTCTGAAGGTATCAAAGACTTCTGATTTCTTCTTCAGAAAATAAACTCACACCTTCCTTGTTGAATCATCGATGAAGGTGACATAATATAGTGAGCCTGCAAGAGATGGAACAGGGGATGGTCCCCATACATCAGTATGAACCAATTCTAACCTTTCTGCCTTGGGAGTCTTGCCAATCTTTGTAAAACTGACTTTCTTTTGTTTTCCAAAGATGCAATCCTCGCATAGTCCGACATCTACATTCTTTAGATCCGGCAGCTTCCCTTTTGACAGAAGTATCTTCATTCCTTTCTCGCTCATATGGCCGAGCCTTTGGTGCCATAGGTTTGATTTTCCATCAGCATCTGCTACTGCAATGATATTCTCTAAATTTGAGGTTACATAGAGAGTACCGGTCTTCTTACCACGAGCAATGACGAGTGCTCCTTTGGTAATCTTCCATTCACAGCCTGAAAAAGTTGTTCTATATCCTTCTCCATCAAGCTGCCCAACAGAAATCAGATTTCTTTTGAGGCCAGGAATGTCTCACTCCTGTTAGCTTCCAGGTGGTCTGGTTTGGCAGCTTTAGTCGGATGTCTCCTTTTCCGACGATCTTCAAGGTTTCATCATCAGCTAGATGAACCTTCCCAAAATCACCACTGACATAGTTCTCCATGATTTCTCGGCATGGGGTGGAGTGAAAAGATGCCCCTGAATCCAAGATCCATGATTCAATCGGACTGTTGACGCTTAAAATCATGGCATCACCTGTCTCCTCCGTCATATTGGCAGATTCCTGTGCGCCGGTATTTTTCTTCGGTGCTCGGCAATCTCTTTTGAAGTGACCCTTCTTGCCGCAATTATAACAGGTAAAATCTTTATTTCCTGTTCTTGATTTGCCCCTTCTGGATTTTGATCTTCCACGATTTGAATTTCTTTCTGAAGTTCTCCCTCTAGACTCCGTGTGCAAGGCTGAGGAGGTTGATGCTTCACCCGATTCTCTTCGTCG
Organism: Hibiscus syriacus; assembly: GCF_006381635.1. Classification (NCBI taxonomy): domain Eukaryota; kingdom Viridiplantae; phylum Streptophyta; class Magnoliopsida; order Malvales; family Malvaceae; genus Hibiscus; species Hibiscus syriacus. The sequence continues at coordinate 1,148,084 of NW_024061783.1, forward strand.
AATTTCTTCACTCAATACCAGATCCCGAACATCGTCGAATTTTAATTTGCTGTTTCCCGACGAACTGCTGACTGCTGTAACAGTAGCATTCCAACTGTCTGGTAGAGATGATAAGAGAATTAAAGCTCGAACTTCATCATCGAAATCAATTTCCACTGAACTCAACTGGGTTGTGATTGTGTTGAGTTCATTTAGGTGTTGTGCCACTGATGCCCCTTCCGCCATCCGCAAATTGAATAATCGCCTCATCAAATGAACTTTGTTTGAGGCCGATGGCTTCTCGTACATACTGGAGAGAGCCGCCATAAGACCCGCCGTGGTCTTTTCCTTTGCTATGTTAAAAGCAACATTGCGGGATAATGTCAGTCGGATAACTCCGAGGGCTTGTCTGTCGAGAAGAGCCCAATCTTCATCCTTCATGCCCTCTGGTTGCTTTCCTGAGAGAGGTTGATATAGATTTTTCTGGTACAAAAAATCTTCAATCTGCATCTTCCAAAAGCCAAAGTCCGCACCATCGAACTTTTCAATTTTCACCTTCCCTTCGTCTGCAGCCATCGCTCCCACTCGAATCTGGCTTCGTTTGGATCGTTTCTGACAATTCTTGCGAATCACCGTGTATTAGAACACCACCGTCGACAAACTCGTATCGCCGACCGAATTTCACTATTCACGAAATTCACTATTCACGTGAATAGTAATGAATAGTAACCTCGTAGAAAATTTGACAAAATTCACAACCAAAAGCTCTGATTACCAGTTGTTAGGAAATAAACCAAGTACAAGTAATTTCCCTATAACCATATTAGTGAGAATGCGAAATAAAAGCAGAAAAATAATACCCGAAAATTGATAACGGAGTTCAGCCAATTGTGCTTACGTCTCCGGGCTGCTGCAAATCTTTTACTAAGAGAGAAAATTTACAGGTGTTTACAAAACACTCACTACTCACAAGAAAGCTCTCTAGTATAGGAAGAAAGAAATGTTTTGGGATGATTTTGAAGCTAAATGGGTAAGGGTATTTATAGTAGAAACTTAGGGACTAATCTTTGAAAATACCCTAAAGTGTAATGACTAAAGTGAATTTACCCATTCCTATTTTCAACAAACATCTACCAAAATTTTACCAAACTTTGAAAAACATTTTTCAAAGAAACATTTACCAAACTTTGAAAAAAACATTTTCCAAAGTTGGTTGCCAAACTTTGAAACTTTTAACAGGGGGCAACTTGGATTTAAAGGCTGTTAAACATTCAATTGTGTATGTGTACTTTCCTTGTCATACATGGTAACAATAGCTAAGGTTATTGCAGAATGAAATTGCTGACAAGTTATATAAACTTACCAGTTACCATGCTCATAAAAACCATCTTAAAATTTCCACCTATTATGATCATTTAGGATATCAATGGAATGTTATTTTCTGCCATAGTACATAGGCAGACATACATGAGATTTTCCTACTCTCCAGATTCCAATTATTTTTGTTGTACATGTCCTACATACTGTTGATTATCATTAAATGTTCCTTGGTTGTTTCTGCCCATTCAATGAGTTGTACTTGCTCAAACTGGAATAACCAAAGTAGAAAAGACTTGATTCCTCTGTATAAACTTGACCTTCTGGTTCTGAATAGAGGGCCTCTATGGCATCAACCCTCAGCCTTCAGAGGAGATTCAGAAAGCTGATATGTTAAGTATCTGGAATTTTTCCATTAGTTGAACATGCCTTGTGGAAAAACTTTTAAAGTATATTGTTTAACAAGGAGTTGAATGTAGGCATTTTTTTTTCTAATTCATATTTTGCTTATGCCTGGTTTGATAATTTGATTTATCTTATTTGTTCTGAAATAAACTCTTTACACAACCAAAATCTGAACTCAAGCATATAGCACTTCAGAAGTGTATGTAAATTGGGACAATTTTTTATTTGGCCATGTTCCTGTACACTTTAAAGAAAAATAACCAGTGGTAATAAAAAAATGTGAACTCTAGCATATAAAACTTCAGAAGAACTACCATACAATACCGTACTTGTCATGTTTCTGCACATATTGGAAGAAAAATAATAAGATATAACATCAGTTCTGTAGAGATTGAAAGACATCTGCAAACCCCCGTGGGTGGATCATTTTTCTTTGCTTGAGGCCTAAGAAATCTTACTTGACCTGTAACAAGTGTAGATGCTATGTGCCTTTGATGGCTATGTTGGTAGCACATTCGGGGAAATATGGCAGGAATGTGTTGCACAATTTTGGAGCAGGTGTTTCTGGAAAAGACCACCATCCATAGAAAGAGGGGCGAAGCTTATGTTTCTTGCTTGTTATTTTGAATATTGTTGATGCCGAATGTAACCATTTCTGCTTTCAGGTATTGTTTTTTTTCACAATTCGATGGTGGAATCCAGCAACCTTCAAAGCCATGCAACCTGAAGGAACATCTAATAGAATTTCATGGCCTTACGTAGAAGACCAATCTTTCCTTTGGACTTGGCTGTTTGGGGTACCCTTAGCCGCTTATACCCTCTGGCAAGTTCTTTATTTCTTCATCGTCCACGTGCTGCGTCGGCAGAGACTGTTAAGAGATCCTGAAGTCATGACATCTTACAGGTACGCTCTCTTTATTCCCATATTACACTACTTTGCTTCTCTTTGCTCAGATGATTACTTCATATATAGGGAACTTTCTAAAAAGGCCAAGAAAGCAAACAACATATGGTGGCGTTTAAACGGGCTGCTCGGGTATCAAAACCGTTTCTTGATGTACATTCTATTCCAAGCCATTTTTACAGTGGCAACCATGGCACTCACTGTCCCCATCTTCCTATCATACAAATGCCATGTCATTTTCCAAATACTCAAGGTTTCTGCTTCAGTATGGAATGGAGGAAGCTTCCTGTTAGAAGTGATGCCTACACAGGTAATCGTGAAGGAGAAGAAGAAATCCGAGATTCAGATGCAGCCGGTACCACAAAATGATCAACCTTCGGAAATAACGGTGATGGCGAACAATTCGTCGGAGATACACCACCAGCCTTGAAAGCTGTAAAATTCCACGGCGAATCAGTAAGTCCTCCCCCTCTTAGCTGTTGATTTGTATGGGACAAAGGACAAGAGTTAATTTTTCTCCTAGAGAGTCCGAACCAGTAGGCTTGATTTAAGAATTTATAGTGTTTATATATATTAAGCTGCTATACAAAATCTGAATTTTGTAAAATTAAATTCAAAATTTTAATGGTTGTAAATATGGTGAAAGATGTTTTGTAAAAGCAAGAAATGATTATAACTGCCAATTGCCAAGCTTAACTTCATTTAGTTTAATGTTCTAATAGTGATGATTAGAATAAAAATATAATTCATTGCAAAGGAATGCTAAATTGTGTTTATCACTAATATTATCTCTCATATACTATAACATAATTGATCTAAAATTAATAAAATTAAACATTCTTCTGGTCCACTTGCATCTTCATTCTTCTATATTAGTCTTGCTTTTATTGAATAAATCACTGTATGAATCCCTCGTTTTCGGGTTAAATTTGAAAAAAATCTCAAATGTTTTGATTTCCCTATTTATGAAACATCTAAGGTAAAACATATTAAATATATCGCCATATGCTCGACAAATCTAGGGATAGGCATGGGAATCGAACCCGACGGGTTCCGACCCGGTTGGGTTCGGGTCGGGATGTGTCGGGTCGGATCTCAGGTGGATGATTCCTTGTTCTCAGGTCGGATCGGATGGACCAAAACCCGACCCCATGCCCATCCCTAGACAAATCCCTCATCTCCTAGAAAACATTTTATGAACTTCATCTTCAATCAAATAGGAAACGAATTAGTTGATTAATAAATCGAATATAAATGATTATATATATATATATATATATATATTAACTTCTTTATAAGATATGAGCAAAAAAATCCAACCGTTAAAGAAATGAGAACAAAATTCAGTACATGTATTATTTGAGACCATGTTGAAAATTTGAGATTATGTCCATCTATCATCTCGTAAAACTGTTCACGATCTTGAAAGGAAATTATGAATTCATACAACTTTTCTGAATCCCTAGCTTCGATTGAGAATTTCTCCAGACAGTTAATCTTGATTACGTTACTTTGTTAAGTCTTTCGATCCTTAAAAGTTATAAATTGGTCATCCGACTATTGATTACGTTCTAATTTAAAAAATTGACGAAGCTGAATGTTAACATGATGAATGGAATATGATAGTCGTTTGAGATTCTAGGATTAGATTTTATCATATCACATTTAGCATATTAGCGTTTAACTCAGAATATCGTCAATTTTTAACAAAAAAAATGAGTTTGAAACATAATAAATAGTCGAATGATCATTTTATAACTTTTTATAGCCGAGGGACTCAACAAAACAACACTTTATAATTAGAGTATTATTTTATAACTTTTAATAGTTTAAGAACTTAATAAAATAATATTTTATAATCGTGAGACTATTTATGTACTGTAACCATATATTTTTTAGTTAGAATTCTCCTAAAAAATATACTACTGAATAATGATTAACATAAATTGATTCTAGTAGCAGTAGTTTTCCAACAAAAATTAGGGTAAATTATATATTTGGTAATTTACATATTATTTAGTTTCTGTTTTGACTATCCAATTATTACTATTTTTTATAATCATACCTTTTTTATTGAATTCAAAATCATATTTAACATTACGTTTTGATTATGTTTTAGTTGCTCGTCATATACTGACATGCCATTATAAGATAGTGTCATATCAATATTAAAAAATAATTTAAAAAATATCATGCCGATGTCACAATTTTTTTAATAATGGGTGACCAAAATAAAATTAAAACGTAATGTTAGGTATGATTTGAAAAAAATACTTGAGTGACCAAAACAAAAATTAAGTAATAGATGAGAGATCAAATAAGCAGTTTACCCCAAAATTATTAAGAGTCTAAGCTTACCATTCGAACATATATATCTTACTCTTTTAGAAAGAAAAAAAGAACAACAAATATATCTTATTAATTAAATAACATTGAAGTGATAAATATTTGGATACATTATGTATTTAGTATTTAAACTATAGTTTTGATACACTTTATTACTTAAATTTTTATTTCTTTTCAAAAGTATATAAAGTTTAGTTTTTTGTTTCATTTTAGTACATATTCAAAATTTAACGTTAATTTTTTAAAAATGAAAATTTAGGTGTTAAAACAGACCAAATTTGATAGTTTATGTACTAAATACGTTAATTTTTAACTGCAAGGTATTAAAATAAAATAATAACTAAACGTTAGATATGATTTAAAAAAAATAAAAGTTTAGGTACTAAAACGAAAAAACTGATAGTTTAGATACTAAATGCGTAATTTACCCTAAATATTTTAAAATATTTCGTTAACAAAATCAAGTTAAAATTGGAAGCCCTCTCCAATAGCGAGAACTGATTTGCATCCAATCAGCTGGAAAGAGAAAATGACGAAGGGAAAGGGAATTTCAATCCCTAATTTGAAGCTCTCCCTCCCTCCTGCAGACGAGATCTCCTTCTCCAAATTTCTGTAATGATTAATTTAATTAATTATTAGGTCCGCTCATTCAATGTTTCTGCTTTTCTTTATTTAGAAATTTGATTTTTGGTGATGAATTTTTTAATGGCAGAACGGAAAGCGGCACATTCAAAGACGGCGATCTTCTAGTCAACAAGGACGGTGTTCGAATCGTCTCTCAATCTGAACCTGAAGCTGTAAGAATTTTCATTTTTCCTTTTCCTCTTTAGTGTTTTTTTGTTGTTCGGATATTATTTTTTACTTTTCACGTATCACTAAATTGATCTTGTTAAATAGATATTACCAAATTGAGGAAAGCTGTTTGATTTTTATTTTAGTAAATTTTATGCTTCGAAGATCTTAATTTTGTGTTTGTTTTTGGTTTTAGCCTCCGCCTATTAAGCCATCGGAAGCTGACAATGATAATCAACTGAGTTTGGAAGATATAGATGCCATAAAAGTCATCGGCAAGGGTAATGGTGGAATTGTGCAGCTGGTCCAACACAAATGGACTGGCCAGTTTTTTGCATTGAAGGTACATCTCCATGTCCAAGTTTTTAACACCTTCTGTATATTTGTGGTATTAGAATGTTCTGATGCATGTTCTTTAGTTAAGCAAGAACTAGTTGCTCTTCGAACACAACATGTACTTGGTTTTGTTTATATCACCTCTACCGTCATGAAATTACATGTTGTGAAGCTGGAACCTCTCTTGGTTGCAAAAGTGTGACTTCGATTATTTTATCATTTTACCATTTGTCAACTCAAGTCAGGGGCCTTGGTTCCTTGAAAACTTATTGATAGGTTTGATCATAATAAAGATAACAAAGAATTTCTCCTTCATCATGATTCACAATTGTATTATGATCAGTATCCTGTTCTAGCAAGGCAACTGTTGTAGGCTAAACTAAGAATTCATGAAGCATGTCCAGAATTTCTTTTTGTGATAGAATCCATTCTTCTAAACAGATTTGGTTGTAAAAAAATTACAATAGAAATGAGTTATTAGTTTTGCATCTCCATGTTGTCTTCACAACTCTTAATTTCTGACATGTATCACTTTGTTAGGTTATTCAAATGAATATTGAGGAGTCATCTCGGAAGCAGATTGCAAAAGAATTGAAAATAAATCAGTCCTCCCAGTGTCCATATGTTGTTGTTTGTTATCAGTCTTTCTATAACAATGGCTGCATTTCAATCATCTTAGAGTATATGGATGGTGGATCCTTAGCAGACTTTCTGAGAAAGGTTAAATCAATCCATGAACCCTGTCTTGCAATGATTTGTAAGCAGGTTTGTAAATTTGAACTTCAAATCAATTAGAGTTTATACTAAATGTTATGGTTTGCAGTGTTAAATTCTTCTCATTAATGCAGGTGCTCAAGGGTTTGATTTATCTTCATCATGAAAAACACATTATCCACCGTGATTTAAAGCCTTCTAACCTGTTAATAAATCATAGAGGAGAAGTCAAAATCACTGACTTTGGTGTGAGTGCAATAATGACGAACACCTCGGGATTAGCAAACACTTTTGTTGGCACATACAACTATATGTCTGTAAGTAATTTAATTTACCAAAATAATGTTCTTTTAGTTGCTAAGTTTTATGTTATTCTTATTTGTTCTAAATTTTCTTCCTTTCTAGCCTGAGAGAATTATTGGTGGCAATTATGGCAATAAGAGTGATATTTGGAGTTTGGGACTGGTGTTGCTTGAATGTGCAACTGGTCAGTTCCCATATTCCCCACCAGATCAGGCAGCAGGATGGACAAATTTTTATGAGCTCATGGAAGAAATTGTTGAACAACCACCACCTTGTGCACCTTCAAATCAGTTCTCTCCTGAGTTTTGTTCATTTATCTCTGCATGGTAAGGATTATGTTTTGAATTACTTGATACTATTGCCTTATGTTCTAGAATTTTTCGTGCTCATGAGTTGGCAAGTTTTGTATTAAAGTAAAGTTATCTTCAAATATGTAGTCTGTCAAGGGAGATCATTTATCGATTTCCTTCATTATTAGAATGATAGTCTATGCCATTGGTATATTTTTCTTTCAAGAGGATTTTATAACATGTTCGATTGTACAATTTTTCCAAGCCCAATCTTGGTTTTTGTTTTTTAATTGCCTTCTCATTTATCCATGTCAGTTTAAAGAAAGACCCAAATGAGAGAAAGTCGGCCCAGGAACTGCTGGTATGTAAATATCTTGATTTTTTTTTTGTCTCCGTTATTCTGAAGCAATAAAGAATTGATTAAATATCTGTTAAAGATGCTTCACATGTGATTTCAATGTGAATACAGGATTTGCCTTTCTTGAACATGTACGATAACTCGAATGTTGATCTCACATCTTACTTCAACGATGCTGGATCACCACTCGCAACACTTTAGAATTTATGTGGTATGTCCGATATTGTAATTTTACCATTTGAGCTTGCTCTATGATATTTGATAACCCGTACTTTGGAATTTAATTTTGACATGTTTTGTTGTGGGATTGATCACAGTTATGTAATTCTCAAGGTTTCTGTTTTTCCCCCCTTTAATTTGTTTGTTTTTCTAACATAAGCAAGCCATTCATGCGTGAGTTGTAATTAATAATTTATTAGGGGAGCTAACACACCTCTTTGGCAGAGTTTGGACAGAAGAAATTATCAGTTAGGCTTTAAAAGAAGTAAGCTTGGATGATTTGTAGTTGTCTTTGAGACAACAGTGTGGGATTTATCTGAATAGCTGGATGATGATGCCCGAATTTAGGCATCAAAGATGTTCTTGCTTGTGGACTCGGTGCGAGTTATGGCTTATTGCTGCGTGTCGGTTTTTAGTAATTGAAAGGTAATGCTATCGTATATCCAAGAACAATTTTCTGAACTTCTTGAAATCGGAATCGTACCAACAGGGCCGTGGTTAGGTTGTCGGGAGTCTTGTACAAATTCTTAAAAAGGGTCCCTATTTTTTAGATATATTCGATTTAGGGGCAACAATAATGGTGTTTGTTTGACAAACGCCGCAATAGGTTCATCTATAGTAGTGTTTTTTCAATAAAAGCCGCAACAATAGTGGCGCTTTTTTTTAAAAAATGTCGCAATAAGTCCATTTATAGTGGCGTTTATTGGAAAAACACCACTATAAATATACTTTTTTGGGGTATTATTTTTTGGGGGCTTACGCGGTCGCCCATCTCGCACCGCCCCAGCCACGGCACTGCGTACCAAATTGGATAATAGAAAGTGAAAACTTTCATTTTCGTATTGTTTTATTATGTCAAGGTTATGGGGCGTAAAATCGTGCATGGCTGCATGTGCTTGAATTGTAATAAGGATATGATATGTTTAGCTGCTGCTTTTAACCAGTTGTGGACTTCCTTGCGGACGGTTGAATTTCTGAAAGAGCTGGTTGAAGTCCCAACAAACGATATCCTCCTATCAGAATCATGACAACAGTTAGTTTAGACGATCGTTAATTTTTTAATAAAAAAAATATAATTTTAGAGTATATGAATAGTCGGGTGATAATTTTATAATTTTTTAATAGTAAAAAGATTTAACAAATCAACATATAAATTATAAATGATCATTTTATAACTAATTATGATACTCTATTTGGGTACTTTAATCATGATAGTTTAATCATTTACCTTAAAATAAAAAATATATATTGCAAAAGTCGAAGCTTCTTAGAAAATGGCGAATGCCGCGTTTTTTTAACTAAAAAAACACTACTAAAATTGATTGAACTTTCTTACCAGTGTTGGCGTGTAATGATTAGAAATATGATAAATGATGCATTTAGTTCTTAAATTATTAGTTTTAATCTATTTTAATATTTTAATTTTTAATTTTTTTAAAATTATACTTAACGTTTAATTTTTATTTTATTTTAATACATTTTCGTTAAAACTTAATGCATTTATTATTTAAATTATCATTTGTGATTTGTTTTAACATTTAAACTATTACTTTTGGTCTATTTTAGTACCTAAATTTTTAAAAATTTTAAAACTTAACGTTAAATTTTAAATGTATACTAAACTAAAACTAAACTAAAGCCTTTAAAGATGAGTATTAAAATGAAACAAAAATTAAATTATAAATATAATTTTAAAAACTAAAAAATATTAAAATTGATAATTTGAGTACTAAACTCGTAATTTACCCATAAAAATATTTACATCTCTCCTACCATTGACGAAGAATTTACCATTAACTGCTATTTCACAATGGTTTCTTGCTGCAACTATGTAGTATTCGAAAAGTAAAAGGGTTCGTCTCTTTCGACTCATCTTTTTGTTCTAACCTTTTACCAGCTTCATGAATTTTTTAGATGAAAGAACACCCATGGATTGCTTGAGCCCCATATGGACATTGGAACCCGCCTGTAGGCGGAGGGGGAAGCTCCGGAACAACAATTACGACTGAGACGCACGGAGGACGTGGAGCTATGGCTGACACGTGCAGAAACCATGCTCGGCGAACTGAACATGATTGTTCAACAAGGCGACGATGAACTCAAAAACAAATGTGTAGGAGATTGCTGCCCGAGGAACCTGAAGTCCACCTACGAGATCGGGAAGCGATTCGTTAAGAAGATGGATTCCGTGATGGAGCTGCTGCGTAAGGCGGAGCCTTTCTACTCAGACTCCGCCATCGTTTTGAAGCTACCACGTCTAATGCCCGAGTGGCCATTGGAGAACACTGTTGGCTTGGATTCTGCGGTTCAGAAGGTATGGGAAGCAATTGAGAATGAAAATGTTAGAACCATTAGATAATGTGGACAAGGCGGTGTGGGGAAGACGACCCTTTTGAAGAAAGTCTGCAATGAATTCCATAGGAGAAGCCATGATTTTGATGCTGTCATTTGGGCCATGGTGCCTACAGGAGAGGGTTACATACAGAACTCAAGAGTTGATAAGGAAGAAACTGGGCATACCTGATGACATATGGAACCAGTCAGGCGAGGACGAGAAAGGGTCTGAGATCTTTAGAGTTTTGAAAGGCATCAAGTTTGTGTTTTTACTGGACAATGTATGGGAACCCTTTGATCTCATAAGACTCGGCATCAAACTGTCTGGATCGGAACCAGTCTAAAGTAATATTCACGACCCGATCACTGAAGTTGTACTTGAACTTTTTCAGCACAGCTCATGAGACGATTGAAGTCAAGTGTTTACCAGCAGAGGAGGCATTGAGTTTGTTTAGGATGACTGTAGGAGGCATTGAGTTTGTTTAGGATGCCACTTGCTCTCCTCACTTTTGCAAGAGCCATGGCCGGTTTAGACAATTCTCGACAATGGCGTCACACCATGGAACTGTTACGTACTCATCCATCAGAGATTGCAGGAATGGGAGGTCATGTATTTCCACTTCTCAAATTTAGCTATGATAACTTGAAAGAAGCCAAAGACCAAAACTGCTTTCTGTATTGCTCTCTGTTCCCTGATGACTATAACATTAGAATCGATGAACTTATCGACCTTTGGGTAGGAGAAGGTTTCTTAGATGGATCAAATCCATGTGATCAGGGAGGATTTATAGTTGATGCTTTAAAGTCTGCTTATTTACTTGAAACTGATGAATCTAAGCAATGTGTTAGGATGCATGACATATTCCGTCACATGGCCCCGTGGTTGGCCCGGGATCAAGGACGAAAGAAGAACAAGGTTTTGGTAGCTAAAACCGGAAGGCTTACGGTTCGAGAACTCCGAAAATGGGAAGAGGCAAACTGGATTTCCTTTTTTGGTTGTATCAGTACCAAAGTGAACATAAGTCACTCACCATCTTGTCCTTATCTAACAACTTTGCTCTTAAGAGAAGGAGAGCTGAAACCTTTTCCCGACGGATTCTTCGATTCTATGCCGGCTTTGAAAGTTTTGGATTTGTCAGGTAACCGAAGCTTAGTTGAGTTACCTTCCAATATTGGAAATGCTAAAACTTTGAAATATCTTAATCTGTCATTTACAGGCCTAAAAAAGTTGCCTACTGACCTTGGAAATTTGAGAAACCTCAGGTGTTTGCTGTGAGATTATACTATGAATCTTAAACGGATTCCAAAGGAGGTGATATCTAATCTTTTACTTTTGCAAGTTTATAGTAAAATAAATGGGGTCAATGAGTACTTTGGTTCGGTTGAAAGTCCACCTTACGATGAAATCGACTTTTTAGAAGCGTTGGAGTGTTTGAATCACATAAACAAAATAGGTATCACCATATTCTGTGCCCCTTCCTTGGAAAAAATTCTGCAATCCTACATTTTAAGGAGTTGCATTGGAAAATTAACAGTCATGGAATGCAGTGGCTTGATTTCGCTACATTTTACAGAAGAAGTTCACTCAAATAGTTCAAAGTATCAGCAGGCTGTAAGCTTGGCAACCTTAGTGTAAGGTATGCATTGGAGTTTGCCCTCAGTTGTTGAAACTTAACGCCCTTGCTTATGCTAGAAACCTCGAGATTCTTAAAATTTTCAACTGTGAGGCGCTTAAGGAAGTTACAAGTGATGAAACGGCATTCCCCGGGTTGAAAACCATTCATTTGACTCGCCTGCTAAATCTGAAACGCATTTGTCCATCATCAAGGTGCTTTCCTTCTCTGTTGGAGATTGAAGTATCCGAGTGCCCCTTGTTGAGGCAACTTCCATTTGACTTGAGAAGTGCAAATTTCTTACAGACGATTATAGGAGAAATAGAGTGGTGGAATGATTTGATTTGGGATGATGAAGCTGCTAAGGATGTTTGTCGCTCGAAATTCGTATCCACCCCATTCGAGCTCATACAAAATCAATATCGCCTTAGTCTTTGTGCTTATGGTCCTCCTGAATTACTATCTTCTCGTCCTGCTGCTACTCAACTTGTTCGAAAATGTTTATGTTCTCGTCCTGCTGCTTCTGCTCCTGTTCCTCCTCCTCCTAAGCTTCCTACTGTCATATTATTACAAGATTTGGATGTGATTAAAGTTATCAGTAAAGGTTATAGTACAACTGTGCAATTGGTCCAACACAAATGGACTGGCCAGCTTTTTGCATTAAAGGTAATATAGCCTAGCTTCAACACTGCTTTTATTTTCCTTTTCTTATGTGTTTTTCGGTTCGAGTTATCCATCTAAGAACGTGGTTTAGGGAATAACTTCTGTTCTGTCAACAATATTTCCACAACTTTACATGTATCATCTCAATGGTAATAATGTTTTAGCTCCATATGTAAGTTTTGAGTTCTAACACAGCATTCTTATAACAGATCCTTGAAATGGATATTAAGGAGTCTGTTCACAGGCAAATTGCAAGAAAATGGAGATCGATTCAATCGTCTCAATGTCCGTATGTTGTTGTTCATTATTGGTCTTCCTATAGGAACGTGTCATTTCAAACATCTTGGAGTATATGGATGGTGGATCCCTTGCAGACTTTCTGAAGAAGGTTAAATCGATTCCCGAACCCTATCTTGCCGCAATCTGTAAAAAGGTCGGTACGTTTGGACTTTGTTTTGATTATAGGTTGTTCTTAGATGTGTTCTGATTGGCAACTTGAAATTCTTCTCTTTAATGCAGGCACTCAAGGGCTTGATTTATCTTCATCATGAAGTACATGTTATCCATCGAGACATAAAGCCTTCGAACTTGATAAATCACAGGGGGGAAGTTGAGATCACCGACTTCGGCAGGAGTGCAGAACTGATAAGCTACTTAGGACTAGCGAACACTTTTTGTTGGAACATACAACTATATGTCTGTAAGTAATTTATGGTGTCTTAATTTTACTTGTTTAAAGCTCGTTAGCTTCGTAATTTCTGCTATTTGTTTCCTTTGTAGCCTGAGAGAATTTGTGGAAGCAGTTATGGTGTTGACGCCGACATTTGGAGCTTGGGGATAGTGTTGCTCGAGTGTGCAACCAGTAAATTCCCATATTCGCCGCCTGAGCAGGCGGAAGGATGGTCGAGCTTCTACGAGCTTATGGAATATATTGTTGAAGGACCAGCACCTTCAGATCAATTTTCGTCAGAGTTCTGCTCTTTTATTTCTGCATGGTAAGGATTATGGTTTAGTACACTTGAAATGGATTTCTGTCATATTTGCACCATAACAAGTTATTTAGTTTTATTACTTAGACTTTATTGAATTGCTTGAACTTTTGTGTTCTTGAAGCTAAGCTATTGTTCCTTTCACAAATGACAGCCTCAAGAAAGACCCAAAGGAAAGAAAGTCTGCTCGGTAACTACTGGTACGTAAATATCGGCATCATTTTGTGACCTGGCCCTATTGTTGTCGAGTAAATGGATACCGATAGAGCCTTAACATATACACTTTCAATCTGAATCCAGGAACTGTCTTTCGTGAGGATGTGCGACAATGTGGAAGTGAACCTCTCATCCTACTTCAGCAATGCAGGATCACCAGTTGCAACCCCTTAGAAGAACCTCTGGTATGTCAATGACTGGGGTCTTCTTTGTTATATTGAACCATGTGGTTGCTGTGGCATTTGAAAGTAAAACTTACATGCTTTTTTGAGTTTGACGTCAGGGAGGAACACTATGCCACGTTCCCGTAAATGATTTGTTTCATGATCGAATGCAGTCGCATATCACCGAGAATCGAGAATAGTTTTATAACTTGCTGAAGAGTGGACCTGACCTTTGTGTTAAGATGATGTTACCTACATTGGTGCTTGTTCATTTAGGCGCTTAATCAACCAACATTCTCCTTGTGCTGATCATAAGTAAATAATAATGTATAAATGTCTTTCATATACACGGCCGATATTTGTTATCGTTGTATTCTCGATGCTCTGGCTCAAGCTTGCTTAAAGGTCCATACCGGCAAGATTCAAAGCAAACCCTGGCTTCCACTTGTATAGGCAAAGGGATGGGCGTGGTACATGGATTCATTCCTTTGTTTCCAGATGCACCAAAGAATAAAATGCTTTATTGTCTACAGTTTTTCGTGTCATATTTTCGATACTAAATTCATATGTACAGTATTACTTTGCTTCCTGCAACTTCTATCCCTGATTCCCTGCATGTCCGATCTTCTAATCATGCTGTAAAAGAGGTAATATGAACATCATCGATGTCTTGATAATTAGTGTCCAGTATGGGGTAGAAATCACGATACCAAAGTCTTACCTCGCCGTCAACACTACAATGGCATGCAAGTTCTACATTGCAGAGTGCTGCCCTTGAATCGCCATAATTGGCATAATTCCATGTTGAACCAACAATTGCAGGTACAAAAGTGCATGACTTCTAATTTCAGTAACCAAAAAAAATACTTAACAATGACACAAAATACAGAATATAGACAAGATGTCAATGGTTGTAAGGTACCTGCATTTCTATACAGAAGTATTTCAAGGTAAACATTTACGAGGGTATATCTCCATGTGTGTATCATATCAACGATCAACCCCCAGAATAGAATTTCTTCTTGCAGCAGAGCTTATAAACACAAATACAAAATGCATGGAGAAGTTTATGGTCAAGACTAGAACAAAGGTTACCACAGCGGCATGCAAGTTCATTAGAACATGGCAGATGGCATTCTAGCAATCGATAGGTCTCTCTAGCAAGAAATAAAAGAGGGCACTGTTACCTGCAAACATTGTAGACTTCTAAGAGAGATGGAGAGAGAAAGATAAAGGAGCAAGGAATGCAAGGCAAAATTGATTACAAATAATGACTTAAAGCATAAACTAATATCAGTAACACGGTAAGAAGTCAGTTCCGTAGAAACACGGTGAAAGGAAGCCGAAATTTGATGCAACAACCTTTTAGTGCGAGGGTAATAAATGCAGCTGATAAAGATCTTACCATATAGTTCCTGAGATTATTGAAGTGAGAACCTGCAACTTCAGTAATAAGTCAGGAAAAATACAAAATTAATAGTTCCCAGTCATAACCACAATCATCTTTTCTAACTGTAAAAAACATGACAAATTATTGAATTGAACATTCTTACCGCAAGTAACTTCGACGGCAGATGCAGCTGGCAGGTGAAAATAAAGACCAGAAAACCAGGAAAGAGAACCTTGTATGCTTACATTTATAAGATATTATATTGAACAAAAAAACTAATTTTATTGGGAATATAAATGTATGTACAATCTGAGCATTACTCTGATTTGTAAAGGCTACAGCCAGGATACATTTTTGCTAAGACATACTAACTTGTAGGAACAAAAGATCTTTACAGTCGAAGTCGTCAACTTAAGAGAAAAATTCAAGACATCCAAATGGGTTCACTTGAAAATCAACTTCTGGAGGAGCCTATAAAGAATCTATGTAACCTAAATGTGGACCGGACAGCAAAACAACTATCCACATAACAGTAATCTCTTGAAGACAGTGATTGTGGTTTTGTTTTTCAACGGTATAATGAACAAGACTATACAAAGAAAGCAACTCAAACCATCATATTCAAGTCAGAAAGATCATCCATGGGAATTTCAAGGCCCATGAAGTCATCGTCTTGTAATCCATCATCATCAATGTTTAACCATGAACCCAAATCTTGTCCTGGTAGCTGCAAATCATCGAACCCATCCAAGCCGAAATCATCTTTTTCTTTGGCATTATTATTGGTAGTTATCTCATTTGACTTTGATATGGTGGATGATGGTTTGGGTAGCTCCGACATCTCGCTAAGAATGTCGTTCACAGAAACGGATAGTTGAGTTGTTTTCTGCTTAGGCTTCATTTTTAATTTCCTTTCCCCCTTAACATTGGATACTGGTCGACCAATCTTATTAGTTCCATTTCTAGATAAAACCTCTCTACCAAGTCCCTTTCCATCTCTGTCTCTCTCACTCCTCTTTCCTTTTGTACTGCTCGACAAAGAACTTCCAATGCCTGGCTGGGCACTAGAAGCACCAGTACCAGCAACTACATCCTCCGTCAATAACTCTCTCTTTTTCACCCTGTTAGACCATGAGTCGTCTTTCACAGTAGTTTGGTCAGATAACTGATTTTTGGGTGGAAGCAGATCAACAGCATAGCTATCCCCATTTTGACCTGCCAGAGTAGTGAGTGAGAAGACAGCAAGGTGTAGAGTAATAACATTTTACAGATAATCACATTACATGGGATCAAACACACACGAACAGACACAACTAGACATGAGGGAATTAAAGTGTCCGCTCTCAGCTTCTCCAAGAGCATCAAAGTAAATACCTGAAGTTCTACCTTCCAGATAATGGTTGAAGCTGTTGGCACATTGCTTCCCAGATTCACTTTCTGTAGGAGTATCTACTAATCGTGCACCATTTAGCCGGGAAGATCCAGAAAGGAAAATGTCCCTAAGCGTGGGCTCATCGAAGCAGCTCTTGCCTGTATCTTCAAATTTATGATATCGATCTAATGTCCGTTTAACAAATGTTAAGGCAGCTTGCTTGATCATTTTGTTACTGGAACTCTTCCCACCAGTAGCATTAGGACCCCAACAACTCTATTAAAAGATTATTAATAAAATTGTCAAAAATAAAACACCAGAAAGAGATCATAATATGTCAGTATATAATAGCATGATAACTAGGATACTTAACAGTCCAACTTTTAGATACTTAGAAATCCTCGAAGGAAAATAAAAAGCTGTAATGTGAACAGAGAGAACTTATCCACCTTGGTAAGAAGCTCTAGAGAGGAGAAAAACTAGAAGCAAACTCAAATTTGAGAGAATATCCCATTCATAATATAGATTTTGCACCAAAAAGCCATAACTACCACTTCAATTATTGGCATTTAAACTATCTTCAATTACCAGCTAAAGTTCTGATGGCCAAATTCTTCAGAAGGATTTTAAGAAAACCTAAACAAACATGTATGCCAGGAAGGGGGGGTGGAAAGTACACTGCCTCGGGTTTCAACCACATGACACGCAAGGTTGGCACAGATTTCAGGTATAAGATAACGAGAACTGGAGAAGCATTATCAACTTGAACTCAAATAACAGCCAAAAGAATTTTTTGAACCATCTTGAGATGTAGTCTCTTTACCATTTGAATACTAAAAGGAGTTTGAACTACCCAATAGGAGGTAATTCAATCCGGTGACATAGAAGATTTTTACCAACTTTGAGTTGGTTGTGGTTAACAATATTGTCATCACACCAATTTCCATCTTTTTCTTCCTTTCTTTGTTAGTTAGTTTTAGTCCACCCAGAAAATTATTTCCTTGAAATCCTTTGAAAATATTCTAGACTAAAGATTGGTTTCTATATCCTTATGTTAAAGTGCTTTTGTACCGAATTGGTTCTGTGCATTCAAGATATTAAACATTGTCATTATGGGTGATCGCAAATGAAAACCAAAACAAAAAGGAGACTGGGTGTTAAGAGAATTACCATGTACTTTTCATAAGCCATAGTGACAAGCTTGTCAAGAGCATTTCGTTCAAATTCCCTATAACAAAAATGAAATGTTTATACACACACTAGGCACCAATGACTTTATGTTAAAAGGAAAATGAATACAAAACTATATGGACAGAAAGTATAAAACAATACTTCTCCTGAAGTGTTCTTGTTTCTGAGGCAGCTTTCAATAGTTTATCAAGCAAGCCTTTCTTCCTTGAAACCTATTGCATTCACAACAAAATTATAAAATGGACTTCCTATAACAAATTTTGAACTTTATGATAGACAGTTCAACAATTAACATAGTAGTGAAGCGTAGAAGGATAGAAATCGTTGAATATCTAAAGGCAATTATCATAAAATAAAGAGTGGAAACAATACTGAGAAATGTGAAAAAAGAAAAAAGAAAATGTAAATACAAGATTGCATATTGGAGCCTTGATAATTCCTTTGAGTAACTACCTGTTCATTGAGCTTCTCCTCTAGCTTACTAATGTCATCACAGATTTCATCATCATCCATCTGTGTTATGTCAGGCTGAGAAAGAGTGAAATACGTAAAGTTAAATACATTAGCAAACTTAATGCCAGGGATGAAACAGAAAAAACCCGAAAGACAAACATAACAGTGGGAAGAATAAAGACGCTTTCAAGATAATGAGAAGATGCACTGGACAAACATGCACTATTTGACAACCAACCATTCAGATAACAGTGGAAATGATCAGATTGCTAGATCACGATATTGATTTTGAAACAACAAAGAGAGCAAGAGAGAGAATTTCCAAATGCAGCATTTAACATAAATATTTATGTAGAAGAAGACCAACCATCGGTTCTAAGAAAATTCCGATACTTTGAGCCTCCAAAAGGAGTTTCTCATTTATCTTCATGCTCTCATACTGAAATTCTGAACAAAACATATCACTCATTGGTTTGTCTGGAAAACTGCCATTCAGGGAATGACTAAAAGTTGAGTTGATTCCTGTGGTTCCCAAGATATCAATTTCAGGATTATCGTATTCTGGCCACCCAGTTGTCCTATAACCATTAAAAGAAGCATGCCCAGTAGATTGGAAATTAACAATATGACTTAAACCATTAGATCCCAATTCTCCATCCATTTGATATCCAGTTCCATATATGTCAAATTGGGGGTCTTCATTTCCACTGTCACTATCTTCTTCAGGAATTAGAGCTGCTAAAAATCTCTGACACAGGGGGATCACATTATTGTCCCTAGTATCCAAAAGAATTTCATCGGTTGATGTTTTAGCAGCAATTCTGCCATCTCTTTCCTGTTCAAGCAGTCCACATCCATTGGAGATGGTACTACAATCGTCTGCAATAGAAGGAAGTGGTGTTGTTCCCAGTCTTGTGAGTTCATAATTTCCCTAAAAGACATGAAAGAGTTCAGAGAGACCAAACTTCAATTAGAATGAAACCAAAAACAATTGATGCAAGTTCAATAAGAAACAAGGTACTTAATCATGCCAAGACAAAATAAGAATACAAACTCTTGAAAATTAATCATGTGGTTCAACAGCCATTAATGCTAACATAATTAGCAAGCCAAGAGGAACTTATTTCTTATTTATCTCATGCCTTTTTGGTCAAAACTTAATATAAATATTGCCAACAACCCATGCCTGTCCTAGAGGCAATGAAGGGTGAAGATCTAGGGTCAATTCCCCTTTCCCCTACCTTGTTGAAAAGAAATAACCCACTCTGGCCAAAAACAGACAAATTGCAAGCAATAATTCATATTAAGCATTTCAATAAAAGATTTAATCCAAGAATATTTTCCAATGATTTTATTTAAAGTAAAAACAGAATACATTAAAGGGTTTTGGTACCTGCTGCTTCAAATAGGCAATATCTGCATCAGATATGAAACCAAGAGACGGTTCCATCTGCCTCCAAAAGGGGTTGGGAAATGCATGAGCTGAAACAAAAGTAAAATCAACCAATGCGAGAGGAAACTTAGAACCAAATAAAACAGAAAAACTTTGACAACAAAAAGAAGTCCAAATATTTCATAAGACACTACCAGAACCAATAAGAGCATTGACAGCAGCCACCAACTCTTCATGTCCATCCTCGGAACCAACTAAGAAAAATGTCCGAAGGCGATTAGAAGCCATATACATGTAATCACACGTTTAGAAATTCAGAAAAAAAATTTAAGCTTGGAAATTTTAAAAATCCAGGGAAATTTCCTAGTTTGAAATGTAAGTACCTAGAACATCTGCAGCTGCATTCATTGCCGCATGCTTCTGGCGCGCATAGGCCATGCGATCAGTGAGCTTCCTAGTTGGAGGCCTACCAGCCTTGCTGAGAAATATTCATCAAACTATGAGATTTCAATCAGGAAAAATAATGATACTAAACCACAATAAAAGAAATATCATGGGAGAATAAAGGTAACAGATGGTCAGGTAGGAAGAAAAAACTAGCCTTTCAGTCTTATCCAAGCCAAGCCTGGCACTTCTGAGCTGTTTTGCTGTTCTCACATTGCCAAACTTCTCAACTGTCATTGGCATAAGAGACCTTGTAGAACTGATACCCCTTCCTGTCCTCCCTTGTCTACGCACACCATCTCCAATATCTTCTCCAGTCATCAGCTTATTTTTTCTTGATTGCAGGACCACTGTGGATACTTTCTGAACATTCTGTTGTCCAGCTTTCTCATCTATTTCATCAGACCTTTTCACCTTTTCTTTAGATTTGATTTCAGCAGCCCCAGATTCCTCACTCTCGGAAAGCGCTGCTGAAGATAAGGCATCACCTTTTAGTTTAATTTGTTGTGGAGAACTGCTTAAGAAGCGTCTAGCAAATCCTGACCCAATCTCGTTACGTGCCATATCAGACATAGTATCCAGTGAAGGAGTTTCATCATTACTTGAAATGATTGGAACAATATTTGTTCGTCTTGCAGTACGGGAGCTCTTCTGTGGTCTCTGGCTGGCCCAGTTGGCAACAGGTGGTGACGAAGACCGAGCTGATGCTGTGCGTTTGCAATTAGTAGCTCCACCATGAGTAGGTGGTTTATTTGTACAGGGAGAAAGCTCCCAATCATTTGATGCCATTGCTCTATGAATAACCGGTAACAACTTTGGTGCAACTCCAGTGCCTGATCGTGGACCGCGAATAATTTTTGTGCTTGAAGTAGGACTAGCTGAATTAAATTCATCACGAACACTCATCCTGCACATTGTACAGACCAAAAGGTATATACATATAAGTACACAAACAGAAGGCCCAAAAAGGAAAAGTACTCCAGATGCCTGAAATAAAGACGCCCCAATGAAAAACCAAAGGCTTTATAAATACAAATTGAACAAAGAAATTTACACTAAAAATAGAAAACAAAATATTCATCAAGGAAATTATGAATACTTGTTAGCAGCTCTGAGATTCACTCTCTCTTTATCAGGACCAACAGGACGGCTCCTCCTATCATTGAGAAGGGAACTGGCATCGGGTTCAGTCTTAAGGACAGATGACCGTGGACCCAAAGCTGACTGCTGCGAGATACCTTCTGGTTTTCCAACTCCAACAGATCCATTAGCAATTCCTGACCTATAACAATTTATATATTTAATAATAGAAAATCAAGAATAGGAGACAACAAATTGTTAAAAAATATAAATGAAGGTTCAGTTCACGAAATGTTCCAAATATAAGGTTTAAAGAAATTTTCAAACAAGAAAACCCCTCACACAATTTCAGCACAGCCACCATTATGATCGTCTATTAAGGAAATTACATCCCGCTATAGTGTAACAATGGCCCAAATAAACATTCATTCTTTGTGTTCGAAATCATGTTCTTGGATATTAATCAGAAGGTAAGGTCAAATCAAGACTAAAGTACTCTTAACTCTCAAACATTATTTTCATGATGGATTAAATCATATGGTTTACTTTTCAGTTCAAAAACGCAGTTTACAAAATTTTTTGGCTCTACCATCTACTTCTCTGCAAATATCGCAACTGTAGATGCACCTTTAAGGGGTTAGTTTAGATTTCTCATGCACAATAGGAATAAGCACTTCAGCCTAATATAAACCCCCACATCATGCATTCAGAAGATGTGGATCTCAACCAAAACAGCATTCCAAATAAGGGCAATATAGCATAGGATGATATAATGTGGGTACAAAAAATAAATGAACACGAAAGAAAGAACAAAGGATTACCAAAATATATTGTTACTCCCCCAGGCACTATCATTAAATCCATGCTAAAAATAGAACAAGAAACCCAAAAATAAATAAACAACTTGAATGGGAAACAAAAGGAAACTCATAGGAACAAAATAAAAGCTTGACATCTTAATTCAGTAAATCCTTCACATCATAGTAAATAAAAATAGAGGAAGAAAGAATACATTTCCAGCTGATAAATTATGTTGTAACAGAATACTGACAAAACCTACTACTGCCATCATAATAATAAGTCAAGCCCCTTAACCCACAAATGTCTTGGCAGTGGACTGAAAATATCAAGTATACTATATTGGGCTTAAGTCAAATGTTTCTGAAACCACAGCAGAGGTTGAACCGATGGGGTGGTCCCTAGGTCCAACCATTTCAACTAGTGATCCAATTAAAGAAGAATTTTATTATCAGAAGCATGGTGTTCACATTAAATAAGTATTGAACATAGTGGATATTTAATCCATGTGCCGGACATGAGTGTCGCAGGTGGATGCTTCAACAAATTCAAGAGTATGAGCAACAAAAATTCAGATAATTACAACATGACACATGCATAATAATGGTACTTTCAGCAGACCTACCTAAATCCATGGGCATCATTACTTAACCTTGTTCGAGTATCAGAAACAGCCCTTTGCTGTATTCCCTGTTTAGATTCTCGATGCCCTTCAAGTTTAGTTGAAACCATACTTGGAGATACATCAGCTTGTATCCCAGAACGCTTTTTTTTCATCTTTGTCTTTTCCCATCCATCAACACTACCTGATAAAGTTCGACCTTCACCCTGAACTGAACCACTATTTGAAACCCTACGCATTTCCTTATCTCTATCTGCATTACCAGGCTGCCTGACCAGAGCATTATTCCGTATATCCATCTAGATTAATTAGAACAAATGTTAAATTCTTCTTCAAGAGATAGTAACACAAAAAAAGGCAAGCCACATGCAAATTGGCACCAAGACACCAAGATGAGACCAAAAATGTGACAACCATGCAGAAGTGTAAGAAAATGAGATGAAAAAACCATATTGATCTTACTGCTTGTGCAAAAGAGAAAGTTATGAGGAATCTTGTACCAGGAAACAGGTTTCCTTTTCACTCACTTAGGTATTACTCCATGAGAAATACAAAAGGAAATTTATTGAACAGGAAGAGTAAAAAGAACAAACAACCCACCACCACCAGTTGTAACTTGAATCAAAAGAAAGAAGTGCATTTTGGATTCAGTGACAAATGGAAAAGAAATCTACTAGTGTAGAAACATGAAGGGAACACCAGAGAGAAGAAATAAGAGAAGCAGTAGTGACAACAATAATTACATTTGAACTTGGCATTTTTTATCCCAAATTAAACTTGAATATGGCACATAAGATAATCATTGCTCAAGTTTACTAAACAACTGATATCAGGCTTAACAGCAGACATGAAATCATAAAATTATCATGACAAAAATGCATAGAGATGGAAGATATCACAGATACAAACCCTCACATCCACGAAAGAAGTCCGAGTACGTTTATTAGGAATAGAACTTTTAGGCCTTTCTTCTGACTTCTGCTGTTCAAATTCAAGACCTCCAGCAATGGAGTTATTATGCATTCCCATCTTACCAATGGTAGGGCTCAATACCGACCGATCACCAGATATCAAGGCATTAGGTCGGTCGGTAGAAAAGCTCTCTGATCGAGATCTCTTCTTAGACGGCAAGCTCGGGAAAAACTTGTTGAATACGGATAAGGCTTCATTGAAAGTTTTCACTCGCTCCCTGTGAACTGATTCACTTTAATAACCAATGACAACTTACATCCAAAATACAAAATTTACAAAGAGTACCTTGCTTTGACAGCACAATCTCGCAGACCAGCCTTAACTCGTTTGATTTCTTCTGGAATAGGAGAAGGCGGAAGCTTGCCTTTTGACAACAGGGTAGGAGATTCATCAGAAGAAAGGCCAAGAGCAACATTAATGTGCCGTTTAAAGTCTCCTTGACGATTCAACTTATGATCAGCAGCAACCACCTTGGGATCAAAACGCAAGCACTGGAAGAAGCTGTATACATCTCCTTGGGCTGCTACTGAACTGTTTCTCGACATACTTGGCATAGAAGATAGAATCTGATTCTCCATGGTCTCGCGAAAGCTACTTGATCTGTCTAATTGAGCAGCTAAGAGAGCTCCACGCTGCCCACTGGTATACAGTGGCCTGTCTGGACTACCGGAAGACAGCTCAAACTTGCTGGACATCGCCATTGCATCAGATTTTGCAAATCCACAATTTGACAAGGCCAATAAATACAGCAGAGCATTACAATATCGTAGAACAGCACATAAAGGCTGATCTAAACTCTTAATGGACAACTTATCTGCAAAGGAGAAAAAACTACGGATAAGCAGGTAAATTATATATTGGAACAAATATGCTCAATACTACCTCAAAATTCACGCTGTTTTATGCATAATGCGAACACAAATTATACATTAATATAACTAGAAGTAGAAGTAGCAGATTAAAGTTAAGTCATAAAATAATCAATAGTAATTATAAAAAAAATTCAAAAGCCATAGAACTAAGATGACATTCATAACCTTCCACAGCCTGTGCCAATAATCTTTTTACTGTCCCATTACTAGACAGTAGGAGTTCCCAAAGGTTGAAGGAGGGCACTCCACTAGCTCGCATTTACATTTTCAATTCATGTTGAAAAGCGATCAATTTGCATAATTAAATAATGACCAGATAATTAATGGATGCATAGTCAAAATAGGGATTTTTATATATTATAAAAACTAGTAAAATAAGTAAAACGGCAAAGGCACCTCACATAAATGCAATAAATGAAAGCAGCAAATACAAGGTATCTTGTGTAATATTTTCTCCAATGCATAGGGATTCATTGCATTAATAGTCTATTACTACATTTAATATAGATAGTCTACCATAATAGTTTCCTTCAGGAACTCGCCAGTAAAACCCACATGAAATAAAATAGTGATTGAACCGTGCATTCAATTTACCTTTTATTTAAACAAGTTTCTAGACTATATGACTCCTCCATGTAAAATCACCTCTCATGCATCAAAACAAAAATTTCTACTAAGGTTGTTTGCCCATCTCTGCAGTGCACATGTAGGAGAACAAACATATCAGAACCAGAATCATGAATCGTAGAATGTTACAAATACAGGAATCAGGGTTTATGTATAGCTAAACCTTTTACAAACATACCATTAACACATTATGACTTAAGATAGAATCATAGATCAAAAAAAGCTGTCCCATATAAATTTCAGCACATTAACCAGACAAGAGCAGAAGAACACTGCCATTTATTTGGCTAAACACTCCAGCTGATCAGTAGCCTGTATAATAATGTATAAAATATATATCATTTCGTTGAGATTATAACTTAAGATGAACAACATTATTTAACTGGTTGAACTCAAAGTGATTTCAAATGAAATATACTTCTAGATCAGAGTAATCAGTAAGAGCCGCGCTCCCATTTTAATTATTTCCTAATCAACATTGCTCTTCTGTTCCTCACATTTTTAAATTTTAACCATGAGACAAGGATACATATAATTGCCTTCAACTTAACTTTCCTTACTTCAATTAAATTCAAGCAGAGATTGGTTCAGACAACAACAAGACAAAACAAAATATCATCTCAGTTAAATTCCTCAATATTGCTGCATTGTTTTTTTACTAATCAACATAATAGAGCTTCATCAAATGAAATGCTGTATTTAACACAGTAAAGGCAGTCTAAGCTTAAAAATCACCAACTTATCCTATAATTCCTGGATTATACATCTAAATCATACTTCATTCGTCCATCCTCAACAATTGACAAAAAAAATAAAATATCAACATAAATTCTCAGAAAACCTCTTAACAATCAAATCAAAACGAAAATTACAAAACAAAAGCAAATCAAATGAACAAAGGATTGAAAACCCTAAAGCTCGTAATCAATAATGTAAGTAAGAAACTACCTTCGGTGAATCGATAGAGAAGAGGTGATCGAGGAGGCCGCAATTAATTTAGCGAGGTAATTAGATTCCTTAAATACGGGCAAGAAATTCGGTTTACGTGTTTGATTCGAAGCTCGAAACTGAAAGTGGAAAGTTCGTACATGGCCATGGAGGTCGAAAGCGAGCCTGTGTTTTGATCGGCAATGAAATCTGGCTCGGTTAAATGACTAATTTGCCCATGGTTCGTTCTCCTTCGAGTGCAGAAGTGTCGAGTATCGGAATGGGGACTTTTTGGTAATATAAATATGTTGAGCCGGCTCCTAACCTAAGACAGCTTGTACCTCGTGGCCATGTCCCTTTTTTTTTGTGAAAAAACTTAATTGGATTATTTTATTGACTAGTGTCTTAAATATTAAAATTATTATTATCTTTAGTTAATTTAAATATATTGAATTTATACCGATAATCAGATGGTCTAGTGAGATGAGACATTAGATCCTTTAAGTAAAGTCAGGGGTTCGAATCATGACGATTGAGAATGAAGCAAACTAAATTGGGAGGGACACCTTTGCTTCTACAATATTCGATCCAAATTAATCAATTAATAAATCAGTTATTTAGGGGTCATTTGTTTACTGTTGAATAGAATAATTCAGCGTTGAATGCTGAACGGTTCAGCATTCAGCGTGTTTGATTCTCACCTCTGAATGAATACTATGCTGAATGAAACAGCAAAACACTGCTGAATGATTCAGCATTAAAGTACATTCTGAATCATTAAGCACCCGGTATTTTATCATAATACCTATTTTTTTCACATGTTGTAGTATTAAACAATCATATCTTATAATATAATAAATCATTATGAAGGTAAAAATGAAAATATTCATAATTCGGATTGTACATTCAGAACCACTATCAAACAACATGTCACATTCATAGTCAATTCATACAGAGTCATTAAATCATTCAGCGCTTAATCATTTTATTTTATCAAACAATCTCTTAAATTCGTTTTAATTAAAGAAAACATTTAGACTTTTATTTATTATAAAATTACAAATAATTGCTGAGAAAATAGGGGAGCACCCAAAAGAACATGAGACCCAATTAGGGATGGTACCCGACCCGACCCGAGAAGAAAGGATTTTTTCACCCGTGACCCGACCCGACCCGACGAAATTAAAGTTTCACCCGACCCGACCCGAATATATGACTTAGAAACCCGACCCGACCCGACCCGAAATAATAATAAAAAAAATTTATTCAATGAAAACAGTGACTTAATTGAAAAAAATTATATATGGAGGGACATTATTGTAATTATCCCTAAATATATAGGATAAAATTATATATATTTTTTGGGTCGGGTCGGGTCGGGTCGGTTTTTTTTTCACCCTAAACCCGACCCGACCCGAACAGTACATTTAAAAAAACCCGACCCGACCCGAACCCGAATTTTTTTTAAAAAAAATCCGACCCGATCAAGTCGGGTCAGGTCAGAACCCGTCAAATTCGGGTTAAATTACCATCCCTAGACCCAATCCGACTGTCTCCGATCATTTTACTCTAATATCAAGTGTTACAGACATAACGTCTCGACACTTGACACTAATTCGTGCGGTACTTGTATAAAATTCTTCTTATACAAGTCAGTCTTTTCCTTAATATTTATACCTCCTTTTTAACTCATTTTAAAGTCATGTCACATGCGCAAAGAGTCGTTCCCTCAAATCATTAATCAATCTCACATTGACATGCCAAATAGACAAGTCTCATATTAATCCTTAAGTCATAGTATAATTCTCAATGTCCTTTTTTTTAGTTGACAAATGTCAATAAGCGAATTGATTAAACGAAAATAAAACTAATAAGTGTGTACGAATAGGGATCGGTATGGGTCAGGTTTTTTGTCTACCCGACCTGATCTGAGAACAATGAGTCATCCACCCGAGACCCGACTCGATATATAACTTAAAAATTCGACCCGACTTTAAATAATAAAAAAATATTTTTATTCAATAAAAACAGTGATTTAATTAAAAAAAATAATATATAGAGGGGCATTATTGTAATTATTCCTAAATATATATAGTAAAATTATATATTTTTTCGGGTCGGGTCGGGTATTTTTACCCTAAACCCGAACCCGACCTAACATCACATTTTAAAAAACCGACCCGAACTCGATTTTTTTATTTAAAAATCCAACTCGATCGGGTAGAGTTCGGGTCCCATGCCCATCCCTTCGTACGAATCACATTTATCTTTGTTAGATAAATCAATAAGGATTAATACATTATTTGATACCTAAACTTAGAATTAGTATTCAAATCGGTACTTATATTTTTTAGGAAAATTCGATACTTGTATATTGCTATCCATATTTATATCTGAGTTTGACTATATATAAATGGGTACTTAATATTTTTTTTGTCTGCCCTAATATATTAACTTGTTTTTGTCGTAAATTTTAGTATATGTACTTTACTTTTATTTCGACATTCAACTAATGATGGTTAGGGATGATTAATGAGTTGAGCACTTCATGAGCAGTTTAAACTCGATTCGGTCAAAACTTAATAAAAGTTTGATTTAGGTTTATTCGACTCAAACTCGACTCAAGACTTTAACGAGCTGAGTAGAGTAAGATCTAATTTGATTTAATAAGTTTGTGAGCAGGTCGTTAATTTGTTACAAATTATCTTTAAAAAATTATTTCATTAAAAATTCATTAATTTACTAATAGATGATAAATGACTAATATATGAACTTTCTAATAAAAACACTAAATTATTACATAATTTAATGTATTTGTGGGTTTCTATTTATGAGTTTAGACTTTAACTTTGTTTCGTACACTCTTTTGTAAAATTTATCAATTTGTGTTTATATTAAGCTCTATATAGTATTAGTCGATTTTACTTATAGTTAAAAATAAGATAGCGACCGTCGGTATAAGTAGTTGAGATTCAAGTATTTGAGCTTGTAAAGCTAAATTCGAATCTTAGCACCGTCACTCTTGGTGGACAATTTGTAAATTATTATGTAAATCTCAATTGAGTCTTAGATATACCCTAGCTTTGAATTGGGAGAGTCGTCATGACCTAAACTTTTTTTGGAAAGTCTTCTCCAACGTGACATGCATAGAGCACTAGTCAAACATTGCTTAACTCGACTCGCTCAATAAATACTCGATCTAGATTAGTCGGTCAATAGATCGTATACTAATGATTAATTCAAAAAAATACTTAAATAAAAGGTATATAATTTAAATATTTATTTTTAAATAAGTGAATGATAATATATTAACTCAACTAATAAAGTACTTTTACAAGTGCAAATTAATGGATACAGTATTGCAATCATAAAAGAGGAAAATAATTGGTAAAAAATAAATTAATTAAGATAAATTACAAGGTTATTAATCAATAAAGCTATTTTGATGTTAATTAATTAGCTAAATAATCATGTAATTGCGATGTAAGAAATAATTGATTAGGAGAATCGAATATGAGTCCTCAATTATTAAATAATCATCCTCATGAGCCAAAGCTATTATTTCTCATAAACAAATAAGAACATGACAAGTTTATCAGATTAGCTTAAGCTTAAGCTCAGCTCAGCTATTGAGGCTTATGTTGGTGTTTATTTTTTACATATAGATTACTTTTTTCATAAATAAGATTAGGGTGAATTATACATTTAGTACATAAACTATTAATTTGGGTATGTTTGAGTATCAAAATATTTTTTTTTTCTTTTCAAAATCATACCTAATGTTTAGTTTTTATTTCATTTTAGTACATGCCATTAAAAACTTAACATACATGCTGACAGGGGCATAGCTTCGGTGGACGGACGACCAATCCGAACGGTGGACCACGAGAGATTGACAAATTGACCAACATAATCCAATTTCATGCCCATCAGACGGTTGACGAATAAGATTGGAGGATGAAGAAGTCGAAGAGTTCATCGTTCAGGGGTTGAAAAGGTGCGTGCTAGAAAGTTTGAACTTCATCGGCCGATGGATGTGACGATCGACGACTATAGATGCAGTGGCCGATGAGCATGTTCGTAAGTTTTTAACGGTATGATACTAAAATGAAATAAAGAATAAAGAGTAAGTGTGATTTTGAAAAAAAATTAAAAGTTTAGGTACTAAACACATAATTTACCCATAAAATTAAAACTAATCATAATTATTTTATTTTTTATTTATTATTCTTAAGTTTATAATGAGCAAACACATTTGGTCAGTTAGTCAAATTTTCCGTTTTTGTTTAATCATGTTCCCTTAGATCATGAATTCTAGATCAATACAGAGCGTTTTTTTTTTCTATAAAAAAAATTAGATTTTTTTTTTAAAATATTAATTTTATAATAAAAATGCTTATTATAATTTTATCATTGTTTGTGGGAAAAAAATTACTAAACAATTACAATCTTTATTGCCATACCCCAAAAGAATTACAAGCAAAGATTCCTAAATCAAAAACACTAACCAATGATAATACAAAAAACCAGAGGTTATAAAAAACCAGCGGCTTTGGCACGGCCAGCATGGTGCAACAAATTGTGAGCGATGTGATCCCTGGCTTGTGCGGCAGCCATGGACCTTACTTTATTTTCCGGTACCACCTCGTCGTCGAAAAGCTCGAATTTGAGCTCGGGATCCATCGTCTCGTTCCTCATCTCGCAGATATTATGCAAAACGCAGCAAGCACCGAGCACGATCGGCAACTCTTGAAGCTTCACCTCGGTTCTCTTTTGCAAGCAGGACCATCGTCCTTTCAGCCTCGCGAAAGCGTCCTTGGCCACCTTTTCGATTTCTCCGATCTTCTCGTTGAAGGCGTGTTTACCCCAGGTGAGGTTTTGGTGAGTGTATGGGACCAAAACCCAGTCCATTAATGGGTACCCTTTGTTCCCCGCCACCCAAACGTCCTTCAAATGGCCCCTTGTGGCTCTTTGGTAAAATGCTGATTTCTCTAGAACTTGGTCATCGGACATCGAACCGGGCCAGCCGATGCATACGTCGATGAAAGCTCCGGTTTGATCGACGACGCCTTGGAGGGTGATTGAGTACGAAGTTTTTTGGTTCCTCTCCGTGTGTTTTTTGTTGAAGTACGCCGCGACGTTTCCTTTCGGTGCGATGATGGGGATGTGTGTCGTGTACATCGATCCGCCGACGTTTGGGATTCCGGTGGCGGATTCGAATTCTTGTTTGATTCTCTTCGTCTTGTTTTCGTCGGGCCATTGAACGAATTTGGGCATCAAAACGGTTTTTATGGCGGCGCAGACCTCCAATACCAGCTTATGACAAGTCGAGATCCCCAACCCGAACCGTTTCGATACCATCCGGAGCGGTTCACCGGTGGCTAGCCGCCAGATGCAAACCGCCACGCGCTGACGAACCGGGATTGCATCGCGGAGCATCGTGTTTTTTTTCATCACCGCTGGTTCAAGCTCCTCGCAGACCATGTTGAACGTGGCTTTGCTCATCCGAAACGCGCGTTTGAACTCCTCGTCGGGGAAATCCGGGTGGCTACACTTATCCCACCAGTCCTTTGATCGGTCCTTCACCCATAACCGCCTTTGCTGGCCGGTTCCGGTACCCGGTTGCGACGGGCTCACATTGCCCGACCCGACTGAAACCATCTTCGCCGTCGCAGCAACGGCAGCTAAACCCGAATTACGCGGCCGTTTGTTTCTGGAATCATCCAGCTGGTTCATTTCAGAATACTGGTTCTCGAATTGATCAAAAAACCCATTCATTTCTTCAACTTTTTCATCATAACTGCGATCGAAGAACGCTGTTTGTTGATCGGAATCAGCAAACCATTGAAGCTGCTGTTCTTGCTCCTGCTCTTGCTTTGCTTCCTCACCCAACATCAAAATGGAAGAAAGTATATCACCAAACCCACTCTTCTCGTTCACTACAGATTCATCAATATCCTGTCTACTCCTCTTCTTGTTGTAGTTCCCGTTGAACCCACTTTCCATATCCAGAAAACACGAGAAATCGCCCCTGCCGCTGTTATTGTTGAAATTAAAACATAAATCTTCTGGAGAAAGCAATGCGAAAGACCCGATTTCCATGAAAACAAACACAAGATCTGGGTTTTTCTTTTGACCGAATTTGAATTGACCAAATGTGAAAAGAGCAAGAGATTTGAAAGCTGTGAAACCGGAGATGTGAAACGAAGATCACTTAGTTTTCTTTATGTACGCATCAGGGGACACGGTTAGAGGTAAAGGGGAAGCGCGTGGGGGAGGGAAAGTGTGAACGCGGTGGCGTTTGACGCTGATTTGACTTTCTTTTGTTCATGTGCGGTTTATTTTATTCTATTAAAAATAAGGGTAAACTATAAAAATAGTTACAAAACTTTTAGGGATCTTGCATTTGGTCACCTAACTTGCAATACAATCATCAAACTTGTAGATTGTTTTCATTTTGATCTCTATCGTTATCTCCCGCTAGTTTTTGGTGATGTGGCAATTAACCCCGTTAACTTTTCTGACGTGGCAGCTTCTTTTTCTTCCTCCTCTTCTACTTTTTCTTTTTCTTCATTCCTTCTTATTCTTCTTCAAAGCAATCATCTTTTTGACCATTCCATCACTCCAAAATACCAACAACATCAACTTTGGATCACATTAATTTCGATTACAATATCCATAGAACATTTTATACTTCTTTTTTCTAGTTCAAAAATATTGCACAAAAACACCCACAAAAAGCCATTCAAAATATCACAACATTACACATTTGATCTTTCAAACTCTATTATATGTTGTTCTTATCTGCAGCTATGGTGAGCAGCCTCGACACACCCTGAGCCCAAACATCATGTTCCTTCTTGTTCTTGCACTCAAACTCCACGACCCCGCGTATCGCCGTCTTTAACCCGAAGTATCTCCAGTTCTCTCTGTCCTCCAGAAATATGAAATTAATGCATGGATAAAAAAGACTTTTTTTCTTTTGCGTTTGAGAAACATAAACTTTAGCAAGCAATTCTCTACTGCAAATCCCCAGTAAATTCTCATCGGGAAGAAGCTATTCGCTAAAGCCTCCATTAGAGCCACCGTTATTTCCATTGCTACCGTCTTTCTCCACCGAAATAACAGTTGTTATGTTCCATGCTTCCTTCAACACCCTTGCTTTCAATATGACAACCCCTCTTAATGCTAAACATCGAAACCCAAAGATATATTCAATGATAAAATAACACTAAATATTTCATTGGATTAAGGTTTATCATTGTATACATGTGGTGGCGCCAGCGTTTAATGTCGTTATATCTTCGGCGGTCCGTACATTGACGGCAGAGCTGATTACTGAGGCCAAATGTTCACGTTTGACTCCCATGGCTTCAGTAGCCTCTACGCATTGTGCATCAATTAGGGTTGCGATTGATGCCACGACCATATCCGTCTTTGTCAGCGGTTCGTCCATTATTCCTGCATATTGGGTCGATTTTGGAATCGGGTTTTGAAGCTGAAGATGATTGCTTTAAAGAAGAAGAAGGAAGAAGAATAAAAAACAGAAGAGGATGAGGAATAAGAAGCTGCCACGTAAGAAAAATTAATGGGGTTAAGTGCCACATCAGCAAAAACTAACGGGAGGTAACGATAGGGACAAAAATGAAAACAAACTAAAAATTTGATGATTGTATTGAAAGTTTCAAAGTTGGGTGACCAAAATTCAATTGTCCTAAAAGTTTGGGGACTATTTTTATAGTTTACCCTAAAAATAATTTAATCCTACTCGGTGCAGTGAATACACGTTTGGGAATAAGGAAAGTTGGACCGAAGGTTCGTTAAAAC
Organism: Hibiscus syriacus; assembly: GCF_006381635.1. Lineage (NCBI taxonomy): Eukaryota > Viridiplantae > Streptophyta > Magnoliopsida > Malvales > Malvaceae > Hibiscus > Hibiscus syriacus. Next base: position 1,181,994 of record NW_024061783.1, read on the forward strand.
GGAAATAGGGAGTAGGAAGGCAAAGCGGAGTAACTTAAAAGGGTAAAGAATTAGGATAAGGTTATCCTTATTCCTTGCTTGAGTTGGAAAGAAACTACGTGTCCTACAAAGTCTATATGAAGCTTGAAAGGTTCAACCAAAAACTCCTTTCATTGATCATTATCTTAATATAATTTAAGCAACTATAATTTAAATACAAAGTTTATGTATTAAATGCGTTAAGTTTTTAACGGCGAATACTAAAATGAAACGAAAACTAAAAGTTAGGTATGATTTTGAAAAAAAATAAAGTTTAGGTATTAAAACGAACTAGAATTAATAGTTTAGGTACTATTGTGTAGTTTAACCTTTTCTAAGGGGCTAGGTTGTAATTTTTTTCTCAAACTAAATCATAACATGTATCACTATAATCATAGGCTATTAAAATGTAAATGAAACTTAAGTTAGTGACTAAAATAAAATTGAAACCTAAATTCAATTACTTGTTTGCAAATTTTTAGGATCAAATTAAACTATTTTATAGTTGGGTGGCCTTTATGGCTTTATCCTATTTTATTTACTATAGTTTTTATATTAGATAAATAAGTAAATATTTTAATTAATTGGAAAATTAATATGCATAATACTTTTTTATATAAAATAAAAAATTAAAAATCAAACTACATAATTGGCTTGTGGGTTTACAGTTGGCTTATGTGACGTCATAATTTTTCTTCAAGGCAAAAGCTTTGAATTTATATTTTATCATTATGGTAATTAAAGTTGACAACACACTTAATGTTGAGCTTTGACCAAGAAAGTTGATTTTATAAAATTATTTTTAATTTAAATTTAGCCGAATCGAGTTTTATAAATGATGAGATCGGATGGAATTCAAATTTAAGGTGAAATTTTTTAACCCAAGATAAAAATACAATTATTCTCTATATTTTTATGATTATGTATAATTGTTATAATGACCCTATATTTTTTTTCAATTATTTCTCTATTTTGAATATTTTTTTTATATATTTATACATGTCAAGTTGAATGTGAGTTTTAACTCTAAAGTTTGGGTTGAATAAATCTCTCTTAATCCAAATCAAATTAAAAGTGTGTTTAGATATTAAAATAACATTTAAAATGTTGAAATTTAAATTAACAATCTTTTAAATATTCAAGGTTGACTATCGAATATCTTAAATCCCTAAAAATTATAAATCTCGTACTCTAATATGTCACCATCAATCTTTTTTGGCCACGACCATCGTCGTCAACGTAGTCTCTATTATCTTCTTAGTCATTCATTCTCATAGTTATCACCGATTACCGTCGGAATCACATGAGGGCGTGATTTTTAGTTCAGGGTTCGCAAGATACAAAACATCGATTCGTCGTTGATCAGCCGCCGACCAGTCATGATTTCATGGGGTTATTGAGGGAGGTGAGGTTGAGTAGAGCTTTGTCGACGGCAAAGGGTGGTGGTCGACGTGAGTTTAGGGGTTGAAACGATGGTTTTCCAAGTTTTTGGGCTATTTTGAATTTTTTATTTTTTAAAATATATTTTTAATTTTAAATGATTTGTTAAAAATCACCAGAACATGGCACGTTTCACTTAACAGAAAAAAATTGACATCGTTTACGAGCCGAACACCTAAAATAGTAACACTTGTAACGTTAGACATCTGAATCATTAAAAAAAGGTTTAAGCACACATTTATAAAAAGCGCTATAGTTTGATCACCTATTTCATTATTAAGCAACAGTTTTATTCTTGTAGTCCTTGAATTGTTCCATCTCGTAACTACTAGTACTAGATTAAGTGGAACATCCTTGTACTAACTCCCACACTTGTCGTGTTCCAATCCAATTAGTCACATAAGATTAGAGCATCTTATAATCATTGTTATGTGATTAATTAATTAATTAATTAATTTATGATTCTTATTCGGTTCAACAAAATATATCTAATCCAAAATGAAAAAACACGTGATTAATATTAATGATTAATTATGTTGTAAGTAAATTATTATGACTTTGAATTCGTTACTCGTTTTCTAACGAGCACGGCACTTTGACTTTCCACATGAAGAGAAGCACTCGTTACGGGGAAATTATTCCATATTAAAAAAAATCATATTTGATATTAAATTGAAAAAGGGTAAATCATACGTTTAGTACCTAAACTATCAGTTTTGATTCGTTTTAATATCTAAGCTTTTAATTTTTTTAAATCATCCCTTAAGTTTAGTTTTTGTTTCGTTTTGGTACCAACCGTTAAAAACTTTAGTTTTTGTTTCGTTTTAGTATTTCTGTTCCAAATTTAACGTTAAGATTTGAAAAGATTGAGAATTTATATACTAAAATGGACAAAAATTGATAGTTTAAGTACTAAACACGTTAAATTTTTGACGACATGTACTAAAATAAAAATTAAACGTTAGGCATGATTTTGAAAAAATTAAAAGTTTAGATATTAAAATAGACTAAAACTGATAGTTTAAGTACTAAATATGTAATTTAATCATTTAAAAAATACAAAATTTTAAATAGGTAAAAAATGTATATAACAGTTTGACCCCTCGTAAGCTAGCCGGTAATCAAATAGAGAGCAAATAATAATTTTTAGGGTAAACTACGTATTTAATACATAAATTATTAGTTTTAGCCTATTGTAGTATTTAAACTATTAAAATTTTCAAAATCATATCCTACATTTAATTTTTGTTTCATTTTAGTAACTCACCATGAAAAAATTAACTCGTTTAGTACATGAGGTATCATTTTAGTACTTAAACTATCAAAATTTTTAAAATCATATAATACTTTTAGTTTTTGTTTCATTTTAGTAACCCACTATTAAAAATTTAACGTTTTTAGTGCATAAACTATCATTTTTGTCTATTTTAGTATTTAAATTTTTAATTTTTTTAAAATTTAACGTTAATTTTTTTTTAATTTAACATTAAATTTTGAACTGTGCTAAAATGAAACAAAAACAATTCAGCTGTGTTGTTTTGATTTTTTGCAGAAATACCCCAATTCTCAACTAGTGGATGAGATTTATGTTCATTTCCGAAGATCTGAGCCATGGATTAATGAATGGTTTGAATTTGCAGAGGGTTCACAAAAGCAACAAAAATAATAAAGGGAAAGGATTGACAAAGCAGAGTGAAGCTTAGCCATGGCGTCTCTGCTCAGTCTTTCTGCACCAATTTCTCTTCAATACAAGGTAAACTTCATTAGTTTATCGGTTAAATGATTTATAGTTTATTAAGATTTGGCTGAGAATTATGTTGATAGCTGATTTTGAATATTTTTGGGATTTATTATTCGATCCGAATATGAGAACTTGTTCTTAGGTTAGGGGATCTGAAATTCGAAGCTTTTCTCTTGAATTACGCACAAATTGAGCTGAAATTTGAGTTCGATGTTTTTAATTGCCCTTTTCCTTTTATTTATTTCTGTATTCTGTTTGACAGCTGAATCGTTCAATTTTAAGTGCCCTATCTGCACATACTCTATCCAAAGTTTCCCATGCTTATACTGGAGATGGGAGATGTCGAAGGTTGAGTTTCAAGACAAAAGCTGCAGGTTCCGTTGAAGGAAATGTACTCAACAAAGAACCAGCTAGTACCAGTGACAAGATAGGTTGCTTGTTCTGCTCTAATTCAGTGTTGTTTTGTTATGTTGCAATATATTTTTCTGTATTGGAAGCCATGGTTGTGAGTTATTCAGAGCTCAAGAGAATGAAATGGGGATCAATTCTAACCCTGTCATGGATCATCTGGCTTTTCGAGCATATTCTAACTTTTCTATTTTAAAATCATTAAAGAAAGTTCTTGTTTTTTGGGTCCTTTTTTTGTTGTTGTTGAGAATTGATATTCCTACATTTGATGCTTTTCCAATTTTGGGTGAAATTACAATTGAAGCATCTTCATTGATGTAGATTATGGAGTTGTTGGGATGCACCATGTCGGGATTCTGTGTGAAAATCTTGAAAGATCCCTTGAATTTTATCAGAATATTTTAGGTATGTATTCCATTTTCTACACTGATATTAGATATTTATTTGTTCTTTCGTATGAAAGAAGAGAGATAGAAACTGAGCATCTGCTTCTAAATGTTTAGGTCTTGAAATAAATGAGGCTAGGCCTCATGATAAGCTTCCATATAGAGGTGCTTGGTTGTGGGTAGGTTCTGAGATGATTCATTTGATGGAACTTCCGAATCCAGACCCCTTAACCGGAAGACCCGAACATGGAGGCCGTGACCGTCATGCTTGTATTTCGATTCGAGATGTATCTAAGCTGCAAGCAATCCTTGACAAAGCTGGTAAGCTTATTCCAGGGTCATCCATGCCGAGCAATATTTCATTGTATGCTAATTTGCATGGCATCTTTTAGTTTCTAGCTTTCTAATGGCAGATTTCTCATGTAGCTCTGTAAGTTACAAACAGGAGGAGGATATCTTATTGTGATATTGTTATATATTGCAGGCATTCCCTACACTCTTAGCCGATCTGGGAGGCCGGCAATTTTTACACGAGATCCAGATGCAAATGCTCTAGAGTTCACACAAGTTTGACGCCTGAGATGTTTTAGCATTCAAAACTGGATTTCTTCAAAGATAATATCCCAGGTCCCTTTTTCTCTCAGGATCCAGATCATGCATATAATAATAGAAAATGCCAAGGATTTACATTCTGAATTATATTCTAAGACAGCTTAATGAATAGAAAAATATATATACTAGAGTTTGCCTTCTTTCATGCATACTAAAAGGGATGTGCAAAATCACATTTTATGTGCAAATCTAATTGTATACATCACCCTGTGCCCACATTTTTTTTCTGTCTATTCCTATTTGATTTCTTCGGTGCGGGGGATGGATGGATGGATGGTTGCTTCTTTTTCATCTTGGAACAATGTCTTGTAAGTTGCAACTTCCTCGAAAACGAACCATGTCATGGAACCTGCTTAATATAATGTACTAGATAATGTCACCTGTGACTTCCAGTCATATATAGCAGAGCGTAGTGTGCGAGTTGACACGGAATGCTGAAGCTTATGCTTTGTAATTGGAAGTTTGTTGTGTTTCTTAAGCCATGCCTCTATTGCTCTTGTGCTCATATTTAGAGCCATCTGCAGCAATGTGAGGGACAGCAATGTGATGGATATCCCTCACATTGCTGCTGATGGTTTTAAATATACAGAATCGTGCTTAAGCCGAGAATCAGTTCTGCTGACAGTTTTTAACTTGAAAGATTGGACAGAAGTGTGTCGGAACATATGCATTGTTCTTTTACGACTTTAAACTTGCATATGTGCAATATCGTCAAATCTTTCGAGTACCGGTAGAACCCGAGTGTCAAGATCAGATCTTTCCCTGCATCTAAGTTCTGAACATTTCAGTGCTATTCGAGCTAATTCTTCTGTCTGAGCACACTTCAGGATAGTATTAGGTGCCACAGGACCCTTCAGCTTCCTGTACTACACATTGCTGAAGATTTTAGTGTTACATATGCATCTAAAAAACTAGCTCAGCAATATTTCCTGTACAAAAACAACTTCAGTGTTACATGGAGCTTGGATAGAGGTGATTGCTGGAATGACGTGGACCGATACGAAACGACCAGCTTTCAAATTCGCTGTCGCCCATCAAAAGGCACATATGCTACCATTTCCTCCCTTGAAGGAAACCGCAATGGTGGTCTTCTTCGGCGGAGAACCACCGTGCCGGAAGTAGGCCTACTTGTGTCCTGTGGTTCAAATTTAGAAGTTTGCGCTTCTAAAAACCTGTTGCAGGTAGAGTTGACGACAGGCCATTTCAACTTTATATTTACTATTCTCTGTGACTATTAAAATTGTCCTTTTTTTATAATTTTTCTAGAAACTTATAGATTAGCAATCGATATAGTAAGACGAGATACTAAGTCTCGTAAATAATGTCTAAGATTCAAATTTTAATGTTGTGAATGAAATAAGCTTAAATTTTTACGATACTTAAATCTTATTGGTTGATCAATAAATTAGATATCAAATAGTTATAACGACTAGTCTGTACATATGTACAGGGGAGGAAGCGAGAGAGGTGCGTGACAGAAGAGAGCAAGCACATAAAGCTTCAAGCATGAGTCTCTCATGCTAGACACAACTCCGTGTGCTCCCTCTCTTCTGTCACCTTCCTTCCCCCTCACAATTACCAACCTGCCTTTTTCTTTATACATGTATGTATGTATTTGCAGCACGACTGGTCTAGTCAGGTAGATTACCTCGTCTTATCGATTGGAACGACCAGTTATCACCACAGTTTCGCTTGAGCTCCATCCTAAACAAAAGCTGCACGTTTAGTATATTGCAGGAGCTGAGAAACCTTTGTTCCTTCTGAGTGAAAAGAAAATGATGAGAAGTTGTAGGGCATTTATAGAAGGTGAAAACAACTTCGGAAGTGATGGTGATGTACGAGATGACATCACATACATGAGGTAATAAAGATTTATTAAGTATTTAAATCTAAAATTTTACTAAACGAAGACTCGTTTAATCTTCCCAACCGACCGATTACCGGAGTCCGGATATGAATACACACTAATACTAGGACGAAACGTAGAACGATAAGATACTGATTACATTTGTTTCTACTACTAGTACGTTCCTTGTGGCAAGGGATGATGGTGTGTAAATGTTCAAGCAGAATGCATTCCACTTTTATGGGTAATTACCTCATTGGTAAATGCAAACAATAAGATTTTGGATGATCATTGGACACTTAAAAATGTACACCACAAGTATAGTATCGTGCTAGAGCATGTTCGAATTCAAAATCTACGATAGGCGCTGACCGAACGAAGACTCGATCGACTGTTTTTGTTAATGTTAATGGCTCATTGATTAAGGAATATAGTTCGAGTAATGGCTGTCTTTGTTAGACAAAGAAATCGAGGAGGAAGAAGAAGAAGAATAAAAACCCATCCCTTTACAAAAGGATCAACCAATGTGAGCTTGACAAAAGTCTAAGCTTATCCAAAGATTTGCAATGGCACAAAACAAAAAGTAGCATAAAGTGGATATGCTTTTATGTTAAACAAACAGTACGGGTTTTAATACCAGTATTAGCGTATAAGATTTTATAATTTTTAACATAATAAAACACGAAATTCGAACACGTAAATGCAAGGAGGTGATATCATTGACTATGTTCTTGCTAATATTATCTTTCAATAAACATAGATATATGATGCTCATGAGAGCAATTTATCCAAGCATATGCTGATGCTAGAATCTCAAATTTGCTCATATAAACAATGCGTCGGTCCCGGTACGAGCGATACTGCCTTTTCTTAGTTGTTTGATATAGTCACAATTGTGCCTCCATTAATGACTCGAGTTTACACTCGATTCAAATGATCGGAATGTGTTTAGAGACGAAGTTGAGATTTTATTGAGGAGTCGGGATGAATTCGTATATGTTTAGTGGCATAAGTGCAATCTTTAGGACCAACAAGCTACTGATCTAGTTGTAACTTGCAGGTCAAGGTTCTAGTCTTATGAAATCCATGAATGGAAGGTGTTGATATAGGGTTAAGTTAATCCAAATGCTGTGAAAAGCATCTAAAAAGCTTGTAAGATTCTTTGGCTTTATGGACTAAAAAGCTAAAAAAAATGTCACGACTAATCGCCATACTGAGTGGAAGGGGAACAACTCGTCCAATTCTTTCTGAAAGTTCTCTGAATTTGCCCCCTCCATGTATTATTTGTTTAATTCAGTAATTAACATTGGCATATTCATGGATTAGGACATGGGGGGCCCTTGTGATGCTGTTGGGTTCAAGATATATTACAGATGTATTTGGGGCATATAAAGTTACAGTTCTTACATATTTTGCCATTCTTGACAGGATAGACTAGAATGACCCCTTCAAGGATGCAGCGTATATGGATCATCATCTAGCCACCTATCCATCATCATCATCATTCATCCCTGTAAGAATCCCTGTCATACATTCAAATTCCTTCTAATCATGATAAATGATTGGGACACACACACACACATAACCATAACCAGTGAGATAGCATTGTAAAAACTGAGAAACAAACCACATGCAAAATCTCAACATTGTTGGTGTCCATAGAACAATATTTGTCAACACAATCAAGGCTGCTCTTTCATGCACTGCAAACCAGATTCTCGACTGTGGATGCAGTGGAACATGAAATATGATGCAATCCGGAACAGACCGATGGACCGAAGTTTAAACATACAAAGCTATAAGAGTACAAGACCTAACTCGGCTGTTCTCAATGCATTTTGTATCCTATAATTATACAGGTAGTAGTGAAGTTCTCCATCGCCTGGTCCGAATTTCAGTTCTCTGAGGAAGGACTCGTTGTGCATGACATCCAGTGCTTTGAAAACATCAAATTCCTTCTTCTTAGCAACGACGAGCGCATCGTTCTTCAACTGAAGCAGTGGAGTCTTGGTGGAGACATTGTTGTAAGAGTAGGCAGCTTTCAAAATCGAGTAGTCCTGGTTGCCAAGAATGGATGAGGGAAGAGTGTAGAAACTGCGGAAGTCGGTTATGTCATGCATCTAACCAAGTAACTGTCGACGACATCCTCCGTAGGAAGAAACCAATGCCTCACATCATTCTCGTCGAAATCGGGAGAAACAACAAACTGGCTCAAGTATTGTCTAAGCAACATAGTGACAGAAGGGACATCGTGAAGCTCCATCTTTCTGAATCCAGGGGTGATCGGTTGATCAGGCAACTTGTAGAGTTCAATGGTTCGACTCATCGTCATCCAAGGGCCAAGCCTAGAAAAGCCAACATCAATAAGCTTCCTGGGGTTGAACGACCTACCAGTACTGGCAAGTAGTAATTGGTATTGGAAGAACAAATCCAGCTGTATAAGCCGCTTGCCAAATATTCTCCAAATTCACTCTCCTAGTAACCTCCTTAATCATCACCGGTGCGAGTCTCTTTGATCTCAGCTTCTTATGAACACATAAGAAATTGATCTCCGCCATCTTCACAACTTCATCACGCCCCCTTATTCTCGCAGGGACACCGGTAATAAAGGCAACAAGCTTCTTCACAACTCCTTGGAATAATTGAACCTAAACATATTCTCATCATCCTCGACATAATTGTTCTTTGAAAGGATGTAAACCTCATTACAAGTCTCTTCGGAATACATATCTCACGTCGTCCATTGGTACTGACTCGGAAGGTTATAAGGCACCTGTTTGACTTCAGACAATGGGGTCGGCGGCTCGATCGGGCCTTCGGATAAACTTGTGTCCCCCAACATCCTTAAATTGACCAACAGGCTGAGTTTCCCAAAAACTTGTGTCTCTTTGCTAAGGACATGGAATCCTGAAACCTTCTAACTATGTTTACGAGTGAGCTATCATCTTTAGGCAATGTGTTAGCCTCAGAACTATGATCTGGGCTTTACTTTGGGAGACCCAGGTGGTGAATTTTCATCAGTCATATCAAGGAATGTGGGGAGATTAATGGATGCAGATTTTGATAAGTGAAAAATATAAACTCAGATCTCCGAAGCCAAATAATTAGAGAGATTACTTATTTTTTTTACGGATTTAATACATAAACTATCAGTTTTAATATGTTTTAGTGACTATATTTTTAATTTTTTAAAATCATACCTAAAGTTTAGTTATTGTTTCATTTTAGTACAACGTTCAAAATTTAATGTTAAGTATTGAAACAATTGAAAAAATGGATAAAAAATGATAAGCTATGTACGAAATGCGTTAAGTTTTTAATGACGAGTACTAAAATGAAATAAAAACTAAACGTTAGATATAATTTAATAAAATAAAAAATTTAAATACAAAACAAACTTAAACTGATAATTTAGGTAATAAATACATAGTTCATCCTTGTTAATTATGTGAAATCTAATATTTTTGTTTACAATGCTAAAATTTTAAGCATTAGACTAGAGCAGTTATTTCTTTTTTTTTTATTAATTTGGAGTAATTATAAAGTAGTAATTATTTAAATCTCTAATATTTTTGGTGTTATAATTAATTACTTATTCGTTGATTAATATGTAGCCTTTCAAACCAACCGAACGTTCAGTGAATTGTTTGTGAACCATTTGATTAGAAGTTTATTTATTTATTAAACAAACGAAAATAAATAAGATTTTATATTCATTTAATTAAATGAACGAACACGAACAAAGAGCTCGTTCGTTAATTTAGGGTGCGTTTGGTTCACGGAATGTAAGATTACAAGTGGAAATGTAAGATTACCAGGGAATAAAATTACTGGAATGTTATATTTTGTGTTTGGTTGGCTTAACAGGAATGTAAGATTACTGTGTTTGGTTAAATGAATAAAAGATTATTGGAATGTATATTTTACCAAACTAGCCTTATTATATATTTGTTTTTTTAACAAGTTGAAAAATATTTATATATTTTCTTTAAAAAATTTAAATTCATAAAATTTATATAATTTTTTTAACAAAATTGAAAATATAAAAAAGTTTAATTAAAGGGTAAAATTTTATTTTAACCCCTAAACTTCATATAAAATTTTAATTATATATATATTTTTTGTAAATCTAAAATAATTTAAGGATAAATTTGAAATTTAACTTTCGTAAAATTTTTATTATTCAATGATAGAAAAATGATATTTTTAAAGAAAAAAATTAAGGGCATTTTAGTCCAAAATGCTGGTAATCCAACAATACCTAAGGAAATGAAGGTAATAACATTATCGGTAATATACCCCAAAAAATCTACTATTGGTAATCTTACATTACCAGGAATGAGATTCCCGGATTAACCAAACGGGGGAATATGGATTCCATTCTCATAAAAATCCCACATTCTCCATCCAAACACCCCCTTATGTTCGTGATCGTTCGATAACCTGTTAATTTATATTCATTTGTTCATATTCAGCCCTATTTCCAGACCAATTTAAAAAATTAAGACCTAATAAATTTTAAACATTAAAACCATTAATATTTTAAAACTCAATAAATTTTAAACCCAAATATAAAAATATTCAAACCAATTAAAGAAAATATAAATCTTAACATTATTTGAAAATAAAAAAAATATTCTCAAATATAAATGTAATTAATTTTATATTTATTCGTTTGTATTTGTTTACAAGTTTAACAAACAAATATAAATGAACACAAACAAATTATATTTAATTAAAGTTAAACAAACAAATATAAATATATTTTGTGTTTATTCTGTTCGTCTACCAACCTCTGGATCTTCTTCGGAATTTGACCATTGGATAAATCAGCTAAACGACATAATTATGTCCGTGTTTTAGCCCAAAAGGCTAAAGCATCTTGGGCGAAAAAGGCCATGATATCAAAAGCGGCGCCATTTTATAGCTTCAAGCCTCGAAACATTAACGTCGTCGGAGACGATGGAAGAATGGTCAGCGGCGGCGGCGGGGGTGGTGTGGAAGCCGAAAAGGAAGAAAGTGAGAAGACGTGACTTTTCGCTGTATAATTTTATCGTGAGAGAAACAAAAAAAAAAAAAGAATCCAACTCTCTGCTACAATTTTATCATGCACGATGGAACTTCAAATGCAAAAAGAAAATGGTGAAAATACTCAACTGGCACCACCATTATCATAAACTAAACACATGAATTTTGAAAACTTGTCCACGTAACTACGTCTCTTACAGTAACAACCTCAGAAGATTAAGCACCCAAAATTTCTAGGGTTGTTCTTTATTCCAGGAAGATGAAAGAAACAAAAGAAAGACAAACCCAGTTCATACATGGGATCATGCAACCGGGTTGTTGAAGATTCAAGCAAGCAATATAAGGATTGAAGATTCAAGCAAGCAATATAAGGATTGAAGATTCAAGCAAGCAATTTAAGGGTTGAAGAAAGTGGAATGACACTTGCACGTCCATCCTTCGGGCTCGTAATTAGTATACTGAGTTCCAATCATATCCGAAGTTGTGGGAATCTGGGTGGCGATACACGGCGTGCATCCGCTGCACTTTCGTTGGCAATTCGGTGGCGTCGATCCGATTCTCCCCAGTTTTCTTCTACCCTTTGTTTCTTCAACACCCTGAGAATAGAAAAAAGAAAGGATTTTTCAATAAAAAGAAAGAATCCAAGACCATTAGTCTTATTTAATTAAGGCAAGAAAAAGCATTAGACAGAGTGATGAACCTGTTTAGAGTCAAAGGCAACTCCCGGGAACTCTGGAACTGTATCCGTTTGATGAGATTTAGATAGTAAAACATCAAGAGAAAAGAAAGGAAAAATGATGTAAAATTCTTTAGGGTTACAAACCTTGTTGAGGAGCAATATGATCATGAGATGCAGAAGACACGGTTGATACGTGAAGCCAGCTTATTATCTGAATAGCTACGATAAGAAAACAACACGTTCTTTGCTTCATTTTTCCTTCAAGATTCGACCGAATGATGATGGTGATAAGGAAAAGGAGCTTATATACGCACCATAAACATATATGAAAACAAGGGATAAACTATCTCATTACTCATTCAACTTCAGTTTGTATATCTATTTAGTCAATAAACTTTGAAACTTGTCAACTCTCCCTCTCTCCCTCTCTCCCTTACTCCCTGATGAGAGATATTGCTTGACAGACAAGTTATCCTGCTTTCTTATCATACAGAATGGAAGAAAGCTTTTCCCGACTGTCAAATATTTTATTTTCTCTAACCTTTTGACAAGTCCGTACTCCATCAAAGTATTTTTGAATAAGCGTCGACAGTAGAGCCGTTGGAGAGTTGTTCCAACTGGCAGATTCTGCAGGGAAAGTTGTTCCAACTTGAATCCTCCCCAAAAAAAGTGAAAAAAACAAAGAGAAAACACTGCTAAGACCAAGAGTCATGACAAGAGAAGTCGTAGTAGAAAAATCAGAGAGGGAGAAGAAACTGAGATGATTGTGAATAAACACTGAAGCTACTGCATCTTCTGTCGTGCTGCCCAGTCCACGGGTGCCTATACACTGAGACAATGCCACTGCTGACATTGATCAGCAAGAAGAGATGACAAAGGGTTTTTTTATTTGTCTGGCTACGCTTTGACCTTCGAGGTTGTTTAGGACACCGGGTCCGGCCGTCGAGGAGGGGAACCCTGTCCTGTTGCATTTGTTTAATGGGGGTGGATGATTTTGGTATCATTAAGAATGCCTGTTTTGGAGTATTCGGTGGATGAATTCGACTGCTTTTTGGTTGTGGTTTGATGATTCACTGTGGGAGTGAGGTTTGAAATCTGGGGTTTCACCATCTTCTTCTGCAGAAGCTGATTTCATTGCACGTACTTGCTGCTCTTATATGCTTCATGCCCTTTTTCACAAAGAATCACGTGACAACCTTGACTTGTACCCTCCTTTTGTCATCAAAAGTAGCCTAAATCTAGGTATAGTTTTTTTTCTTTTTTAAATTGGTCAAGTGCAAGTTCGTATTTTTTAAAAGATAAATATTTGACTCATATTTGATATTTCTCGACTTCTCTTTAAGGAATAACAACATTTTCTCTATTACTGAGATCGTTTAGTTCGTGCATGGGGATAATTTTTTATATTTGGGTAAAGTACACAAATAGTCCCTCGACTATAGTATATTGCTTTATTAAATCATCGGCTATTAAAAATTATAAAATAGTCATTTGACTATAGAGTGGTATTTTATTAAATCCCTTAATTATTAAAAGTTATAAAATGATCACCCGACTATTTATTATAGAGAAAATCGCCTCAGTGACCAAAAAAAAGTTATAATATACGATTTTAACCAACTTTTTTTGGATTTGCCAAAATGACCAACAAAATCGCAACGCGAAATAAAAATCGCAACGCGATCCCCAGAATCGCAAATCAGTTTCCAGAAGCGCAACGCGATTCTTGAAAATCGCGATGCGATAGTACAAATTCGCATTGCGATTTTCCATAATCGCAACGCGAATATGAAAATCGCAACGCGAACACATAAATCGCAACGCGTATCCGTAAATCGCAACGTGTATCCGTAAATCGCAACGCGTATGGGTAAATCGCAATGCGTATCCGTATATCGCAACGCGTATCCGTAAATCGCAACGCGTATCCGTAAACCGCAACGTGTATCCGTAAATCGCAACGCGTATCCGTAAATCGCAATGCGTATCCGTAAATCGCAGCGCGTATCCGTAAATCGCAACGATAATCCGTAAATCGCAACGCGTATCCGTAAATCGCAACGATAATCCGTAAATCGCAACGAGAATCTGTAAATCGCAACGATAATCCGTAAATCGCAACGAGAATCTGTAAATCACAACACTGAAATTTTGGGTATATAACACTGAAATCATAAACTAAATCCCTAAATCGCAACTCATTCCATCTCCATCTATCACTCTCTCCGGCGACATCCGTTCCTATATCCAATGACATCCTTCCCCATCCGGCAACAGGTCTTAGTTTCGCATCTCGTTTGTTTAGTTACAACCATGAAATCATCTAATGTTGATCATGTTTGGATATATTTGTGTTTTGGAGGGTCATGGGATAATGTTAATGGTGTTTTACAATATATGCCTTTACCCATAAATCTTCAACTAAAATTGTCTTTACAAAAGTTAACTTATGAAACTCTAATGCTACGTGTTTCAAATAAATTGAATTTAGAGCCCCTAAGTGGATTTAGGCTATCTTATCAGAGAAATGGTAAAGTTTATTTGTTAACCGACAATGAAGATGTTGAACGATTCATTGCTTACATTAGTGTTTCACAAGATGATGTTACATTGTATGTTGTTGAACCTAGAAGTAGTATTGTTGGGTCAGTAGCGGGTAGTAATCAACTAAGTTTTTCTCAAAACCCACAACCTTTCTCTAATCCAAATCCCAATCAACTTTCAGCACCAAATTCCGGTTTTCGTATTGACCAGTTAGACGATGATGAGCCAACAGAAAAAATTGTGAGTACTAGTCAGTATTCGAAATTTGGTCTTGGTCAATATCCGGACTTTGATATTGGTCAATACACGGATTTTGATGATGTTTCAGAAGAAGAAACAGACCATGCGTGTAATGATATTGATATTGGTCAATACCCGAAATTTGATGATGAAACAGCCGTTGCCGAAGAATGTAATGTTGATGATAATGAGGAGGAAGTTACGACTGTGAATGAACATGTTGAACATCCATTCTGTAATTCATATAATCCTGAAGAAGAAAAAGAAGAAGAAAAAGTCCCCGAAGAAAAGAAAATGCCACGGGCGTATAACTGGAATATGCCAGAATTACTTCAGATACCGGAAGAAGAGTTGATAAAGAAAGCAGTTGATTGTTACACAAAAGTTATTCGTATCAAGAAAGATGATTGTTTTGATACAAAGGAAGACTTGAAGATAGCTTTATATACGAAATGTGTGGAAGATGGCTATCAACTAAAAGTTAACAAATCAAGCAAAGATCGTTTCGAAACAAGGTGTATGATTGACAAAAACTGTACGTGGCGTATGATTGCAAAGAGAATAAAAGATTGCAAAATGTTTCAAGTTAGGACTTTTATTGATAAACATACATGTTCAAGAACCCAAGTTTTTCCTCACCATAGACAGGCAAACAAAAAGGTGTTGGGTGGTTTTCTGGCTGAGTTAATGTTTTTGAATGGCAGGGTATATCGGGGACATGAAATTATGACTGACATGAATGCTCGGTTCAAGATTAGTATATCATATTCTCAAGCTTGGAGAGCCAAATGTTATGCCTTGGAATTGTTGAGGGGGTCGCCAGAAGCATCGTTTGCCCAACTGCCGGCTTATTGTCACAATTTAAAGCTGAAAAATCCTGGGTCGGTAACTCATATCAAAACAGATAGAGATGGACGCTTTGAGTTGCTGTTTATCGCCATTGGTGCTACGGTTAGTAAATCAATATAATTTTGTTGACTCATTTTTGTTAGTTACATGCATTTCACATTTAAATGATTATATTTCTTGTGTATATTATTTTGTAGATTCGTTCGTTTATTACTTGCATGCGCCCAGTTATTATAGTTGACGGAGCACATTTGAAAGGTCGATACCTTGGAGTAAACTTATTAGCAGTAGCCATGGATGCTAACAATGGGATATTGCCAATAGCTTACGGGGTTGGCAAATCTGAAACCTCTGATTCATGGACATGGTTTATGGGGCATCTTAGGGATTGCATAGGTCCTATTAGCAATCTGACAATCATATCCGATAGGGCAAACTCAATTGACAACGCTGTTAGAAGGTGTTTCCCAGATGCTTTTCATGGACTTTGTGGTGTTCATTTGTATAGAAATCTAAAATCAAGGTCTGCTGGTATAAAAAAGCACAAATGGACATACTGGAAGGCTGTAAAAGCTTATCGGGAAGTGGATTTCAATAAGCATATAAATTGTTTAAGACGTGTTTTGCCTCAGTGTGCTCAAACACTAGAAGATGTCGGGTTTGAAAGATGGTCAAGAGTACATCAACTTGGAGCAAGATATGGTTTCATGACGTCTAATAGTGCAGAATCAATCAACGCTCTAAGTCGTCATTCCCGGAAATTACCCATTACTATGTTAATGGAGTTTTTTCGAGCCTCTATTCAACAGTGGTACTACAAGAAAAGAAACCATGCAGGTATTATTTCTTTGAATTCGTAACTTATCATATTTATATTTTACTAAGTATTGTTTATTTAAATTTACAGGAACATTGGAACATCGTGTTACACCATGGACTGAAAAAAAGATAACGAAACGTGTTGTGAAGTCAACGTCATGGAGAGTTGAACCATGTTCAAACACTTTGTTTCAAGTACTGGATAATAACTTAAATGGGCTAGTCGATCTAAATGCAAAGACGTGTAGTTGTATGAAATGGCAAACATCTGGTTATCCGTGTGGCCATGTTATAAAAGTTGCTCTTCATTTAAACCAAGATGATTCAAGCGCATACGCTATGGATTGCTACACTACAGAAGTTTATCGACAGACTTATGCCGAGATTGTCTACCCTATTCCACATCCTTCTGAGTGGGACATACCAGATGACTTACAAACAGTTTTGCCACCAGCCATGGACAGAAGGCTACCTGGCCGACCAAAAGTCACGATCGTATACCGTCTAAGGGTGAAGAGAAGAAGAGATCGACATGTAGTCGGTGCAAGGAAAGTGGTCATACAAGGTTGACATGTGGATCACCAGTGCCATCAAAATCATCTTTTCCTCTACCAAAATATGGATCCTCATCAAAATCCAAAGCTCATATGGTGTGAACTTTGTATTATGTAAACGTTGTTATTCAGTTGTATTATGTAAACGTTTTAACATTTAACATTTTATGTGTATTATGTAAACGTTGCCATCAAAAGCTCATATGCAAACGTTGTATTATGTGGATTTTATGTGTGAACTTTTAACATTTTCAGTTGAATTAATGACTCAGGCCAACCATTTTGACTTAACCAACTCTTGTTATTCAGTTGTTATCACTATTAGGCATGCATTTGACTATCGCAACACGGAAAATACAATCGCAACGCGAAATGAAAATCCCAACATGAAAATCGCAATGCGGAAATGAAAATCGCAACGAGAGAATCGCAATGCGAAATGAAAATCGCAATGCGAAATGAAAATCGCAACGAGAGAATCGCAATGCGAAATGAAAATCGCAATGCGAAATGAAAATCGAACCGACATAATCGCAATGCGAAATTAAAATCGCAATACGAAATGAAAATCGCAATGCGAAATGAAAATCGCAATGCGAAATGAAAATCGCAACGAAAGAATCGCAATGCGAAATGAAAATCGCAATGCGAAATGAAAATCGCAACGAGATAATCGCAATGCGAAATTATAAACGCATTGCGATTTTCATTTCCGCATTGCGATTTTCATTTCGCATTGCGATTCTCTCGTTGCGATTTTCATTTCGCATTGCGATTTTCATTTCGCATTGCGATAGTCATTTTTGCCTTCAACATAATGCAGATTGAAATCAACAAAATCAACCATTACATTTCAATCAATTAAACAAGCACAAATAAGAATTATGTTCACATCAATTACACAAATCACTTTTACAAATCATCTTTTACAAATCAATTAAACAATCAAAAAATAAGCAATAATTCTTATTTCCGATCATCTACTATTGAATCAACTTTTACAAATCAATTAAACAATCAAAAACAATCAATTAAACTATTGAATCAACTTTTGCAGCTCGACATCATTTTCACGCAGTTCACTTCTGAGATTAACCTGCAGAAACCAAACATTTGTTCAAACAACACTTTCTACGCAAATTATTGAATTCTAGTTACTTAACCAAACATTTTCATTTATAAGTATATAAACTTACCAATTGTTTATGGACATTTTTATAACGCGGATGCAGGTAGGCAGCGTCTCGTATATATCGATTTAGCCATATAATGCCGAAACCACAAGCCTACTGCAGCTTTATCTCTATCGGTGGGAGGTAGATACTTGATGCTTCCCGTCGTCAAACGCTCCAACGCCAAGCATACGAGAGGACCACAATCTCCTCTGGCTCCGCTCGTTTGTTGTGGCGCGGTCTCGTCTCTAATAACTGTAATATTGAGCTTCTTTGGCTTCTTGTTTCCAGAACGAGTCCAATAATTGATCGCATCCAAGAATTTAGCCAAATGAGAGCTCCATCCCTTAATAACATCTCTTAAATCAGCCAATGATATGTAATTTATCATGCTGTCATACACTATTGTCTTAAGGGATGGGAGCTGAAGCTCGACGAGAATCCAATGTTTACGTTCCAAAACAGGGATAAACACCTGCAATCATAAGTAATAATTCATTCATTTGCGCACTTATTTCATAAAACCTTTAAACTCAATCTAAAATAAATACTAACCTTATCGACCTCCCACCATGCAGGATAAAGTTTAGCTTGTCCATTGCCCAAATCAAATGATTCATCTCGTGCATTCTTCAAGTGAACGGCGTGAAAAGACGTCGGCATTATTGTATATCGTATATTTTTATTTTTCTTAAGTTTTCTTATTATTAGAAGACGTGTCACCCACGCATCGATATGCTGTTTTAAAAAAAAGACATATATTAGTGACTTACATAAATTTAAAAAAAAAATTAATCAAATTGAAATATAAGAAAAATATAAGACTTACCCCCCCATCGAAATAGCCATTGTCTTCGACCCCTAATAATACGCCCCACCAAGGCCGTTCAAGCAACAAAAAGATATCATCGGTGAGCTTGCATATGTCAGTGAAACACCCCTTGCTCCGCTCATGTAGATAAAAATCAACTGCGGTCTTAGCCCAAAGGGTGTTATCCAAAATTGTGTCCGGTAGTTGTTCCCTCTCCTCTTCAGATACCGGTATAGTACTGGCCGGTAACTCATACGAGAGCCAACTCTCATCCATCATGTCCGGAACCGGTGGGGGTTTCTCAATACTTCGATATATTACCCCATGTGAATCAGACTCTGGAATGGTGGGAGGGACCTCTTCAACGATGACAGTTGCCTCTTGAACGGTGGGAGGGGACTCTCGAGGAATGATATGGGGGGCCTCTTCAACGATAGGAGTGGACTCTTGAGGGATGACAGGCGAGTCGGGCTTCTTCTTGCGGTGTCTTCGCACTATTGGGGTGTACGGAGACTTAATAGCACGTGCACGCTGTCTGATGCGTGAACTCCGTCGTGCAAGCATAACCCGACGTAAAGCATCCACTCTATCGGGCCGCTAAATAATTAAATACAAAAATCAGTAAATAAACAGACATGATCTTTAAACAGTGAAAACAAAGACAAATATGTTTCAAACTTGCATTGTATTCACCCAAGTCATTATTCTATCATAGTTCACAAAATGCATCAGATAACAAAGAAAAATATGTTTCAAACTAATACCCTGAAGTTAGTATTTGTCTTTGTTTTGTCTATTGGTTGAAGTAATGCAATCCATTCAAGTTTCAATTTGCAGAAGAAGAAATAGTTTACTTTCGCAACACGAAACTTAAAATCGCAACGCGAAACCAAAATCGCAACGCGAAATGAAAATCGCAACGACAGAATCGCAATGCGAAATGAAAATCGCAACGAAAGAATCGCAACGCGAAATGAAAATCGCAATGCGATTTTGGTTTCGCGTTGCGATCTTGTCGTTGCGATTTTGGTTTCGCGTTGCGATTCTGTCGTTGCGATTTTCATTTCGCGTTGCGATTTTGGTTTCGCGTTGCGATTTTAAGTTTCGTGTTGCGAAAGTAAACTATTTCTTCTTCTGCAAATTGAAACTTGAATGGATAAATTTACTTTCAACCAAAAGACAAAACAAAGACAAATACTATTTCACAGTGTTAAAGAATACACAGTTTAGCAGAATTGGCAGCAACCGAACAAATTTACTTTCAACCAAAAGACAAAACAAAGACAAATACTATTTCACAGTGTTAAAGAATACACAGTTTAGCAGAATTGGCAGCAACCGAACAAATTTACTTTCAACCAAAAGACAAAACAAAGACAAATACTATTTCACAGTGTTAAAGAATACACAGTTTAGCAGAATTGGCAGCAACCGAACAAATTTACTTTCAACCAAAAGACAAAACAAAGACAAATATATTTCACAGTGTTAAAGAATACACAGTTTAGCAGAATTGGCAGCAACCGAACAAATTTACTTTCAACCAAAAGACAAAACAAAGACAAATACTATTTAACAGTGTTAAAGAATACACAGTTTAGCAGAATTGGCAGCAACCGAACAAATTTACTAAGCAATCTAAGTGAAATGGCTAATCTAAGTGAAATTACGAGTAAATTTATCATTAAGTTAAATATGGAAAATCTTAAACTTACCTCGTTGCGTAGAGTATGAACCTCATTCTGCAACGATACTATCATCTCACGTAGAGCGGCAACCTCACCACGTAAAGTTGACACCTCCACACGCCATGCACCATCGTTATCGCGTAGAGTACCGATCTCCTCACGCAAGGCATTGACCTCATCACGTAACTCCCTTGACTCATCCCGTTGAGGTGGAGGTGGAGAACAGGGAGATAGGAGTCGTGGCATCTTTGCCGGTCGCCTATCATGAGGTGATGGTGGAGAAGAGGCTCGATGATGTGACGGGATAGGTGATGGCTCTCGTTCTAGAGATGTATAGTCGGGTCGATCGGGTGATGGCTCTAGGTGAGGTGATGGCTCTCGAATTGGAGGAAGTGGATGCTGCTCATCATCCGTGCCATCAAAAAAATTCTGACTAGCTTGCCACCAATCAGTGGCAAGCTCTTCCTCCGTGGGTGTCAGTCTTTGTAATGGAATGTTGGCCTCCTAAAATATAAAAACTCAAACAAAGTTAAACGTCTACTATTAATAACTTGTTATATATTATATGAAAGTATTTGTGTTAACTTACATTATTTATTGTGGCATATGGTATTAAGTCTTCCCAATCCAACAGAGTTTTCCTCTTCCAGGAAATAGCCCTGGGAATATCATTTGACGTTTTTATTGCATATGTACGCATGCTGGGGAAAGCCTCGAATATCCAAATCTACAAACAATATAATAACAAAATTAGTAATTGTTAAATAATTAATTATAATTTTAGAAACATTATATAGAAATTCTTACCTTAAAGGCCCAAACAAAGCCTGACAAAGTGTATTTGGACCCATCGCCCCGCAAACTTTTGCGGTCATCAAAGGCAGACGACAACTTAGTCCAGGTAGCTTTCCATATATACGAACCCCACGGAAACAGATTCCATGCATTCAGGTCCTCTACCAATATTATTAGCTCCCGATGAATAGGTTGTCTGGCCTCTCTGCCTAAAAAGCCGGCATACACAAGTAGTAGAAGGCATACTCGGACAACATCGACGTCTTCCATCCGAGTGAAACCAGCTTTCTTATTAAATAATTTCTTCAGGTCGTCGACATGTAGGTTCGGCTTCTCCATTGACTCATCCGGAAAAACCCGGGATAACCATGATGGGCGGGCGATATGACGAGTGTACCGGCCTACATCATCGTGTCCGAATCGTAGACCAGTGATTAAGCAGAACTCCTTCCGCCCAAAGCAAGTATACGCTGGTGGAAAATGAAACCATATCTCTTCCTCACCACGTTGTATACTGTCGGGTAGATTTGATGTCATGGTCTGAAGCCACAAATGGGTCAAATTAGCATCTCCACCCGGATGCTGTACTCTCAGCCATGGCCCGAAGCAGGTTTCCTCAAACAATTGTCTTTGAGCAGGTGAAAGCTTCTTTGCAATTGTAGTGGCCAGGCTGACTTTATTTCTCAAGGTCAATTGAGCCGAAAAAATTTCTACAAAAACAATAAACATACCAAGTTAGATATACCAAAAACTACACTGTGAAGATATACCAAAAACAATAAACATAAAAGTAGTAGTTTATTCTTTAAACTAAAATTTGCAACACTGTTTTGTCTTTTGGTTGAAATGAAAATCGCAACGAGAGAATCGCAACGCGAGATGACAATCGCAACGAGAGAATCGCAACGCGAAATGAAAATCGCAACGAGAGAATCGCAACGCGAAATGAAAATCGCAATGCGATTTTGGTTTCGCGTTGCGATTCTCTCGTTGCGATTTCCATTTCGCGTTGCGATTCTCTCGTTGCGACAGTCATTCTCTCGTTGCGATTTTCATTTATCTCGTTGCGACTCTTCTGCAAATTAAACTTGAATGGATTGCATTACTTCAACCAAAAGACAGAACAAAGACAAAGACAAATACTAACTTGAAAATCGCAACGAGAGAATAGCAACGCGAAATGAAAATCGCAACGACAGAATCGTAACGCGAAATGAAATCTAAGTGAAATGGTTAATCTATTATTGAAATGACCAGTAAACTTATCATCAGTTTCAATATGAAAAACCTACAATAATGCAAACATTTCAAAATAAAAATAATTAAAAAAACTAACCCTCGGAGGTTGATTTTCCATTTCTGAATATTGTGAGGGATTTCTGACCGTGAATGGTTGTGAGGGATTTCGCCGGAGATGGGGACGGAAATCTTCGGAGATGGGGACGGATTTCTTCGCCGTAGAGAGTGAGAGATGGAGATGGGACTGAGTTGTGATTTTAGGTTTTAGGTTATGAGTTGCGATTACGGGATTTTGTCTTAATATTCTTTTTGTAATTTGAAAATAAAAATACGCGTAGCGATTATAATGGCGCTTTAAATATCGCGTTGCGATTTACGGATACGCGTTGCGATTTTATGTATTATCGTTGCGATTTACGGATACGCGTTGCGATATACGGATACGCATTGCGATTTACCCATACGCGTTGCGATTTACGGATACACGTTGCGATTTACGGATACGCGTTGCGATTTATGTGTTCGCGTTGCGATTTTCATATTCGCGTTGCGATTTTGGAAAATCGCAATGCGAATTTGTACTATCGCATCGCGATTTTCAAGAATCGCGTTGCGATTTTGGAAACTGATTTGCGATTCTGGAAACTGATTTGCGATTCTGGGGATCGCGTTGCGATTTTTATTTCGCGTTGCGATTTTGTTGGTCATTTTGGCAAATCCAAAAAAAGTTGGTTAAAATCGTATATTATAACTTTTTTTTGGTCACTGAGGCGATTTTCTCTTTATTATATTGCAAACCTATCATTTTTCGTTAAAAAATTAATGGTATTCTCAACTGAACCTTAGTCTATTTTCTATTTACTATGATATAATAAAATATGATCACATAATATCAAAAAGTTATCTTATCTCAATCATTATGTTAACGTCTAAACTATCAATTTTTTTTAACAAAAAATATAATTTTGGAATATAATGAATAATTAGATAACTATTTTGTAACTTTTAAAAGTCGAGATACAACAAAGCAATATTCTATAATCACAAGATCATTTTATAATTTTTAATGGTAGAATGACTTGATAAAATAATACTATATATATAGTAGTAGATTATTTATGTACTTTACCCTTTAATTTTATTGAAGATACTAATTTTTTATCCATTTGTTATTATTATTATTATTATTATATTATTATTTTATTTATTACTATTATTATTTTATAATTATATTATTATAATTTATTAATATTATTATTATTATTAGTTACAGACCTAAAACTATACCGACCCAGTTACAAAAGACCAACCCAGATCGACCCAACTATAAACCCTAAACTCGTTTAGAGTTTATATCAATTTCTCCAGTCGCCCTCAATCATCAGCCATTGGATTTAATGAGATTCAACGGTCCCAGATGCACCAAATGAAAACCCTAGGGTATGATACCCTAGGGCAACCACGCAGCCGCCGCTACTTTCAGAAATCATTGTTGACGCTGCTGCCGACGCCACTGCTTCAACCAACTGCTGCCAGGTGCCTCAACCACCTTCTGTCGCCCTCATCGAAGACTCCAAAATCACCAGCTGCTCTCCACACGTCAAAATTTAGGATGAGTCACCATCATGTTTGGTGACTCACCTAAGTTCGCCTCTTTACACGGTCCGAATAAGATACCGGCGAGGCTTATAAAAGTCGACCATCTGCAAAGAAAAAAAAGAGATGAGAGCAAAACAAAACTAACAACCAAGAGAACAGAAACGAGGAAATAAAGAGCAATCAACAAGCACCCACATCAAGCAGTAAGCCAAAAAAGAAAAAAAAAAAAGAGAAAAGTCAAGAGACTTAACTCGTCGAAGCCTCATTACGCCGTTGAATCCGAAACGTCGGAGGTAACCAATTTAGATCTACGCGTTTTGGTAATGATCTAGGCTAAAATACCTTCGGATTTGACTTTAGGGAAAGACGGGCGTTAATTTGGGGTAGATATGTAATTTTTCGACCACCATTGACGGTGGCCGACGACGGTGGTCGGCGCCGGAGCAAGGTGGCCGACCGGTATCTGGTTTCCCTCCAGCGAGGGAAACTAAGAGAGAAGGGAGAGGAAATCTCTCCTAGAGAGAAAAAGAAAAAGAAAAGAAATGGAAATTTGGCCTAAAATGGCCAGTTTAAGGGTATTTAAATTCCTCCCCAAACGACGTCGTTTTGGGGAGGGTGTCTGTCTAATTTCCATCTAGGAAGAATCACGTGCGCAATCCATCAGTTTTATAACTTTATATTTTAGTCACTGAATTAAATTTTAGATTCTTTTAATTCAATGTTCGAATTTTACATATATTTATTTTAGTCCTTTACATAAAATAATATATGTTTTAGGTAAATAACATATTTAGTCCTCTAATTTTAGAAATTAATATTATAACCTCGATTATCATGTTTTAATTTGTTTGAATTTAATATTCGAATTTAATATAATTTTATTTTAGTCCCTAAATTAAATAAATGTAAAATAACATATTTAATCCCTGTAATTTAAATAATTAATTACGGATTAGGTATTTAATTTTAATATGTTATAATTTAGTCACTAATTTTATTTTCATTTATTTTTAATTACAAGTTTTATTGCTTTTATATT